>NW_026126433.1:43935000-45135000 GCF_943737965.1 Phodopus roborovskii | reverse complement strand
GAATTGTGTACAAGGATGCACTGTGCAGCCTGTGAATGGCTTTGTGAAATGATGGTTATAGCATCAGTAGGTGACAGAAGACCATTGTCATATGTCCAGTCAGTTATTACCCAATATGTCCTTATGTGGCTTGTGGCAATATTAACATGCTAGTGTACACACCAGGAAGGAATCTTGCTCATGGGCATACTTACATTTTGCCCTTTCTAAATGCATCTTTCTTACCTTCAGGTTATAATGTCCTGCTCCTATCCATCTTTTAAAAATGAAAATCAGCTGGATGTGTGATGCTTATCTATAATTCAAGAGTTCAGGAGACAGAGACCAGAAGACTGCAGCTTTACAGCAGTCTAAGCCACATAACAAGACATCTTTTAAAACTATCAAGGAAGGGTTCTTGTCTAGCAGGGGCAAAGATCCGAAGTCACATATCTTATCTTTCACACCATGATAAAAATAATAATAATAGTGATTACAATAAAGAAAAATGAGAATCAGAGCCAGAGTATTAATTATTAGAATGGGCTGTGTGGGCCCAGGCAGAGAACTGCTTAAATATATGGTGACAAAGATGGTAAAGCCACCTTTATGTTAAATATTACCTCATGCTTGTCTGTCAGCCACATTTTATAACCAAAACGATCATAAAAGCAAGTTACTTAAGTAAAATTCCTCGCTCTTATAGTCTTGTGTTTAACTCTTATTGTTCTGTTTAGACAGGGTCTCATTGTGTAAACAGGCCTGCAGGAACCCTTCTTCCTCAGCCTCTCAAGTGCCTGGATTAAGAACCTGTGCTGCTGTGCTCAGCCAACTCCACATACTTTCTGCCATGCTGTACTGCCCCAGGTTGTGGTTTAGCAAGCACCAACTGAACCCTCTGAAACTGAGACAGCACACATACCTCTCCCAGATGCTGTTTTTGTCAGTTATTTGTCACAGGGATTAAAGGTTTAATACCCCTGTTTTTGTCTCACATTGATGGCATAGGTTGCAGATAAGTTAGAGAAACCCCTATCCTAAGAGCTCAGAAGAATTTCTCAGGCATTGCTGACATTCTTAGAAGTAGATGAGAAAGCCTTTAACTTGTGGTAGAAGAACTTTTTATTCCTAAAATCATTGTGTACTCATGAAGCAATGGCAAATTACCTGCTGAAGGGTTGTTTTTAGCTAATAAAAAAGGGACTTGGGTAAAGTTTCAGGACAACTGACATATCTCTGTCCTCTCTCCTTTCTTCTTTGCCTCCCCCTCCCATCCTCTTCCAAGATATTGAATCCCAAGACTTACACGTCCCTAGGAATTGGTTTGTACCTTTACTGGTGTTTCTGGAATCCCAGATGTGACCCAGGGCTTTAAAAGGTGCTTGGATCACAAAACACGAATGTCACAACTTTGTTTTTAACTAGTGGCCATGAATTTGTACTGCTCAGTCAGTTCTAGGGATAGTAGAGCTCCTTGACTCTGTAGTATATGCTTTTTCCCATGCCATGGTTTTCAGTGTGGGACTGGGCTGGGAGTGAGGAGGCACATTGCTGTCCCAGAAAAGTGAAGCAATGTTGGAGTAAGGGGGAATACTTATTGCACAGCCATCTGGGAATGGCTTTTTGCTATCTAGTAGCCAGAAATGAACCAGGTTTATTCATAGGTACACAGTCACAGATAATTTTCACACACAGTGGATTACTCAAGGAACAGGGAATCATAAATGGTCTCAGCAATATTTGCAAACATTTATGAACAGCAAGTTCATGAATGGCTGAAAGAGAAACTAGGATTTAAAGAAATGAATCATAAAACCAATCCCTACATCCAAAGTGGTCATAACTGTGGGGGTGTGTATTGTGAGGATCCCTGCCTTTCCTGGTAACAGTCTAAATGGAATGCTAAACCCCTTGACATCTTTTATTAGTCATTTCTATAAAAATCTAAGGACATGCTCTATATTTTTTTCAGCCAAATCAATGACTCTTTTTTAAATTTGTATTAATGGTAGTATTTTTAAAAGATGGATAATATGTATTTGTTAAACTTTGTTAGATAGATAAGTTTGAAATTGATTTCTGATGCTAAAATTATAGGGAAAGGAAAAGGACTTCTCAGAAATGAGGCATTTGTATTTATAAAATAAAGTCCACAAGACAGACCCTCAAGTTTCAGGGGTTCTTCCCATTCTTCCAAGAGAAAGCTGCCTTGATAAGACTATTGATTTTGTCTTCTAGAGTTAGAAGAAATGTAAGCAATAGGAAAGGAGACTGCCAATGACTTTTCCCATTGTCTTGGTGTGTCCACACTGCATTAGAGAAAAAGAAGATTCTTTCTCTTGGAGTAGTATAAACCAAGAGCAAGCCCCCATTTAATTCCCAACTTCTCTCCTTGTGTCTTCTCCCTGTCTATGTTTTGTCTCTGGCACAGGGCTGTGTTCTGTGTTTATTGGAAATCACAGAAAATGTGGTGTGAAGAAGAAATGATGAATCTGTTGTCTTAATTATTTTTTATGATAGTAATCAAATGAAAAATTACTTTATTGAACCGCACTGACCCAGAACTCAATACAGATATCCACCTATATGTTTACATGTTTATTTACTGTGGATACATATTTTCTTCATGGTTGCTTTCAACCTATTTGGTGCTTTCAACAAGTGACTGCTGCAACACACACACACACACACACACACACACACACACACACACACACACTTTTGTATCAGGGCATGTAATAATATATACTTTGAGATGAAATCTCTGTTCTCATTTTAGGATGCAAAAACTGACTAGAGGGGCAGACCAGGCCTAGTAAGGTTGGTTGTAATGTTTTCTCAAAGACAGGCTGAACTTAAACAGTCTGAGGGCACAGGAGGGAAACAGCCAGTAAATAGTTTTGAATGGCCTCAAACATATTATTGATTTGATTGTCCCACAGCCTGGCAAATGTTCAGTCTCTAAAGGTAAGTGATATTTTCAGGAAAACCTTTTCCAATACTTAGAATTTTAAAATACTTCTAAAAATGTGATTTCTGAGTCCATCAGTTGGGTTATGAAAGTTCCTGGCTGGCTACAATGTTTACCAGGAGTGTAATAGGCCATTAAGGATATTTCACTTCAAAACAGGTGCTTGAATAACAGAATTAAGTTTACCATTTTACTTCTATTAAAATTTAAATTCTTTAATAATGACACAGGATACATCCTTCATTATACAGGTAATATTTTACATACTCATGGTAAAACAAAGCAAAAACTGGGATTGGTAGTGTATATCTGTGATCCCAGCACTGGAGACGTGGAGATGACAGGATTGCATTTTCAAGGTCAAACTGTGCTACATTATGGGACACCAGTCTTCAAATTAAGTAAATGAATGACTAAACAAAACACCAAACACACCCCATGGAATAAGCCAACACAAAACAAAAAGACAGATGCAAGAAAACAAATGAAAGCTACAAACAGTATGGAAGCTTATGAGATAAAAACCAGACAACTTCCATAATTATATTCTCTACCTCAGAGAGAATAAAAGAATACAGAAATGTAGGCATTGAACATAAAGGGAACACTACATATGTCTCAGGAAAAGAAGACAACATTTGCTATCAGAGAAAGGAATAAGAAAGACTTAGTAAGACATTAAAATTTGACGGGATCCTGGGAATATAATTGGATTTCCACAGGCACAGATGGGAACAGGCGAGACCCTGCAGAGAGCACAGGTATACAATGAGGCCTGAGCCATTGGCAAGTGTGTGTGCAGCATGAGGTATATACAGGCTGAAGTCGAAAGTGGACGAATAGCATGACAATTTAGGATTAGACTATGAAGAAATCTGAACAGCTGCTTACATAGCACAGTCATGGAGTTTTGTGTTCTATGCAAGGTTGTATTTGTGTGTGTGTGTAGGTATATATTCACATGTTCATGTGTGTAGAAGAAGTATATATTCTTGTGTTTTGTATATGCATGTGAATGCTAGAGTTCAATTTTGGTTGCCATTCCTCAGGAAAGCTGCCCACCACATTTTTTAAGACAGGGTCACTCCGTTCACTGGGACCTGTTACTTGCCAGGCAGTCAACCCAGGGAGACCTCTGTTTCTGTCTCCCTAGCACTGGAGTAGTTAGCCTTGCAACCCAGAACTCAGGTTTTCATATTTGCACAGCAAACAACACTTTATTGAATACCTTCCTAGCAACTTCAATGAAAGTTGTTTGCTCATTTATTTCCAATTATTTGTCTCTCTGCATGCCAGTATGTGCATAGCACACAGGAGTGAGTGCAAGTGCCCTTGGAGGACAGAAAAAAGTACCAGATCCCCAGATCTGGAGTTGTACAGGTGGTTGTGTTGGGACATGCGTGCTGGGAGCAGACTTGTGGTCTTCTGCAAGATTATAGTCCTTCTTACCATTCTGCCATCCTTCAGATCCTCTGTGAGAGTCTTAAATAAGCAAAAAAAAAAAAAAAAAAATCAGGCTTATTTCTGACTCAATTCCTGGATTTGTCAATTAAGTAGATTGCTGTGGGTACAAACTGGTTAAGGAACCCATTTAAGAGACAAGTGCAAACAAGCTATCCAAGAACAGAGCTGATGGCATCAGAGCTGTTAGGATCAACTTGCAGATATGCAGCCGCTTGATGTGTGATTCTAAAATCAGGCAACACCCCATTCTATATAGATGAGGTGAACACAGGATCAGAGGCTGTCTTTTACAAGCAGGAAAGGGCTGAAGAAAGCAGAAACTGAACAAAAACAAACCCATCATTTCGAAGTTAATTTTCCATAGGTGAAAGAAGAGGGGTCTTCACAGCCAACTGGTCTGCTTGGAGGTTTGCCTATTCTCTCTGTCTCTGTGTCCTGGTGTCCAGAAGAGTAACATGTCCATAGGGCTGGCTCTGTGTTGTGTAACGCAGCATGTGATTCCACTTTGCCATTGTTTCTTGGAGCGGGTGCAAAAGCCTGTAGGAACGTCCTTTCTGCTTTCACAGTAGTAAGGCAGGAGTGCCCTTTGGTCACCAGATACACCTCTCAGACAGATTTAAAATTCATCAGTTTACCCAGGAGACTTACTCACCTCCATCTTGAAAACAGAGAGGGCCTTTCACCCAAACACTTCTGTATTCTGTGTCTTTGTCACCATCCTCTCTTGATCTTCTGTTAATCATACCTTCCAATTCCAACCCCTCGAGAATTACATGTTTATTGGAGTATAGCTACATTACTTGAGATAGATCAAAGAAATTCTTTTGCTTTTGAAAAAAAATTAAAATGACATATATTACAAAGACTTTCAGAAAAAAATCATAACAGCTAACATTTTTAATCTTTAAAATTATTGTTACTGTTTTTGAAAAAATTGTCTAATCTAGGCTAGATTTATAAGTCGATGAGATTGCCTTATACTAAGTTTTTATTAATAATGAAACAGCAGTTTCTATACATGAAGTGAGTGAAGTGAGCTGCAATGTGGGGGAAAATCATCACTTACAAACAGCCTTAATTGAATTATTATAGCAAAAAAAAAAAAAAAACCAGCTTGTGCTACAAATTTAAATCTCATTATTAACTCTCATTAGAAACCACTCTGCTTTCCCTTCTCAGCACTATTCAACTCAGCAGTACACATCACTTTTCCCTGGAAAAGCTTTCTCGAAGAAAAAGAATTACACAGGCAGACTTAAATTTTGGCATACCTGCCTCCACCTAATTGCCTAAGAAATCCAAGAAGCACTTTAGTGATCATTTCTCCCATTTCCACAGCTAGCACTTAAAATGACAGCACACATGATAAATTGAAAGTATGCGCACATATGAAAAACACATCCCAGATGCTCAGGGAGGCTCCTCTCATTAAGTCTCCAAATGTCTGTGCTTAATGGCGGGTTACAATACGAAGTTGGAAAACTTCCCTTGAAATTTTGATCGATTCACTTCTCTCTCAGAACCATAGCAGTATAACATGTTTCTGCTTTCCTTCAGTGCCTTGCTGGCAGTTGCAGTGTCTCGGAGAGTGAGTGGGACTAATGAAGTCAATGGTAATGATATTTTACAAACCTTTCTGGTAAACATAACAGTGTGTGAGTTGCCTTTGTTGTTGAGAAAACTGGAGAGCTAGGAAGGCTGCCCACAAAAATGTGGGGACCTGTCTGGGGCCTCTATCAATACTTTGAAGTTCTTTAAAAATGAGTCTGCATACTGTACTTTTCCTTCAATGCTCCCCAAGTGTGTGGCCTGCGGCTGTTTAGCTTGATTGGTGTGTGAATGTCATCCCAAGCATGAGCTGCTGCTTAAGAAGAAACAATAATTATGGATTCCCATGAAAGGAGCCCGTATCAGAACCTTTCTCTTGAGACCTTGTATATGGCTGTGAACTGGGATCACATGGACAAGCTGATAGTCCCAGCCACCAGTTTAATGTGACATGTTCATAGAAGAAAGACCTCTAATAAATGAGTCAAGAGACCCCAGCCTTCAGTGTAACTGAAAGAGACAGAAGTCCAGGAGGGAGATTGGTGAAGAACATGAGAGAGCAGTATTTTTTGGCCATCAGGAATGGATATAGCATTGTTTCTCCTAACTATGCATTTCCATAGTTAATTTGGCTCTTACTTAGGTTTACAAATATCGTTTCCGACATTTTTCTACTTAATTTCCCCATCTTTGAAGAAACAACACAAGCACCACCAGTATGAAATCTAAGTTAGAACTGACCCATAGACTTTTTCCTTTGCAATTAGCTCCCCCCAAATACAGTAGAGTAACTACACATAGCACCCCCACTGTGTTGGTTATTATCAATAATCTGAAGATTATGTATTGTACACAGAATGGTGGGTCAAGGATATGTACAAAGATGATGTTTTATAGCAGAGACGTGAGAGTCTGTGGATTTGAGTTTGTTTGACAAGTACTAGAACCCATTTCTTTAAAACGGCTATGATACCGCATGTGCGTGCGTGCGTGCGTGTGTGTGTGTGTGTGTGTGTGTGTGTGTGTGTGTGTGTGTGTGTGAAGACACAAATGCATACACATATACACCACATGAACACAACATTCACGGGTATCTAAGGTCTTTTCATGTAACTCTGAAAGTATGTGGATTTTCTTTTCTTTTTGTATTAAACTAAGTTGTCTTGGATATATTTAATACTTGTTAGAATTAATTTTGCAATGTCTTATTTCTCTTGTTGTCTACTTTCCTCTATTAATGGATTTGTCTGTGTTTAACATTCCTTTTCTCAGCTAATTGTTATTTCTAATGTTTCTAAGGCAGTTAATTAACCTTATGTTAAAGATTGACATCAAATTATTGTCCTGAGATAGAAGTTAGAGGACAGGTTTTTGTTGTTGTTGTTGTTTTGTTTTCCTGACACAATGTTTCTCTGTGTACTTGCTTTGTAGACTAGGCTGGCCTCAGACTCATACAGATCTGCCTGTCATTGCCTCCTGAGTGCTGTCATTAAAGTCACCACCACCTGGCTGGAGGACTGGTTTTGCCAGGTGGATTTGAAACTCACTTTAGGGTTTAGGAACTGGGTTGTTGCCTTTTCTTTGCATTAGATTTATTGCTTTTTTTACTTATTTGGTAGTTTATACTTATGTAGTCTGAAATGCATTTTATGGATAAATCGTATCCAAACAAATATTCAAACAGCTAAACACCTTTGCATATTTGTATTCTCAGTTTAGAGTGCAAATTCTAGTTTTTGCATTATAGTTAAAATTTTCCCATCATAAAAATTACGGTTCATTCCTCATAGAGGGATACTTTCTCAGCCTAGAAACACAGGGTCCTGCTGCAAATGTTAAGACTTTGAAGATCCCCCATGGAAGACCTCACCGTCCCTGGGGAGCAGAAAGAGGATAGAATAGAGGGTGGTGCTGGGCAGAGGAGAAGGGGAGGGAGAGGAAACTGGGATTGACATGTTAAACAAGCTTGATTCTAATTTAAATTTTAAAAATTATGATTCAGATCTGAGCATTTGGGAGGTGGAAGCAGAAGGTTCTCAAATTGGGCTATATGTAGCAAGACCCCAAATCAAGAAAGAAATGATGGTTCAAGAAAAGTGAAAGATTGTGAGATGCAATAACACAAGTCACTTTCAATTCTCCTCCTAGCCTTGCTCTAAATACCCCTCAACACAGAGGTGACTTCATGGAGAAAGTCCCTCTGCTCATTGCTTTGTACCAGGGTTCATCAATGCCACCCTCCTGGGTGAGCACAGAGGAGGCAGAGGAGGCTCTGTGGCTGTCTAATCGGCCAGTTAAGCCTTTAAGCAGATAATACAGGGGCTTACAGGCAGGCGAAGCAGCTTATTCTTCATTGTGTCAGGTGAATCAAGGGCAAGCAGTAACTAAATCAAAAGCCAGGATGTCTATTTTCTGTTTCTATACTTAGATATCTTTATTACAGGAGTACTTGATTACTGTTAGGGATTTTGGAGGCCTGGTGATCAAAATATCTTCCATTTCTATTCGGATTGAGCACATCAATCAAACAGAAAGGGATAGACAAAAAAGAATAACCTTAATTCTACTTAGTTGTGCACTGTGTGTCACAGTTCTGAAGCTCATTTCTCTGACTACACTTGATAACTCTGAAGCCACCTCTTTGGAGCAGGCCTCGGCGGAGCCTTCCAGCCATGAGAGGAGGAGTGAACCAAATTCCGCTTCACATTCTGTACCACACTCCTTACTGGCTAATGTGTCCATGAGCTTGGCTCTCCCTAGAGTTAGGGCTTGGACATTTGGAGGCAGTAGGGCACATCTAATGATGTCTGCTTATGCTGAGAAACCTGAGGCTGGAGAAGAGGTATTCCTAAGTCTTAGAGTATAGAACAAGTCCAATATTTGTTGTCCTATCTGTCAGGTCTTATGCATGTTATATCATTGAGCTTTATTTTATCCCACCCCGGTCCCAACACCAGGTCCCCAGACAACATTGTAAAGGATCTATTCTAAGCATTGGTCTTACTGTTTTATGAAAGAACAGAGTAAGTCTTAGTGAAATTATTTAACTTGCTCAAAGTACAGTCACTGTAAGAGTTGAGACTCAAATCTAGACCCACCTTACACGAAAACTCATTCTTCCCACCAGGGTATTTTGAATGTTAAGGAAGCTAATGACATTCATCCAAGCAAAACAGATTTTTTTTTTTTTTTTTTTTTTAGTTGAAAATTGCTCTGAAACTATGTGGTGGGAATTAGGTGACTCATTGATATAAACTATAGAGTATCTTTTTTTTAAAAGCTTTTTTGCTTTGAAATAATTTTAGGCTTACAGAAAAGATGCAAAAATAACACAAAGATTTCCCATTGGGCCTTTGCTTGGCTTCCCTTCCTGTTAGCACCTTACATAAGCATGGCATAATTGTTGATATGGGAAATCGATGCTGGTTCGTAGTTAACCAAACTGTAAGCTTTACACAATTTCAAGTTTTGTGGGTTTTTTTTTGGGGGGGTGCTATTTTGTAGATTTTCTGATCCCAGTGCCGATGGGGATTCTGATTAAGGGGCAGTGATCAATGACTTCAGAATGGGTAAATGAACAAATGAAGTTTAAGTCACATACTACAGTTTGGGAATCCTGTGTGGAGTTTTGTCACGTAGTTGTGAAGCTCATGAAGAGACAATGAGGCTTTGATTGAACGTTTACTATAGAACTAAATTCCAGCTTAGACTTGGTGATGAAGAGAGTTTTTTTTTTAATTCTCTCATATATTATATTCTGACTGCAGTATATTACTTCCCATGACCCCTTCCTTTCCTCCTAGTCCCTCCCTACACCTCCCCTCTCTCCCAGATCTATTCCTCTCCCATTTCCCTTTTTAAAAATGCAGGCCTCCCAGTGATATCAACCAAACATAGCATAACAATAAGAATAGGCACAAACCCTCATACTAAGACTGGATAAAGCAACAACATCTTAGGATGGAAAGGGTCCCAGGACCATGCAAAAGAATCAGTGACAGTCCCTACTCCCACTGTCAGGAATCCCTTAGGAACACTCAGCTACACAAACATAATGTAAATGCAATGGACCTAGGCTGAGACCCATACAGGGTCCCTGGTTGTTGGTTCAGTCTGTGAGCCCTTATGAGCCCTGCCTAGTTGACTCTATGGGCCAGCCACGTTCTTCTGCTGTCATCAACCCTTCTGACTCCTACAATTCCTCTTCACCCTGACTTGGTGATGATCAAACTTATAGAATTATGAAAATACTTGAATGTAAAGAAGGTGAATGAACAAGATAAAAGAATAAAAGAAAGATGTCAGTGCAATCTGCCAACAGGACAGAAGACCAGAAGACACTGGTGGATGGCTCATCTCTCTCTCTCTCTCTCTCTGTCTCTCTCTCTCTCTGTCTCTCTCTCTCTCTCTGTCTCTCTCTCTCTCTCTCTCTCATGTGTGTATCTCTTCGTGTTTCTTCTCACATTAGCAAGTGAAGGAACCAGTGGTTTCCAGTCTGTCCTGAACTTCCAGGCAGACTGAACTCAAGTGTTAGCCTAAACTATAGAAGCTCCCCCCATTAAGGGAAATGCCACTCAGATCGTTCCCGGGCTTCCACTTACTTTTGGACTAAGTTAAGTGGAGGTGATGTGACTCTGCCAACAGTGCTTTCTGACCCAAATACTGTTCATTCCCACTCTTTAAGCCGAAGAGTATGAAACCTGCAATATTGAAACACAAAATTCTTGTCATTAGTTTAACGCACCCCAAATAGACTTTCCCCAGTTGCTAGCCCTTTTCACTTCTTGCTGACCAAACTTTAAAATATATTAGTGCAACAAGTTATAGAAAGGTAAGAGAATATAGAATTATCCTACATTAGGCAAACTTTTGAAACAGCGAAAAGTTCAACTTTTTAAACATTTTCTTTGTTTTATCATTTAGATGGAGGATGTCATAGCACGCATGCAAGATGAAAAAAATGGAATTCCCATCCGCACTGTCAAAAGCTTCCTTTCCAAGATACCTAGTGTCTTCTCTGGTAAGTGTGCATCTAGCACAGCTCTGTTTTTTTCATTGCATATCATGTCACTGTTTTGTAAACCTTGGTATGTTGTTCAATAGCAACTAGTAAGATAGCAAGACACCTTCATCAAGTTTAGACCCTGGAAATGGGTGTAAGACATGCTGGAAATGAGTATAAGACATCATACAAAACAAGTGATCTAACTTGACACAGAGTCACTTGGAAAGATAGAGTGAACACAAATTTAATAAGAGAAAAGAACAATGTGAAAATAGTGATGTGTGAAATGATGCCATGGAGACTAGATGTTGAAGTTGAGACAGTAAAAGACAATCAAGAGGAAGCTGGGGAAGGAGTCTTGGAGCACAGGGCTGATCAGAACTGGAAAAGTCAGGAAGGATCATATCACCAGCGATCACAGCCACATCTGCTGTGCCGAGAACTGGGCAATGACACAGAGGGCAGGTGGGCAATGAGGCATTAATTGCTGTAGCTAATTTGTGTCTCTAAAAGCCAATCACAGGACTGAAATTCTGACAAATCAGGGTGATAGAGCGCTTTTAAATATTTGTATAGAATGCTGTGATGAGGGGTTTGGGGAGATGGCTCTGTCTGTGCAGGCCCGATCACCTAAACCACATTTGTCTCTGCATAACCCAGGTCAAATGCTGGACATGTGGATTGTGCCTGAAACACCAGCCTTGTTGGGGTTAGGATGAAATAGAGACAGAAAAATCCCTCAACCTCATTGGTCCACCAGTCTGGCCTAATGATGGGCTTCAAGTTCAGGAATAGACTCTGTTAAAGATGAAGAACAGTAAGAGACACATGAAGTTAACTTGGGGACTCCACAACTTTACAAGTTTACCCTCATGCATCCTGAAGCTATATGCACATGCACAAGTGTGTGCACGCACGCACACACACACACACACACACACACACACACACATATATACACACACACACACTCAGGATGCGTGCGCACATGTGCACACACAAGAGAAATGATTGTTATAATGCATAGGCCAAGACTTTAACATTCAGGGGTTGAAGAACAATGAAATATAAGAGGATTTTGTAACTGGCTGTGCAGGATAAAAGAGTATATAGAACATTTTTGTTCTCATTTTTGTGACTGGAAAGTAGAGACTCCTCATCAGAAATAGGAGACTATGAGAATCATTAGCAACAGTGTAAAACCCAAAAGAATAGGCAATAATCAGTGAAAAATGTGTCCTCTGACTCCATGAAGCTGTGACAGATCCTGCTATGGAGCCTGAGTGGTAATGGCCATGACTAGTGAAGAATCATTTGAGGCCTGATCCACCAAAGCCCAAGAGGAAGTCATGATGGACAGAGGAGGTTTCAAGAGACAGAGATTCAGGCATACATGGAGGGTGCATGGCAGAATCCTGCAGCATGTCCACTTTTCATGTCCACTTCAATCCTGTGTCTTTCCTTCCTGTCTACACCTGGAACTTGATGCCATATCCATTATCCCCCATCAGCCAACTTCAGAACATTCTATTTATTGAAATGCATGACCTCTATAGTCAGTTCAGAGAACTCTTGATGAAAATTATCCTAAGCTGTTTTCTCTCCATTATTCACTTCCCCTTCTTTCTTCTTTACCCCACCTGTTCTTTCTCCCTTACTCCCCCCAGTCTCATATAAAAGCACACCTGCAATGAGTGTCTGTGGAAAGTTAAACTTTTCTAGAAAATTCTGCTTTCATAATTTTGTAAAATAATTTTGCTCAATTCATGACTATATATTGCCTTTCAAACTTTGTTATGATAATATCTTTAAATATGACTAATAGAAAATGGAGAAACTAGCAAGAGGACAATGTTCACTTGGAACATGGAAAAGTCCACCATAGGAATTTTGTGTTGGAACGTTGTTCTTTAGATTTAGGAATTCCTACACAACAAGCAACTGGAAGATTTTTTTCCACTGACAACATCATTGTGTTAATGGTTAAGTAGGATTGGATGTAGAGTTTGAGAATAAACCCTGATTTAGAGTTTACCAATATAAAATAATAGCAATAGAAGCTAATCAAGGAAAATATGAAACTTGATATCGAGGTGTTTGTGTTCTAATTGAGACTGTGTTCCTTAGAAATTTCAAGGAGTTTCCTGTTTCAGAGTTTAATTAGTTACTTTGCAATAGAGTTGATATGTCTAGAATTTGTTGGCTTCTTTCTAGCAATATTTTCAAACTATAGTAGCCTCAAACTCTATATGTTTTATTAAATTTTAAGTGTTTCCTGAGTCAGGATCCACAGGTTGAAAACTGCTGCTTTACAGGTTTTTTTTTAAAGGGCTAAATTTTAATTGTACTAAAAAAATACATTACACTACATGTTAAGGTGATATCACAGACTGAAGTGTGTTCTTTTAGTAGATGTTTGAAAAGTCATTTGTCCAGGGAAGCCAATGACTTTGTATGCTGATTGAAAAAAGAAGACAATAAAAAATAAAAATTAAAAAGTCAGTTGTGAGGAAAGAATTATACAAAGGCCAGCACTATCCAATTTGATTTGACAAAAATCCTAGTTTGCATATATGTCCTCAGTTATGAAAGTACAACTAGTATGAGATTTGTCATGGTACCAAAGCCCAAGGTGGGCATGATTATTTGTTTACTATTTTCCTACTTTTGAAAGGATGCTCTCAAAATGTTTACTTCATGGTTTCTATGCTGCTTAGACCAATACAAAGAAATAGATTTACTCTGTAATAAACCATTGAGAAAGTAGCATCTGTGAAGATAGATGTGACTCCTCTCCCTGCTTCTTCTTAAACAATAAAACTATAATTTCATTTTATTTTATCTTGTCTGAAAGTTCATTGGTAAATTTAATGTTCTGTTCAATAGTTTTCACATGACTTATCACTTATTTATTATTTTTCTTTGACTTGTTTATGTTTTTTTCTTTGATTTATTGAGGAAAGGTGAGGAAAGGGTCTCACTCTGTATTCCAGGCTGGACTGGAACTCATAGTGACTCTCCTGCCTCAGTCCCCTGAATTATTGACATGAGCAACCACAACAAATTACTTGTGTGTGTGTGTGTGTGTTATTTGCATATATTTATAGTAATGGCACTTTAATGCAAAACCTGGAGCATATTAGGTCCAGTATTCTACCATGGAGGTTTACCGCCAACTTTCCTTTTCTTCTAATAGTTGTTTTTGTCTGTTAAGTATATGTATATGTACTTGTGCATGTGTGCCCTTTTCAATTGCTTGTCTATGTTATGTTTTGAGGCAAGGTTTCTCCTTGAACCTGAAGCTCCATATTCCAGATGGGTTAGATTACTGGTGAATGTCTGGGATCTGCCAGTATCCATCTCTCTTGCATTAGGATTACAAGCCTGCCGTTATGCCTGGATGTTTTTATCCTTGATTTCTAGGGACCCAAACTCAGATTCACATGCTTGTGCAAGTATTTTACCAAATAAACAGCTCCCAGAATTTCTTCCTCTTATTGTCTTTATTTGGTATGTGGGAGCACTGGAATGGAAGTATAGCAGATTGTTTTGTTATATTTAAGAGACACCTGAGATGAATTCTGAGACAGTATCTGAGAAGTGTCTGCTGGCCTCCAGTAGTGATGTTAACCTTAAATCCTTTCCAGTTCAAGTAGACTGGTCTATCTGGACTTTGATCATAAACCCTCCATCACAATATAAGATGAAAGATGAAACTCAAATATTACTGTGTGTGTTTTATTAAAATGTTCACTCAAATTTGTACCATTGTATCTGCAATTGGAAAAGATAACTGTAAAGTCAAAATCATGTCTATAGCTTTAAATGAGTTTAAGTCCCATTTTGCATGGAAACAATTTCTCTAGAATTCATATCCTGTAACTTATGGTGCTTATTCATCTCACATCTGAAATCTTTGGTGAGGCAATCCATGGCACTACTATCAGCTGAAAATGGTTTGTATTAAAATCTGAACGTAAGCACAATAAAGAGCCACATCCCAAATAAAGCAGAAAGTTTATGAATACTAGAAGAGATCATTGATTTTACATTTTAAAGATGTTTGTGTGTTATAATAGTACTTTACAGCCATGCTATTTTATCTTGGCTACATGCATACTTGAAACAAGACTCAAAATTGACAATGTAACAATGTAGGCACTTTATCGCTTAACAAGCTGTTAAAATAATATATTTTTATGCTTTCTTTAGAGAATACTTTATAAGAGATTGAGTATTATTTGAGTGTAAATTTTTGGTTTATATAAGCATGGATGCTTTGGAAGCTAACAAGCTTATACTACATAATGGTCCTTAAGTCCCAATGAGAGGAATATTTACTTTGTTAGTATTCTAATGTGTCCATAGACCATGAATAGCCTTGGAGGTCTGTTCTGCTTTCATTTACTTGAGACAAAGTGTCATTCTTTGTGTGCCCAGGTTGGCCTCATATTCACGATCTTCCCCCTTCAGCCACACCATGCCTGGCTGTCATTTTCTTGCATTTTTTTTTAATGATAGAGATTTATCTTCATACTGACTTTGTCATACATATTAATCAGTAGTTTAGAAAAGTGCTACACAGTTAGGGACTTTAAATACACTAATTTATTTCTTACAATATTAAAAATAGTTATTGTTTGATCATCACAAAGGATTTGGAATGTCAGGAAGTTTAACCATTTAGTCCTACTTTTGTCTAGTCTGCTAAGGCTTAACCTACAGTGGAGCCAATCTTGAAAGCAATTGTTGTTCTGACCTCTGCCTTGAGTTTTTCTTTGTACAAAGCATCTGTTGTTTCAGTGCCACAAAGACATGTCTCTGAGTGCTGCAGCTATTTCCAGTCACTCTCCAATCTCCAGCCCTCCAGTGGCAATCTTTTGGAGTGCTTATAAAATGACCCTGGTCTTTTGTTTCTCCTATGGGTCACTACAACCTTGGCTAAACCCTCTTCTAGTTTCTTCATCTCTAAAGTTTTGTGAGTAGGCCTAAATATTTCATAAAGTTCCCTTCCCTTATAAATGCACAATTCAGAGAGTTAGTGAGAGACTAGACTCTCCCCGGGCTGACCGTCCTTGTATAGACTATCACAGAATACATGAAACTGTGACACAGTGATGGGTTTCTTACTCAACTTCCTTTCTCAAGGTAATAACACTTGCGCTCATGGTTTTAGTTATGGATTTTATGCTAATGCATTTGTGTAGTTGATATTTTTCCTTTGAACACCATTCAATTTAACTTGTGTTGTAGTATTTCTACTTAAATATTTCAAAAAAAGCTTCAAATTCAACATGTCCAAAAATGAGATTCATTGTCTCACCCTCCACCACTCATTTTCTCTGTAAAGATTATTGCATTGAAAATGCTGTCATCACCCTGACTCTTCCACAGCCTCTCCTTGAGTCTGCTCTGCTTTCAGGTGTTATCACTGTCTTGTTCAGAATAGCCATGTAGTACTTTGTCTCACGACCATCTGCTCTAGTGCTACTCTAGTCTGAAATATGTTTTGCTCCTCAGAATTAAGTTCTACCTCCACTTTGCATGCCATCTTCTCTTTTTCTATGGGTATATGAAGAAAATACACTGGTATTTTAAAATCTCCAGGAATTCAGGTCATAGTGCTTCAGAAGTCATAGTCCAGTTCTTCGTCTTCACCTCATTCCATCTTACCATGGATATCTGCCATCATAATTTTCTGTCTGAAACACTTCCTGCCCTTTCTCTGTTTGCACTGTTGAGAAATAGTCTCTTCCTGTCCATCCTGGTTTCCTTTCTTGCTTCTTCACTTAACACCATGCTATTTCCTCTCAAAGCACTTTATTCCATCTAGTAATTATAAAGTCATTCATGGCAGCAATTGGTAATGCGTCTCCTCAGTAATCATGTAGACTTTGGCAAGACTCCATAAGCTCACTCCTGTCACCCCAGAATAAAGCCGTCATCCATCATAAGAGGTGTTCATTAAGTATTTGCTAGCTGGCTGAACAATCATTGTAATTTTTAGTGGGAATATTCGCTTTCACATTGATTTAGACCTTGGCTACACTTTCTGGATTGTGTGGCTTTGTCAACATATTCAAATTATTTAGCTTTAAAGAAGAACTTCTTGTAAAAGAAGTTTAATCTTTTCAATAATATCTGAGGGAAACAAAATTCTCTTGTTATTTTTCACAGTATGTATCACATAAGCTGAAACATAATACTAACTTCTTGGTTTTATTCAAGTGGGCATTTGGAGCTGACTAAAACTCAAGATTGTAGAATCATCTTCTCTTGTAATGATAAATTATACATGACTTGGGTGTTTACGGCATTAGAAGTGCTATTTCTGGCTTAAAGAAATAAAAGCAGACATAGTCTCTGACCATGAGGGGATCAAATTCTAGTGAGACTACAAGCCAGAAAAGCAAAAAGGAAAAAAGAAAGAAAGAAAAAGAAAAAAGGGAAAAATAATGACATACTTTCTAAGTCCTGTTGTAGAAGCTTGTAGAGTCATCCCAGGGCTTCTGGACCAATGGTATTTGTTGGGAAAGGTGCCGCCAGCTTAGAGATTTGTGCAGTGTCTATCAGACTCAACAGTGGAAGGGAGGTTTCTATGTCAGGACAGATGCCTGAAAGTACATGCATACCTCTCCAATAACCTTTGTGAAAGGATGGAATGTTTGGGGAGTGAGTGAAGGGAAGTGAGTTAAGGGAGAAGGCAGAAGGCAGGAGTTGGAATTCTGAAAGCCAAGAATCTGGTTATGAAGAGTAAGGAAAATTATTGTCTTAATGTCATAGATTTTTATTTGTTCCTTGAGAATTTTGTACAACCATACAATGTATTTCCATTATTTGTTCTCTACTCCCTTGTTCTGTCTCTTCTTGATTTCCCCATCTCCCCAAACATCTCCCAACTTTATAATTTTTAATCATGCTGCCCATACACTCATTGGTCTGAGCCATCCACTGATCAACCTCACATGGACAAGAACCCTTTCAGCATGGTGCTATGGATTGACTACATCTTGTGTCTGTAAAGCAATTGCTCCACTGCTGAAATATCCCATTAGCTCTGTTCAAACCAGGGAAGTAGCATTATTGATGTTTAAAAATGGGTTTCTCTTTAAAAGAGGGCTAGAGAATATCAGTCAGTATAGTAAGGAGACGGGTGTTGTGATTATAATTGAAGCAGAGATTATAAAATCTTGATTCAAGGCAAGGCAGTGAAATTTAAAAAAAAAAAAAAGACAAATAAAAGACTTCAGGAATTTACATAGGGTTTCATGATAGCACAACAGCACGAATGGGTTGGGAGAAAAGACTGGAGAATTGAGAAAGGGGACACTGTCAACAGTTAATGTCCATATTTAGGCAATTAGAATTAACATATCAGGATGTCACTGTACTCAGACACATTTTCTTTATAAAAGTGAGGGAGGAAGATAATGTTTGATGTTGGTCTCTCCTGCAATAATCAGAGGAAATGTTTAGCAAAATATTAGATACATATGTTTGCAAGTCAGGGGAATTAGGAGCATGCATATTAAACCCAGTAGTAGAGGAGGATCTGTCTTGGAGCTTTATTTGGTGAAAAAAAAATCAGAGGATGTACCTCTGTGGAACAGGAGCTCTTGTGAGGAGCAAATGTGTTTCCTCTTGGACTGCTTCCATGTTCTGGTGAAGACAATTGTTCAGTTGAGTTCACTTGAAGCATCAGGGAATACAGAAGGATAAAGACCTCCTAGTGACATGATGTGGAATCACACTATGCCTGGTGATAACAACACTCAATGTCAGGACTGCAACCATTTGAGTGTCAAAGAGAACCTATCTTCATACAAAGTAAAAACTCCTCACTTTCTTCAAACTGGGTCAGGATCTGTGCACTGTAAGAGTGTAAAAGATATATTATCAATGTTCTCATGAAGTAGAAGCTTAACAACTTGACCAAACCTCTGTTAACATTTGTAGAAACATTCATCACCATCTTATTCCCTTTAGATTAACCTAGCTTCAGAAGAAACATGATTGCTGAGCTACTGTTCTATTAATGTCTCTTGTCCTTGACATTCAAAGATGCTGTTCCTCTACAGAACTAGACAACAAGCTTCACTTTTGGAAGACTTCCATTTCCTTCCATAAGTTGACTTGGAAGTTATTCTGTTTCCACTGTGAACTACAGCAGGAAATACACCAAAGTTTTCAATTCACTGCAGAGTTTGTAAGTTTCCACTGAATTTGCATGTATCAATGCTTAAGGAACAACCCTTGAGAGCATATACATTTGCGAAACTCCATGTTGACAATGACCAAATAAAAGGTCCCTGCAAAGCATGCCACTGAAGGGGCTTACAGGTCGAAATTACTGAACAAATTCAGGGGAGCCCAAAAGACAGCCACTTGCTCTAGGTTAAGAAGCACTGTCAATGGGGAAGAAAATGAGGCACAGTGAGTAGAAATCTGAGTAGAAATCTTCAGCTGGCCTCTCTGACTTCCACATATTCTATTTTTAATTAGCGTCTGGAGGTTCTCTGTCACAGGCCAGGTTAGGGAGTGGCTTCTCTAAACTCTTTCCATTCTTTATCTGAAATGGTCACATTTATTTAACATACTGCCTTGCAGATGCCTTGTCACCAATGAGAGAAAGAGAAAATTACTGGACAATAGTCTTTCCTATGCCTTTATTATTATTATTATTTTTTTTTTTTTTGTGGCGAGAGGGTATTAGACACTGAACCTAAGGCTTCACACATGCGAGGCAAGGGCTCTACTACCGAGCCAGAGCCTCAGCTATTTTCAAAACTGAATTTATTGTTTTGCACATACTGAGAATAAGCTGTACCACTGTCTGTAGCTCTTAGGGTAGAGAAAAGCATCTTCAATTTTCTATGCCCATTCAAACAATTTCCTCCCCAGAGCTCTACACCTCCATTCAGCAAATTTAACTAAGGAAGCCAAGTAACTGAAACCTTGACTTACTACAACCACAAAAAACAAAGTCTATTTTTGTATTTATTATTTGACATGGAGTAATTAATCATGTTTATCTCCTTCTATGTACCCAGTTGTTTAGTTGACTCATTGTTTTTAGCCATGCATGAGAAACAAGGCAGTACATGAGTTTTTAAAAAGTTGATTTTAAAGGTAATACTTTAAACCTGTTCTATTTCTTTTCCCTTATGTTCTAAGGCTTGCATAAATATAAGCGTCAGAGAGATAATTGATGTAAGTTTAAACCTGTCATGTGGGTAGTTGTGCAGGTTCATATCAAAGGAAGCAAACTCAATGGACTTGGCTAGCATGAGTTTTATGAAGGATAGAGCTTTCCTTACTTGACACTGTGATTTAATTTGTATTCAATTTGAAAATGATAGTAAGAATAGAGCATGGTGGCATACACATGTGATCTCAATACTTGACATTCAGGTTAGAGACTATAAGGTCAAGTCCTGTTGGGAACCATAGTGAGTCTTTAAAATAGATTGGGAGTGCTAAGACTTCAAAAGTATAGTGTTTTCATATCATGTACAGATGCACAAGGTACCAGATTTGACTCGTCACACCAAAACATATGACAAGATAGAGGAAAAATAATGTGTAATTATTTTCTGTTAAACCTGGGACACTATTTACCTAATACTAAGATGCTTTTAAGAGTTCAAGATGTTCCTTTCTGAAACTGATGTCATCCTGGGACATTTTTTCCCTTCTGTCCAGAATAGGAATAGCTATTGTTGGTTCTACAGAAACAGTTTGCTATGGTAAAAGACTTCCAAAAAGATTTTGTCAGAAATTCTGCTGTTGATGTTTTCCCCTTACAATATCCAAAAGCAAGTTCAAAGCTACAAACATAAATGTTAAAATAAATCAATAAGAAAAGAGCAATATGCTAAGAATATTGCTAATTCTTAACATGAAATTAAAAAAATTGATTCAGCAGTTAAGGGTACTGGCTGCTTTTTCCAAGGACCTAGGTTTGATTGCCAGTACCACATTGTGGCTTATTAACTATGTGTAACTCCAGTTCCAGGGGTTCCAATGCCCCCTTCTGGACCTCTCTGGAAATACTGTAGAACATCCCACTGTAGATTTCCAGTTCTTTCCTGCCTAGGTGGGATCCTGAGGTGGCCCACTTGATGGGCAAACACCTGGGTCTGATTCCTTAAAGGGAAATTGAGCACCACCAAGACCACAGCTGTTTTTCCCTTTGTACAAAGCAAAATTGATGCATATTTTTTTAAAAATCATCATTATTTCCAGGTCAAAGGTCTGCACATCATAATGGCCGAGACTCTTGACATGGCTAATGAGCATTATAAAAGTCAGAGCACACTACAGCTATAAATTATGTTCTGGAAGTTTGGGGCATTTGAGCTGGTATTGATTGTTCAGTGTTTGTTAAATCTTGGAGCCAGCTTTACTAATGATGTCAAATTTTAATAAAAGGTAAAGTCTTAGTGGGAAGGCAGAGAAGATGAGAGTGCTGGCATAGGTGAAGGTGTAGATTACCAACAAAAATCATTCTAGCCAGTAGCTGGAGATAACTAAACAGGTCAGGTCTCGTTGCTCTTGCAGAAGGCCCAAGTTCAGTCCTCTCATCTTATATTAGGCAACTGACAGCTGCCTAGAGTTCAAGCTTCTGGCAGACCTGATGCCTCTGGTGTTCATGGGCACCTGGGTCACATCCACAGAACCACACTACATACACACACAATAACTGCCAGCATGTTGGGTGCTTACCCTGCAATCACACTCTGGAAGTGATGTTTTCAAATATAGTATTCACATATCTTCAGCCTTAACTCAAGAAATCAGCTTAGCTACACAGATCATAAGGAATTTATTGATAGACATTGCAGTTTCAAAGAACAGGTCCCACACTGACTTATAAGGCCTGTGGAAGGGACTGAGGGATCACCAAGTGTCTACCCCTTGAAGTCATTCCAATGCACTTCTTGAATTCACAAGAGCACATGAAGGCCTAAAAATAATGCAGGAAAGGATGGGATAGAAAGAGATAATCAACTTATCCATATTTAAAACCACATGATTATGGTCTGGTCGAACTACAAGTTATCAGTATTTCAACTGGGTTTAGTGGCTTGGCCTACTTATAGGTTAGAGACAGAAAAATCACAAGTTCAAGGACAGCTTAGATTATACAGAGATTCTCTCTCAAAGCAAAAAGTAAAAAGCAGACTATTGATATAGCTCAGTGGGAGAACATTTCCCCTGGGTTCCATTGCCAGTATTTTAAAGGAATTTAAACAACAAACAAACAAAAAACCAAACCAACCAGGCAAACAAATAAACAAACCCCAGACCACACCAATCAAAATGCAGAATTCTGGAGCCCAGTCCGAGTGAACACATCTAGAAAACACTCTCTTACTGAAGGCTCAGGGAACATTGGGGAAGATGGGGAGGAAAGATTGTAAGAGTCAGAGGATCAGAGTGTTTGCTGTGAGATCATGTCTCCTAAGAATGTCAGAAGAGGTAACCCAGACACAGAAAGACAAACACTGTATTACTCACTCGTAAGAGGGTATTGATGTAAAGCAAAGGGTAAACTGGGAGGTGGGATAGAAGCAATGGAATGGAAGATGGGAACATGAGGGATCAAGAAGGCCCAGTTGGGGGAGGGTCAGAGGGGGGAAGCAATGAAATAGATAAATTGATAATGGGAGACATTATGGGGTTAGCAAGAAACGTGCTAGAGAAAAACTCAGAAATCCATAAGGATGACCCCTGCTAACACTCCTAGCAATAGTGGAGATGGGTATGAACTGGCCTTCCCCTTTAATCAGATTAGTGACTACTCTAATTGTCATCATAGAACCTTCATTCAGTAACTGATGAAAGAAGATGCAGTGACCGACAGCCAAGCACTGGGCTGAGCTCCTGGAGTTCAGTTGAAGAGAGGGAGGAGGGGTCATAGGAGCAAGCAGGGGTCAAGGTCATGATGTGGAAAACCACAGAAACAGCTGACCTGAGCTAGTGGGAGCTCACAGACTATGGACTGACAGCTGGGGAAACTGAATGGGACCAAACTAGGTCCTTTTAATCTGTTTTGGGGGGCAGTGAGGGTGACTGGCAGTGGCACCAGGACCTTTCCAAGGTGCACGAACTGGCTCTTTGGAGCCCATTTCCTCTGGTGGGATGCCTTGCTCAGCCTTGATATGGCATGGGGGGGAGGGGGCTTGGTCCTGCCTCAACTTGGTTGACTTTGTTGACTACCCAAGGAGGACCTGACCCCTCTGAGAGTGGATGAAGGGTAGAAAGATGGAGGCGCGGGGGCAGGAGAAAGGAAGGAAGGGGCAAATGGGGTTGGTATGTAAAATGAAAAATATAATTTTTTTTAAATAAAGAGAAAAATGTCAGAAGCTGTAGCTAAAAACTCTCACCAACATGTCTGATCGAGTGTGGACTGAACAAGGATGTCACCAATTGACATGCCAAATGGATGGGCTAACTATAGGCAACTGAGGAAAGCTTGGTGAAGTGGTTTTCCGTGGAGAAGAACACACCAATTGATCAATTGTTTAGTGCAAAAAGGTACACCCAATAAAACACACATATAAATGATATATATGTATGCATACAGAGTAGGTTGTATTTAGGAATATATATATATATATATATATATATATATATATATATGAACAATTAATTAAAGATCGGGCTGTGATTTTTAAGGAGGGTGGGGAGAGGTGTGTGGGAGAGTTTGGTGGGAGGAAAAGGAAGGCAGAAATGTAATCATATTATAATCTCTAAAACAGAAACAAAAAAGGAGTATTTTGTGCTATATTTTAATCACATAGCAAGACAGAAGTTAAAGAATTTGAAATGGTTCAGTATAAGGGTGCACATGAAAAAGTCATCATTTAGACATAATCAGTGATATTAATCATTTAGATAGTTTAAGTAAATAAAAGATAGAACTCGTTACCAATCTGTCTTAAAATACAAATAGTTCAAAAGGCCATTAAAAAATCGCTGATAAGGAGATATGAATGGGGGAATGGAGTGCTTGAGTTTTATGCTTTATTTATTTATTATTTTTATTTTTTATTTTAATGTCACTAGACAATCAATTTTTATAACTAGTGTGAGTGTAAAACATTAGAATGAGCAATGAATAGAACCCTACTTTAGCTTCATTTCCATTCTCATAATGACTTTATTACCACACTAATGTTAAGCTAGATGTGACATTCCTGTTCTGCTTAGATAGTTAATCTGTTACCAGGCCAACAAATTACCTACAGTGGATGCAGGGTGGCATCTGAAACAATGTTTTCTTAGTAGTTGGAAGACATTTGCTAAATTTGTGTTTTAAAAACAAGATATGTTCAGTTTTGTTTTTTAAAAATCAGTTAACATGATTTATTTTTTTTTCTCAGTCTTTCCTGACTCCTTGTAATGATATCAGAGTCACCTGCTCAATGGCAGCCTGTGTGCATGTTTTGTAGTTGAGTCCGCATGCTGTGCCCAATTCAATATTATTGCCACTCTGGGGTAGTTGCCAATTATGTCCAACATAGCACAATGTTCTATATCAGATTTCCTTAAAGCTGGGCAGTTGTTGCTGACAATGACAGTTTCATTTCTCCCTGTCTGATCATCCCCAGTACCTGCTTGTACCTCAGCAAGTATTTCCCCCTTTTCAAATAAAGTTGGATCACCTTCAGCAACTTTTTTGTTTTCTCTGTGCTCATCACTTCCTGCGTTGGGTTCTGGACAGTCTCTAGTCCAGAGTGCTGCCAAGATGGCTGGGCAGTGCAAAAGGTTGTCTGTTCAGTCCTTAACTGCTGTTTTCACTTAATTATACCTATACGCATGATCTGGAGATGCCTCCTAGCCTTTAACACTCTTTCATGAGTGTTACCTTTTATTCCTTCTGACAGATGTCCATCGGAACAGGACCCTCCTAGTGGATGAGAGCCTTTCTAATTGCTCACATATCTCATGATTAGTTTTATATCATTACATATTAATACTGTCTTTCTCCTGAAATACACACTCCTACTTTGTTAACTAATTTCTTTATTATGATGTCAATGCTTAGTGCATTGAGCCATCTGGAACATTACTGTGAGAATAAAGCAGAGAAAGTCAGAGGCAATCTTGAAAATTTGTTTTGGGAGATTTCCCCGATGTTGACATATTTCATTTTCATTTTGTAGTAATCTGCTCTGGAAATTGCTTAGTGGGAATGCTGCCTTTTCTTTAAAGCAGCAGCAGACAGGGAAGCTCACTTATGTTTGCTCCTGAGAGACTTCTTCACATCCTGCAAATGACAGGTTGCTACTGCAATGCCTCTGATGATGTCTTGGGGGAGGGTCCTCCACTTCATCTATTTGCTACCATAACCTTATTTTCTCCCGAGAAGACATCCAAATATTTACTATACACCGACTCTTCATTGGTGCAAAAACAAGTAAGGATTGATGGCAGTGTTGTTAATCTGGACATGTTCCTATGAAATAGATAATTAGAATGCACAGTATCGCACTGTCTTTTATACATATGGAAGCATTTGGCTTTCTCTTCATGGCTCTCATTGTATCTCTGGACACATATAGAAGGGCTCCAATGATTCCTCTCCTAATCATTGTTGTAATAGCCACCACCACTATGCTCTCTTCTTCTGGGCTAACCTGCTCTAACTATTCACCTCTCTCATTTTTTTTTCTGTGCCTATGCTTTTCTCTGAATTGGTTTTATCTGGAATTTGTCCCTATGGATTGGTGACATGATCTTCGTCACCTGAAGAACAGCTAATGTTCATCTCCTCAGCCCTCAGTGCCTGGTATGCAGACAGTGTCAATGACACAAAGAACAGTAACACAATTAGATCTGTCATCAGCAAATGCCATTTCCTGTTGGTTGGCAATATAAAGAGTGCTCTGCCTAAAGAGGCTGGGAGACACCCAGTGCTTCCCCTGGCTTTCCTATCAGCAGGGAACACTTAAATGATATTGGCTGTGCTTTGCCACCTCATGTGAGTTTCGTGGTCAATAATTTGGAAACTGAACACAGATTTCAAGTTTCTTCAGAATCCTCAGTCGCTCCCAATTTAAATTTTGTTGTTGCATTAGTTTTTAGAACATTTAACATTCTTATATTCAAATGTGATATTCTGCTAATCCTGGAGGAAGAAGCAAGGCAGGGAAGAGACCCATGTCTGTTTCTCATGCTTCGGATGGGAACACCGTGGCTTACCAGACAGCTCTGGCCCCAGTGCTCCTGTGATTGTGAATGTGGTTTGGCCACAAGGGCTGCCAGAGTCACTTTCAGCATCTTAGAGACTTATGCTGAACTAACATTCTGCAAGTGTCAGTCTTTAAATATTTTAATATTTATATATCTTTATCCTTGTAACAATGGAGAACAGTTAAGTAATTTTCCCACATGTAAATAATATAGGTGCCATTTTAATCTATGTTAATGGAAAATGTAATGAATACAAACTATTTTATACCAGATTACGATATGGAATTACACACACACACACACACACACATATATACACACACATATATATATATATATATATATGTGCTACATAAACCTAGAAGCACATATATCTATCATAAAATAGATACTTTGGTAAAAAATAATAGACTATATATGTTTTATATAGTATATAACATTTGTGTTTAAAATTTTATAATATGAGGTTATTATATATACATATATGTATATATATTTATATAAATATATACATACACTGATACAGAGAAGAGCAGCATATTTCACTATCCAGAAATTATATATGAAATAAAAATCTTCTTACTTTGTGTTTCTTTGCATGATTGCTCTATCTATCTGTCTATCCACCATTCATATATTTATCTGTCAACAAGTCTTCTATCTGCAAAATAATAAGATTAAATAGAAGCAAGATATTAAAAGACTTTATATGTATATTACATATTATATGTAATGAAACATATAAATTATGTGTATATACCTTATTTACATGTAAAAATATTATAATCTCTTCTATCAGTAGTAATGTATATCACTTCTATACATGATGCATACATATTACATATATATAGATATTATTTTATTTCAATGGTCATTCTTATTTTAACACAATGTTTTTATTAATTCTTTGAGGATTTAATACATACATACCATGACACAGTGGGCTGAGCTGAAAGCAAGTGTCATGTTCAAAGAAATAAGTGCAGTTCCAAAAAGTAACAAGAATGGTGAACAATGGCTGGAGAGCTAGATTGCTCTGTTCTGTGTAAGCTTCCCTTAAACTTAGAGATTAAAGGGGCTCCATCACTGCTCCAAGTATTCTGCCCTTTATTCTTCCCCTCCCTTGTCCCTCAACAACAGAGAGAAACAGAGGTCTAGGCTGGGTCAAGTGTTGACTTGTTGAGTGTAGTGGGATATTCACTTTGTTTCCTTCTGTGGCACTGGCCACGCCCAGGGGCGGAAGTGACCTGTGGAAGGAGATCTGAGGCAGAGCCAGGGAATGCTCTCCTGCTGTTGGAGAGGGCGAGGAGAGCATCCAGTGGAGCTTGCAGGTGTTCATCTGTCTAGGTTTTAAGTTATTTCTCCCTGAATAAACATTTATTCGGCCTATTTGTTTATCCTGAGAACCCACTATGGCCTGTCCATCATTTCCTTCCATGAATCATAATCTGGAGAGGTCACATTTACATCCCAGGGAACCGCTCTGTCCCTCCCCGTCATTCTCTGTTCCTCCAGCTAGCTCTCTCAGATCCCAAACCCATCTGCTGGCTGACCAGCTCTTTTCCAGGGCAGCAGGTATACTTTTTGTAGATACAAGGTAATTTGTCTTTGTCTCATCTTATTATGAAAATAAGAGTCATTCTTATCCTTTTAACGTAGTGTTTTGAAATATTTGACAGAAGTCATGTACTCCATTTATTCCCTGTACACATAACTCCATCAGAGAGGAGAACAGTGCAGTCAAGGTTTACTTAGAGAGGGAAAAACAGAAAAGGGAAGTTATGGGTGGAGATGGCTAGTTTTGCCACTAGCTGTTTGTTCAGAGTTAACTCATGGAGTGACCAGGCTACTTACTTGTAAGTTAGGGAAATTGTTGACACAAAGTGAGATTTACTGCATTAACAAAATGACATGTTAAGCACTGGCCTGCTGTTCCTTTTGAGGGGTTGAGGAAGATTCCAAATTCAAGATCTGTCTGGGCTAAAGAGTGAGTTCAAGATAAGCATGGGTAACTTGGTGAGACTCTATCTCAAAAGAAAAAATAATACAAAACAAAAATAAGCCCAGGAGACAACTCATTGGTAGAGCACTTGCCTAGCATGTTTGAGGCCAAGATTAAACATCTAATACTAGGGGGAAAAACAAGCAAAACCACAAACAAACAAAAGCAAAACAAAAACAAAAATACTTTAAAAGCTTCACCTTTATATACATTGGACTTTTTTGCACAGCAATTTTATCCCCATTATTTCTCATATAAAAGAACAAAGTTGGCCAAAAATATTGAGATTCAGACCAAAATGTCTTGACCAGTAGATACAGCAGAGGCTAAGGACAACTGTTCTTCCTTCAAACACTCACTGTACCTGGAATCTGTATCTGAATGTATGGACAGTATATTAAGTTCAGGGATCTATTTCTTGTGATTTTTCTTTTAAAATCCAAAGTTATTGGTATAGTGATAATTTTTCACTTTATTAATTCCAATGAAAATATAAAACTCCATAATGATTACAGCAGTGACTCCGTTGTATGAGTGCTTGTCTATCTGACTTTAGATCATCTCCAGTGAAGCTCTTCAGAGTATGGCATCAAGCAAAGTGTCTGGGCTCTCCTTCTGAAATTCCATGCACAACAGCAAAGGTTTCTGTCTGAAGTCATATTGGAGGGAGGTGAGACAGTATGAATGTCAGTCCAGGAGGAGGTATACCCACCTGTAGGACTTCAGAGTGGAGAGATGCTATTGGAAGATGGAGATGATCAGGAAAGAAAAAAAACATGAAGATACAAAGGAATAGGAAGACACTCCTGGAAGCAGTTCTGGGGCAGAAACTGCAATATGAATGAAACAGATAATCTATGTTGCATACATGTGCCACAGACAAAACCTATGCTTCATGGCTTTTCTATGAGGTTCTCCATACAGTCTGCCTTGTGGTTGGTTAGTTCTGAATGTCAATGTGTCATTGCAAGTTGGAACCTGGACATTGCCCATTTAGAAGGAATTTGCAGTTGAGTTTGGTGATGAAATGGAGTAGAAGACACACTCAAAGGAGTTGTGCAGATCATGCTAAATGTGTTGAAATTTCAGTGTGGTACAGGTGACAGACAGATTCACTGGCTCCAACCTTATTTCATTCCACACCTGGAAACCTCAAGTTAACAAGCTACATTAGTGGCTCTCTATAGAAGGAAAACATTTGTGATCTATACATAGGTGTGTGTGTGTGTGTGTGTGTGTGTGTGTGTGTGTGTGTGTGTCTGTTACTGAAGTTCAAGCTTGGAGCCTTACTCATGTTATGTAACTGCTCTATCGTTGAGTTATATCCTTAACCTAAGATCATATGTTTTTACTGCCCTTTTCATTCAGAAGGGTGCCCTCTTGAAGTCTACTAAGACATTGATTTTTCCAGGTGGAACATCTGTTCTTTTCCATCTTCTTCCCAGAGCCAAACTGTACTAAAAAGGGTTAAAATTATTCCTATGCACAATCTTTTACTTTTAAAGCTTTTTCTACTGACCCAGTTCTCTGTATCTTAGCCTAAGCCTGAGAAAACCCAAAAGGGAGTTAAAAATAGAATTAGCATTTTCTTTAAAAAATGTAAAGAATTCTCCTCTTTTGAAGGAGAGTAAGAAGGTTTTCTTTAATATTTGACTTGTTTTCCCTTCTCTGGAAGGCAGCCTTCAAATGGACAAACCTTACTGAAGTCAGTCTACCCTGAAAGCAATTAAGATCAAATACCAGAAGGCTAAAAATACCCATGTTACATTTTCAGCAGAGGTTATTGGCTATTTCTCTCCACCTTATGGTCAGGTGGCCTTTTAGCAAGAGATGGATGCTGACAGTTGCCAGGGGCTAATGTGGTGAGAGAACAGTAAATAATTCAAAAATAGCTGTTCTCAAGTGCTAAGCAATTTGGCTTGTGTCAGAACTTAAAGATTTTCTTGTGTGTCTGAAGTTGGTGATAAAGCCAAAGCCTGTATTATTATAACCCTAAAACCTGTGTTATAACCCCAAAGGCTGTGTTATTTTTTAATGTGTTGTATTTGTGGGGTTTACTGAATTATAAACCCTCCCACTTATGTGGCCTGGATTCTAGGGTTTCCTTTGGGTCACGATCTCATCCCAACCTCATTCTGTACACTTCAGGATATTCTCATCCTCCCCTTAAAGGGCAAGGAGAGAGAATGGAGATCGTGCTTGGTAAATCAGAGCTGTGTGGCTCATATTTATCTGTACTATAAACAGAAGAATCTTTCTTGGCGGGTTGGTTAACTGTTGCATGTAAGCATGGAGATTAAATCTGAAAGTGGATGTTTTAGGGTACTAAGTTGTTGAGTAGACTGAAATTCTGCCCAAGCGTTAAACACCTAGATCCATCTGATGCTTTCTGGCAACTGCCAAAAACAAAACAAACAACAACAAAAGCCCCCTTTCACCCTGGAAGCTTAGCTTGAACATCTGGCAACCACCCAACTTTTGAGTATAATTTAATCTTTTTATGTATTCTTTCTTCTTCTCTTCCCAGCTGTAAAAGTTATTTGCATCTGGCAATAATCTATTTTTTTTCTGAAACAGTTTGAAACAACTTTCAAACTGTATACCCTTATGCTCTCAGTTCACTGAAAGAAAATGCTATTTTTCCTCTTAGAATGAAAACAGGAAGCTGACAGGCAGTTGATCATCTCCTCTGTGGCACAGGTTGCAGAGATGGAGGGAAAGAGGAGAGCATGGGCAAAGGATGGTGACTTAGTTACCTTTAATCAACACCGCCTGAAGAAAGGTAGCTTCAGAAGGACCCCAGTTCACAGCTTGAGGGTATTTACTCTCAACTGAGGAAGCCACAGCCACAGGAACAAAAATGTGGGCAATCAAAAAGCAGAGAGGGCACCAAAGTGGAGTGAAGTTAAGACCCTCAAAGCCTGCCCCCAGCAATACTTTTTTCTCTAGTTACACCCCAAACCCTAGATTCTACAACCTTCCAAAACAGCACAACCAGTCGAAGAGTCAATGTTTAAAACCACAAGCCTATGGGAGACATTTTACTTCAAAACTGTAAATGACAGTGAGGGACCAATTAGTACTGCCAAGTGGTATCCACTAAATTCTCCATTGTACTGTCTCAACCTGGTACTTGAGACTTTGTCTTCCTCTCAGATCCTGAGAAGTTATGGACATAACTTTGGTCTTGTATTTTTATCCCATTGGTTTTTCCTGATCTCGGGGCCTGAAGAGTAAGAACTATGCTTTATGTCCCTTGCAACAAACATCAGAGGCCATGATGGCATTGAGAAAATACTTGCAGAACAAACCTAGCTTTGTACTGACAGTATATATTTGTCATACATAGCCAGTTCCTTGGTCACTATTTGTGGGCATCATGTACTGTCGAGTTCTGTGAATTCCTTGATGGTACAGAAATGGGAGCATAGTCCACCAGGTTGTACTGGAGATTTCTAGTTATACCTGGAAGATTGACTAGTAGAGTCTATCTTCTGACTTTTCCTAAACCCCAAGAAATAGCAGGAGAGGGGCTGGTGATGCAGCCTAGTGATGAAGTGCATACTTAGCATGTGTGAGGTTCAGAGTTCAATCCCCAGGGCAGGAAAATAAAAAAGGCAGTGAGAATACAGAAAGTGTAAAAGGTAACCACCAGGACAAGGGAAACAGGAAAGAAAGAATCAGGGAAAAGGTAGTGGGAATACTTCTTTTTCTCCAGAATATGGTAAACCATGCAAGTGCAGAGGGGGCTTTCATGGGCAGAGTGGCGGTCCTGCATCCAGTGAGGAGAGGCCTGTGGAAAGCAGACAGCTTCTTGGAAGTGTGTACTGAATGGTACTTAGTTAAAGAATGGGGTTAGAAACTGATGGATTGATTAAAAAAAAAAAAAAAAAGATGGATCTGAAGCAGCAGGAGAGAGTGTAGTGGCCTCCCTCCTTCTATACTGCTTCCTGGGGAGGTCATGAGTTTCTTTGTGAAATATTGAGAAGTACTAGCCAAAATGGGGAGCCCTGAGAAAGAAAAGCATAGGACTGCAAAGCTATATTGCTCAATGTTGGAGCTGTGAATTTCTTCCCTGTGGACAGAGCATGCTGACCAGCATTTGACACCACATAGGTGAGGTCTTGAGAAAAACTGGAGACAAAGTCCTCAACTCCAGAAAAGTGGGTCTGGTGTTTTTACCCAAACTTGTAAGTATACCAAAGTAACATCATCCATGAAGACAGGTGCACACACATGCAGGGATAGAGAGGTGAGGGTCAACCCTGCCTTCCTTAAATAGCTTTTGTCAGATAACTGATCTCAGCAGTGGGAAAAGTAATTAATATAGGGGATAAAATGCCAAATAATAAGGAAAAAAAAAAAGGAAGGGAAAGAGAAAACATCTTCCCTTAAAAAAAAAAAAACAAAAACAAAACAAAAAAAAAAAAAAAACCTTTTACTAGTTTAGATGTTTACTTTTATATTCATGGAAAAATTTACTGAATTTCTTAGAGTAAAATTTGGAACTATTAGTTTAAGAAATGGACTGAGAAATCAATGTTTATGAAATTTCTCATTATAGACCCACAATCCAATGATCTAGCTGATAAATATGTTTGAAAGACATCTGATGATAGGAGATGCCATTATGTATATATGTTTCTCATACTGGTTAATAATAAAGCACTGTTGGCCAATAGGAAAGAAAGATAGGAAGGACTAGATGACAAGGATAAAATAGAAAGTAGGAAGGAGGAGTCAAGATGGAGGGTCTGGAGAGAGCAGTATGCAGCAGCCGGCTCCCGGTAAGAAGACCACGTGGAAATACATAGATTAACACAAATGGGTTAATACTTAGACAGAGCTAGCCGATAAAAAAGTGGTAACTGTCCAACAGTATAATATCAAATATAGAGTCTCTGTGTGATATTTGGGGCTGTCGCGGTGGCGGGAGAAGACTGGCGGAGGACGGAAAAACCGTACATCTTACAACCTGATAACTACAAAGTAAGTCTCATGGATTATCCTCAACTCCTCCATCCTACTCAGCAAACTTGCTGATTTGACACAAGTTAGTAGATCTTACTACATGCCTGACTCCTTGCCTACCAAAAAGAAGACAGTAGGATCAACAGCAAATGTTCAGAGTCCTGGTGATGGTGCCTATGACTATGAACAATGTCCTGATTTCCTTCGCTGTAGTTATATCTGTTATGTCCACTTTCCACAAGCCTGGTCCCACAGCTGCATCAGTCACAAATAACACACAGAGATGCTGTATAAACTATAAAACTGTTGGCCACTGACTATGGTTCCTTATTGGCTAGCTCTGACTTAACTATTAACACATTTTTCTATTAATCTAAATATTCCCACGTGGTCATGGCTTACCGGGAATGCCACACTTGCATCTCTTTTGCCTGCTACATCTCTGCAGAGAAGAGGAGAGATTTTCTGTTTCTCCATGCTTATATTCCAATTCTGCCCAGCTACGTTACTTCCTGCCTGTCTGTACAGACCTCCAGACTTCTATGGTTAGCTAGTGACAGTATCTACCATGCTACATCACTTCCTGCCTGGCCAAACAGTGTTTTATTCATCAACCAATAAGACAAACATACATACAGAAGAACAGTCCTACAAGAATCTGGTTTTAATGTTACTTATTTGCAGAATGCACTTAATAAATATATATAATTTATGCATAGAAGCCAAATAAAAATTCAACTTTACTTTTTTTACATGAAAAAAAAAATACTAACCTTACAGCTCTATGATGTATTGATGCCTACATGAACTTTACCTGACTGCTGGTGGCTGGAGAAATGTGTTCAGCAGCTGCTGCCTACTTCACCTCTTTCTGTGTTACTGCTTTTAGTTTTATTTTGAAGCTAAGTTGAAGTTTATCAAGGAAAGATTTTAGCAAATATGCAAGCATAAACATTAGGGGAGAATAGCACTTTGTAAAAGGATAGTCCATGCTTCAGTCAGCATTGGCTTCTCCAGGGAACTCTCTATATTATTGCTCTTTGAAAAGTTAGTGAAGAGCTTTGAATTCATGATTGCATCTTTTTGGAGTCAGGGCATTAACACTAGTCTTGGTCTACTCTTGATGGGATCAGTTACTTAGGAATTCATACCCTAACTCAAAACTAATTAGAAAAATTTATTTTTATTCGTCCTATGAGTATTAACTGATTCTGACTCTTAGGAAAAAATGCATTTAAAGTTCAGCAGGCCAAGTGTTCACCATGCAAGCACTGAGACCTGAATTTGAGTCCTAATATTCATGTAAAATATTTACCTGTAATCCTGTACTACCAAAGCAGAGACATGGGTATCCTTGGGATTTCTGGTCAACTGGTCTACCTGAATCCCTGAACTTAGCTGCAAGTACAGTGAGAGAGACCCATGCTAAACATTGCTTTCACATGCATAAATGTGAAAACACAAAGACATGAACAAATATTTACAATGAGACATACACAGGCCAATGACAACAAGATGAAAAATGGAAGAAAAAGTGCCATTTTCTGTAAGTGCATGGTTATTTGTTTATTGACTTATTTTTGCTTGTTAGCCTTATTTTGTTTTCCAAGTGCCAGGATTAAGCCCAGGACTTGCATATTCTAAATACATCAAGAGCTCTGTCGCTGAACTGCATCCTCAACTACATTCCTGTTTTCTGGAGTTTCCTCCAACAAGGTGTGAAGAGATCAAACCCTAGAATCCCAGTTTCCTGTGGTCCTCTTGCCCACCACTCTTTAGCAAGCCTTAATTAAATGCCTACTAATGTCTGCTGACAGAAATACAAAAGGAGGACACAACTGAGTGAAACCACAACACAGAAGAAACCTCTGTTAGCTTCAGCCAACTGCAGCTTTTCATCAGAGAAGGGAACATTAAGGTTTAATAACACAGGACTGCAGCTCACATGGCTAATTAGCAGTCAAGGCCCTAAGAAAAAAAAATCCTACTTCCTGAGGCTAAGCTATGCAAAGTAGGGCATTCTGATTTCCAGCCCAGGAAGGAAACGTATCTTTCCTCTTTTTACTATAAAACAGCTAATTATTTGTTTCACTATTCCCAGAGGCTCCTTACAGTCTGTATTTGTCTAAAAATTTTTAATCTACTGTTTCCCTCATGTCTTGTTAGGGTGGGGCAATAGGCATCTCAACCTTCTGTATCAGGGTATTTTGCAGGAATCTTGTGCTCAACACATCAAAATAGATGTTAATTTTGTGCTTATTGTCCTTAAACCAGTCACACATCTTAATTTAAAAACATCATATAGTTTCAATGAGGTTTAGAACCGATGGTGACTATGGATGGATGATAAAGCAAGAAGGAAGGTAGCCAGTAGGACTCATTTTGGAAAATGAAGATGTCTAGAAGCAAGACCCCTAAGAATGATGGCTTGATGACACACTGTGTGGAGATGGAAGAAAGATCTCATAGATTTTTTTTTTGGTTAATAGATGAGCCTGTATTGTGGGTAGGGAAAAGGAAACAAATGAATTCTTCAGCTAGTCCCTTACAAGTCTTAAGACTTCATTCCCTCATTTGGTTGCTGATGCTGGGAAACAGAACAATTGGAGCTGAAAGTTGCTCCTGCCCTTCAGCACATGCCTGTGAGTGCAGAGAATATTAGCTCCATTGGCCTGTGTCCAGCGTCTTTAGGCTCACAGGAACTTCTGCACATTCCTTCACTCACATGCAACCCAGTAAAGGATGGATGCTTTCATTAGTAATGGAAAAGACTTCCCAGTGATAGTAAAGTATGTATAGATGGTATTTGAATTTTCTCCCAGAAGATGAAATAAGCAACAGTTTCATTAGTTCTCCTGTTTGTTTACATATCTTTCTTGTTAAAATCTAAAAGTTTTTTTTTTTACTATGCATCATATAAAACAGCTCTTCCTCTCTTGTAAATAATATTTAAAATAGCATTATAATGACATTATTGGAGTCATGCCAAATGTTGGGTATTGTTCTAATTGTGGTATAAAATTTATTTAATCACAATAATTTTTCAAGGTGTGTTCATCAGCTTCACTTAATGTTTGAGAGTTTCAAGGATAACAGCTATTTCATCCCCCAATCTCTCAGCCAATAGCTGAAGCCCATTTAAATCTACATAGTCAGCCTAGCTCCTCTGCTGTACAATGTACCCTCTCAATGAATTTACTCAATGTCTCAAAAAGGGACTTAAAAGTAAATACACAAATACTATGCTGTTTTAAATAACAATTGTATGGAGAGAATACTAATTATTTTCTGCAGCTGAGCATTCATCTTTCAAACTTCCTGATAGCAAGATAAGAGGAAATACGGTTTACGAACTTTTCATTGTTTTATAGCAGAATGTTTAACAAGTAATGAGCTTGATACTAGCAACAAATTCTAAAGAAAATGTAATAGTCAATTAGCATTAAGATCAATATTGTCAAAAAGAACATTCTAGAACAGTGCTCTTCAACCTACCCAATGCTGTGGCCCCTTAATGCAGTTCCTCATATTGTGCTGACCCCTGACCATAAAATTGTTTTATTGTTACTTCATAACTGTAATTTTGCTACTGTTATGAATTCCAATGTAAATATCTGATAGGAGACCCTCAAAGGGTTTGTGACCCATATGTTGAGAACAATTGTTGTAGAACATCTGATCCAACAGTTCTTCCAGACAGAGCTAGTTAGAACTTGGTGTTTGAAACTTGGGTAGTGTCCAAGTAAACAAACTCCTTTGTCAGATATTTACCTTAAGTCTTTTGATCTGAACAACTGTTGTCATCATTAACACCTGCTATTGTTTCTTTTTATCTATGAAAACTGACCCCAGAGACCAGCTAGTTTTGCATGTACAACTCACAAGCAGTGGTAGTCTATCTTCCCTGTGGATTCCTAAGGCTTTCCAGCTACTGGAAATAGAACACAGGGTAGGAAGAAATAGAAAAGCAGGCAAAAGCATAAAGTTTAAATGGTTCTGAAGTAAACCATTTACCTTTTAAGAGAAAAGGGCCATGTTTAAAATAGCTGCTTTGGGGCCTGTCCACTTTGTCACCTGCCTCCCAGAACACACAAGCTGAGAGACGGTAGGTAATTCTGCTCTGAATCTCAGTGAGAAAACCTGCACCTCTCCTAGCAGTTGGTAATACTCTAACCTAAGCCAGAAATGGGATATGGGCCATTTTGAGGGGGTTATGGGAGAGAGAAAGGTGGTGATGGATTCTTTTAATCATCACCTTGTAAGGGGCTGTCTGCTTCCACTGCAGAATCATTCAGTGCTTATTCCCTTTCTTTCTTCTGCATCCCGCTACCATGATAACAGTTGGGATATTCCACATTGAGTTTCCAAAAGAAAGATTTACTCTTTAGGCACCACCTGTTTTCATCTTGTTCACTGCAACCAAATTCAGCAAACACCAAAAGAATATTCATACTTTGAATTACATGTAAAAGTGAAACAAATACCCAGACTGCAGGATACTCCTAGCTGTGGATATGTGAACTCAGTGGATAGGATGGTGTAGCCTTTCCCAATCCAGTGTAGTATGGAGTGTGTTGATAACAATATTGTAAGGGAAAGTTCTTTTGTATTCAATTATGAAGTAAAAGTTAAAAAAATACAGCTAGATCTGGGTTACCTCATTCAGGATGATTTTTTCCCTAGTTCCAACCATTTGTCTTCAAAATTCCTGATGTCATTGTTTTTAACAGCTGAGTAGTACTCCCTTGTGTAAATGTACCATGTTTTCTTTATCCATTCTTTGGTTGAGGGACACTTAATTTGTTTCTAGGTTCTTGCTATTATGAGTAATGCTACTATGAACATAGTTGAGCAAGTGTCCTTATGGTGTGAGTATGTATCCTTTGGGTACATGCCCAAGATTTGTATAGTTGGGTCTTAAGGGTGATTGATTTCCAAATTTCTGAGAAATTGCCATACTCATTTCCAAAGTGGTATACAAGTTTGCACTCCCACCAGCAATGGAGGAGTGTTTGCCTTACTCCATATCCTCTCCAGCATTAGCTGTCATCAGTGTTTTTCATCTTGGCCATTCTGACAGGTGTAAGATGGAATCTAAGAGGTTTTTTTAGTTTATTTGTTTGTTTTGCATTTTCCTGATGGCTAAGGATTTTCAGTAGTTCTTTAAGTGTATGTGGGCCACTTGAGATTCTTCTTTTGAAAATTATCTGTTTAGACCTCTACCCCATTTTTAAATTGGATTTTTTTGGGGGGTTTTTTCTAGTTTCTTGAGTTCTTTATATATATTTGGAAATCAACTCTGTCAAATATGGGGTTGGTGAAGATCTTTTCCCTTTCTGTAGGCTGCTGTTTTGTCTTTTTGACAATGTCCTTTGCCTTGCAGAAGCTTCTCAGTTTCATGTACGCATTCATAAGTGAATATTAGATGTGAAGGATAACTATGCTATAATCCATAGCCCCAGAGAGGCTAGTTAATAAAGATGTCCTGAAGAGGGACATGTGGACATCTCTGGGAAGGAGATATAGAAGAGATCTCCTGGGTAAACAGGGGTGGATGGAACATGAGGGATGGGATTGTGGGCAGGATAGAGGGGAAGAGTAATGAAAGAGATGTCTTGATGGGGGGGAATTTTGGGGTCAGGTAGAAACATGTGCAAAGGAAACTCCCACAAATCTACAAGGATGACCCCAGCTAAGATTCCTACCAATAGTGGTTAGGTAGCTTGAACTGGCCATGTCCTGTAATCAGATTTGTGACTACCCTAATTGTTATCAGAGAGCTTTTGTTCAGTAACTGATGGAAGCAGATGCAGACATCCACAGTCATGAACCAGACTGAGCTTTGAGAATCTTGTTGAAGAGATGGAGGAAAGATTGTTCAAGTCGGGGGGTCAAGGTCATCATGACTAATTGGGCTTATAGCAGCTCACAGACACTGAACCAACAGACTAAGGAGCCTGATTGGGGCGACTTAGGCCCCTTACACATTTATGACAGTTGTATAGCTTGGTCTACTTGTGGGGCTCCTGGCAGTCAGAGCAGGGCCTGTCCCTGAAGCTTTGGCAGACTTTTGAGAACCTATTCCTCATAATGGGTTGCCTTATCAAACCTTAATAAGAGGAGAGGAACCTAATCTTGCCTCAACTTGATATGCCATCTTTGATGACATTCATGGGATTACTGCCCTTTTCTGAACAAAACAGAGGAAGAGTGGATGTGTGGGGTGTGGATGTGGAGAAGAGGAGAAGTAAAGGGAGGGAAGGAGAGGAGGGAGGAGAAATTGTGGTCTGGATGTAAAATAAATGAATGACTTTAATTTATTTAAAAAAATGAAGCTAGAATCTTTACCAAATCACTATAGCCATTGCCGTGCTGGTGTTTTTCTTAGTCTCTGTAGGAGGACCATACTGCAGTGTTTGCCCAGATTACTTCATCCATGAAGCAAGTTTTAGAGTTCTTAGTATAGAAAATGTGGACTGTGTTCATTTTACCTTCCTCTTCAGCAAGATGAAGATGTTAGCAACTGCAGGAGACAGTTTAGTGTAGCTTCTAGGGAAGCAACTTGAGATTTAGGTCGTCTATTTTGATAATGCTCCCCTGTGAAATGCTCTGATTCCCCAGAACTGTTAAATTCCATTAACGAGATTTTAGCAGTTTGCAGTTCCCTTACCCCCCCCCCCCACTCAGGTCAGATTTCCATTAGTAATCAGATTTGGGTGAGGAGCCTCGAGGGAATAAACTGAATGAAAGCCACATGGGTTCAATGATTCTTAGACACCATATCTTCTGTTTGTCTACCAAACATTTGAGATGAAGCCAAGAGAGATTGGACACAGTCAGCTGAGGAGTTTGGCATAATTGCTTTGTGACCTTGTCTGTAATACCTGTTTCACTTCATCTAACTTTGTCCATTCACCTGAGAATGTGTACAAGGGGCATGGAAAGGTGGCTCAGTGTTTAGCACTTGTGCTGCTCTTGCATTACTGGAGTTTGCTTCCCATCACCCAAGATGGTCAGCTGACAATCACCTGCCACTCAAGCTTCAAGGAAACCCACACTCTCACCTGAACTCTGCAGACACTTGCTCTTGCCTGCTCCACCCCTGCATATATGTACATACATAGACACATACATAATTAAAATAGATGTTATAAAAATATTATGTATTAATAATTTTACGTAAGAAAGAGTCCCATCATTTTTATAGAAGGTGGCTATTTTTCTCTTTCTTTGTAAGACAGGCTTCATATAGCAGTCCAGGCTGGTATAAACTCAGGACAATACTCCTGTCTTAGCCTGTGACTATAGTATGAGCTAGCCAGAAAATGTCCTTCCAGTAAGGTTCTGAAGTAGTGGTTGCTTTAATAATGTTTCTCTTAACTTTGACAAAATAGCTGACAAAAGCAGATAAGGAAAGTAGGCTAAAAAAAGATACACTTTATAATTTTTTTTCATTATGTGCAGAGGTGTGTGTGTATGCGTGTGCTCTATCTGACACCTGACATAGGTGCTGAATACTGAATTTGTGACCTCTGGAAGAACAATAGCTGCTCTTATTCACTGAGCTATTTATTTTGGTTCACAGCTCAATGGCGCCTGTCATGGGAAGGGAGGAAGGGTGCTAAGAGCTTGAGACAGATGGTCATAATGCATCTGCTAAAGATGACTGTTGCTCAGTTCCTCTCTCAATTTTATTCAGTCTAAGGCTCCAGCCCATGGAATTGTGTTGCTTACATTTAAGACTAGTCTCCTCACCTCAATTAACCCAGTCTGAAAGTCCCTTACAGACATACCTGGAAGTTTGTTTCCATGGTGATTCTGAATCTGAACATATCAGGAGTCAGGATTAACCAGCAGAGTGACAATGCAAGCAGATGTTTGTTCAGTGACTAACAGAAGGGCAGGTGTTTATTGACAGAACAGAAATAGAACCATGAGCAAACTTGCCTTACAGGGATGGAGCCAATGGGCTGGGATTTTGAATGCCAGTATTTAATCAAGCCTGGGACATGGAACCAGATATTCCTTCTAGTTATACTGATTCAACATTGTGCTTGGGAGGTTCAACATGTCATATTTGGTAGATAACAGCCAGACAAGTGAGGTTTAGGCAGGAAATGATGGAGGCTCTCAGTTATGAGAAAATCTAACTAGAATGATTTCACTTGGATTCACCTGATTAAATTGCTCTTTACCACTAAGCTTGGGACTGCCCCTTTTCCCTTTCACTCTGTAAAACTGATTTGCCTCCACTGATTTAATTTACCTCTCACACACTCTCAGACCAAATTATCTACAGTATTATCTTATCACTTACTATGAACAGAATAAGACTTGAGAGATTCCTTTTATTGGCTGCACAAAATGATAGTGCAACTCCTGTATCTTACAATAATCTCAGTAGTAATATAAGGCTAAAGAAGTACACAGAGCTCCAAACTCATGCACTTTTAATTGTTTTGTTTTTGGTATCAACTATATCAACATCTAGTTTTTTTATCTCAGAGTCCTTATTGCCCTACTGAGCTCAGCGAAGGCTGCTTGTTGTATAGTCAAGCTTCAAAACCTATTTACTTAAATGACTCACTTGTTTATTTGCACCAGTGTAAAATGAACAGTTAAAGAATGTGTGACTCATTCATTATTCTATTCTCAGAGTTTCTCAATAAATATTTGTTGAATTGGACTTCCCTGCACCTGGTAGGAAGTTAAAAAGTCAATTCACAAAGCTAACATTGTCAGCCCAAAGGAGTAGAGGGAGTTTACTCTCTAGACATAGCACATATTCTAGTTGTCAAGAAGGAAAGTGGAGGTAGAATAGCAGGGCAGGTGCAAGAAAGAAGGGCAGATCAGTCCTTTCTGCAGACACAAGAGAAAACACAGACTGTAAAACACAAATCTGGCATTCAATACCAGAACTGAGAAAATTGGCAAATGTGGTTAATACTGAATCACAAAGTATCAGAGCAAGGCATCCTTCACCCTCCAACTGAAGTTACAAATTAATCTAGAAACCAAAGTGCTAGTGTCTCCATTGAAAATATTGGCTTATTGACTGGTTGACGTTTCCCTATTCCTGTCCCTTCACAAACACAGTGACTGCCTGCTGTGTATAAAGTGTTAACATGCAGAGGATGGGAGATGAGCACTGCAGATGTGGCTACCACACCACAATGCCATCCCGAACAGTCTGACCTCTCCTCAGTGGGGCCACAACTGCTTTACACTGGAAGTTGTTTGACATTCGTCCCGAAGGATTGGTACTTGAGCTATTACTTGTAATTAGATAGTTTTCATTCTTATTTTATCATAATCAGTTTCATAGGAGCCACTCTCATGAGGTGTGCTGAACACAAGAGGCATGGCAGAGTTGAGGGCAGGTGATTGTAGTAGACCAGGTGAGAGAGGAAATGGAGCCCTAGATTTGCCCTGGAGAGATAAGCATCTGAGAATTATTTAGATGATGATTTTGATGCAGCTTGGTAGTTTGTTCGATATGGGATATATTTCTGGCTTGGACCATTTCTTAGATGTGGATCTATGCACTGGTTAAACAAATTAGGAAGAATATTGCTCTGAGTCTTGCAGGGCTGATGAACTATAGGGTGAGTCAGGTAGCCAAGTGCTTTGTGATAGAAGAGACTAGGTCTATTGATGCTGGTGCTTGAGAGAAGCTTCAGAGGCATTGAATGGTGGGTTGACAGGATCTTCATGTGTGCCTCATGTAGATGAACATACTCATCCATCCCACAAAGAAAAGTTACAGCTATCATTGTTAGCTAGTGAAGCCTGTAGGAAAGACTGGCAATAGAATGTATACAGTTGGGAAGCAGCCCATACAATATGAATTCCCAGTTAGGTACCCAAATATTAGCCCTCCCTCCCTGGGTTCAGATTCCATTGTGGATTCCCCAAATACCTATATAGGAATAGTTAATATTCCCACTGAGTGCTTTCAAGTGAGTTATCATTTTGCTCCATTATATGAAGTCTGAAGTTCATGAGAAGTAGCTTTGCTAGAGGTTTTAAGGTTTGAAAATCCTTAACATGCGGATGGCAGGCCAAATCCAGGAAGAGAAAGAAGGACTTCAGAGCAAAAAGTAAAAGGGGAGAAAGAAGGATCCATGGCAGATGTTGGAGATATGAAGATAGAATGTATAAGCTGGAAGGTGATCATAAAGCCAGCTTGAAGCACAGAAGGCTGACCTGTGAGTGTGTGTGTGTGTGTGTGTGTGTGTGTGTGTGTGCATTGCTATCCAGTTCAGGGGAATGCACGCAGGGCTTCAGGAGGCCTTAATCATCAATAACTTGTTCCCACAAGTGCAGTAAGCTGTTATGAGAAGTACAGTGCAGTTTGTGGTTGACTTTGGCAAAGAACAAGGTGTGATTGGTGTTAATGGATGTGCAATGGGCTGGGGAGTATATCAAAGGTGGAGTTATGCAGACACTAGTGGTAACTTCTAGAAGAACATTGGGTGCTTAAATTGCAGACATTCATTTATATATAAGAATATATATATATATGAGTTATCATATGATTCCATCTCAGCTGATCACCATTTTGAAGTAGACACTGAATATCTGCACTGAGCTGACTGCCTTCTGATTACTCTAACAGGCACATAGCTTTCCCTTTTACTCAGGCAGCTGTCAATCTGCTGGGACAATGAGATGAATAGGTTAACAAGATGCAAGGCCTTGCAACTTGTCAGCAGCCTTCTGGGAATGGAAACAATGAGTAATGAGAGTGTGGATTCTACAGTGAGAATATTCCTTGTTTTAATTGTCTCCACCACTTAGTGTCTCTTCTCTTTGCTTCAGTATCCTCACTATGGAAGGTAGAAGAAGTGATGTCACTAAACTCAAGATTTTTATGAGGACGAATGAACTGATGACCAATTTAAAATGATGTTTGTATTATAATAAGTTCAAGTAAATACTAAAAGATCATACTTAAACTGGATTTATGAATATAGACATAGAAAGCTGGAGACTCAAGTGATTTAAGTGGCATGAAAATATTTCTGTTAGTAAATGTAAGAGTCAAGCTCAGGACACTAAATGACTGTAATCTAGTTTTATATTTCTTTCTGTGATTTTTGTTTTGAGACAAGGTCTCACTACATATCCCAGGCTGATATGGAACTGGCTATGTAGACTAGGATGACTTTGAACTCTAAAAGATTTTTTGGCTTCTGCTTCCAGAGTGCTGGAACTATAGACCTGTGCCACAATGTTTGACTTTAGTGATTTTATTTTAAACAATCCACATTCCATCAACTTTAAATCAAAACTCAGACCAAGTGATATTCACATAGTACAGGTCATAAAAATTCAACTTGAGTAATTCTCTACAAAATGATGAAGATGATAAGAACAATGCTAATGAAATCAGCAATGCAGAAGGCAAAGCATTGTCTTGGAACTGAATTATGTATGTCACAGTCATTTTAGTCACAGACATGGAATGTACATCACACGTTCCAAGGGACAATGGAGAGGAGGGAGCAGCAATGTCTATATTCTGAAAAGATAGAATACATGCAGGTGGCAAAGGCAGTGGAGTCAGGCAGGTCAGCTGTCCTAGATTTAAATAAAGGGCTCTATGTATGAACATGTTTGTGCAATTTTAATTATGCTTGCCCTAAAAGGAACCACTGCTTATTAAGGACTATTTAATAATAACTATTTATTCCTTCTCCACAAAGAAAGGAGATGCCAGATCCCATAATTAGCAGCTTAATGTGTTGAAGTGAATGGCCCCTTAGACCAACACAAAAGCCAAGGGGAGGAAATTTGGATACTGATTCTATGCTTATAAATGGGGGCTTGGGATGCCAGGAGAGACTGCAGATGGCCCCAGTTACATTAGCACAGAGAACTGTGTTTTTGATGCCTATTATTTGTTTAACAAATATTTTTTCATAACCTGAAGATGAAGTAGTCATACAAATGCTCCAAGTATCCATGTAGGCTTATATCTAATAGGGAGAAGCGGGAATGAAGGTATCAGTGAATATATAAATATGAAAATAAATGAGATGAAGTGAGTACTCTGGTGCATAGAGAAAGCGTAACCAGGATGTTGATTGAATAGGGGGAAAGATTTGGGAGTTAAGGTAACTGTCGGGAGACTATGGACAAACTAAGATACAAATGAAAAGATCCATAAAGAATATAAAGACTCTCAGGATTTCTTTCTAGAGTGGAAATGGCATCTGTGAATATTCTCTGGTGGGGATGAGATTGTTACAGTGAAGGGTGGAATGAGCAATAGTAAAACACAGCCTAGTAAGCAGTGAATGGTTTCACATGAGGGAAAATTAAAGTCATCATGGCTAGATCATATTGTGATTTTTTAATTATAATCCATATTAAGAGGTAAATTTTGTGTTGCAAATAAACAAGTACCCTAAATGTAAGAACGCAACCTTGTGCTCTCTCTCTCTCTCTCTCTCTCTGCCTCTTTCTCTCTCTGAGTGTGTGTGTGTGTGTGTGTGTGTGTGTGTGTGCGTGCGTGCGTGCGTGCATGCATGCATGTGTGAGTGTGTGTATGTGTGTCCATATATACATCTTCTTTCCTGGCATGTAGTTTCCCATTCACTTGGAGGTTCCAGGAGGGTGATTACAAGGAGAGGCTATGAACATAGTTCCCTTCTCTACATGCCTTGCCCTCAGCAGTTCCAACACTGGGTGGTTCTTCTGCATCCTTTAGAAACATTTTATGCAAATGATTAAATCTTACTCACAGGAATTTTGATTTGTAACTACGGGGTCAGAAACGTGTCAATCTGGGATTATGGTTAGCATCTGGAGATAGGCAATAGTTCTTGTGTACTGAGCCCTTATCCGGTGAGATCTCATGCTATCTCCAGGTGAAGAGTTCTAGAACTCAATTCCAAACCATTCCTGGTTTTTCCTAAGTTTTATACTTGTAATTTTGTACAAAACCGAAAAGCATTATAAAATAATTAGAAATATTATTATACATTGGCTTATGATGTCCTGTGGCTTGTGGTTGGTTTTACTTTAATTGATTACATGTTATTTTGAGATAAGGTCTCATTTGATAACCTAGGCTATTAATTTGAACAAAATTTAATAATTTAGTTTAATTGTCAAATTAAACTCATGATTCTCAAGTCTCAGCCTGAGTGCTGGTGTTACAGGTGTTCATAACCAGGTCTGCTTACATGGTGACATTTCTTTTCAATCTTTTTGATTGTTTGTTTGTTTTTGTTTTTGTTTTTTGAGACTGGGTTTCTCTGTATTTCTTTGGAGCCTGTCCTGGAACTAGCTCTGTAGACTAGGCTGGCCTTGGACTCACAGAGATTTATCTACTTCTGCCTCCTAAGTGCTAGGATTAAAGACATGTGCCACCAACACCCAGCTCAATCTATTTTTTTTCTTAAATCTGAGTCAATATATACCAAAGCAATATCACGAGGAATCATTTGTGACTTATTGTAACAAGATTCTTACTGTGCAGGCTGAGTATAGGGAGAAAGTTTAGAATTGATTTGATTAGTTAATAAAGCCATGGGATGTTTTAGATAATCATTTACAGAACACTGCTTGCTTTGGAGTATGCATTTAGGAGTGGAAACAGGGGAAGTGGTGAAGTGGCTGAGCCTTTTGTTATCAGGATAGAGATGGTGGCTTGGACTGTAGTGAGGCAGTGAAGAGGTAAAATGTGATTGAAAATGCTGATGAATTAATGTGGGGAATAAAGAAAATAGAAGAAGCATGGTTGGTGTCAGCAACTGGGTAAACAATGGCTTCATTTAACATTGTTATGAAAGTACATGACAAAGGAATGGATTTAAACATTGGGTCTGGGGAATGCTGAACATTTACATTATCCATCAGACACTGAAGTAGAGCTGTCAACAAAATGAATCTTCCTATCAGATGCATGAAGTGAAAGACTGACATGTGATATCAGTTAGAAATGTTTGCATGTGCACATGGAACCCGGACATCGTCAGAAAAGAAGATAAGGCAGAGGTAACTGGGAAAAGAAGTACAAACCAAGTCTGAGGTCATTCCAGCACAGGTAGCATGGAGTCTCAAATGTTCAAGTGCAAGCATGAGAACTGGAGTTCATAAAAGCCTGTGTGTTTGTCTGTGCTTGCAATCCCAGCACTGGGAAGATAAAGACTAGGCCTTAGTGGTCAGGCCATTTAACTTAGTAAGTAAATTCCACATTGAGTGAAAGACTCTATCTAAAGAAATCAATGCAGATATCATCTGAGGAGGGATAATTTAGGTCATCCTTAAGTCTCCACACACATACAGAAACACACACACACGTAAAAGTAAATATATATATCAGAGAAGGAGGTGCAAGACATCTTACATTTGGACAGTCACCACTCAGGGAAACTTTGTGACTCATCTGTCACAATGTGGCTGCCCTCCACCTCTTTGGTGAGTGGTCACAGTTCAGCACTCCTTTATATTGCAGATGGCTCTGGGATTGTTTATGAGTCTAGTTCTATGTATTCTCTTTCTAATTTTGCTACAAACTGAGTGCAGTCAGGGCCTCTGTTTTGCCTCATTATCTGCCTGTCTTGTCATCACTTTGGTGCTTACCAATTGAATATTACAGCAATAAGTTATCAAGCACAACTCTGAAATGTGAATGGAAGCTCAGTGTAAACTCTTGCATTAAAACTGTCATAACAGTAATAGTGAGCACCTTATTGCTAAGTAACATCCTCTTAAGTAAAATTACTTAAATACAGCCATCCCATGGGTGAAAGGGCGTTAAAACCTAAAGATGTAGGACTAAATAGGAGTTTACTCCATACTTACATAGACTTTACACACTCATTTCCACGTACTTCATCATCTCTAGTTACTTATAATAATATCTAATATAATATGAATGCTACTAAAAGTTGTTAAAATTACAATCTTTGAGTAACAATGAGACAAATAAATTTACACATGCTCAACAGAGATATTATTTTCCCAAAATTATTTTTAAAATTGTTTCTTTTTTCTCAATTGCTGTCATTGTCATTTTCTTCTTCTTCCTTGTTATCTTTTTTTTTTTTGTGTGTGTGTGTGATGGTATGAGAAAGAGAGAATGTTACCTTCTTCTTTTTTTCCTCCTCCTTCTCTACTTCGTGTGTGTGTGTGTGTGTGTGTGTGTGTGTGTGTGTGTGTGTATGTGCATGTGTGAGAGATAAAGTTAGAGAAAGTGAGAGATAGAGAGAATGTGTGTGATATGTGTGGGGCCATGTGACAGCACATTTGTAACAGTCAGAGAACAGTTTTTATAGGATTCCTTCTCTCATTCCATTGTCACAAGGGTTCTAGGGATGAGACTTGGGTCCTCAGACTTGTGTGGCAAATCCTTTACCTACCAGGTCATCTTGCTAGTCCCTCAAGTATTACTGATGCCAGCCAGGTTGACCATAGATCTGGAATCCATTATGTACAGAACAATCTAGAATCAATAAGGGAACACCATATAATATTATATCATTGGGGTTGACTACAGTGGTGAAACTTTATTTTTAAATTGTCAAATCAACTTTTTAACCCTGAGGAAACACTCTCAAGTTCTAGGTTCAATATAGGCAATCTTTGATAACATAAAGAAAGTCTATATCTACATGGTCACATTGAACAGCATCCTGCTGCCAAGTAGTCAGAGGCTGGGTGATCCTACAGGATAACTGTCAGCCTACAGGAACTTACTATCAATACTTAAGACAGAATTTGAGCACAGTGTGTGTGCAGCTAAAGAACAGAGAGACCTAAGGACATGAAAGTCTGGGAAAAGAGGGTTTGGTGATTCGTGTGTATAATTTCATCCCTCGGTGCAGAGGGGCAGGAGTATTGTGAATTCTAGGTGACTCTGGACATAATGAGTGGCCCCATCTCAAACAAGCAAGCAAACATACAAAAGTTGATATATTGAAATAGACTTTTAAGAAATTTCTTTGTTTGAGAGAAAATCTTACTCTATAGGGCATGCTGACCTGGAACTCACTACGTAGTCCAAGGTAGCCTCAGACTCACAGCAATCCTCATGGCTTGGCCTTTCACCTCACTGATTTTTTATTATAACATTTATCTCACCTCCATGTTTTACTGTAACATCAATACTTCATCAATGTATTGTTTGTTTTGTCTTTTTATTTATTTGTTTTCTACTCAAAATCTAACATTTTCTCAGTGTTCTTTTATGGTAAAGGATTCCTCTTCTGAATTCATAGTGCTAAGAAGGAAGCTATATATGATGTTGAAACCAAAGGGGTTTAATCAAACCTTGCATGGTGTCTTTCAAATCAAGCAGATGTGGATAAGAATGAGGGCAAAAGTGTGATCACGTATGGGCCAACAAATTCAATATGATTAGGTTGCATATAGCTGTGTAGGTCAGCTATACAGATGTATTGTACTTATTTTCATAGGCAGCATGATGTAAAAAGAGAAACAAAAGGATTGGAAGCTTGAGGTATAATTAGGTGCTCATGAAGCCTGTGTTCAATCTACCAAAAAATATATAAATAAATAATGGATAAACAAAACCACAATGTTCAGTAAAATTCAAGCTCTAAGTGTTGGCTTTAAACTTGGAGTTTTTTGGACCATTTCCTCTGAGAAAATTGCTTTGTCTTGAGGAATAACTGTTAGTTTTGTAATTTTTTCTTGAAAATTGGTAAGAATTAAATTAGATTAGGTTTATTGGAGGATCCCCAAGGCAAAGCCGAGTCAGCAAATTTTTATACTAGGCAGCTTTTCTGCCCTGACAAAGGACATCAGAAGGGGGAATAACTTAACTGTTTATGTGAATAGAGATTCTCAAGCTGAATTGTGTCAACATTCAGAGAAGGGGTATATGTGGCACACACATGAATTTATGAATGGACAGTGCCTTCCCCAGTGCTGGGCTTGGTGTTGTGGTTAATTCTGAATGGAAATACTTTCCTTGCCTTCTTCATATGTCCAATCTCTATCCATGTGTTTAAATTCTTTGTTTTCACTCTCTTTATTTTCTCTTTCATAACAATGATAGTTGAATGACCTCCTTAACCTGAATAAAGAGTAACTATGCCTTATGGAATCTTTTAGAGATAGATTTTCCATTTAACACTTATTCTTTTTCCATTTTATTTATATAGGTGTTTGTCTGCATTTGTTTGTGTACCATGTACATGCCTGGTGCCTAGGAAGGCAAGTAGATAGTGTGGGATCCCCTGGAACTGAGTTATTCTAGTCAATTATGAGCTGCCATGTGGGTGCTGGGAATCAAACCAAAGTCCTTTGTAATATCAGCCAGTGCTCTTAACCACTGAGCAATCCTGCCAGTATCCCATTTAACATTCTGTGAATTACTTTTTTTTTTTTTTTTTGAGACAAGGTTTCTATGTGTAACAGCCCTAGCTGTCCTGGAAGTAGCTCTGTAGACCAGGGTGGCCTCAAACTCACAGAGATCTGCCTGCCTTTGCCTCCTGAATGCTGGGATTAAATGTGTGCACCACTAATGCCTGACATAGCTAATTTTTTTTTTTAAAGTAGAGTCTTGTTATATGTCCCTGGCTATCCTGTATATTACTGAATAGGCCATCCCTTTATTCACTGGCTAATTTTAGAAAGTAATGCCTATGACATTAAGATTTATCAATCACATGGGCAGTTTTATCACTTTTATATCCCTAGCATCTAATACAATTCTGGTACAAAGTAGGCTATGGAAAGATGTTCAGGATCATTGCACCAGCTATGCTCATGGATGCAGTAGTTATGCTTATGGGAGGTGTTTTCATATCTGGAGAGTTGAGTGAGGAATTTCAGAGAAGGCCATGATTATGGACTCAATTCTGAACATTAGTGATTGGATTTGGGAGCCAACTCTTTCATCTTATATATGTATGGTCATAGATATGTCATCTCTTCTTTCCAAGCTTTGGCTTTTTCATCTCTGAAATGAGATATTAATAATGGCAGTACATACTAAAGAAGGCAGTTATTAAGATTAAGTAAGATAACATATACAAAGTGCCTAGTATGGTGTCTGTTGCAGAGTAATTAATGAACATTGATCACTATTTGTCATGCATATGTCTTGCCTTTCTCTCTCTCTCTCTCTCTCTCTCTCTCTCTCTCTGTGTGTGTGTGTGTGCATGTGTGTGTGTGTGTGTGTGTGTGTATGTGTGTGTGAGAGAGACTTACAAAATAAATTTAGTTTCTGTATTTTCAGTTCTTCCTGTCTTCAACAGCTATTTAAACAGTGTGAACTAGTTGTCAGTTCAAAAGAGAGAGGGAGAAAGGAAGCGGGGAAGAAGGGTGACAATGAGCGACATAGAGAGAAATGGAGAGAAGTTAATGGACCACGAAGAAGGGCAAAGGATAAAGGCAGCAAAGGCATGAAGTCTTGACTAACTTCTATCTGCTGGCTTCTTTGATGTTCCCCTTTCTGTGGAGTTGCCTTCAGTGTAAGAACAGGGTATACTTCATTCCTCACCTGATGACACTTCTACTGGAATGTCCACCATCAAATCATGTGTGATTACAGCCAGTAGCAAGCAGAGGAATGGCAACCAAATGACAGCTTCCTATTCCCAGGAACCTGGGGTTTCTCCTAGTTACATGGTAAGGAGATGCCACCTTACTTAACTGTATGTGAATTTCCTACTGGAGTCTGAATCTTTCCCATCCTCTCCACTTCTTTTCTTAGATCTCCAAGTGCTGACTCCCTTCTATTGGTCTCTGGGAATAAGCTCTTACAAAGGGGAGCCCAAACATACCCCTAACATTTACAGGATGAAGTGTAAATAGATATGCGTTCATGTTACAATTAGGTTTGCAAAATATCCAATATTGATGAACTATTCTCTCCTGGTCCATTCTACCTCAGTCATGACAAGGAAGGCTGGATTCACATTTGGCATTTCATGATGGAATATGCTATCCTTTGGAGATTCACTCTGCAGTTCCTCAGCCTACTCTGACATCTCTTCCCAAGCGTGGCTTTCACTTGCATTACAAACAAGAAAGTGAGTGTGGTTGTGGATGTTCCAGCCTATATATCATGCATCTACCCTTCCCTACTATCCAATCCTTGCCCATCTCTCAATCCTGATGGTTATGAGTTGAGTACTCTTCATGAGTTGATAAATGTCCATACCTTAAATCTTTAATCTCCAGATGAAATACAGAGTAGGCATCCATGAAGAGCTTTAGTCTATACATGTGCTACAATCCCTTCAAGTTACCCCCAAGGAGAGTCAATTGTACTCAGAGCATCAGAACTCCAAGAGTCCAAAGGCCAGGAAGTACTGTCCTCCCTACGAGTCATGTGACAAGTGATTTTAAGTCATGTGATCAGTTCTGAGACAGACATCTGTGTCATGTAAGGTGGGCCTCAAAGGTGTTGGCACAATTTAGGAAACTAGGAAAAAAGTAGAGGAAGAGACTTTGTAGCCTTATCTTCAAGGAACTCATATTTTAATTTTTTATTGAATATTTTACGGTATTTCTACTACTAGTTTAACCAATAAAATGCTATTTTTTTTTCTGGAAAGTAGTTTTAGAAAATCCCTTCCCCTTTAAAGCCTCCTAAGTCATCTTCCTGCAGTGGATTTTAAAATATTCACTTGGTAGCTCTCACTTTTCTGCACCTTTCCTGTCCTGGCATGATTGTTGTTAAATTATTGTTAAATGAACACACTGAGAATTGTGAAGGGACTGTTAGGAAACTATTAGTTTTTCTTTTTTTAGAACCAATTTTAGGTTTGTATCTTTTTTCCATTATTTATTTATTTGTTTGTTTATTTATTTATTATTTTATATACCAATCATAGTTTCCCTCCCCTCCTCTCCTCTTGTTCCCTCCCCTCTCCCCTATACCTCCTCCCACCCCCCACTCCTCCTCTGTCTTCATTCAGGACAGGTAAGAGTTCCCATGGAAATCAACAAAGCATGGTGTATCAAGTTGAGGCAGACCAAGCTCCCCCCCCCCCCCCGCATCAAGGCTGAACAAGGCATCTCACAAGAAACTATTATTAAAAATGAAATATTTTAAAAGGAAGCTGGGGATCTTTATAAACATGGCACTTTCTTATGATTTCTGTGGCCAACAAAGAAGATAATTTAAGATACTTTCCTCTTCAAAATGCCAATGACCACCAGTAAGAGTGAAAGAAGCTGACATGACAGGGATGTGCCAGGGGTCAGCAGACACTATTTCAAACACATGATGTGGTGCTATACATCTTTTTTTTCTTTCATGGCAGTATTATTAGTAGCATTTGATTTGTTTTTTAGGACATTTAACAGAAGAATGATGTAAGGTAGCTTAAAATACCCCATTAGAAAGACTGAGGATATGGCTTGGTAAGCTCTAAGTATCCAGAGTCCTGATTCTGAGCCTGGAATGATTTTAAGCTTTCTGGAGTGGGTGCTTGGCAGCAGTGTGGCAAACTCAGGTACCAGGAGAATTTTCAGGAACTGTTGCAATAAATGAAATGGAACTGTAGATTTGAGGATTGTCTTCTGTAGGCACCAAACTGATAGAGACAAAGAGAAGATTTATAAGTGTGGATTGTGGAGGTCAAAAGGAAAAATCAGGAGAAGGAAGATGGTAACTCCATGAAGTCCTGGGGTTTAAATGTGAAAGACATCTTAGATTCTGATATTTTCTCAAGCCGCATTCTGCCAAAAGCAATCAAAGAGCCCACAACATTGACCTACTTGGAAAAGGCTGGTTTCAGAATTTGTTCTACAGGTATCAATCTTTCATATCAGGAGAAAGTTTTTAGACACAGGCTTGACATCTTGAAGGAATTTAACAGCTTCTGCAGCTTATCATCTAACATTCTTAATGTAGAGATGGAAGATGGATGAGACTGCAGTACAGGTGAACTGGTCATAAAGGGAGCTAGTTATACATTGGAAAGACACAGAAGTTACTGCTCCAACATGAAGAGCTCCAGAAACTCCAAGAAAAGAATCATGGGACAGAGCTGTCATTGTCTTAGTTATGTTTCATTACTGTGAAGAGACACATGGCCGAGACAACTCATAAAAAGCAAATGCTTAATTGGGACATTGTTTACAGTTTTGGAGGGTCAATTATCATCTTGGTGGGAAGTAGACAGGCATGGTGCTTGGGCAGTAACTGGGAGCTTAACATCCAGATCTGTAGTCAGGAGGCTGGGGCGAGGGGGGGCGAGACAGCTAGAAAGAGAGAGTGAGAGAAACTGGGCCTGACCTGGGCTTTTGAAACCCCAGTGTCCCACTTCCTCCAACAAGGCCACACCTCCTAATCCTTCCAGTTTTTCTCAAATAGTTTCCCTCCATGCTGACTGAGTATTCACATATTGAGACCACTACAATCAGTGATAGGAAAATGACAACTGAAAAAATCAGCCAGAACTGAGGGGGAAAGAGAGATTAAAAGGATTTCTTCAGCAAAAATTAACACCTAAGTATCTACTGCATGAAGCAAAAATAGTGTCATTTCTTTACATATTAATTTCTCAGAAAACAGGTAGTAAACTTGAGTCAATAAATGAATGTCAAGCATGGATCATTGCCAAACAGAACAAAATAACAAAATTTTAAAAATACATTTGGATCCAAAATTGTAAATACATATGAATTCAAATATTCCAGACATATCTATTATAAAACAAAGCCAAAAACACACCAGTGTTGAATAGCAACTAAAATGGAATGATCTGTAAATACCTCCCCACCAGGTACACAGAAAAAAAAATATACTGTAAAGGTTCTACCTTTTTCTTCGGCAGTCTGTATCCCATACAACAGGTAAATATATTTACAGTATTAGAGGCAAGCTGAATCTAGTGGTGCAAGCTACTGGAAAGGCCGAGGATGAAGGATGGTGAGTTCAAGGCCAGCTTTGGAAACTGAAGTGAGATCTTATCTCAAAATTAAAAGTTTATAAAAGGACCTGAGGGTATATTTCAGTGGGAGAATGCTTTCTCTACATATATGAGGCTTTCTTTACAATTGCTATCACTCTCCAAAAGTTAATTAATTTAAAAAAGAACTCAATTAAGTTATATGTGAAATTTCTCTACAGGTATCACAATTTATCTTTCGGGGTTTCTGGCTGGTTAGTATAAATGACAGGGACAAGAACACAGGAGCTCCTTTGAAAGAGATTTTCCTGCTCTGCCCTATAGAGCAGCTCACATCATTTCAGTGATTCTCAAGGCTCAGAATTCAGTTATTTCACACAACTGACCACAAAGCTTGTGAGAAGTCTTGTCTCACTACAGACCAAGGAGGAAGAAGAAATGAGTCTTGTAATCTGCTAACTAGTCTTTATTATAGTCTACTTTCTGCTTCCCAAACATCTGCTCCCTTTCCCTTCTCACTGTAGAGCACATGTGTAACCCCCAGCACAGGCCAAAGATAATGCCAAACCTCATTCTGCCACTGTGTGGAAATCAAAGAGTGGGGTCCTCATGGGCTGTTAGACTGTGAACACAAAGAGACATGTTTCACTCTTCTTGAACCCTCTGCCTCACCTCCACTGTTCAATGTCTCAGTTCCACTATTCAATGTCTCAGTAGAGAAATGATAAGCACACTGCTAAATTCTAATAGGAGAGAGCCAACTGGCCAACTAGATTACAACCTCTGGATATATTCCTTTGCCTATTTATTCTTTGTGGTATGGTCATATCAGAAGTTCATGTTTGGTACATTGCCACCTTAAAGGATGGTCTGATTTCTTTTCCTTTTTTTTTTTTTTTTTTTTTTTTTTTTTTTTTTACACAGGCGAAAGCTTGTTTTATTTTAGTGACTGATTCACATGAGGCCACAACCGGGCCACTATGTATAGACTCCAGGGAAGCTTTATTTCTTGGTGTCTTCCTTCTTGGACAGAATCTTGATGGTCACTTCCTTCTTGGCCTTCTTACTTCCTTGGTCTTAGACCTGTGACCCTCAGCCTTGTCAGCCAGGAGTTTCTTGCAGGCTTTGTCTGCCTTCAGTTTGTGGATGTGCTCCATAAGAATCCACTTGTTTTTGAAGACATTCTCTTGACCTTCAGGTACAGACTGTGATACATATGATGGTCAGTCTTCTTAAATTCTTGGTATCTCCTTATAAGTCAGTGCAGGATCCACTTCCTCATCCAGGTCATTTTCTCAGGCATTTGAGCATTGGCAGTACTCTTCTGCTGCCCTATACCCATGTACCTGCCCATCTGTTGAGCAAAACCATTTGTCCAGCATTGAACCTGGGAATGGACAGTCACAGATTTCTGGATGATCATTCCATCCTTGATCAACTTCCAGATCTGCTGATAGAAATTGGCTTTAGCGATTTCATTGGTCTTATTGGGGTCCAACCAGACCTTTATACCACAGCAGAGGACACTAGAGGCAGGCCTGTTCTGTAGCCTGAGCACACTCAAGGATGCCATTAATCACTTCTTCCTACTTTAATTTTTGAGTTCTAAATGTTTTCTGGGAGTTTAACCTGACAATTAATTTTAAATTTCAGGGTTTGACAAGTGTAGCAGAATGTGTTTATATGCTGGATGTCTTATTTCTTAGATTTTTTTAGTGACTGAGTCAGGAGGATCATTTGAGCCCAGGGAGTAGAAGGCTATTCTGAACAACATGATGATCCTTTGTCTCTTAAAAGATAAAGTATGGGACCAACAGTGGAAGTGATGATAATGATGGTAGTGCTAGTGATAGAGGTGGATGTGATGATAAGTGTGCTGATGGTGATGATGAGGTTGGAGATGGTAATAATGGGGTTGGATATGGTGGGGGTGCTGGTGATGGTGGAGATGGTTATAATGAATTGTGGCGGTGGTCATGAGGATGGAAATGGTAGTAATGTTGATAGTAACAATGAGGGTAGAGGTGGTGATAGTGATGGTGGTGGTAGTGATAGGTGTGTTGACAGTGGTTGTGGTGGTAGTGGTGACTATATGAGTTAATTTGTATGAATTAACTTGTGGCATAAATATTTTAGTATACCATTCACATTCTCAATCACTAATACATGTCAAGAAAAATATCCAGACTGCACAATTATTTTGAGCACAGTTTAAGATATAATCCCCAGTTCTGAAAATTATCATAAGTATCCCAACAAGATATATTCCGTTTTCTGGAGCTGAGGAAATGACTCCAGGTTTAAACTGCCTGATTGCCATGCAAGCAAGAAGACCAGAGTTTGATCCCTATAACCCACATAAATGTCAGGTGGGTACGACTTCCTGCCTATACTTAAAGCCTCAGAAAGTAGTGCCAAGAATCCCAACCAATTAGGTTAGGATCTCCCTAGGAGACATTTCTATATTTTCATAGGCACACATGCACATGTGTGACTGTTCATGCATGTGTAAAAAGGCTTGAGTTTGAGGTTGGGATTCTTGCTCAGTTGCCCTTCTACTTTTTGAATTCGAGTTTTTCATAACCAGAGCTCAATGGTATGGTTACATTGTCTAAAGATCTCCAATCTCTACCCTTTGAAGCTGTAATTACAAAGCATTGGCTGTTGATGTAGCCAGTTTATTGAATTATTTAATATTTTTTCTTATTTTACATATCGATCCCAGTTCCCTCTCCTTCCCATTCTCCCATGTGATCCTCCCCCCAACCCCCGCTGAATCCCCCATCCCATCCCCTATCCACTACCCAGGAAGGGTGAGCCCTTCCATGAGGGATCATCAAAATCTGTCAAGTCATTTGGGTAGGGCCTAGGCCTTACCTGGTGCCTCTAGGCTAAGGGAGTATCCCTCCATGGGGAATATGCTCCCAAAGTTCTTTCGTGCACCAGGGTTACATTCTGGTTCCACTGTAGAGGTCCTGTAGACTTCCCAGGCCTTCTAACTGAGACCCATGTCCAGGAGTTCTGGGTTGTTCCTACGCTGGTTTCACAGTTATCAGTATGGGGTGCACGAGCTCCTTCTTGTTCAGGTCAGCTGTTTCTGTGGGTTTCTCCAGCCTGGTCTTGACCCCTTTGCTCATCACTCCTCCCTCTCTACAACTGGATTCTAGGATATAGCCAGTTTTTAATCAGGTTCTGTGGATCCAAGCTCCAATCCTCTTGGTTAGATAGCAACTGCTGAGCCGTTGTCCCAGACAATCTTTCTCTGGAAGTTCAGCAATGAACCCAAACATTTCCTCTGAACCACTTTTCATTGCTCGAAGTTTAAATGCACACTGTCATTTACTGTTAACACTGTCTTCTGCCACCTAACTAGAATATTAGCCCCCTGATGGCAGTCATTCACCAGAAAGAGACCAAGCCTTTACTCAGTTTATCTGAGACCCAGACCCCTCTCTCATGTTTGTATAAAAGAACGAGTAACTACTGCAATCCCACCTCAGTGGTACTTTCTTCTGAGAAAATGCAATTGGCCATGGTTCCTTATTAATGTTAGGTACAGGAAAAACTTGTGGTTTAAAGGAAAGATGAAGACAGAATCCCTAAGATCTGAGATGACTGTAGTTCCTGTTTCTTAAGCCATTTCCTATTAGTAATGTAAGCTGAGGACTGTTATCCTGGGCTTAGTTATTTTTTGGTCTATTTAAACCTATACACTTTGGCTGCCTCATTTCTCCATATGGCTTCAATTAATATGGAAAAATTGAGGACACTGGAGCTTCTTTAGGTCCTCCATGCATGACACAGTATCAGACATTTATAAACAAGTGCTAATTATAAAACTACTTGTCATCTGTTATGTAACCAACATAGTTTTACAGTGAAAAGCACAATCTTATTTAGCATTTGAAAAATAACCCATCTTTCCCTTGGAAGGTATGTAAGTAACTGTGTCTTGACTCTGTCATCAGACGGATCTTGTCACCTTTAATTTACAGGTGGAACAAGGGCTTTGGAACCTCCTTTTCTGTCCTTCCTCCTACTCTTCTTGGTTTATTCAACTTTGGGGACCTGAGGAGAGATTGTTCTGCCTTCCCTGCTCTGTGATGCTTGATGGTTTCTCTGGCAACAGTAAGAGAAGTTCAGGAAAGGTCTGGAGATGCCTCACTCCATTCAGACACCAGCTTGGCATTTCAAAGTCATGTGGGAAAGTAGAGACTTGGGGCTGGAGAGTACTTTTCAGAAATGGGAAAGAATATTTCAAAAATAGTAAGGCTGTAGGTCAAGGTTAATGACACAACCATCTTTATTTACCTTAACTTTTTTCTTGTATCCCTTGCCTTTCTCCTTCCCTGAAGAGTGTAGTGAAGCATTCCTGTTTGCTCATAAATACCAGATGAAGTTCGTTATGAGTGTGTATGTGGATATCTTGGGATAAGTCTCTGAAGGGATTCTTTTTGAAGGGACTTCCCTGATCAAATCACAGTGGGTGTGCTCTGCTGTGTTCTCTGTTGGCAGTACACTGAACGTTATCATTTTAAACCTTTGATAAGTCCTGTGATGGTGGTGCACACCTGTAATCTGAGGATCTGGAAGCTGAGACAGGGAGATTGCAAGTCTGAAGCCAGCTTCTATTACATAGTTAGACTTAGTCTCAAAATTAGTAATAATGAAGTTAAAAAATTTTAAGCCAGTAACTCTAACCACATTTGGCAATAAACATTGGTCATTTCCTTCATAGGCAATTCCATTTCCCCTCGTGCTTAGAAAGTACTTTGAAACTGTGCATTCTAAGTTGAAAAATCCCAAAGGCTTGAACAAGTAGCTTAAGTAATATGAGATGCATAAAACTATATACGTCTGTTGATCTTATTTTGACAGACATTTTAAAAAGACTTATGATCTTCTGTCACTACAATTGCTAAAATGAAGTATAAATTATCACCAAACAATAATACATTGGAAGGGCTGTAAAGCTAGCATTTGTATGTACTATTCTCACTTCATTTTGGAATAATGAACAATCCATTACGAACATGTACGCATCCTTTCTATTGCTTCTGGACCCTTCCTCCCCCTTTGATATCAAAACCTTAACTTTTCTCTATGGAGAATTAATCCAGTTTGTTCCATAGGGCAGAATTATGGGAAACAGGCATTCCATGTATTCCTAGGTCAAAGAGTAGGGTGTCCTGCAAGCTTCCCAGGTAAGACTTCCGCTCCTTGATCATAACCTGGAACTGTCAGCGTTCATCTTTTCTACTATATATGGGGATTTCTGAAGGAGTGATATGTTGAATGATACTTACTTTAGCTGGTGTGTGAACAGTGGTCCCCAGGGGAAGTAGATTGTGACCAGTGTAGGGGGTTTCAGAGACCAGATGAGAAACAAGCAAGTTTTAAAACTCTTTTAGTGACAGAGCCATTTGTTGATATGGACAGAAAAAATTATGGAATGAGGACACTCTAGGTTCTAGGTTTTGGGTTGAGTAATGGAACGGGAAGTTAAGCTATCTATGTTAATATGCACATGAGAGCAGATGTGGTGTGTGTGTGTGTGTGTGTGTGTGTGTGTGTAGATACTCCTTGATATCAATAGGCATTGATATCAGAAATACCCAGGGATTCTTCAGTGATCATCCATTTTCTTATATAAAAAAAAAAAAAAAAAAAAACTGGAGCATTTATTCAGGCATGGTGGTTCACTCCCGAGGCAGAGGCAGGCAAATCTCTGTAAGTTCTAGCTCAGCCTGATCTACAGAGTGAGTTCCAAGAGAGCCAAAGCTATTACAGAGAGAAATTCTGTCTCAAATCCAAAACAAACAAACAAACAAACAAATAAATAAATAAAACCCCAAACAAACAAACAAATTGTAGCATTTGTATATATTTATACCCTTCTTCCTGTGTACAATAAAATAGCTCTAAATTACCAGTAATGCTTAATATAATGTGACATGTGAATGGTTATAACACTTTATCACTTTATATAATAAGAGAAAAAGTCCACACATTTAGGACAGAACCAGATGTGTTCCAGAATATTTTCTTTCTATTCATTATTGAGTCCAAGCAAGACTTCTAGATCTAGAAGGTTGAATGTGTATGTCTGTATATGTTTTCTTCTGTGTGTCCATATATCTATCTATTCATTCATCCATCTGCCATCCACCCATTTAAGCCCCTGTCTACCAGTCAGTATTATGCCCACTTGTTGTTTCTCAGTAAATTGTGATTCATTTAAAAACAATAAGTAAACACCTTTAGTCTCACAGTCAATAATCTTGTCATTGTCCCAATGAAACAAGAGGTTATCTACACTTGGGTTATTACTTTAAATGAATTACTAAACATTAGTGAGGAAGTGGTCACCTAAAAAAAAAGCATTCTCTATCCTTAGTGCAAGGATTAAATTAAAAAACCTTGGGCAAACACAAAAGCAATATAGCTATACCACATGTCATTTGAGAAATCCTGCATAAGAAAACTGCCCAACTGTTAGTACCATAATGAAAATGTGTTTATTTGTGTCTGTTAATTTCACATATTGTGTCAACATAGTACATTTAAAGTAACAATACAAAGAAATGTAATAAGCAGAGAAATGAAATATGTTGAGGCTAAAGCAGTCTTTTGGAAGCTAGTATTTATACTAGAGCTGATGTGTATATTTCTGTACTAGTGTTATAAAATCCAAGAATTTAGGGACAAGCTTCAGTATTAGTATGCTATCCCCTTTCGGAGACATTATTCAATTTGCCAGTAAATTGATGAGCATGCTGGGAAAGTTGACAGTAAATAAGACCCTGAGAAGTAAGGTAATAGAATAATCATGACATTTATCCTTGTTCAGATGTTGTAACATTCATCTTGGAGGCTTTAAATATTAAATTTGTGATTTTTCTGTATGTCATTGCTCTCAGAATATTTTGCTCATGTGGCAACTATAGATTCTTCAGCACATGTATTAATTCATGTCTATCAGGTTTGATCTGTCACCAAAAGTCATTTTCACCCAGAATTCAAAGCTCTGACTGAGATTTGTCTTCAAATTAAAAAAGCTAGACTGTTTTGGTTATATCTAAAATGAATTAATATAATTAAACAATTTTTTTAATTCACAGAGGAGCGAGGAAAATAAATGTATGTTTCTGTGCCTGAAGCTGAAAGAAAACTGGGGAAAATATATTTTGCTGGGTTGTCACTTTTATCCCACAATAATTTCTGTGTCAAGAAATAGTTTGATTTATACCATCTAGTAGAATCTCTTCCCCCTATCTTTTCCTGTCTCTCTCCCCATCTCTCTTCCTGCCTCCTTCTCTCCCTCTCTTCCTCTACCCCCTCCTCTTTAAGTTTTAGCACTCTTAACATCTAACCCTTAGAAGGTTTGCTTCTAGAATTCTTCTTCCCCTTAAATATTCTCTCTTCAGTCTTTTCCTCCATTTCCCCCCCTCTAAGAAAAACCTCTTACAAGGGCAGATTAACTGATTTCTTTGTCAGCCTTAGTAAAGCCTTTTCCTGGAATGTGCATCCACTCTCTATCCATTCCACTTCCTTTCAGTGCTGTGTAGTACTCACACTGGTTTTATGAACTGTCTCATATGGCTGAGCTCTGCCTCAGTAATGCAGACTGAATATTCAAAAGTAAGAAGAAATCTAGTGACTGGCTTATGTCTGTTGTCTCATTTTTTCAGCATTTCAACCTCTTCTAAATATTTTCACTCCCTCAGTCCAGATTTGGCAGCAAATGCCTTTACCTGCTGAGTCATCTCATTGGCCCCCTCTTATCCCTTAAAACCTCCAAATTAAATGTTACACTCTTATATAATATTACCGACTGACTCCCTACCTCATTGAGAATAAAAATGACTTTCTTATTGTGATCTAAATTGAAGGGTCCCATGAACTCCTTAATTGTCTCTCTGTCTCCCAGTACACTGTATATATACCTCCTTTTTAAATTCAAAACCTACTAACTTCATTCTTAACTCAGGACTTATTGACCATTTCTTAAGACCATGTCTTAAGTCTCCTGTTGGACAATTGATAAATATCTTATGATCATGTCTACTAAGAACTTTTAAAAACTCTCTACATAGCCCTGTATATTTTCATTACTGCTCACCCAGTTACCTGTGTCAGAACATTCTCAATATTCTTCCCACTCTCTGACATCATTTCTTATTGATTTTATATAGGCATAAATTAGAAATGTCAGTCTTGTGTTTGGCATAAGTGCTTACAGAATATGACTTTGCCTGTTTGCTTGCTTTATTTTAGCATTCTAGTGTCCAGAGTAGTGACTGACAGAAAGAAGGTATTTGATAGAAATTAACTCAAGGTAGAAGACTCTTGATAGAAACTTACAACTTAGTAAGTCTGTGAAAAGTATTTCTCTAAATTTTTTACATTTCTAATATCAATACATATTCCTAAGTACTGTCTTTATACCACAGTATTGAAAACCAAGGAAACAAAATGTATTGTGAGACTGTATTTCATGCTGCTTATCCAGAACTGTATTCAACTTCTTAGAAACAGACTCTAAAGAAATAATTGTTCAAACATTTACAGATTACATGGTACACTGTGCAAGGTCACATAGTGTATAACCAGAGACAGCCCAGCAATGTTTTCTAGAACAGCTATGTTTAGAATGGCTGGTTACTATGCCACATGTGCACAGTGGCTGCATAAGGAATGTAAATAATTTAGAATGCATTTCACATGAGTCATCTTTAGTATGACTTAGTTTGAGCACCAGCCTGCCATCATTTCCAGAAAATTTAGTGTACTATCAGTCATATTTATAATACTAATTTTGTGATTTAGCTACTTGTTGTTTGAACTTTTAGATTCTATGTTCCCCTCCAGTGCCTTGAATAGGTAAATGAATTCTTTGGGAATGATTCCAGCAATAGTTACTGCCCCCTCAATCTCCTTACTCCTGGGATTCTTGGAATCTACTCCAGGGCCTCACACATGGTAAGCAAGGGCTCTGTCTTTGAATCTTACCCCAGGAGTTGTGATAACTATGTTACTGTTATCAACTACAATATCTTTCCCTAAGGAATAATCTTGTAGAATCCTCTACTCTTGTACATGGTTCTTCATTTTAGATCTCCATGCATAGGCAGAGGAAACTGCCACCTAAGCCTTACTCCCAGCCCTGATAGATATGTTCTTATCATAAACCATTTCTTAAGGGAATTCCCTAATTCTGTGCATTCTACATTGAGAATTTACCGACTTTCAACAACATGAACATGGAAAGCTTGGTGTCATGGTGGCAAAAACTTTACGCCAATACTAGATATGATGAAGCAGGAAGACTGTTAGTCTGTGGGAAGCCTGGGCTACAGAGTGAGACCACCAGGAACCTGTTTCATAGCTTAGCCCTCTAACTATATGACTTTGGGCAAGCAAGGGGATTCTGATTCCTTTTCTTTGATCTTGATCTGAAGATAATGATGGCCTCTAAAGGATTGTTGTGAAGTTTAAGTTGCTGATGACAGTCTTTTACCCTCTGATCAGTCTCTAGCAAGTGGTAAGCACACAATCCCATTCCTATCACTATGTCAATGTCTGATTCTACAGATACCATTACTATGACCATGGCTGGTATGACTAGCCATCTGCCTTCAATATCTTCAATGCCTTGTACTTGTACTTGCTTAAAAGCTACACATGGAAGAATGTCTTCCAAAAGCCTATCTGACAAAGACTTAACCTGTCATGTCATGGTACTTCAGGGATGTAGTAGACCTTTTATGAGTTGGCTCTTGGGATGAAGTCTGGCCATTGTGGTTACAAACTTAAATCTAATATCATACAGCCTGGTCTCTCTTTGTGTCTGGATTTTTGTCATGGAGTGAGTAGCTTCCCCCATCATGTATTCCAACATGGTATGACTATGAATTAAAATATCTCAAACTATGAATCACAATAAACTATTGCCTCTTTTAAAGTTGTTTATCTTCAGTATATTGTAGCCACTAAAGTTTGACCAACACAACTAGTATTTTCAATTATTGCTTATTTACTCACAATGCTGTATTTCATGATGTAAAATACCTCATGTTCTGAAAATGGAAATTTGCCCTCTCTACCAGGGGTGCCATTTACTCCTTCTGAAGGTATTTTAAGATTTCCTCTTCACAGAGGCTGAAACCAATTGGCCCCAGCACAGACTCCCAGGAACCCAACACCATGAAAGCTGCTTCAGCACTTGAGAGTTACTCAAATCAGTAGCTCTCAATAGGAACTTCCCAAAATTAAAATGGAGAGAAATTTGCATTCCAATTTGCAATCAGCAATCTCTTTGACTTACTCTAGTTCTTGATCAAGGGGTGAGACTATCACATTTGCCTTTCTAATATGGTCACAATACAAAACAGGTCTAAATTATCCCTTTAAAACTAATAATAAGCATTTCAAATCAGTGAGCTGCAAGGTCTTTCTGAACATCCATGCACGACCCTCTCCTGCTTCCCTTGTTCTATACACGTGTTAGTGTCTATGACTAACCTTAACTTCTGCCCTCTAATTTTGCTGTCTGTCTAATATGTTTAAACTTATGTAATGACATTTATATTTGATTTGTTTGCCTTTAAAATGTACAATCCTTATTTACTTTTTGTGTCAATAATAACAACAACATAAGAAATAGAGCAGAACAGAATAGAATAAAACAGAATATTATTCAGGAATGTCACTGTCATTCAGCCATGGGGAAACAGTAAATGCAAACCTCTCTCACACTGTGATTTCTCAAGTTAACAAGATGACCAAGGGGTACTGATTGACTCCAACCCAGTCTGTTTGTCATTTGCCATGTTTGTCTTCTCCACAGCCATGGCTTTTGAGCAGCTCCTACTATGACCTGAAGAGTTTGAGTTTCATGTGCTTCTGCCCAGACTGGTAAGAGAGAGGTAGCCTGGTATACTTAAGAGCCTTACTGCTTTTTTACAGAGGACTTGAGTTTAGTCCTCAGTAGGCATGTTGGATGGCTCACAAAAATGAGTAACTCCATCTCCATGGGGATCCTACACTCTTAGGCTCTATAGACACCTGTACTCATGTGCACATACCCCCACCCCACACACATACATATGCACATAATTAAAAATATAACAAATCATCAAAATGCAGATAGTTCTTCTAAAACTAGACTTCTAGGTCCTAATCCCAGTCCTACCAGCCCAGCAATGTGACCTTGAGGAAATTATCTCCAGGAACTTTCATTTCTCTCCTTTAAGACTGCTATTTTAAAAACAAACCACTGTGAAAGCAAACTATGTCAAAGTAAAGGATCAAGGATGATGCTATTCAAGGCAGTTGCATTGAAGAGAAATGCAGATGTGGTCACAACTCAACTTCACTGAGACAGAAGAGCTTTAACAGCTGGAGTGGGGACATAAAAGGCCAGCTGTGCTTGCCTATTTGCTGTACCCTAAAGGAAGGGATTTCCTGAGTCTTTGTGATTGGCAGTGGTTTTGACCCTTGAAACAAGTATGCTAAGCAGGTGCATATCATTCCATGGGGACCAGGAGGTGGCAGTTCCTCAGTGTTCCCCACATACAGAATTATGGCCTTGCCCTAGAGAATGACTACTGTGAATTGCAAAGCTGGTTAAGAGGTGAAAAGAGAAATGAGTCAAAGGATTGGAGACAGACTTTATAGTGACCAGGTTTCTAAAGACAGGAGAGTCAGGAGGCTACCATCTGGAAGTGTGATGGGGTCTTGGGTGAGATGTGGTCATCTAAGGGTACTGCTAAATTACATAGTTAACAGGAATCTCTTGCAAAGAAGCCAACTGACAGGAAAGTGAAGTGATGGTTGATTGGAGAGAGAAGAGCCTCTTGGGAGTGAAAGCAGTGATTGACAGTGGGGGTCCCTGACAGAAGTCATCAGGGATCAGACAGACAGAAAACATACTGCTGAAGAGTCAAATAGAGATCCTGGGGATCCAGAACATGAAGTTATAGATGAGGGCAGTGGAGAAGGCAGCAGTTACTCTGATGATGCAGATCTAAGAAGTATCAGTCACAGAGGGAGAAAAAGAACAAAACCACAGATTTGTTAGAGCAGATAAAAGCTCCCATCAAGGTGCTGAGAGGCACCCCAGAGCTTGAGTCCTGCTTGACTTTTTATGGGCTTCTGGGGACCCACCCTCCAGATTCTCTCTCCTTGATGATTGGTCCTGCCTGGGGTATGCTTCCTTCAATAGACTGTTCTCCCTGCCAGGGGACCTTGACATGTGAATCTTGCAAACCTCTGCTTTCTAAGACTTAGAAAGTTGGTTTACTTCCTAAATCTTACAAGCTTTCATTCATCATGAAACATATTTCAATTCCCAGGGAGTTGTTGCACACTACCACCATTACTACCACCACCACCACTACCATCATCATTAATACCACCTATCCTTGAATCAGTAATATCCAGTTTTTGTCATGAAACTCAATAAGGTTTTTTGGATAAAGCCATCTTTCTGCTAATTCTGTACAGAACATCATAGCTGTGCACTGAATACGGATGAGATCTCTAGATGAACACTCAGTGGGTATGCTCAGAAGCAAACCCACGACATGGTCTGAGAAATTCTCCAGACATTTTAAAAAGTAACTACAGCCTTGCTAAGTAAAAGAGCAAGATAATTTAAAAAGCAACCATCTTTGTTTGTTTGTTTATTTAAAACATAATGTGATTGTCTCATTGCTCCCCTCTATCCAGTACTTCATATCACCCCAGCATTGTACTGAACCACTGATAATAAAACAATAAGCCTGCTTATCACAGGAGAATCAGGGCTCTCAAGCAGCTGCCATCCTGTTACAGAGGAGAGCTGAGAGCAAATTACGCATTGTTAGTGATGTAAGCAAATGTAGCTTCTTTGGTTCTACATATTGAAGCAAAGAAAAGCTGTAGGAAACTGCACAGCTCTGTTAACAGCAGAGCTTTCTAGCAGAACTGCCATTCTGTCAGCATCTCTAATTACACTGTAAATGTTAACTCTATTACCCTCTGTCTTCATTCCCCATTTGCAACATAACAACCATCTTGCTTGTTTCCTTTCTGCTCACAGAAATTATCCAAAATTGCCTTTGTAGATAAAATATTGTAATCTATTTGAGGGAAAATGGTGTTTGCACAATTCAGATGATATTTTCTCAAATATATAACCTGGGATTTATTACAACGTACAAATGAATAAAAACAGTTCTTTGTTCTTCAAGGCAAAGCAGAATGTTACAATTTTTTTTTTAACATTTATGTTTTGTCTGAACTGAAAGGCTGGTCAGTCTAATAACTAATTTATCTACAATGAATTTATGGGATGTAGTGGTATTGCATGCTGGCAGGGGAGGTGGGGGGCTGAGCACAGGACCTATTTGTCTACACCTTAACCCTGGGGAACTGGTGACTGGGGAATGGAACTTTACAGATAGAAAATTAACAACTTCAGTGAAATCTTTCTGGGTTAGGTGAATAGACCATGAATATAGTGAAGAGAAATGTCTTTATAGAGTTTAAGGATGGAGAATAAAGAAGGCTGTGTGGAGACTGAGGTCGACTTGAGTTCTGCTGCCTGTGAGAAACGCTGACAGCTGATAAAAGCTGGGAGAGACAGGAATAATAAGTACGCATGCTCCTGCCAAGCCCTACCTTTTAGACATCTGTTCTCCAAAACTGTGAGGGAATATATCAAAATTTCTTCATGCCACTAAAATTTCCCTAGGAAATTAATATATGCATGCTGTATTGATTTGCTAGACCACAACCCTGGAGACAGCAGTGATCAGACTAAGCTGTGAAATAGCATTAGGAAATAAAATATATTTAACTATAGAAATGTTTATAATACTCTAAGTTAAATGAGTAAAGCAACAACTAGTTTGCTAAAATTGAGCCATACATCGAGTTTTCTTATACTTCTTTCTTCACCAAAGTATAGTTTTCATGTCTTTCTTTTGCCTTCATTGTATATCTGACTAAAAGCAGTGAACAGTAATTGTGCCACAGATGATCTCAAAATTTTCTCCATAAGAAAATATAGAGTTAAGTTAGTTAGGCTTTCAAGATGTATTTGAGATGGATAGGCATTCTTCAAACTTTTCATAGACCTACAGAATATGACATTTAAAATGAGTTAGGGTTTTTCTTAACAATGAGACACAACTGCTTCTAGCAATACCACCTGCATCAGAAAGGAAGATGAACATCAAAGAAACTCATTATGGAGTTTACTTCCTATATCGCAAGACTAGCCATTTGAGAAAGAGACTGCTCTTGTCTAGACTGTTTGACTTTATGCTGTATAAACTGGACATGCAGGACCCACAGAAAAATGACTGGTGAAACAAGATGGACAGTGCTACAGAGTTCCTGCTTCATGGAAGAAGAGTCTGCTAGACAGTCTATAGGACACAGAGAAAAGTGACTGACAAACTGCCAATACAGGTAGACAGTTTAAAGTTTGCTGATTTGTGGAGGAATCTGCCAGACACACTATGGCCTATGGGCTGAAGATGAAACATTACAGAAAAACTTCAGGTTACTGACCAGGCAAGATGTCTCTGTCATTTCTAGAGTTTTTATATTTTCTTTTTGTGGTCTTAGATGGAGTTGAAGGCATATAGTTAAGGTTATAGTTTTCCTTAGTTAGGATTAAAGATAAGTTACATATAGGACTTTAGACTCACAAAGATAGGATAGATGATGGAATATTTTCTTTCAATATTGCTAAATGTTAATGAACTAAATATTGTTAACTGTGGTTCTTATTTGATAACTGTTTTGTTATATATTTTGCTATGTTAAGGTTAAAACCCATCTTTTTATTTTAGACAGAAAGAGGAGATGATGGGAGATATCATTCTGTAAATATGCTTCTCATATTGGTTAATGAATAAAGCACTGTTGGGCAATAGGGAAGCAAGATAGGCATGACTGGGAGAGAAGGAGGATTCAGGAAGAAGGAGGGGGGGATTCAACATGAAGGATGGAGAGAGTAGAACTCCAGGCCCTCTCTCTGGTAAGATGAGACCACATGGAAATACTTTTATTAACAGAAATGGGTTAATATTTAAGACAGAGCTAATGAATAAGAAATGCTAGTAACAGGCTAACAGCATTATATCAATACAGTGTCTCTGTGTTATTTGGGGCTGGCACAGCGTTGGAACCAGGCTGGTAGAAAAACATGTTCATAACAGTCAAGTGCTTCCTCTCACAAGTGCCAGTACTTTGTTTTGTCCCTCCTGTTACTATATCTTACTAATAGGATAAGTGAAGAGTTTTAATTATGTAGTGTGACACTACATAATGTAGAGTAATTGGGGGTAGGTAATATTTCTATAGTAGTGCTACTTTCTAGTAATATCTGAACTCACTTGCTGAAATCTTTCTTCCTTGTTATACCTGGGAAGAAGGGAGCTGGTCATTAAGGTGCAGGGTCCCAGTGGCAGACAGGAGTCAGAGTGTGGAGGGCAGTGTCCCCATCAATTTCCTGATGCAGTTTGTTAAAATCTGACCATAGCAACACAACAGATATGGTTGGCATGCATGTCTTTTCTTTTTCTGTATGGAATCACTGATTTGAATGTCCTTGTGAGCCTCTTTTCTCTTTATTGACACAAGGAACAGCAGGCAACAAGGAAAGACACAGGAAATGTGACCCTTGTGTTGCTGAGCATTTCCTGCTTATCCTGTGACTTCTTGTTGTTGATTCAGTTTCTTCTTAGCATCACTTTCCTTCTGCTTTTCTTCCCATACCAGTGTTTTTCTTTAGAAGATCTTAGTGTACAGTCCAGGATGGCCTCAAACTAGCAATCCTCCCTCATTCTTCCAATCCAACCTCTTCTTTTTCTTGAGCATCAAAGCTTTGGGGAAGTAGTCTTGGGCCTTTGGAAGCTCCTGGCCTTGTTTGGCTGTTACTGACTTTTCATGTCCTAGAAGTTTTGGGGACCTCCTCTCTGCTCTAGCTACATGCTGTTCAATTTCTCAGTGTTGGTTGTAGGTTGTGGTCTGTCCCCTGGGTGATCAATGTAAGATGCTTTTCCCCATATTCATCTCTACTACTGTCACTTTCATCCACAGATCCCCAGATATACAGTAGAAATTCTGATTCATGACCCTACTCCATGTACCTGTATTGCTGTATTTTTTTTTTAATTTGGCATAGGATCTTACTATCCCAGACTGGCCTAGAACTCACTATCTTACAGGCTTGACCCGCTATACTTAATTCTTAATTTCTATCAGGTTTACATATCCACAACTCAAGAAGCTATGGGAGCTTTAGGACCTAGCCCTGTTTTCCCAGGTCCTCCTCAGTCCACACCATAGACTTCTGTGGTTGCTGCTTGCTTTCTAACCCCTTCACTGGGCTGCCTGTCTGTGCTCTCTCTCTCTCTCTCTCTCTCTCTCTCTCTCTCTATCTATCTATCTATCTCTCTCTCTCTCTCTCTCTCTCTCTCTCTCTCTCTCTCTCTCTCTCTCTCATTTCATCCAGCTAGGCCTAACCCTATTGCAGAAAGGACAGAGGGTAGTGTTCTTCAGTTTTTAGATCTCTGGACTGTCTGGATTTTTCTGGAAGGATGTATTCCAATCCTCTAATAGTCAACCAAACACTTTCTGTGAAATATTGCATCACAACTTGAAAATAGATTGAAATTGAATTGAAAAGCAAAATTCTTTTGTTTCTCAAATTCACCCCACAGAATCAGAACTAGGGAGCATACTCTCTTAGCCCTCTCTTAATGGTTTTGTCTGCTTGAGTCCAAGCAAAATCCATTTTATTTTACTTTTGGTGTGTATTCCATTTGGCTAAAGTAGAGTGGATCCCAGTCCTGGTTAGAGAGCAGAGCAATCTGTGTGGGACTTACACAATTATATAAAACCATCTCTAGTATGGCTTTATCAGACTTTGGGTCACACTGAGATAGACAACCATGTGGGAAAGAAAATGGTGACACAGATTCTGATGAGGTAATCAATCTTTAATGGAGCTCACATCTCTCCCACCACCGGCACCAAAACTATGTAAACTCGAAAGTCAGAAAACCACAGAGATTCTAATCCCATGCATGTTAACTAACACATTGTTGCATTTTCGAAAAAGAAGCTTTTGTTGTATGGATTTTAATTTAATACTTGCCTCTTGGCCTCTTGAGAGGAAAGAATAAAAAATTACAATTTGCAGCTTTATCTTTGGCAAATTACTCTTATTCCTTTGTCTCTATTAAACCTGTCAGGGAGTGATCAGCCCAGAACAGGGTTCTTAATCCAGTAGAACATTCTCCTCATGTGCCCAAATGACTGAATTTGGGGTTCTCTGTGTTTAAGTCCAGCAATCTTTAAATAAAAACAAGAATTCATAAGATAAACTCAATTATTTGACTCCACGACCAATACCCAGATAGTTGGCTGGTGTTGTTATATGGTTTTCATTCTAACAAACTTCAGGGTAGTCATTCCAAAACAAGGTCTTACTTCTGGCATTTCAGCCCAAAAATTCCAAGTCCATATTTTTCTCATTATTTATCATCATCGTAATTGTCATAATCGACACCATTATTGTGACTATAGGTGTTGTCACTGTCCCTTTTCTCTCAGCAGTCACTCTGAAAAACCTGTCTCTGATATGGCATAAAGGAATAAGAAAATATTCCCTTTTCTCAGCTTGCTCATAGTAAATTGCAAAGGCCTTAAACACACCCTGTCATGTTTTCTATAATCTCTTTGTCCTTGGAGTCTATCACAATTTTGTCAATTCTATGCTACTTTCATTATTCCTGTTTCTCTAAAACTTCTATCACTATTCTGCCTTTGGGCTTTGGGATTTATTATTCTTAGCCTGGAATCTTCTGTCCCAGATAGACACATAATTTATTCAACTGTTTTTTCTTCATATTTGCAATTCAAATCTTACTTTACCAGTAATGTGTGAGTTTCTTCACAGAAATCACAATGATTTGACATATTTATGCTTAGTGTTTACTTACCCCAAACAAAATGTAGTGAGGATTTTTCTTACTGATATCCTCTCAGCTCTCAGCATACAACGATCATGTGTTCACATAAAGTTGAGCCAAAGAAAAGATGAAAAAGGTATGCTGATCTCACACAAAGTAGATTTTACTACAATAAAAGATATAGATTATAGAGGGTTATTGAATTATTATAAACTGGCCATTCCTCTAAGAGGAGATAACAAATGTTAACCTACATGCACCTAGAAGAAAGTGTTGTAGCACATAAGAATGAATGGAGTTTCACCCTCAGCACCTGCCTTCTCTCCTTGCATAACACCTGTCCTCCACTAGTGCCCCCCTTCTTAAGGCATCCCCACCCACAAGAGCCCATATTTAGTCTTTGGCTCTGAGTTAATTATTGAAGCCTAAAGATTAGTTTAGTGTGCAAATATAAGAGAGAACTTTCAGAGTGTCCTTCTGAGTCTGGCTCACTTCACTTAGTGTAATTTGTTCCAGTTCTGTTGTTTATTTGAAAATTTTATAATTTTATTTCTCTATAGTTTTAATTGTTACAGACAAAGATTTAAAATAGATTTAATGTCTACTATGACAATAATATTTCTTTGATTATTTTATATCAATTGATCTTTATATCTCATTCATGCTAATTCTAGACAATTTGGAAAGTACACGTTACATTCTAAGTTACACCCTGTTTCAAAGTATGTTGAGAGGTTAACTTTTTACACTATAAACATTGAGTCCTCTTTAAATGTACCTGGTGTACACCATTCCAGAAAAAATTCCCAGATTTTATTTTTGAAAATAAATTTTTTTTTTGTAGATACATATGAATGTGATGTATGTGTGTGGTGTGCGGATCTGTGTGACTGCACATATGCTTTCCAGAGATAAAGGGGAAATGGCAGGTGTCCTCCTCACTCACCCTGTACTATTCTTTTGAGACAGTCTCTTAATTGAACCTGGAGCTACGTTGCCTGTCAACTAGCAAGCCATAGCCATTCTTGTTCCCCTCCCTCATGCTGGGGCTATAGGTGTATGTAACAGTCATGCCCAGCTTTTTGTGTGGGTACTGAGATCTGATCCCATTCTCCCACTGCTGTGCATATTTTCTCATACTGAGCCATCTCTCCAGCAAATACAAAGTAAGTTCTTTACTTAAAAATGCAATTATAAAAACATAATCACACCTAAATCTACCACAAGGTTCTTTTAAAGTTATTTTAGTGTGCATAAAATGTGACTTTTTTCACATACCAAAACAACAAGCAAAATAAAAACAAACAAACAAAACCCTATATTCTACTCTTCAGGAATATAGTAATCCCTCAGTGTAAAGCACATTTATGTTCATAAGGCAGATTCACATATTCATTTTATTAAAAATGACTCCAAGCTTCATCTCTTTTTTAGCAGAGGAAGCTGAAAGGTGGCTATAGTTTTTACTGCTTGTTTTGTCTGTCAAGATCCAATCTTTCTTGAATGTGTTTCAACCCACCAATATTTATGCTCCATTATCTCAATTTTCTCCCCTATTTTTATTGAAGAATAAGGTTGTGCCACCCCAAGCTGAGAGTCAGAAACTATTGAAGCACAGTTTCATCCTCAAACTTCGGACTGGCTTTGATTCCAGATATGTAAGTCTAGGGGCTATGAGCCTTAAGTCTACTTCATTGATGAGGCAAAATGGTAAAAACCAATGAACACCTTGCCGTTCCTTGACTGCCTTTTGGTAGGACTGGTCTTTATGGGTCCAATGCAGGCAAGTACAGTTGATGCCTTTTAATGATTTGTAGACAGATTTCTGGCCTTGCCATGTCCGGCAGCTATTCAGTCCAAAATAAACACACAGATTCTTATATGAATTATAAACTATTTGGCCTATGGCTCGGGCTACTTATTGGCTATCTCTCAGTTAATTATTAACACATTTCTATTAATCTATATATTTCCACGTGGTCATGGCTTACTGGTGATGCCCAAGTATCTTGCTTCCTTGGCAACTACATGGTATCTCCCGTAAAACTCACTCTCTGTGTTCCTCTTCCCAGAATTCTCCTAGTCTGGTAGTCTGGTAGTTCCGCCTATATTTCCTGCCTGGCTGAATCCTGCCTGTCCATTGGCCAAAGCAGCTTTATTCATCTCTTATTAGAGAAACATATTTATAGCATACAGCAATGGTCTCTCTTCACCTTTTATCTTATCTTACAGTTCTTACATATTTCCTGTTCCCACTTCTGCTATGTTTCATGAGCCTTAGAGGGGGTGTTTTAAGTGATTTATAAGGGGCCCATATCTGTTGCCTATTTTCTGCATTTTGGTCAGTCACAAGTGAATCTACTACTCTTCACTGGAAGGAGAGGCTTTTTTAATAAGACTGGGAGGTTCTTTTGACTTAAGTTTTTCTCTATTAACATGGCCTTATCTGGAGGCTGGAGAGATGGCTCAGTGGTTAAGAGCACTGGCTGTTCTTCCAGAGGACCCAGGTTCAATTCCCAGCACCCACATGGCAGCTCAAAAACAAAACAAAACAAAACAAAACAAAACAAAAAAACAAAACAAAAAAAAAACATGGCCTTATCTGTATGATTATACCTTTCATAAATTGAGATCTGTGCCTCATATCCTTACATTCTTCAGAACTTGTATCATGAAGGGTTGCTTGATTTTGTTCAAGGCCTTTTCTGCATCTAATGAGATAAATGACCATGTGGTTTCTATCTGAGTTTGTTTTTGTGTTGGATCACCTTTAATGATTTATATCCCTGCATCCTTGAGTTGAAACTACTTTGATCATGGTGGTTGGTATTCTTGAACTCAGCTTGGAAATATTTTGTTGATAAATTTTGAATCTGTGTTTCACCAAAGAGTGGCCTATAATTTTCTCTTTTTGTTGGGTCTTTGTCAGATTTTAGAATCAGAGTAATACTGGCTTAGTAAAAAGAATTTGGAAGTGTTCCTTTTCTATTTTACAGAATAACATGCGGAGGGTTGGCATTAACTTTTATTTGGAGAGCTTGTAAAATTCTCTGCTGAATGTGTCTGTACTTGTGCTTAGAAAAGGATATATTTCCAGGGGAGAAAATGAATCAGAACAGTGGGAATGGTTAGAAACTGACATGACAAAGGCCATATTAGAGATGGAGCTCTTATGTCACCTTTTTGTGGGCTCATATGTATGTGGCATATTTGTATGTGGATGTGGCCTTGCCTCTGTTTATATGTGTGAAGGCCATGGGTAAATATTAGGTGTCTCCCTTTATCATACTTTGCCTTACTGCTTTGTAGAAGAAGTCAATGAGCCTGAAACTTACTTATATTTCAGTTACACTGGCTAGCCAGTAAGCCCTTAGATCAGCCTACTCCATTTCTGTTATTGGAGTTGCAGGTATATACTACTGTAATTCGATTAATGAAAACCCAGAGACAGATATTGGGGTTCAAGCTGAGATCAGAGAAGCAAAGCAGCTGGCTATTAGCTCTTACCTCTACCTCAGGTGGAAAGGGCTGTCCTGTCCTCAGCATGGCTAGAGAATAAATCTCTGAGACTGACCACTCAATGCCCTGCTCCTATCTTATATATATCTCTCTAAAGCTGTGGTTAAAAGCTTGGAATCCCAAGTGCTGAGATCTCCTTTGTGTGAGCTGTTTCTCTTTTAGACTGATTCACTCTAATGTAATCCTGGGGGTCTTTGAAGTCACAGAGATCCATCTGCCTTTTAAAGGTGTGTGCCACAACTGCCCAGCTTCTATAACTAATTAGTGTGACTGGTGGAATTAAAAGTGTATATTACCATTGCCTAGATGTATGGCTATGACTAGCTTTGCATTTTGATCTCCAGTGGCTTTATTAAATCATAAACAATATATCACCACATTCTACCACCACTGCTTTTTCATGAGTGCTGCAGATGCAAAACTCAGGTTCTCATGCTTGTGCACTGAGCTACCTACACAGCTCCTCTTGAACTTTTTGCCAGCTTGTCAATCATGCCTTTCTGTTACATACAGTTCTACATACAACTCCATTCATATCTAGTATCATAAGCATCTTACTCTCTACCAGGGGGGATGGGGTTTAGAACTATAATGAGGTATAGTTTACCTTGAGGTAAGGTACAGTGCCTCTGTGCCTGGCCCACATGTTCTAGCTTGTTCTAGCTGGCTTTGACTGGGAAGTTTCATCTTTGCCAATAGATTTTCTCAAGATGCTAATTTTGCAGCCCTGTTCTAAGGCTTCCCAGACCCCATTCTCCTCACTTCTAGCCCTACTGTCCTACCTCTGTGCCATAGGCTAACCTGGGGACTACTGTGTAGTCCGCAACAGCCTCAGCCTTGCCAGCAAGACACCTTCGGTCTCCAGAGTGCTGGCACCAGCACTTCAGGCTTCTTTTTTACTCCTTAATATTCATTGGAAAATTCTTGTTGAATTTCTTAAACACACTTTGTGTTATTTCTCTGCTGAAAAACATGTGCCTTATTTGTAAGGAAAAAAGTTCAAATAATTTTTAGCTGAGAATTTTAGATTGTAAAATGCATACATCGTTCCCTGACTTTCAAATTCCTTTCCCTAGAGCTCAATATGCAAACAGAGAACAATAAATGGAATCTACTGTTTTCTGTCATTTAATATCTTAGGTCCCTGTAGCATCTCTCTTCTTTTTATAAATCAAATGCTGTCTTTAGAGTCTAGCAGAGACTTTCTCATTTCATGTTAGGAGGTGGAGTCCTGCTTTATTTAGTTGATTGAATTGTTCATTGTGAGCAGGGGCTCAGCTTCAAATAGTCAGGGATGAACTTGAGAGTCTGCTTTGTGTCCTATAATATTATGTATTTGTTCACACAGCTGTGAGGTGCTGTGCTCCAAACTCCAACAAAGGATCCCAGGCATTTCAGTGAAGGGCTGAGGTGGCTGCTGTATCCGAGAAGACAAAAGTGAAGGTCAAGGAAGTTGTCTTTACCCAAGAATCTTGAGGTTCTTAAAAACAAGGAGCCTGCATGCAGTCAGAAAGAATAAGACTATATGAAGTCACAGGGGCCTAAAGCCTCCAGGAATACTAACGACCCAAAGACATTGTTGGCTTGGCTTGATATAACTACAAGGACAAGATAAAGACAATCAAAAAAATCAAAAATTGGGGGGAGCTTCTGGAAAGTTGTATTCATGCCATGGCAAGATTTGTGCCTAAAACATGACATTTAATAAACTTAATGACTAAAGCATTAAAATCAATTAAAATACAATATAAATAATAAATCATAAACCATATTAAAAGGCTCACATCTATTTGTGCTTTTCTTTTTCTAGGGTCAGACATTGTTCAGTGGTTAATAAAGAACTTAACTATAGAAGATCCAGGTAAATAAGTCATTTTTCCCTTGCTATATTATTTTTTCTTTGTGTTTTTTTTAATCAATGTGTTTTTCTCAAGGCTATTTAAAGTAATAAGCAAATTTCATGAAAATAAATGTAATTAAATTTGAACAATATGTTTAGTGTTTACACAAAGTCAACAACATTCAACTAAAACTAAATATATTTGTATAATTTTCACATGTATAATGATCCATTTTGTATTATATATTTATGGTTGTTTGTGATTTTTAGACTATATTATATATGTATATATACATAAATAATTGTGCATGTAATTATTGCAAAATCATGATACATCTCTTTAGGACTCTTTAAAGTAAACCTCAATTTATCATTTGCATTAGTTCTACTTTTGAATGAGATTTGAAAACAATGTGCCTTTTATATTCTAATTTTTGGTCATGTGTATGTTTGTCTGATATTCTCACTGAAATCCTGAACTCATTTACTTTGGTAGACAGGGTTAGTTCTGTGGCTGAGCACTGAATTCCTAAGTTGGAAGCAACTTTTACCAGCTTGTATTTTGTGTCTTGTGGAGGAAACTCCTACACTTATGAATCATTCAATGACTTTTGAGAATGTGATATAAAAGCCTTCACGTGTGGCTAAATGTTTATGTCACCAAAATACAAATAGCTCTGCTGCTTAGTGGAGATGATGAGAATGGAATAGCTTTTAAGGGACAGAAATTCCAGCAATGGGGAAGGATAGACATGGTAGGAGACAGTGTGGGTGGCACACTGACCTGTATAACACAACACTCTATTGCCTGGCAAGTGAGGCTTATGTCTTTTGTTCTCCTCTGCTGATAAAAGCTGATTACCACCTTAGAATGATTCAAACTTGATGATTTTGCCTTTTATGAAACCACTCCATCAGAAAGTGTAGCTTGAAATATATATATATATATATATATATATATACATATATATATATATATATATATATATATATATATATATCTCCATGCTCAGTTGATAAATGAGCTTTGAAAATGTTTCTCCAGTAGGTTCAGAGAGACTAAACGTGTTAAGTAAAGAATGAATCAGCTATTGTACAGCACTGCACTGTCACTAAATGAGAGAGGAAATACTTACAATGAAAGGAAGAAACACTTTCAAAGTTCACAGTTCAATTATATGCCACTAGTATTCCCGATTTGCATAACTATAGCAGTTCAGAAAATGGTACCAAATATGCTACTGATTTGAAACCAACAACAGTAATAATATAGACCAAAGCATTAAAAATTAATTCAAAAGATTATTTTTCTCTAACACTTGGATAGTTTCTCCTTTTAAATTTTTGGCATGGAATCCATCCTGTATCCCATGCTGGCCTGAAAATTATCATGCAGTTCACGCTTTTCGGTTATGTTATGACACACTAAAAAAAAAAAATGTTTTTTTAACATGTGGGTTTATTTCTTTGAATGAACAAGTTTACTCTATCTGGAGTACAAGCTTCTCTGTTAGGTTTTAAGGAATGTAAAAGATGCACCAGTGATGGTCCTGCTTGTGTAACGTTGCACACACAGTCTGCTCTCAACTAAAAGTGGTTAGCAATGCAGTTGGCATTAAGAGTGCTGCTTTGATGGCTTTATGAACAGGGCTGTTTGGAATGGAGACTGTGTTGTTATGACTATGTCTGGCTTACTTTGGACCTCACCAATGTTCTGAATCAGTTTAAAAATGAAAGAGAATCAAATGCCTGGTTTCTGCTTGTCTAGTGTCCTATCTGGTAGCAAAATTTTGTTTGATGACCTAAATGGACAATTTGAAGTTCTAAATGTCAGCGATTTGTTGAAAGAAGATTTTGTGAAAACCATCTGAAAAATAAGACCAAATGTGGATCCAATAGCCCATGTGGAGCAAACATAGTTTCGTGATCTTCAGGATTAGTCCAAGACCACTGGGTTTATGTTGTTTACATTAGTATTTAATGTTTCACTAACCAATACCTGAGTACCTTTCATGTCCATTACAGCAATTTAGTGTCATCAGACACTGAGGCACAATGTGCTGTTCCTTTCTAAATAAAGTTCCATCATATATATGAATATATGTATATATGTATATATGTATATATATGTGTGTGTGTGCGTGTATATATGTATATATATATAATTTATTTATTTTTATTTTACATATCAATCCCAGTTCCCTCCCCCTCCCTCTTTCTCTCTCTCCCACCCTCTCATGCCCCCCTCCCACCCTCCACTCCCACCCATCCTGAGCTCCACATGTAGGGTGATGCCCTCCAGGATGGGTCACCTAATTCTGCCAAGTCATTTGGAGCAGGGACTAGGACTTCTCTCCTGTCTCTAGGTTAAGGGAGTGTCCCTCCATAGAGGTTATACCCTCAAAATCCTTTTAGGCACCAGGAATACATCCTGGTTCCACTGTCCAAGGTCCCTTAGACTGCTCTGGCCTTCTAACTGAGACCCATGTTCAAGGGGTCTGAGTCAGTCCCAAGCTGGATTCCCAGCTATCAGTCTGGGATCCATTAGCTCCTCCTTGTTCAGGTCAATTTTTTCTATGTGTTTCTGTAGCCTGGTCTTGTCCTCCCTCTCTGCATCTGGATTACAGTTTCTCTCAGTGTTTAGTTGTGGGTGTTTGCTTCTGTTTCCATCAGCAACTAGATGAGGGCTCCATGATGGTGGATAAGTTAGTCATCGATCTCATTATCAGGGAAAGGCATTTATGGTAGCCTTTTCACTGTTGCTCAGATTGTTAGTTGGGGTCAGGCATGTAGGTCTCTGAACATTTCTCTAGGTTCAGTTTTCTCTTGAAACCTATAATGGCTCCCTCTTTTGTTCTCTCTCTCTCTCCCCTCTCTCTCTCTCTCTCTTCTCTCTCGTCTGTTCCTCCCCTGACTCAATCTTCCTAGTCCCACGTATTTTCCACTCCTCCCCTTCTCTTTCTCCTAGTTCCCTCTCCACTCACTTCCCCCTTCCCCATATGCTCTGGACATCTTGCCCCTTTCCCCTTCTGTGAGGTAACTTATATGCATCTCTTAGAATCCTCCTTGTATCCTATTTTCTCTGGCGATGTGGATTATAGGTTGGTGATTCTTTGCTCTATGTCTAAAATCCGTATATGAGCAAGTATATATCATGTTCCTCTTTTTGTGACTGGGTTACCTCATTCAGGAGGGTTTCTTTAAGGTCCATCCACTTGCCTTTGAATGTCAAGATTCCATTGTTTTTTTCCCCCCGCATAGTATTCCGTTGTGTAAATGTGCCAAAACTTTTTTTCCATTCTTCAGTTGAGGGGTATCTAGGTTACTTCCAGGTTCTTGTTGTTACAAATAGTGCTGCTATGAACATAGTTGAGCACATGTCTTTGTTGCATGGATGTGGATCATTTGGGTATATGCCTAAGAGGTGGATTGCCGGGTCCTGTGGTAGACTGATTCCCATTCTTCCTGAGGAACCACCATATTGATCTCCAAAATGGTCGTACACCTTTGCACTCCCATCAGTAGTGAAGGAGTGTTCTCCTTTCTCCACATGCTCTCCAGCATAAGTTGTCATTGGTGTTTCTAATTTTAGCCATTCTGGCAGGAGTAAGATGGTATCTCAAAGTTGTTTTGATTTGCATTTCCCTGATAACTAAGGATGTTGAGCATTTTCTTAAGTGTCTTTCAGCCTTTTTGATTTCCTCTATTCAGAGTTCTCTGTTCAGTTCTGTACCCCATTTTTAAATAGGCTTATTTGGCGTTTTGTGACTAGTTTCTTGAGTTCTTTGTATACTTTGGAGATCAGCCCTCTGTCAGATGTAGGATTGGTGAAGATCTTTTCCCAGTCTGTGGGCTGCTGTTTGTTCTTGTCAACTATGTCCTTTGCCTTACAGAAGCTTCTCAGTTTGAGGAGGTTCCATTTATTAATTGTCGATCTCAGTGTCTTTGCTATTGGTATTACGTTCAGGAAACAATCTCCTGTACCAACTTGTTCAGGGTGCCTCCCATTTCCTATTCTAAGAGGTTCATAGTGGCTGGATTTATGTTGAGTTCTTTGGTCCATTTGGACTTGGGTTTTGTGCATGGAGACAGACATGGGTCTATCTGCAGTCTTCTACACACCCTCATCCAATTGTGCCAGCACCATTTGTTGAAGATGCTTTCCTCTTCTCATTGTATTCTTCTGGCTGTTTTGTCAAAAATCAGGTGTTCATAAGTGTGTAGGTTAATATCAGGATTTTCTATTCCATTCCATTGGTCTACTTGTCTATTTTTGTGCCAATACCAGGCTGTCTTCAGAACTATAGTTCTGTAGTAGAGCTTAAAGTCGGAAATGGTGATGCCTCCTGAAGTTCTTTTATTGTACAGGGTTGTTTTGCCTATCCTGCGTCATTTGTTTTTCCAAATCAAGTTGATTACTATCCTTTCAAGGTCAGTGAAGAATTGTGCTGGGATTTTAGCGGGGATTGCATTAAATCTGTAGATTGCTTTTGGCAAGATTGCCATTTTTACTATGTGTATCCTACCTATCCAAGAACATGGGAGATCTTTCCATCTTCTGGTATCTTTTTTAATTTCTTTCTTTAAAGACACAAAGTACTTATTATATAGGTCTTTTGCTTGTTTGGTAAGTGTAAGCCCAAGATTATTTTATGTTGCTTGTGGCTATTGTAAAGGGTGATGTTTCTCTGATTTCTTACTCAGCTCTTTTGTCGTCTGTATAAAGTAGTGCTACTGATTTTTTTGAGTTTGTCTTGTATCTTGCTATGCTAGTTTGCTGAAGGTGTTTATCAGCTGTAGGAGTTCCCTGGTAGAGTTTTTTGGGTTGCTTATGTAAACTGTCATATCATCTGTCAATAGTGAAAGGTAGACTTCTTCCTTTCCAATCTGTATTCCCTTGATCTCCTTTTGTTGTCTTATTGCTTTAGCTAGAACTCCAAGTACAATATTGAAGAGATATGGAGAGAGAGGGCAGCCTTGTCTCATTCCTGATTTTAGAGGAATCACCTTAAGCTTCTCTCCATTCATTTTGATGTTGACTGTTGGTTTACTGTATATCGCTTTTATTATGTTTAGGAATGTTCCTGTCTCTAAGACCTTTATCATGAAAGAGTATTGAATTTTGTCAAAGGCTTTTCCAGAATATGGGGAGATGATCATATGATTTTTCTTTTTCAGGTTGTTTATGTGGTGGATCACGTTCATAAATTTTTGTATGTTAAACCATCCCTGCAACCCAGGGATGAAGCCTACTTGGTCATGGTGAATAATTTCTATGATGTACTGTTGGATTCTGTTTGCCAGTATTTTTTGAGTATTTGAGCATCAGTGTTCATGAAGGATATTGGTCTGTAGTTTTCTTTCTTGTTTGTGTTTTTGTGTGGCTTGGGTACCAAGGTATTGTGGCCTCATAAAATGAGTTTGGTAATGAACCTTCTGTTTCTATTGTGTGAAACAATTTGAGGAGTATTGGTATTAGCTCTTCCTTGAATTTCTAGTAGAATTCTGTATTGAAGCTATTTGGCCCTGGGCTTTTTTTTTTTTTTTTTTTTTTAGTTGGAAGGCCTTTCATTAGGGGTCTATTTAAGTTGTTTGTCTGTTCTTGATTTAATTTTGATAGGTGATAGTTATTCATAAAATTTTCCATTTCTTTTGAATTTTCAAATTTTGTGGAGTACAAGTTTTCAAAGTATGACCTGACAATTGTCTGGATTTCCTCAGTGTCCATTGTTATGTCCTGCTTTTCATTTCTGGTTTTATTAATTTGCATGTTCTCTTTCTGCTTCACGGTTAGTTTGGATAAAGGTTTCTCTATCTTGTTGATTTTCTCGAAAAACTAACTCTTTGTTGCATTGATATTTTTGTATTGTTTTCCTGGTTTCTACTTTATTGATTTCAGCCCTCAAATTGATTATTTCCTGGCATCTACTCCTCCGGGGTAAGTTTGCTTCTTTTTGTTCTAAGGCTTTCACTTGTGCTGTTAATTCTCTAATGTGACTATCCACTTTTTTTTTTTTTTTTCATATGGGCACTTAGTGCAGTGAACTTCTCTCGTAGCACTGCCTTCAAGGTGTCCCATAAGTTCGGGTATATTGTATCCTCATTCTCATTGAATTTAGGAAGCCCTGGATTTCTTTCTTTATTTCTTCTTTGACCCAGGTGTGGTGCAATTACACATTGTTCAGTTTCCATGAGTTTGTAGGGTTTCTGCAATTTGTGTTGTTGTTGAATTCCAACTTTAAAGCATGGTGGTCTGATAAGATACAGGGGAGTATTCCAATTTTTTGTATCTGTTGAGGTTTGTTATGTCACCTAGTATGTGGTCGATTTCAGAGAAGGTTCTATGTGGAGCAGTGAAGAAGATATATTCTTTTGTGTTTGAATGGAATGTTTTATAGATGTCTATTAAACCCAATTGAGACATAAGTTCTGTTAGTTCTTTTGTTTCTTTGTTAAGTTTCTGACTGGTGGCCCTGTCTAGTGGTGAGAATGGAGTGTTGAAATCTCCCACTATAAGTTTGTGAGGTTTTATGTGAGCTTTGAGTTTTAGTAGTATTTCTTTTATGAACGTGGGTGCCTTTGTATTTGGGGTATAGATGTTCAGAATTGAGACTTTGTATTAATGGATTTTTCCTGTGATGAATACAAAATGACTATCTTCATCTCTTTTGATTGATTTTAGTTTGAAGTCTTACTTGTTAGATATTAGGATAGCCACACCTGCTTGCTTCTTGAGTCCATTTGATTGGAAGAATTTTTCCCAAACCTTTACCCTGAGGTAATGTCTGTCTTTGAAGCTTAGGTGTGTTTCTTGTATGCAGCAGAAGGATGGATTCTATCTTTGTATCCATTCTGTTAGCTTGTGTCTTTTTATAATCCAACCAAGATCATTAATGTTGAGGGAAAGTAAAAGTAAGGACTATTGATTGTTAATGCTTTTTTTTTTTTTTTTTTTTTTTTTTTTAGATTTGTTGTTGGCGGTGCTATTGTGAATATATTTGTCCTGCTTTATCCTTGGGTTCTGGTGAAGTGGGATTATCTATTGCCTATGTCTTGTTGACTGTAGTTAACTGCCTTGGGTTGGAGTTTTCCTTCCAGAACTTTGTGGAGGGCTGTGAAAATCTGGCTTTGTCATTAAATATGGTATTTCCTCCATCAATAATGATTGAGAGTTTTGCTTGGTATAGTAACCTGGGCTGCCATCTGTAGAACATCTATCTAGGACCTTCTGGCCTTGGGAGTTTCCATAGAGAAGTCAGGTGTAATTTTGTTAGGTCTTCCTTTATATATTACCTGGCCTTTTATCTTCTCTGCTTTTAATATTCTTTCTTTATTCTGTATGTTAGCTATTTTGATTATTATGTGTCCATGGGTCTCTTTTCTTTGGTCCAGTCTATTTGGTGTTTGGTATGCTTCTGGTACTCTCATAGGCATGTCCTTCTTCAGATTGGGAAAGTTTTCTTCAATGATTTCGTTGAATATGTTTTCAGCACATTTGAGCTGGGCTTCTTCGCCTTCTTCTATGCCTATTATTCTTAGGTTTGACCTTTTCACCGTGTCCCACAGTTCCTGGATGTTTTGTGTTAAGGATTTGTTGGATTTAAGATTTTCTTTGGTCGATGGATCTATTTCCTCTAGTTTATCTTCAGCTCCTGAGATTCTCTTTTCCATCTCTTGTATTCTGTTGGTTAGGCTTGTATCTGTTCCCGATTGTTTGCCAGTTTTTCTATTTCCAGCATTCCTTCAGTTTGTGTTTTCTTTATTGTCTATATTTCAATTTTCAAGTCTTGAACTATTTCCTTCACCTGCTTATTTGTTTTTTCTTGGCTTTTCATACTTTAAGAAATTTGTTGATTTCTTCCAAATTTTTGTTTTTTGGTTTTTTTTTTTTTTTCCTTTCTTCTATTTCTTTAAGGGATTTTCTCACATTTTCTTTGAGGGCCTCTATCATTTTTATGAAGCTTTTTATTTTAATCATTCTCGTTTGCTTCATCAGCTTTGGGGTGCTCAGGTCTAGTTGGTGTAGAGTCCCTAGACTCTGGTGGTGTCATGCTTGTCTTTCTATTGTTAGGTATTTTCTTGTATTGCCATCTTCCCATCGCTTTTTCCAGTAGGGGCAGGTAGGCTCTCTCTCTCTCTATGGTACTCTTCCAGTGGGCTTAGGTAGATCAGAAGTTCCATGTCTGTAGCTCCAGGCATCCCAAGTTCTCTAGGAGGTCTTTCCTTTCAGGGGCCCTGGCACTGGGGGGGTCAAAAATCAGTCTCCAGTAGAGGCTAGGTAAAGGTGGTCAAACATCCAGGAGGCAGACATTCAGGATGGTCCCTTGAGGATAGGCCTACCTCTGGGAGGGTCCCAGGACCGGCGTTGGGGGTCAGAAATCTGGCTGCTAGCAGGGACTGAGGGTGGTCCCGGGTGGATAGGCAGTTCTAGTGTACTCATATCAGCTCCAGGGAGTTCCCCGAAGTTGGCAGGATTGTTGGATCCACCCTCTGCCCCAGTGTTCAACCAGAGCTGTGGGACAGTGGGCAGGGTATGGCACAGGGTGGGGAGAGGGCAGGCTCTTCGTGGGGAAAGGAGTGTGTGTATATCAAAGCACCAGGAGCGCTCTCACTGGGGACAGGACACAGGTGGGAGTGAGAGAGATTTGGGGCCAATCCAGGGAATTCCCAGGGAAGGGTGTGTGTGTGTGTGTGTGTGTGTGTGTGTGTGTGTGTGTGTGTGTGTGTGAGGGAGGGGTGGATTTAACCAAACCTGGTCTCAGAGTCACCTCTAGCAGAGGCTCGGCAATGGGGGTCAAAGATCTGGCAGGCAGGAACTCAGGATGGTCTAGCAGGGATAGAAGCTCAATCTCTTTTAGTTATAATTTAAGATTATTCTTGGTTGTATTTGCATGCACATATATACATTGTGTACACATACAATAAAACTATCATAGTTACTTTTGTATTGCTATAAAGAGAAACTATGACCAAGACATCTTATATTAAAAAAAAATATGTAATTGGGGGCTTCTTGCAGTTGCAGAGGTTTAATCCATGACTGCAATGGTGGGGAGTATGGCAGCACACAGGCAGGCACTGGAGCAGTAGCTGGAGCTTACTTGTCATCTGCAAGTTGGAAGGAGAAAGAGGACATTTTACTGGAGCTGGCATGGACTTTTTAAACCTCAAAGCTCACACCCGGTGACACACCTCTTTCAATAAATCCATGTCTCCTAATCCTTCCCAAAACAATTCCACCAACTAGGAACCAATTGTTCAAATATATGAGCCCATCGGGTGGGCCATTCCCATAAAAACCTTCACACAACCATACAAGATTTGTCTAATATCCTGGGTTTCTTCTGCACTCCAGTTTACTTTTATAAGAGCAGTGTAGAATATAAATGAGAACATTATAAGAAGGTCTGTTCCTTTTACTTGTTCATTTAAAAAATGATTCTATTTCTCACTGCAGGCTCTGGGAAAACTTTGCCTCCCTTGATAAGTGATTGATTCAAGGCATTCTACTCCTTGCCCTTTCCTTTTCTCTGTTTTGGTGTCAGTCTCTCATGCCTTTTAACACTTTAGCTAATCTGCAATGTTGACCTGTGCAGATTGCTGTGTTATCTCCTGCTTCTCATCCATCAGCACACTGTCATTAAGTAACTTAAGCCCAAGAATTCCCAATTGTGTGCTGTCCATGACACTCTGGCTGTCCTCTCCCTGTTCTGTACTTCCATGCCTGTTTGGATCTTTTTGCTGGGGAATAAACTCAATACAACTCAACACAGAGCTGAGGCTTACTTTTGCTCCTGTCTCCTGTGTTCTCCTGCTCAGTGATAGAGTTAAGTCTGTGTTGTTACATGTATCTATGAGGTCTGCTCAATGACTAGTCTGGGGAAAGGGAACAAATCAAATGACAACAAACAGCAACAAAAAAATCAAAAGTCAATAAAAATTGCCTGTTATCCATCTCATTCAGTGCCTGTTACTGGTGTTCTAGGTGGTGGCCCATTCATTGCTTCCCTATGGTTATGTCCTTTATTAGCAGAGTTCCTTCCTATGTAGTGACAACTGTGCTTTGACCAGGCCTTGTATGGGAACATAGTAATAGACCTGCCTAAGAAATCTATCCTAAAAATCTATCCCTAAAACGAATCCTATTTCCCTTCCTATTTTATCCTCAGTTGAAAGAAGTTTATTCTACTTTTTTTTTTTTTTTTTTTTACCATTTCTGGGCCTAGGGTTCTCTGATGCTTTTCTATCTAGGACAGTCCACATAGTTCTTACATTATCAGCTTTCTGGTTCAACAGGTATCTCATGGAAAATAATATATTCTTCTCTTCTCTTGATTATAATAATTTTTGCTTATTTTCCTAATTGCCTAAGATTATTCTTTGATGTTAATTCATTTCTCTCTGATAACCCAACTCTATGATACTCTCAATCAAACCTTCAAAGTAAGCATGTATTCCATCTAACCCATGATTCTGACTCCCATGGTCATTTCCAGTGGCCTGAGTCAGCTTGAGTGCTTTCTGATTTGCTCTGTGAAATACTATAGCTAGCTGGTAGGGCATGAGCTCAGATTTTTGCCATGGAAAATTTGCTGTATTCTAGGTGATTCTTCTTCTCTCACCCTTCAGTCTTCTCATCACATTCTCAGGATTCCACATACTATGAATTCTTGCTCTTAGTACATTCACTGTGATCTCATTCATGAAAGCAAACACTATGATTTCAGAAATCTATATTTGTACTTGCTTTGCCCTCTGGGGTAAGCATCACAATATTTTTTGGTTAGGTTTTCATGATCTGTCACTTGCATCTGTGGCAAGCTCATTTTGGGACACCAATGTTTCCTTAATATTGGGTTCTTTGGCTGTCTTGGCCTCCTCTCACTGGAGGCTTATGAAGCTATACTGACCAAAATGAAGAGTCATTTTGAAACTAGGCTCTGAAAGGGCTACTCTCTATCTGCAATATGAAGGAGTGCTCTATATTTCTGTGTTCCTTGAGTGGTACCTACTGTTCCTTTGACTTCTACCTCTATGTGATCTATCCCATGCTGTTTGAAATTCTTGTCTTCCTTGTGAGGTCTTGGACATAAACAATGTTCCTGAGTTATACACACAAGGAACTGGTATTCACATGCTAGCTGATCAGTGGCATTGAGTGAATTAATGCCTCTAATTGCCCTCCCATCTTAAAAATACTTTAGTACTATGCTTTGTGAAGCTTACATGAGTCACTGTGGAAGCTGGCCAGAATCTTGATTTTATTTTTAAATTGTACTGGTTCATTTTAATTTTCTGCGAAGACATTTATGTGAGTTGAGTTCTTTTTTGCTTTTTTTTTTTTAAAATACATGTCATCTTGTGCTTGCCTTTAAACACAAACATTGCCATGAGATCTTCAGTTCCCATTGGCTCTTCTTTTGGCATGAACTTCAGGAATATTGTCAATTGATACTACTCTATCTATCTGTTGGTTACTGGTTAACTTTCTCTTTTATTTTATTCCGGATGTGTTGCTCTTATCAAGAAAGATAAGAAAGAAAACATCATAGTGGAAAACATACATTTTCTCTTTTAAATTAAAGTGTTAAAGTAGATTAGTTTTTAACAATCAACTGATTTTTTTAAAAATGGGAGTTGACTTGAGTTTTATGAAGTATATTTCCAAGTGTATTGCACCAATGCTTCAGGCCTTGCTCTTCTAAATAAAACAGGAGATGAGACATGGGAATTAAGAAACACTAAGCTTGTCAACTAACTAAGCCTGGTGCTTTTATACAAAGCATGAAACAAAGGCAGAAAATAAGATTAGGTATAAATATAAAATTATCCAAAATACAAACTTAACTTGAAATAGCCACAAAACATCTCAGAGCATTTAAATGGCTCAGTGGATAAAGGATCTAGTTGTCAAGCCTCATGATATGAATTTGATCCCTAGGCTCCATGCAGTAGAAAAAGAGAACTCCTACAAGTTGTCCTCTGACCTCCAGAGATACATTGTGGCATACCTCACAAACAGGAATAAATAAGCAAACAACTGTAATAAAAAGATTTTTTTTTATTTTTTAGAGGAGTTGTCTTTTATGAAAGTACAATGAGAAAGTCAAGATTTAAAAGCCAACCAGAAGTTTAAATTGTGCATTAGCAGCTGGTTTAGGGACTAAACTGTCACTGAATGAATTAAATCAACTCATCATAGGAATCGATCATCTGCATCCCAAAGCCAGCTGAGGTCCTCTGAAGAAAGCACTCTAAATCCTGTTAGTCCACTTAATGAAAATCCATTATCAATGGCCTCCGTATTCTCCTCACCTAATGGATCTAGTTAGAATGCAATTGATATTACAGCCCTTGGAATCTGGGTTCATGGGAGTCTGGGAAGAAGATAATGTCTCTTTTCCTTAGTGATATTTTGAATTTGTATTTTATGCATTTCTGAACCATTTAAGTTATTTCTTTTGATGACTACAAAAAATACTATGTGATAGTAGACAGATATTTTATGATTTTACTTTTGGAAAATCAACAGAGGAAATTGAGAAGCTCAAAGTTTCCCAAAAACCTGAGTAGAACCTTAGTTCCTCATTCTCTTTGCTCTGTACATCTTCACCTTGCTGAATAGTTATTTCTAATCATAGTTTTATTTTTCCATGAATGGTGGCAATTGGCCCACCTGATGGGATGACATATGATACTGTAGTGGTTTATTGAAATATTAACTTGATATTGTTGGAGTTGGCATAATACTTACAGCCACATTTGGGGCAATTCTGTTATTTTCTGCACATCATTATTGCTGTGCTTTACAGTAAATAAAAATTAAATCTTTTCTACATACATTTAAAGTGCTTCAAATGATAATATTGCATGGCAGAAGTATTTGAAACACCTTGCAAATAACCACCCAACCCTCAAGAGCTCATAAAAATATCATTGTGTTTATTCTACAAGCTATCACACCAATCTGCAATAAATTAAAGTGACCCATTTATTATTGCCCTACTCCTGGCAAATCATTACATGCAAACATTCTGAGTTTGTAAGGCATCATTTGACATTGGCACAAGATATCCTGGGTTAAAGCCTTCACATATACTTCTAGAAACATTGTTTGAACTATTTTCAAGATAATATGTATTACTCATAAGTCCCTCTTGAAAAGGTGAATCTTATGTTATAAATAGTGCTTCAAGAAATAAAAGCTATTGATATTCTTATATATTTTCATTACTGCTTGTGTTAATTACTTCTCCTGTTACTAGGATAAAATACCCTGACAGAAGCACGTCATGAAGGAAGATTTTGTTTTAGTGAACAACATGTTCAATGGTATAGTCTTTCTCTGTGGAGAAGTGAAGGCAGCAGGAACATAATACAGCTGGTGACATTGCATCCATAGTCAGGAAGAAGTGAGAGGTAGATCCTCCCTTTCAGTTGGCGTCTATCTTTTTCTGCATTCTAGGACCCAAACCCAATGAATAGTGGCACCCGCCTTTAGGACATTCTTTCCCTGACTCAATCTCCCTACTCTGTCATGCCTGCCTCTCCCCTCCTCTTATCCCTAACTCCCTCTCCCCTCAGATGACCTCATCAAACTAATTCCTCTCAGACATGCTCAGAGGCTATGTCTATGAGTTTGTTTTCCAGATTGTTCTGGATCCTATCAGGATACCAATATTATCTATTGCAGCTACTCTTAATGCATGACCCTGTTCCTAAAGCCAGAGAGATTCAGTTACACAAGGAATCCTATGTGTTCCTCTAGTTATTTCCTGTGAGATATGCAAGGGCAAGAGTTTCCTTTGTGTATTTATTTCAGAATGTCATTGGCTTCTTTTAGGAGCCAATCATTGGCAAATTCCTTTTTCCATATATTCAGTTGTCAATCACTTTTATCCATTCAGCCTGAAATGATACAAAGCAACACTGCACTGGCTTAATTATTAGATGCATTCAATTTTCATGGTCATGGAATTTGGCCATCATAAGATCAGGAGACTGGCACATTTTGTGTCTAATTAAAGTTTACTTCCTGGTTCACAGATTTATTTGTCTCAACATGGCCTAGAAGAGGAAAGAGAGGGAGCTCTCTGGGCCCCTTTAGAAGTATGTTAATCTAATGAGTAAGGTTCAGTCTTATTATATAGTTGTCTACACTCAACATTTGCATTTACATTGGACTACCTCCTTCCTTACCGGAACAAGTGACTTCAGTTTGCATCAACTCATCTAAATATAATTGTTCTAAACAACTAAAAATCAAACCCATTGTCTCCTGCCATAAAGATAATAAGAGAGAGAGCCAAGATTTAAAAATGGAAGCATTTATTTTCCAAACAGGAGCATTTGGTGTGGGGGAGATGGATGGCTCGGTGGTTAAAGTGCTTGCTGTGCAGACATGAGGAGCTGAGTTTGAATTACCAGCTGGGCATAGTCCCAGAACTGGTGTGTGAATGGGTGGGTCCTGCAGGCTTGCTCCCCAGCCACTCTAGCTGAAACATCTAGTATTCTGTCCACTGAGAGACCCTGTCTCAGTAAGTAAATAAGATGGACAAGCAACTGAGGAAGACATCTGGATGTATAGCATTCAGACTGTTGGTAGTGAGGGCAAGACATTATAATTGTTTGTATCTCAATGGGTCCCCAACTCTCCTACAAGCATCCCTATTTTGGTTTGAACTGACCATGTCGTAGTCACTTTCCATTGCTTTGATGAGATACTATAACCAAGGCAACTCTTATAAGAGAAAAAGCATATAGTTGAGGCTTACTTACAGTTCAGAGGTTTAGTCTAGTATCATCATGGTGGGATTGTGGTGGCATGACCACAAATATGTTGCTGGAGAAGTAGTTGAGAGCTACATCCTGATCTGTAGGCAGAGAGAGACAGAGATGGGGTGGGGGCTTGTATATGCTTTTGAAACTGCAAAGTCCTCATCCAGCTTCACCTACTCCACCAAGGCCACACCTCCTAATCCATCCTAACAGTGCCACTCTATGGTGATTAAGCACTCAAATATATAAGCCTATGGCGGCCATTCTTATTTAAACAACCGTAGCCCTTTATCCCTAAATGCCTGTCCCAGAGTTTTGTGATTTCCTTTGTATTTATCTGATCAACACACACACACACACACACACACACACACACACACACACACACACTGTATGTATTGCTTGCTTACTAGATTTGGTAGCAATAAGGGACCCTACTAAGGGTATAGGAAACCTAATTAGAATTTCTGTCTTTTCTATTGTGGAACTTGCACAATTGTAGAATGTTTAAAGGAATGTTGAACAGCTGCCTGACTCTTACAAATACTTCCTATTTCTTTATAGATTGATACATTTTCATTGTCTACTAAAAAGTGACTCCACAGACGGATTGGAAAGATGCAAAACTCCTCTGACTATTTTGTCTAGTTCCCCAGTCACTAGTGGGCTTTTTTGCTTTCTTAACTTTCAGTCTGGTTAATATTTTGGAATATTTATGCTCCCTTTACATAAAAATTTGAATTTTCATTTACAGAAAGAACATAAAATATAAACATTTTTTAATTTGGTTTTTGAAGCAGGATTTCTCTGTATTGCTTTGCAGCCTGTCCTGGAACTAGCTCTGTAGCACAGGCTGGCATTGAACTCAGAGATTAGCCTGTCTCTGCCTCCCAAGTGCTGGGATTAAAGGTGTGTGCCACCAATGCCTGGCTTAAATATAAACAATTGTAGTAGCATTGATTTTTCCAGAATTAGCAAAATTGTATATAATTAAGGTCATGAGTTGAAACTTTGAGATACATTGTGAAGTGATTGCTGTAATTGAGTTAAATAGCATATCCACAGCTTTCCAGTTTTACTCCCCCCACCCTTTGATGATACAGGAATACATAGGATTCACTCTACTAACAAGTTTCAAGTGTGCATCAGTATCACAGCAGGTCTGTGGTCTAGTCACTCTCCTGGCTTCATCCTGTTCTGTTTACCCAAAGGACCAGATCTTTGCCTTTGCCTTGAAGTGCAGTGCACTGCCTCTTTGTGTGAATCTGGTAGCTAGGCACAGAGCTCCAGGCAACAGACTGGAAGATGGTACAGTGTGAGTAATAGACAGCCACTAAAATGGTCCAGTTCACCCCCAGCTCCTGAGGGCCCACTGTCATTAAGACAGACCCCACATTCACACAGTGCTTAATCAACTGTTTGTCCTTTCTCTCAAACAATTTTAAAAGAACGAATACAGGGAAAGCATAAAGGGGAGACAAAGCAAATGAACTTGACAAAACTAATAAACCTAGCACACAGAGCATCATCTGAAGATAAACTTGATTCACCAGCATCCCTGCCAATCAGCAAATGGCAAGGAAATTAAGTGACTACATCTCTTTTCTGGCAGGACGCAGGAACAGTTGTGTAAGAGCTGTCTGGACCCAGGCCTCTTCATTGTTTATTAAAGGCAACACACTACTTTCATTTCTCGATCTAAGAGAGGAATTTCCACATTTGAGCAGAGAATAATGCAATCTACTCCATCTCTATGAACTTTCTCTATAGTTCATAAGCTTTCCTTTCATTCCAACTAAGAGTTAAGTGAGATGCTGATTACAGAAGTATATAAAGCATGGCGCTGATGGGCTCTGTGTGATCTATGTACAGATCTTTCTGTGACACAGTGTCCCATCTCTTTCACCATTCACACAGGCAGCCTTATTTTGACAGGAAAGTGATCATCCCTTATAAAATGTGTATACTAAATGTCTTAGTCACAGAAAATGTTAGTTCGAAATTAAATTTGCCAGTCTTCCTTTTAAACAAGGGGGTCTTCAAGTATAATAGGACAAACATGGTTTTTAAATGTTAGAAATTATCTTTCAGTTCTGTTGATTGAAACATTTGAGTTATTCAGAATCTCTGGTCCCTGCTGTGCTCCTAACACCTATGCTGTGAGACCCATTAGAGTACATTAAGCTAACTGTGTAGATTTCTGATGAAGTAATTTTACAGGAGGCAGTGCTCAGATTGTGGGTTTTGTACTCTCCATTAATCACTGCTGTTTTGACTGAAACCGATTTTTTGGAAGACCTGTATTTGTCATTGATTGATTGAATCCCCCAACAAGGGCTTTCAGCAAACCTGATATTTGATTCGTCCCTTGCTGAGGGTCCTATACTTCTAGGTGAGAAATGGTGGACCTGCCACTCTTCATGTTGTGCCTGGCAACTTTAGCAGTGAACCATTGGTGTTCTCTGAAAGAACACCAGAATTCCTTCACATTTCATTGTATTCCCCTGATGACAGCTTGACAGGTGGTTTACTAATCAATGCTTAGGAACAGATATCACAGGTAGTGCTTTATAATATGTATAATTTTAAACATAGTTTAAATTCCTAAAGAGCAATAGATATCCACTCTAGGTAATTAAGGAAATGCACAAAGATAAAAAAAGAAACAAATAACACACACTCATAGGTATCTCTCCCAGAGAGACACTTAAAATCCCAACATATCTATGCAGTCTTATTTGAAAGCTTCATCTTGACCATGTCCTCAATTGACCTTGTCAGTGTCCACTTCTTCTCACAATGGCCTTCTAGTGCCATCAATATGGCTCCAGCCCTGGATATCACCTCCATGCCTATTGTCACAAAGTTCCTCCTCCTCTCTAGACTTACAGTGATCTCTTATTCAAGCTTTTCGCTAGATTTACAGGGTCTCAGTGGTGGTGGAGGGAAAAAACAATGCATTAAATATGGCTTCTTCACAGCGCTGCCTCACCTTGAGTCCAGCTTTGGCTGGAGGTTTTCCTCAACGTGAAAATCCCTTAGGTCCATGGCTCTTTATGACACAGAAAATGCTTAATTATAGAAAGGAAACAGAGTCATCACCCATAGATTTTAAATGATCTATTTATCTTTAAGAAAGCAAAGAAAGGCTGGGCATTGGTGGCCCATGCCTTTAATCCCTGCACTGGGGAGGCAGAGGCAGGCGAATCTATGTGACTTCGAGGCCAGGCTGGTCTACTGAGCTACTTCCAGGGCAGCCTCCAAAGCAATACAGAGAAACCCTGTCTCAGAAAACCAAAAAAGAAAGAAGGAGTGAGAGAAAGAGAGAGAGAGAGAGAGAGAGAGAGAGAGAGAGAGAGAGAGAGAGAGAAGGCTACCAAGTGCAGAAAAATGCTCAGCATGCTTCAAAAGAGTCTAATGAAGTTCCTTTTATTCCATGGAAAATGACATTTACAGACAAATACTGACTCCTGTTAGAATAAAGCATGACATGTTATATGCAATGTGCATAAGTCTAGAAATCCGAGGAAGGTCTCCATGAGACTCACCAAAAAACATTCTTCAGTTACACATTGATATCTAGGCCTAAAATTTTACTATTTCTATGAAGTGATGGCTGCAGGCTATGCTTTGATTTTTTTTCCTTTCCAAAAATGTTAGAACCCTTAGAAAGTATCCTGGCATCCTACAGATAGATATTCTCACTTCTTAAAAATAGTTTAAGTGGTCAAGGTCAGACCTTTTACTCATAGGTTAAAAAGTGTGATACTTCTGTATATCTTTCTGTGTTGTTCTTTGAGAAGGAGTAGGAGAACATTCCTGAAATGAATGGCTCATGCTGGAGAGAGCAAGAGGCAAGATGGAGGCTCTGGGTGGTTGAGAAACTGAGTGCCCAGCATTTCCCCCTGAAATTTGCTGCACACTCTAGCAGGCTGTTTGACCCTGGAGAGGGAGAGCATCTCATCCCTCTCAGTAGGTAAATTTCCACTGCTTTGCCTTTTTATGAGCATTAGCTCTTTGTTTTATTAGTGCTTTTCTGCTCCCAGCTGGTCCCCCAAATTAGACAAATGAGTCTGATTTACAAACAGACATCCAATGGTAGCCTAATAAATTTTTGGTCACTGGTGTGGTACTGTAAACAGGAACACATTGCTGAAAATATAAAAGACCTTTTATCTGATGCTTAGTTTGCCAAGGTTAGAGCCAAGACCAGCTAAAATGTCCTTAACTGGAAATCATGACAGTGCACCCTGATGTGCCACCAAGCCCTTTAGAGGAGAAATAAGAGCAGGCAGTGGAGCAGGAAGTGCCTGGCAGCTGGGGTCCCCATCCCTCCACAACATCGCCCTCCCCACCTTCCCTTCCCCACCCCACCCCACTGCTGGGAAGTAATGCTCCAGGCAGCTACTCCTCATGCCTAGAGGCTCCTTTCCACTTAAATCTCATGTTCATTTTATTGGTGTCAACTTTATGTATTCATTTAACATAAGGAGATCTTGGGGACACAGCTTCCAGAGAGTGCCATCAAGCATTAAGTAATGCTTGGTGATAGGGGGCAAACATCCCCTGTATCTGGAAGCAAGAAATTTTCCAAAGTGTTTACTTCAGGCAAGGGACATCTGAAGAAAGATTCAAGTGAGTTGGCAGTAAGGTGTAGTGTTTTATTTTTTTAATTCATTTTTATTGAAATTTAAAACAATCTTATTTTGCATAGCAATCCCAGTTACCTCTTCCACCCATCCACCCACTCCCACCACCATCTCCCCATCCCACTCCCATCCACTCATCAGGGAGGCCTTCCATGGGGAATCATTAAAGTCTGTCACATCATTTGGGGCAAGAACTAGCCTCTCCCACCATCCCTGTATGTAGGCTGAGAGAGTATTCCTCCACAGGAAAAGGGAATGGGCTCCAAAATTCCACTCATGCATTAGGGATAAAGACTGGTTCCACTGCCAGCGGCCCTATAGACTACCCAAGTCCCCCATGTTCAAGGTGCTTGGTTACAGGTTCCCCAGCTGTCACTCTATAGTCCATGAGCTCCTGCTGCATAGTAATGTTTTAAAATGAAGGAGTGTTTAGAGATATGTGTGTGTGTGTATATATATATATGAATACATATATTCATCATGCAGATCGCTATTGCTTAGGTCATAACATACAACTGATGAGAGAATTTTCCTTCCATCTTAACCCAGCACCTTTGTGGAATATTGTCTATGAAGAATGAGGGTATTAGAGACCTTGGAGAATGTTGAGTAAGAGATATGAGCATCCTTAAGGAGTTAAGAAACAAACATAGGGCCATTTAAAAAAATGACCTGAAAGCATTTAGCATTTTCTTAGGATATGTGAGTGTACTCTTTTCAGCTTTGAAGACTTTTATCTGATGATGATCCAGATGTTCTGAACAGAGTATGGGGCATGGGGTTAGCCCACACTCAGCAAAGACATTAGAGGAGTTTCAGAAAGGGAAAGTGTTTCAAATTAATGGGTGTTTAGAAAGATAAATGAGTGTTCTTTTCAGGGATCTTCAGAAGTAAATTTGCTACCTTATCTTTTTAATGATTAAAATATTGTAACTCATGTTAGAACAGAAAAAGCCCTTTGCTCAGTTATAAAGGAAATAATGCAAAATCACTCCTTGAACTCTAACCAGACAGACGGTGTTTGCAGGTGGGATTCATCATATGTTTAATCAGTTTTTGACACACTTGCAGGACTTGCCCACGTCTGCATGTATCAGAGTACAATGGTGATGAAAATACTCAGCCACACTACGTTCCTCTTGCACTGTCTGACACAGGGAGAACAGTGGTAGAGGGGGTGGAAAGAAAAGCAAACCACTGGTGTGAGGCATTTCCTTCTCTGTTACCATCCCTTTCCCTGTGCTTGTATGATATTTCTCTGAAATAATGGGCAAGATTTTAATTTCCAGTGTTTTTTTTTTTCCCAGCTGCTCAGGTTTCCTTTTGCTCCAGCTGTCTGTGTTTCTATGTACTGTTTCACAGATTTTTCTTTCTCGCTTTCACCATCTGAATCAACAAAGACTAGGTTATTAACCATTGTCTATTCATAACTTTTGTCTTTTTTTAATCCTACTTTCAAAAACATTTCCATATTCAAAATCAAACTCCAACAAGTGCTGGGGTAAAATAGATTACCATTCCTGTGTCTTTTTGATTAGACTGAAATCCATTAATAACATTTTATATAAGAAGTAAAAATTCCTCCTGTTGTCCCAGCATAATTGGGTCTCAAGCTGTGCTGCTATCTAAGTTCTAAATCTCACTTTGGTGATTTATTTCAGTTAGTTTTTTCTAAAATGGGATTTCGGGGCATGGGAAGGAAAGGTCATACTGCTTCCCATGGCAGAAGAAGGTAGCATAGGTTAAGGTTTATCATCTGAGGAGGGGTAGGCAAACCTCAAATTCCCAATTTCCTCAGACATCATTAGTCTATTGCAGTTTTTATTTTTGCATAGTTGAGTTTCAATCTAGGACTTCTCGCTTTAGGCAAGTGCTCTACCATGTAGCCTTGTCCCCAGCCTTTGGATTTTTGAGACAACTTGCTCTGTGTAGCCTAGACTGCACTTGGAATTTCAGTCCTTCAGCTTCTGGTATGCTGGGAATACAAGTGTTCATCAACATAAATGAAAATCTACAGAGATTTCTTTTTAATTTAATTTTAAAAGTTGGATTGAAAAACTTCTGGGTGAAAAATAAATAGTTGTTTCATCCATTTTCCATTTTCAGGGTATCTAAGCCTGTGCTTGCATTTTGAAATACAGACTGAGAGGTTGGAATAATTTTTACACTTAGGTTCAATGCTAATTACAAACTGATGATGTAACTTAGTACAGCCATTACAAGAAAGCATTCCTCAAAACATTAAAAATGAAACTGACATGTGAGTAAATAATTCATATTCTGCTCCTGTGTACACATTCAAAAGAAGTCAAATTGTTCTACTGGTGTGTTAACTGCACTAACATGGTCATCACACAGTTGTTCCCTATAGTCAAGAATCAATCTGCATCTACTCATAAAATGGAGCACATATATGTACATGCATGTTCACTAATTGTATTCATCCTCAATAACTAAGAGAGGAGAACACACACACACTTACAAAAGACATAATTTTATTAATTGGTTTTTAAAAATTGTATTGCATTAACTGATATTAAAATGTTGAATTAATCTTGTCCATTGGAGATCAATCTACTCACATAATTTCACATGGTGTGCGCGCGCGCGCGCGTGTGTGTGTGTGTGTGTGTGTGTGTGTGTGTGTGTATGAAACATGTAGGGGCCAGATCAAGATGGAGTTTCCTTGGTTGTTATCTACTTTTTTGTTTGTTTGTTTTTGTTTTTGCTTATGGTGAAGGGGGTTTTGACTCAGAACTCTAAAAATCACTTGCAAGCCCTAGTGATCTGCTGGTCTCTACATCTTCAGAATTTGGCTTTTTAACCTGGGTTCTGAGGTACTGATCGCAGGTCTTTATAGTTCAAGGCAAGCACATTGGTACCTGAGTCCCTATTAATTCTTAAGTACTGGATTTTATTTTACAGTATTTTGTTGAAGATTTCAGTTTCTTTTACTATAAGAAAAATAAATGGTCTGTTATTTTTCTTTCTCCTGATGTCTTAATCTAGTTTTAGTGTTAAAATAATGTTGCTTTTATATAAGTGGGCTACATTCCTTCTGTAACTATTTTGGAAAAGAAATTATGGGGTAATTGGACTTTTTTATAGCTGACAGAACTCATAAGAAAAAAATCTAAATCCATTACTTTCTTTTCTGGAAGTTATTATTTATTCAGTCTCTTTAATAGAAACAGGACTATTTGTTTTTTTTTTTCTTTTTTTTTCTTGAGTGAGTTTTTATATTATCTTCAAATATATGGCACATTTCATCCAAGTTATCAAGTTTCTGGTTGTGATGTTGTTCACAGTGGTTTTCAATTATTTTCACAACATCCACATATCATTAATGATGACCCCTATTTTATTTCTGGTATTGGCAATTTGGGTGGTTTTATCATAGTTATCAGGATAGATGTTTATGAATGTTGTTGGTATTTTTCTGAAACTGGAGTTTTGTTTTGTTGTTGTTTGCTTGGTTTCTTTGGAATTCATTTTGGCATGATTTAGACTTTTGTCGCAATGACTCATCCTGATAGGTTTCGTATTTTCTTTTCTGTATATATACATTTACTGCTATAAATCCCCATCTATTCACTGCTTTTGCTGCAGCCCATGCATTTCAATAGACTGCATTTGCATATTTAATTTGTTCAAAAAATTTAATTTGTCTTTAGCATGTCTTTTTTGCCATGTGTTATAACAAAATATTTTCCTTAATTTATAGATCTTCAGAATAGTTTTCCTTGCTATTTTTCTTATACTGATTACCAGAATAAACTTGTAATAACTTTTGTGCTCCTAAATTTGTTAAGGTATGCTTTATGACCTAAAATATGCTTTATCTTGGTGAATATTCCATGTTAACTTTAGAGTGCTACTGTTTGGAGGGAATGATATTAGATGAAAGCCAGTTTATCCCAAGTCAACTTACCCCAAGTGGGCTTCAGATTAATGTATACTTATTGCCATTTGTGCTGGTTGATCTGTCAGGCTCTGTCAGTTCCAAATAGTGCAGAACAGACATTTACAACTGTAATTCTGGGGTTCTCTCTCTTAGTTCTAGTTCTATAATGTTTGCCTTACATATTTTGAGTGCACACACATTTAGATTTTTCTTCTGTTAAATTGACCTCTTTAAAATTATCCAATGCCATGCATCACTCCCACTGATCTTGTTTGTTATGATCCCCACTCTATAACTGTTTGTTAGCATATGAACGTCTTGATCTGTGTGGATAGGATCCATCCTTCCTAATCTCCTTATTTTTAACACATTGGAATGTGGCTCCACCCTGTAATCATAAAACTTGGAGGCTAAAGCAAGATGACTGCCTGTTAAGATCAAGCTGAGTTCAAATACAGCTTGGGTTACAGAGTATGATAAAAAATGAGAGGGACCTTCCCGATCCCTCATGTTCTCCTCACCCCCCCCCCTTCCCTTCTCCCCTTCTCTTTCTCTGAGTTAGGGGAAAAAAGAGAAGGAGAGCAAGGAAAGAGATACCTTAATAGAGGTTATGGGCTTAACGAGAAATCTGGCACGAGGGAAATCTCCAGGGATCCACAAGGATGACCCCAACTAAGAATCTAAACAATACTGGAGAGGCTACCTTAAATGCTCTTCCCTTATAATAAGATTGATGACTACCTTAAATGCCATCATAGAGCCTTCATCCAGTAGCTGATGGAAGCAGTAGGGATTCACAGCTAAGTATTGCAATCCAGTTGTAGAGAGGGAGGAGTGATGAGCAAAGGGGTCAAGACTATGCTTTTTATAAAGTCAAGAACCTAAAACAGACAGACATGATTAATTATTTGATATCTGTAGCAAATGGATAGATAACTATATGAATCTACAAAGACTTAAATTAAGGAAGCCTTATGAATCACAACAAAAGCAAATAAAAGAAGGATCTGGTGGTATGGTTCAGTATTTAGTGCTTGTCCAGCACACACAAGGCCAGATCCTCAGCACCACCAAAAACAAAGAAGCAAAAAACACTTTAGAAACAAGACAGGGATAAGTTTATGAAGATCAGCATGTGAAGCAAACGAAACACAAAGGATGAGAATGAGAGAGGGAGAAAAGGGGGCATGGTTTCTTAAAATGTAGGTCATTACCCCACGTGGATTAGATAACTGAGTGTGAGGCATGGTCATAAAAAAATATGTCACCAAAAATATGTCAACAATAAAAGGTTTCTGAATACACACTCACCAAAAATTAATTAAAAAACCAACACTTTGTGGTCCTGAGGTGTTTTATCTGCTGGGCGGTGGTGGCACATACCTTTAATCCCAGCACTCAGGAGGTAGAGGCAGGTGGATCTCTGTGAGTTCAAGGCCAGCCTTTTCTACCTAGCCAGGATCCAAAACAATACAGAGAAACCCTGTCTCAAAAAACAAGCAAACAAAAAACAAAGTTACTGAAGTGTTTTATCCATGTTGTATTACAATGACAATTTGTCTTTGTTTTCATTTTAAGGTTAGCTCTAATTATGTAGACTAGGTTGGTCTTGAACTTAGTCCCTCTTGACTTAGTCTCCTGAACGCCCTTTTAAATTGGCATTTCATTCTAATTCCCGGGAAAATAGTATGTGTCCCAGGAAGCATGGTGGTACATACTTGTTATCCTATCACATGGAGACTGAAGAAAGAGAATCATACATTCAGTGTTGTCCTCGGCTGCATGGTGAGTTCTAGGGTTGTAAGCGAATTAACAGTAACAAAAGCACAGACATACAATGAGTTCCCTATGTAGCCATGTCCACTTTGATTCTTGGTGCTCTCTTTGGTTCTCTCAATCCTTGACACAGTTAAGTTCAGGAAGTCCTTCTGAGCCAGGGGGTTTTCTTGTTGGCATATTCCATTCATGCTTTGAAAGATATGTTAGCTATGGATATGTTTTTGGTATAACTACTTTATTCCTCTTTAGATTATGTGCGTGTGTGTGTGTGTGTGTGTGCGCGCGCACGTGTGTTCACGTGCACTCTTTGCTACCTATGGTGAAATTGGCATACGCTTGAGCAGATGTATTATGGTGTCAAAAAAGCCTGATTTGTTCACCTACAGGACTCAAGCAGAGTTGAGTTATGAGTGTTTACTGTGATGATAAAGCCAAATCCAGAACTACCTATTTCCTTTTGAAGTAGATGAAGTGATACGAACTATGTCTCTTTCTATCAACTAATATTACTGTAGCATTTGCATGTGGTAGTGATGTGTAACAGACATCTTAATTGGTTATCAAAATGAACTTTTGACAGAGGTACTTTATTAGCTTCATGCTCCAGAGAACACCAAGGTCCAGAGACTGGAATTCACCGGCTGGTTCCACAGCTAGTAAATAGAGAAATGGATTTAAATTCAAGGCCAGTACTGCAAGAGTTCCACACTCAAATGTTTTTAGGAGAGGAATTTACATGTCTTAAACATTTGGTGCATTTCTCAATGCTGGTTGAATTTCTAATCCTGTTTTTGTTTCTTTTAAGCAGAATCCACTTTTTAAAAGTGGATTCGAGTGTGTTTACACATGTTCAAATGGATATAGGATTCAAGTGTGTTTACACATGTTCAAATGTGTGGGAGCACACATGTATGGGGGAAGTCAGAGGATGATTTGAGATGTCTGCCTAGAATGTTATCTATCATATATAATAACACAGGGTTTCTCTCTCTCTCTCTCTCTCTCTCTCTCTCTTGAATCTTACTCTTGCTAATTGAACTACTCTAGTTAGCCAGTTTGTTCTAAGTATCCTTTGTGCCTACCTTCTGAGCACTGGGGTTGCACTTGAGCTGCTATGGCTTCTAGGCATTTCCATGGGTGTTAGAAATTTGATCTCTAGTCTTGGTACTTACACAGCAAGCACCTTAACCTTTGAGCCACATCTCCAACCCCCAAACTTTGCTACATACATTTCTATACCTTATTATCATTTATTATTCACATAATTTTTCAATATTGAAATGTTTAAAAATAGATGAGAGCCAAAGTTACTTCTTTCACTAACTCCTTCTGCTGAAAAAATAGACCTGCCTTAGAAAGTTCTAATTCAGTGATAGTACGCTTCTAGTTGCCTTTGTTGGAGAATAAAATGTTCTATATGTGTAATTTCCTCAAATGTCTGACCTTACCTTTGCAAATGCCAATTCTAACAGATCTAAAAGATCATGTTTCAAAGGACGTCTGAAGTAACCATATCCTGCTCCATGAAAACCTTGCTTTTCTGACTCAGAATTAGCCAAAGTGTCTATTATTTTACTAGTAGGCAAATTACCTTTGTATACACTTTAGTGTATGCATTTTCTTGATATATATATGTGTGTGTGTGTGTGTGTGTGTGTGTGTGTATATATATATATATATATATATATATATACACACATAGATATAGCACCTTTTAACACACACCTGGACAGATCCTAATTACATTTAATCTATATGCTGAGAATAACAAAACTGTCTTTTTCTGTTTTAAATATTTTAACTAGGTGTGTATGCTTGTGAAGGTATATACAACTGCATTTGTTTTTCTTCTTAAATATGTTTTTAATTGAAATAAAATTGCATCACTTTCCCCCTCCCAGATACCTTCCCCCAACCCTTCCCATCTTCCCTCTTCAAGTTGATAACCTCTTTTTCTTTGATTATTATTGTTACACAGAGCTATACTTATAAAAGTCATCCACATAAACCTAAGTAAACGGTTTTGTCTAAAACATATAGAATCCAGTGAGATTCTATATGTGATTCCAGTCACAATTATTGTTTTCTTGGCTACAACACTTTTCAGTCTTTATGAGATTACTTGCTGTCTTTGGGAGACTGTTGTGCTCTCTGTGGATAAGTCTTGATTTTGAAATTAGGCTATAAATATACAGCACTTCACAAAGAAGAACTCAAAATTCTTTTATAATATGTTATTCATCCTTTTAACATCTGAAGTACTGTGATTTAAAAAAATTAGTCTTTAGAATACTCTTAAAAATGTTACTAATCTTCACCTCGGTGTTTGAGGTGGGGAGGGAGGGGAGATGGATGCCTGGGTTCATGGTGAGGGAGGAATGGATGTCTAGGTTCAAGGTGAGGGAAAGATGCATGCCTGGGTTTGGCACAGCTGCTGCAGCTCTTCACAGAGCCACAGTCTTGGATAGCTTTCTCTGTGTACACATCACTCCGATATCCAAGAGAAAAAGGAAACTAGGATGTTTGGGTTGGTGTGTTGTGGAGCTTGAGCTGTGTGGGTGAGGCACACATCACATGCACATGAAGATGAATTAGTGATTATTTTGCACGAGAAGCACAATGATGTTTAGCCGTTGGGAGGGTGATCTTGACAGATTATTCATTAAACTCTTGTAACACTCCAGTGGACATTGCCAGTGGCCTTTCTGGGTCTTATTAAGTTGAGGTGATGCAGGGATTTTAGGAACAGTTGGATCATAGGAGCATGCCAGTCTATGATTACCACAAATAAACCTTAAAACCATGTCCTCTAACACTAAGATTTTCTTGCTAGCATTTATGCCCATAATATCAATATTAGGTTTTCTCATTGCACAACAACCCACATCAAATCCTTAGAGGTACCTTAAAAAGATATTACAAGCTGTAACATTAATTTAGAAAAACTGAACAAACCTCCCATAATCACAACACAAAACTTGGTCCTTCCCTATGTAGTGGTGTTTCAACTATTTGAGATGGGCTAGACATTTGAATTCTTTTTTGTCTATTAAGCAATATTGGTTATATAGCTTTATTTTCCCATAGTCCTAAATCAAACACAAAATTTACCCCAGATTTTTTGTATAACTATTATTTAATAACTTCATAGTGGAAGTGATTTCTATAATCTCAGACTCTCTTACCACTTAACCACAGACCTAGAAGTCATTGCCTAAGCCTTATTGGAAGGCCAGACATCTTAAAGATTAAGGCAAATAGTTTCACTTTACCTTGACCTAGGAAGTACATACTACTGAGGAGGAAACTAGCTTCTACTCTTATAAAAAGGGATTCCCATCAATAGAACTCTACCGATTTAAAGGCATGATAAAGAATGATCAAAACCTAATTTTCCTGACCCAAACATGTCTAGATAATACTTCAGTGGGGAGTAAAATGAGACCATATATAGTTAAATCAAATAAAAAAATATACTCTTGTTCCTCGAGGGAAGGTAGGTGTTCATTGTTTATCTTCTTTATCAGAAAGCATGTAGTGAGGCCTATGATAGCAACTGTGTAAAGAAGAGGCTGCAAATGCCAAGGTATGGCTGGCAATGGTGCTAGCTTCTGAGCAAATGCAGGGAATCAGGCTGATACTGGCCTCTGGCTTTTCCAACTACAGGCTTCCTATGTTAACTTCCACTCTATTTTCTAAGATTCATCAAGACTTTAGCTCCTAACTGCCTTTTGCGTTTCTTTGATTTGGTTGTTTGTTTTGCTTTGCTTGAGTCACCTAATGTCCCAGGCTTAGAGTCGGGAAGCAATTTACTCTCTTTCTGCACCACTATGTTTTCCTGTCTTGTATCTGTACTCTGCAATCAACGTCATACGCTGTAACTTAATTTCTTTGGCTGGCAAGTGTGCCAGTACTATTTCTCAGCACAAAGACTCTGAAACAAAAGTGAACAGAAATGATTCTAAGAAGATAAGTGAGCTACCTGAAATTTCAAGACTTGGGGCATGTTGACGAAGTTATACAGGGACCCTGAACTTACCAAAGCTATAGGCTCTTGGTAGTTGTTATCATCCAGCTGCCCTCAAAGATCCCCTTGCATTTTAATAGGCCAACCACAAAATAGTGAAAGGAATATGGAAAGGCTGCTGCCATTTAGAAGAGTCAGCCTCCTTCAATCTGTCTTGTCACAATCTGTGGGAGTTGAGCACTAGGAAAAAACCCTGAAAGGACTAATGCTCACTCTGTGCAAGCAATGAAGCACAATGGCCTCATACATCCTGTAGCTAATATGCAAAAGCTTTTGTCTAACTCCATTGCATATATTTCTATGTGATTTTCACACAAATCCTGGAATGTGTGTTTATTATATTTACTAATAGGTATGGGAAGTACCAAGAGCTCTAAAGTTTTAACTGGAATGTGTAGCTAATCTGTAGGAAGGTCTTGACTTTGAACTTGGAGTTCACACACACACACACACACACACACACACACACACACACACACACACACACCACTCTTGTAGAGAAAGATTGTTCTATGAAACAGGAACTTTATTGGAAAGATGTGAAAAATTTGGTGCAAAAATGTGCTGAAGGAGAATCAGATAAATGTTACTCTTTTGTAATCAACAACAACATAAATCCAATAAACATGAAGGGCTTTCATGTGCAGTTTTCATTTTGCTTTGCTTTCTTGGAACAGTGGAGGCTCTCCATTTGGGAACGCTAATGGCTGCCCATGGCTACTTCTTTCCCATCTCAGATCATGTCCTCACACTCAAGGACGATGGCACCTTCTACCGATTTCAAGTAAGTGGAAACATACATTCTTTTGCAATAAGTCAGAAGGCTTGAACTTCATCCCTGTGTGTTTACAGATCTTTTGGAAGCTATTACATGGTTGTCTTAGGCTAATTAGAAAGTAATTCATGTTCAGAAGCAGTCTAAAAACACCAATGGGAAAATGTCAAAGTTGACTGTGTAATTATTGAAATTATATTTTAACATAAGAAAAACTTAAGGAAAATTCATGAGATAATTTACTGGAGTCAAAAAAAAAAATAGGGAAGACGTCAGTTGTAAATTGCATTTAGCAAGAAAGAAGTTGAGAGATATAACTAAATTCAGTCCCAGAAAACTCTGTTAATACATAACAAGTATTGCTGATTGGCAAGTCAATTGTCTATGTTTTTAACTCTTCTTGTTTTTGAAGGAAAGTCATTGCTAATACAGGATTATGTTTTTATAGAGTTCTAATTTTTAGAAATGTTTTTTACACTGAAGCTACAAGTAAAATTTAAGACTAAGAAACAAATTCTGGAGGAGCAATTGTTCTATGCTTGCAAAAATAAAAAAATATTATCTATCTTTATAATCAATATGATAAATATCAGTGTGCAAAAAAACCAGTATCAATTAAAAAACAAAACAATAGCAGCAACAACAATAGAAAAACCTCACTCATAGAGGAAATACTGACTGTCTATGGCCACTCTTTTAAGAATTAAGAGTAGAGATAAGAACAAAAAGTATTAGGTTGTACACACACACACACAATGAAACAACACCAAGCAATCAGTGTTCCCTCTGAGAGGCTTCTCAAAAGCAGAGCCCTGTATGAAAGCAGTCTTTAGCTACTTTATTCTCTTGTGGTGTTACTGAAATCCTGGTCCACTTTAATTTCTGGGAAATCAAATCTTCAAACTTCTGTCTCCCACAGAGTTAAGCATAATTGGAGAGGGTAAGAGTGTTCCATATATGTCTTTCCACCCCTCTTAATCTAGTGATTCAGTCTTTTTCTTTCCAAATTCCTACTGTGATTTTGTTCATATGTATGCAGAACTACTATTAGTAGCCTTCTTTATTATACTAAAGTAATTTCAAAGAATTAGGGGCTAATTCAAGATTCTCTGGTGGCCTCAGACTGTGTGGAAAAGGGTCCTCTCCTTAGAACTCAATAACTTATCCACAGCATGCCTTTCTCCATCTTTGAGAGTCAGTCACTCTTGGTAAAATGTAAAGTTATCAGACATTCAGAAAATGGCTGAAGTATTCTCGTTGCACAGAAATGATGAGTATAATTAGTTAATCAATATAATCCATCCACTTTATGTATATCTGAAGCCACTGTTCCTCTAAGTTTTTGTCCATTCCTGTTTCAAGGAATCGAGTTGCTTTGCAGAGCTGTGGTCACCATGAGTCATTGTGCCAGGGTCCCGCTATCAGGGCTACAAAAAAACATGAAATAATGCCATGTAAATTATCTTAATAAGGTGTTTATTCCAGATCAAACTTCCTTTTGTATTTCAGTCAGTGTATTTGCAGAATTTTACAGAGTCAGAATTCTGGCTATTGTTAATCACATCATTATTTTAAATAATGATTTTTTCGTGCCATTTAAAAGTTTACAACAATAAATGAAAGAATATTTTTATGAGTAAACATCAAAGGTTGCTGTCATCATGTTGAATAGTGTTGAAAACTGAATTATGTAATTAGCAGATCCCAGCAAATGATTCACAAATATCAGGAACGATTCTAAACTTTTAAAATCTATGAAAACAAAGAAAGAGATATGATGTATGGAAAGAAGTCACTATCTTTAAACATGGTTCATTATAAATCTTGCCAAACATAATGTTCTGCTTTCAGTCTTCTTTGGGGCTTAAACTGAACCTTTTGTTTGGATTATCCCTTAACCTTATGACCATTTGTGCAAGATGATGGAAAATGAGCAATATTTTAAGTCACTGCTGGTGTTTGCTAAATCTGAACACTGAGAAACTGGTTAGAACATGTAGATAAGAACCTTATATATAATACCTCTCTGCTAGCTTTCTCTAGGTTTAAAGTGCATGTTATCCAGAGTATAGTCTAGGTAGCCCCGGAAGATAAACCCAGTCTGTACACCAAAAAAATCCTACTAAATATTTATGTGTCTAACCAAGACTCCTCTTTTTTCCTTCCATAGACACCCTATTTTTGGCCATCAAATTGTTGGGAACCAGAAAACACAGACTATGGTCAGTGTAATGCTCTTTGTTTTATGCTTAAACACTGAAGTGTATGTTTACCAAGTACATGAATTTTGATGCTTTTATTAATGAGGTAGAAAGCCACAATTCTAGGTATGGATCAATAATGATAATGCCCAACTTTTATGAATTCATTTGGCAAGTCACTAGACTTGATGGCAGCTCTTCTATAGTAGAGTGTTCTCTGCATCTGTTAAAGAAAAGCCCCTCCTTACATTAGAGTGCTAGAAAGCCTCAAGTGGTTATGGTTGGTTTTTCATAGCATCCTAATACTCAGAAGAGTGACAAATGCTTTCAGAGAGCCAGAATCTTTGTTCTCCTTCAGTTCTCCGATTTGGTTATGAAGTTTCATTTTGTTTAAAAAACAAAGAAAGAAAAAATGTCCGGCTCTTCAAACCTCTGCTTTGCTCACTGTTAGCAAGGTATCATTTGATGCTATACCAGAAGGTTATGTTAAGTATGAAAAGGCCACTGTCAAACCAATAAAAATATACAAATGTGTAATAGCAAATTTAATCCTAATAAATCAAAATCAGTGACCTTAAGATAACCCAAGATCAATAATGAAGATTTCAATGAAGCTCTAAAAGGAAAAAAATTGCCCTAGAAAGTGTTCATCTTCATGCATTTTCCTATAGGTGACGCTTTTATGGAACAAGATTGGCAAAGTTTAAGCACTGTGTCTACAAATGTTTATTGCAAACCATTAGGGTGCCTTGTTGTAGAAGATGTTGGCAATTTATAGTGTCTGCCTGACATGCAACATTGAGGAGTTCATAGCCTAAAAAAGAAAGTAGAATCCTACACAAAGAGTTCTGGTAAACTGTCATGTTAATATGCTGTTGGTATGTGCAAAAATGTTATGGAAGTTTAAAAGAATAAAAGATTGACTCTACTTGGTGGTGGTGGTGGGTGCTATCCCAGAATGATTTCATAAAATAACTTGAAACATCTGAGGCAGATTTTAAAGTAGGAAAAAGAAATTATGAAGTTTCTTAGTTATGCTTTTTTGCTGTGAAGAAACAGTATGACCAAGGCAACTTATAAAGAAAGGCACTTTCTTTTGGGGACTTGCTCAAAGAGAATTTGTTTATGATCATCATGGTGGCAAGCATGACATCTGGCAAGAGCTTAGTGCTGGAGCAGTAATTAAGAACTTATACCCTGGTCCACAGCAAGAGGTAACGAGAGAGCAGGGCGGACCTGGTGTGGGCTTTGAGGTTTTAAAAGCACACTTCCCCTACAAGGCCATACCCCCCAATCCTTCCCAAACAGTTCTACTAACTGGGGAACAAGCATTCAAATGTGACCGTACAGTGGCCATACTCATTCAACCCACTACATGTGGTGATGAGACAGGAAATCATTTAAGGAAGTGTCTTAGTTAGGGTTTCTATTGATGTGATGGAGTGCCATGATCAAACGCAAGTTGGGGAGCACAGGGTTTATTTCACATGTACTTCTAGATCTCAGGTTATCACTGATGAAAACCATAGCAAGAACACAAACAGGGTTGGAAGTCATAGAGGCAGGAGGCCATAGAGGAATGCTGCTTACTGGTTTGCTCTACATGGTTTGTGAAGCCTGCTTTCTTTCATATATCACCCAACACCACCATCCCAGGGGTTGCAGCACCTACAGCATACTGGGCCCTCCTACATCATTCAATAATTAAGAAGATTCTCTGTAAGCTTGCCTATATCCCAGTCTTGTGGAAGCATTTTTTTAATTGAGATTTCCTCATCTCAAATGACTCTAGCCTATGCCAAGTTGTCATAAAACTAGTCATCGAAGCAAGAGAGAATAATATAATATGCAAAAGTAGTAAGAAACTTCATAGTATTTTGGCTTTCTTTGGGGCTTCCCCTAGAGAGACATCTTCTGAAGGAAATTGTAGGACCATACTTAGCAACTGATTGGAATTTTCCTTCCTAGTGACCACTGTTGAAACATGAATTTAGTAAGTTACACCAGAGTAGCCAGGTGCTGCAGATGGTATTCAAACATACAGACAGGAAAAACTACTTTATACAATACTGTCAAATTATCAGAGAAACTAGACCATTCTATTACTTGGGCACAAATGCCCATTTCTTCATCTGGTACTCAACAGTCCTCAAAATTGAAACCCTATATTCCATTCTAGTAAAGGAAACACCTCCCAGAGAAATACCTTGCTTCAATGGTTATTATGATAAAAGGCTAAATGTATGCCTTATGCCTTTGAGGAAAGTGTGACATACTTCTGAGTCTCAAATAAGGTTAGAGATTGTGACTTTTTGAAATGATTGAAATAATTCATACTGATATACCTAAGGAAACTGACATCATCCCTAAACATAACCTAGTGATTTTATTGTTCCTCATTATTATTGTCCATCAATAGACTATGCCTCTGCTTCCTGTTATAAAGAGAATTATTTTTTATTCATCTATTTATTATATATCCCTGCTGCAGCCTACCCCCATCACCCCCTCCCAGTCTCTCTCCCTCATTTCCTCCCTCCCACCACAATCCCTTCCTCTTCTGTCTCCATCCAGGAAAGTGCAGGTCTCCTATGAGTATCAATAAAACATGGCATATTAAATTACAGTAAGATTAAGCACCACCATGTATTAATGCTGGCCAAGAAGACCCAGTATGAGAAGTAGCATCCCAATAAAAGAGTAAGAGAGAGCTCTGGTTTCTGCTGCTGGAATCCCACAAAGGACCAACCTACACAATTGAACTATATATGCAGAAGGCCTAGGTCAATCTCATGCAGTCTCCATGGCTGTTGGTTTATTCTCTTTGAGCCCCTGTGAACCCAGCTTAGTTGATTCTGTGAGCCTTCCCATGGTGTCCTTGTGTAGACAGAGGTGCTATTCTGCCCAGTCCCACAACTGTTTAGACCCAAGTAAACACATAGAGGCTTATATTAATCATAAATTATTTGACTAATGATTAGGCTTCTTACTGTCTATCTCTCCCTTAATTATTAACCCATTCTATTAATCTAAGTATTTCCGCATTGTCTTGCCTTATTGGAGAATGCGCACCATCCTATCTTCCCAGTAGATACATGGCATCTCTCTGGTCACTTCTCTCGGCTCTCTCTTCCCAGCATTGGTAGCCCCACCTATACTTCCTGCCTGGCTACTGGAAAATCAGCATTCCTTCATCAACCAATAAGAGAAACATATATTCACAGCATACAGGACATTCCCCATCATCCTTGACCACTCTGGCTCCTACACTCCTTTCTCCTACTCCTCTGCAGGATTCCTGAATTCTGCCTAATGTTTGGCTGTGGGCCTCTACATCTGCATCCATTAGTTGCTGGATAAATGCCTTAAAGAGAATTCTTATCCTTGGTGTTTCTCTCTTCTAATCTTTGTCCTTTTCATTTCGAGGTTACAGTAATCACAATTGCAGTACATGTCTAATGACTTGGTAGCAGATTTATGTTTCCATGGTGTGCCTGAGGAAAAGCCATGATCTCTACAATGAATCACTCACAGAACATGCTTCATAGTGGGCATCCATCATATCTAATGTCCTTTAGCTTTATACTGACTCTTAATGGAATCCACATCAGAGGGTATGCTCTCCTGAATTGTTTCCCAAAGCACAACCAGCCTATTTGTATACTAACTGGAATCATATTGTTAAATTATCCCATTTGTATTTCCCTGATGAATCATATTTTCATTTATTTTGTAGCTAGCTTACTTACTGAACATCAACATAAGGATGTTTAATTATCCATGTCTTGTAGTGGGCTTCCTCGTAATGCCAGCCCCAAAATCATGACATGAAGACTTAATATTAGTTATGAATGCTTGGTCTTAGCTTAGTTAGGCTTGTCCCACTAGCTTTTATAACTTAGTTGAACCTGTTTCTCTTCTTTTGTGTTTTGCCCTGGGGCTTTTTAACTTTCATTCATTCTGTATGTCCTACTTTTCCTGCTTCCTTCATGTCTGGCTGGCTGGGTGCTGCCTGATTGGCTGGCCCTGGGTGTCTCCCTTTCTTTCTCCCTCTCTCTTCTCTTCTCTTCTCTTCTCTTCTCTTCTCTTCTCTTCTCTTCTCTTCTCTCCCGAACCTAGATTCATCCTTCTATTTATTCTCTTTGCCTGCCAGCCCCACCTATCCTTCTACTGCCTAGCTATTGGCTGTTAAGCTTTGTATTAGACCAATCAGGTGCCTTAAGCAGGCAAAGGAACACATCTTTACATTGTTAAACAAATACAGAGTAAACAATATCTTTGCATGTTTAAAGAAATATCCCACAACAATGGCTTATATTCTTAGGTGCAAATAAATGGCTCTGCCAATTTGAATTACTCCAGTCTTCCATTTTCTACTAATATTTATTTAAACTATACTCTCCAAAAATCCCTTCTTTAAAGGGGTATTGGTGTTATGACATGCTTGGGCTTTAAGATCTAAAGTATAGTGACTACTTGAGGCTGTATTTTCTAAGACAACTTGGTACCATAGAAACACAAGAAGTGGTTGTATTTTTTTAACTTTATTGTTTGACATACATTTTCTATAATATCCCAAACAGACCTCAGACTACAATCCATCTGCCTCAGCCCTGAATGCTGAGATTAAAAGCAGGCATTATTACGTGAAACTCTAAAGAGAGTTTTAAAAAGTTTCTTTCACCGTCTTTGCATCTTGACCTCCTTTCCCATCAACAAACTTGAGTTTACTCTCTATGTTTTATAGAATGCAAATCTCTATAGATCAGTCCATATGTCAAAAACATGTTTTCATAGTTATCTTGGCACTATATTGATTGTTTTAACAGCTAAAATTAAGCCAATATGGACCATGTCTACAAGAACTCCATTCTTAGAAAATCAAGGTGGGTGAGAATTTGTTTATTGTTTGTGTAAATACAAAAAAATAATAATCACAATCCCAACCCATTTCTATGGGTACATTTGCATTATTCAGGGTGAGATATGGGTTTGCAGTGAGGCCTGGAGACTGACAGGACAACTTTGGCGAGAAATAGTGCCAGTGGTGGCAAACAGGGGTAGATACCAAAGATAGGTATTTTGCTGGTGGCTCTAGTTGTATGCATTGCACATGAAGAGTCCATCACATAAATTTCAATGGTCAAATATCCTTTATCCAGATAGGATTTTTGCTTTCTTGTTTTGATTTTATTCAAAGATCTTCAAATTCCTACTTCAGATTCCCTATGGAGTCCATTGTGTCTAGATTAGCCTGAAATTGGAAATCTACCTCCTGATTTTTATGATTATAAGTATGTGCCACCATGTACAGCTAAACAGGATTTTAAGAATAAGAAATACAACTTTCCTTTAAAGACAGGATTCCTAGTTGACTCACTCCATTTGGTCCATCCATATTCTACCCTTGCCTTTAAATTCTTGATATATTATTTGCTATGGACTTTTAAACAACATTTTCTTATAAATCATATATTCAAATGTCACTGGTCTTGATTACTGAGAACATTTTTCTCTGGTGATGTTAATGAAGCTGGTGATGCATTTGGTTCTAGGGCCATCTTTGATACACACATGATCATATGGATGAGTATGGCAACTAAAGCCTGACTTGAAAGACCTATGATTTAGTATGGAAGGACTGTGATATATAGAAGAGAGAACTTTCTGGTGTGCTCTGAAGCCAACACATGCAACTTGCAGAAGGGAACACTGAAATCTTTCATAAGCCCCTTCTATCAACAAAACTGTTCCAAAGCTAACATTACCATTACCTGGGAGGACACTAACTTGTGCCTCAATAATATTCAGTGAAGTTCTTCCATTTCTCTAGGATGCTGTGGAGGTTTTCAGACCATCACAGAGAGATTATGTCGGTAGAATTAAATAGCTATGTAAGACTAACTTCCACTTGCCAAAACCATGCTAAAGTGGTATAAGACATAAAGGGGAGCTAAGGCAATTTTCTTAGAGAATAATGGGGGCAGCCCAAACAAAATCTACAGTAGAATTCTAATTGACACAATATGGCAAAAATACTGACATAATTACATAATTTGCACTAAGCGATAATTTTTCCTTAAGGAACAGGTGTATAACTGATCAGTTATCACTGGTAAAAAGCTTTCTGTGTCCAAACATTTGTGTTTGAGAGAGGGATGACTGAAAACTTATGGACTAATATAAAAGAACTTCAAAGCAGGCAGATAAAGAAAATCAAATTGATAGTCTATAAGGATTCAGAATTGTGGATAAAATCTTAAATAGCTGACAACAGTGCCTGATATATACTAATATATTAATGGTTTTATTATCTATAGTTTTGAGGTGCTCTATTTCAAGGTAATGGGGGAAGGGAAAAATTCTATTTTTTATTGGAAATTATTTATTCTTGATGTATCTTATTACAATGTTTTCAAGTAGATCTACCAAGCTACCAAAATATTGTAGTTTATGCAATGTGACATTATTATATAACAAGTCTCATTTTAGGAGTGCCTTGACAGAGCAGCACCATTCTGCTTTGCCTTCCACATTAGAATCTCTCAATCCATGGTCATTTGCTTTTAATATCCATCAATGTTATGTGTGTTTAGAAAACCAGTTATTAGTAGTTCCTATAACTGTAGTCTAGCTAGCAAATTTTTAAAAATTAATAGACTTCAGTCACTACTGATCCAATGGATTTTAATAGGACAAAAGTGAGATATTAACTTTTTAAGTATAAGGATACAGATAGATTGAAGCTGGGTGTTGGTGGCATATGCCTTTAATCCCAGCACTTGGGAGGTAGAGGCAGGCAGATCTCTGTGAGTTTGAGGCCAGCCTGGTCTACAGAGTGAGTTCCAAGTCAGGCTCCAAAGCTACAGAGAAACCCTGTCTTGTAAAACAAAACAAAACAAAAAGATACAAATAGATTAAAAATAAAGTAATAGATAAATATATGTCATGTTACAGTAATTGAGATAAATCTACAGTAGATATCTTGGTCACTATTGTATTGCTGTGAAGAGACACCATGACCAAGACACTCTTATCAAAGAAAACATCTAACTGGTGACTTTCTTATGCTTTTAGAGATTTAGTTCAGTATCATTATAGTGCTGGGGTAGAAGCCTAGAGCTACATCCTGACCTGCAGGCAAGAGAGAGGACTAGGCCTACCATGGCTTTTGAAATATCAAAGCCCACCCCTACTGACATACTTCCCCTAAAAGGCCACACATCCTAATCCTTCTCAAATAATGTCACTCCCTGATGGCTAAGTATTCAAATTCAAATATATAAGCCTATAGGAGTCATTTTAATCAAGCCACCACAATAAACAAAACTATTTTCAAGCCCAGTGGAATGACAAAGCACAGAGGATTTTTAGAGAAGCAAAAATGTCTTTATCAGATTAAAATGCAAGGTCAATGTGATTGCACATTTGTGAAAATTCACAGACTGTTCAATACAAAGAATGAACTACCATGCCAATTACAGACTTAAAAATTATTAATTTATGTATGGTCAGTGACTCTAACTTGATGAATGTACCATACTAATGTAAGATGTTAATTACATGGGCAAATAGAAATGACATTACATAATATGAAACTCCAAATTTTACTCATCTTTTCCATAAACCTTATAGACCTCTCAAACTTGTTCTCTGTAATTGGAATATGTCTAAGTATAGGAGTTTGAACATGGACATAAGTATCTATCATCTTTGATGCTCTCTACAGCTCCTGGTTCTGTGGCTTGTTGTAACAGATATCACAACTTGTGTGGCTTAGGCAACAGAAACTGATTCTCATAAATAATTGCATCTTCTGAAGAGAAATTACAAAAACAAAAAAACAAGGTCCTGTAGAATTGGATTCTTCTGAGTCTTTGGATTTCAGAAATCTGACTGTTTATTGTGTCTCACAGGGCTGCCTCTCTGAACAGGTACATCTCTTGCATCTCTTCTCTTCCTGTACAGACACCAATCATCTTAGATTATGGTTCCACTCTCAGAACCCCATTTACCTTAATTGTTCCTTTAGTGGCCTTGTCTCCAAATAAAGTCAAGTTCTGATATTACTGGGAGGTAGAGCAATAGGACATGTTTTTGGAAAGGGGGTTCTCATTCAGTTAAGGCATTCTATCATCAATTCAGCAAATATTTAGTCTATGCTGAAAATATTTTTGTCAGTTTTTTCCTTGTGCCATTGCATATATTTATATTGTTGAGAATTTTATTCTACTGGCTTTATTACAACTTTATAGAAGCTTCAATTATTGTTTTGAAGCTCACTAATTTTTTGGCTCTATCTAGTCTACTGATGAAGCCATAAAATTTTTTAAATTTAAAAATTTGTATTAGTTTTTGTTTTCATTTAGTGGTTATTTTTATCATAACATCTACATTATTCCTGCTCTTATCTCTCCCCACTTCAACACTTCCTGTGTCTCACTCCTAGATGTATTATCTCTTATTTAGTTAGTACTATTATATATACACATTCACACACTATTATTTATTTAATTATGCTGAGAGAAATGTGGAATTTCCCATTTTCATTGGCATTACCAACTGTTACCATTAGGCTGGCCTCGAAGTTCTTGGTTTCTCTTTATTTTTTTTTTTTTTCTTTTTTCTTAGAATTCTCATCTCTCTGATTGCAAGCCTCACTTGTTCTTTCATATTACTAGATTTTTCTATAAAAATATTTGTATTTTAATCATAGCTGTTTTTAGTTTTATGTCTGAAGTGTATCAACTATTCTGTTTTTGAATAACATTCACACACAGGTTTGCTCAACAGCTTTTGTCCTCCAGCATGCCTTATAATTTTCTATTGAAAACAGAAAATTCTATCCTAAATAGAAGAAATCAAGTCTATTCATCTTCAGTGTGAGAGATTATGCTTTCCAGTTAAGAGATTATTAATTTTGTGGCTTTAAAATAATGTTTTTACTTATTTTTTGAGAATTTTATACATTTATACAATGTATTTTCATTATATACCCCCTACTACCTCTCTCCAACTCCTATCTTGCTTCCAACTTCATGTATGCTTTTGTATTATTAATACTAATGTATCAAATTCATGTTGAGTATGTGTGCATGGATTTGGGGTCATCCACTAAGGCAAGCCCTTGCCTACCAGCAGCCGCTGTATCTGCAAAGTGATCCAAGGCCATCCTCTCCATCAATGCTGGAGTTTTAGCTGGCTTAATCATATGCAAGTCTTATGCGGGCAACCAAAAGTTTATACAAGTTGCTGTATGAAACAGCCTTGTCATCTCCAGAAAACAGCATTTCACAACTCTCCTCCACATCCTAAGAGATTATTTAACTGTTTTCTTCAGCTGCATGTTTTGTAGACTAGACCTTTGATTATTGTTTTAGCACTGTCTCCTTTAGCTTTCTTAAGTCTCTCTAGAAGCTTTTTCTTTTTAAACCAGGTCAGACATATGTCTTTCTTTCAGTCATGTTCCCCTGTTGTGATATAAGGGACCTAGTGATACCTGGTAAGATGCAGGGAAGAAGCTACATTGTTCATTCTTACAATTAGGACACACATTGATGCTGGCAATTAACCTTCACAATTGTGACTTAGGCTTTTCAAAATTTCTTTACACTTAAGTAAACTAAGAAGACTAGAATGGGGAAGGTTTGGCATCCTCTCCTTATATCCCAGGAACTTAAATCAGACCTTGTTAAAGGCAGAACCCTCTGGGTGTGTTTCAGAATGCTGGCTTTTACTTCATTTTGTTGACAATATGAGGGAATGTTTCTTCTGTCCTCATCTTAGAACATGATAGAATTCTTGGGGGTAAAAGTTAGAAAGACACCACAATCCTCATAAGACTTCTTTCTGACCTCAAAGGACACTTGAGTCTCAGATTTGTCCACAAGGGGCCTCCAGCGATTAAAGTTGCAACTTGAATATTCCTGTCTCCGAGGTAGCATTCCCCAAGCTGCTATTTTAAGTCAAAATTCTCTAGACAGTCCTGTCTCTCAAAAACAAGGCTGATGTTTGTCTTCTGACACCAGTTCTTGACTGGGATAAAAGCTGGTACACCCCTTTTCTTATCCTGTTTCACTGTGAGGGTCGATGGGAGTGATAACTTCCAAGTCCCCCTCCTGCCATATCTGATGTCTGATTGCAGAATTTTCTAGTGAAAATGACAAAGTATGATTAAGCATATTGTGCTGTGTTTGGCCTTGTTTCTGTTTTTCTTTCTTTTCTTTTCATCATGAGGTTGCTGCCTAATATTTGAGAGCAGAGCAAGTTGATCATAACTTTTTTCTGAATTTTTCTTTCCTACTGAGGTTAAACATTTTCTGAAGTTCAACCATAACCATCAAGAAGACTGTTGTTGTTTTAAACAATGTGTAGAAGTGTATCTTTTGGGTAAATTACAACCAAAACTATCTCCAAGGAACAAGTGTTGAAGAACAAAAGGAAAGCTGTAGCCATAGTCAAAAGTGATTAACCAGCTTCTCAACTCTTGAAGTTGAGGAGACACACATATGACACGGTAATAATGAGAGCAGGCAGCATTTTATTAAACAAGACTAATGTTTGTGCCTTTCCTGGGACTAAGTAAAGATTTTCCAGGGACTTCCTTTTGTTCCTTTCCTGCTATTTCCGAGTATAGTGGTTGATAAATGTCCTGAGCTTGGCAGAGAGACCCTATTTTACAATTCTAGAACATTCCTCAGTGGGCAATGCGTCCATAGATTATGCTATCCCAAAGGTTAGGGTAGCAAATAAGAAGGACACACTATGCAGACAGAGGAACCACATCTTCTGATCTCATTTTAGTCACCATCAGGTAACACAACTCAAATGCAGAGTTAGTGTTTGCAATTCAAGTAGCTTTCAAATAACCCATGCCACTTAAAAATCTTTGATTTTGGAAATAAGGAGTAGGGCAATCTCTAATTTCCAGAGAAATTGGACTGTCCTATATCTATCTTTATATAAAGTAAAACCTTTACTTGTTGCATTACTTTTCTTTGCTTGTTATAAGTGGTAATATTAGTATTACAGTTCACTTTATAAAAGAAATATCCAGTTGAGCTAATAAAATATGTTCAATTATAACATATGTAACAAGAAAAATGCAGCTTACTTTTATATTAGTAAAAGCTTACTGATGATCAAGACTAGTAAAAAGAACTAAAATATTCATGCCATCCGAAAAATGGAAATATACTTGTAAAATCTTAACAAAAGTTTTTGACATTTTATAAAAGATCTCAATGAAAATTTCAGTTGTTAAATAGTCTATCTAGTTTTTAGGGTTTTATTTTTCAAATATTTAAGCACCTGGTTCACAGCCTTATTCAAATATCTACATGTAGGATTATCTCCATGAAGGAATATTACAAAAGCATATAAATGTATTGACTATAGAACTTGTATCATTCCAAATTGAGTACACAAACAGTTACCCAAAGGGAAAGTGAACTGTTTTTAAGTGTGATATCAATAAAAGAAGTATTTAAATCCCACTAGTGTTTTGAATGTGCCCCCAGTTCACAATATAGTCTCTAAAGATGTATTCAGTTATATTGAAAATTGCTCCACAAATTTCTGAGCTACCAGCTTGGGAGCTCTAGCTATTTGTCTTTCTATGTAAGAAACCAGCCCACTGACTTAGGCATAATAATACCTAATGGCCTGTCTTATTGGGCTCCTTCTTTACTTTTTTGGTGAGTATATCTTCTTAATTCATATTCTCTGCAAAGATATAAAAAGGAAAGGAGTACATTTTCTGTTTATGCTAATATACATTAAAGTTTTAAATGTCCAACTAGTATCAATTTTACTTTTGTCTTTGCATCATTATTTATGTATATAGTAAGCAAGAAATAGTATCCCATCATCAAGGTCATAAATACACACATGTAAATATAGTGTATAGGTTTGAGGATTGAATATTCTATTAATGTAGCTCTGACTTACCCCTATCAATAGGAATGATCTTAAACATAAATTCTTGATATTTTTCCCAACTAGTTGAGCTTGGGATTCTAACTTAGGCTACTAGTAAACATTATAAACAAACTCTTCAAGGTGTACATTAAAGATTAAAGACCAGGGACTATTTGAATTTATGAAAACAAATTAGCTTGATTTTCTATTTCTGATGATTTTCCATTTTGTTTGACTTTGAATGGTTATTTCTGATTGTCTAATTACATTTTAACTGATAGCAGGAGCTTGAATAATCCCTCTCATCATTTAGAAACATCTTCTAATTTTTACTGTTCACAAAAAATAATCTTTACAATATTACTAGCCATGCCCTATAGATGAGAAAGCTAAGAATCAGCTATGTAGAAGATCTACTCCACTGATATTAATCAAAGGACAGGGTCATGATCCACTGGGCCAGATTGTTTCCCAGAAAGATTGCACAGCCATCTACAGAGGATGAAAAATTTAGGGAAATGGAATTTTGGAAGGTTTGTGAGAAAAATAAATAAGGCAACAATAACATTGACCCAATTTTCCATATATTTGCTAATGACATGAAAAACAGAAAAGAAGGGAAAGAAGGGGAAAAGAATAGGAAAAGAGATAATGAACAAGTGAATGATGGATTTTAAGGGGGAGGGTTAATTTATAAAATATGGCATTAAGTTCTATATGAAAGAACACTCATTAGACAAGCTTCACTGAAGGTCTAGACCTGCAGAGAGAACAAGATAACACAAGTACTTGGCACACATGTTCAGCTTCTTACCCAGGCAGAAAGATTTCTAACAAGCAGTCTGTTCAGGTGATATTTTTCTATCAATAACTTAGTTTAGAACTGAATTTCAAACTCTTATGAATATTACATGTTTGTGTCAATCAAAATATTACAGTTCCATGGTGTTACCATTAGATAGAAAAGGAAATGATTGTAAAACTAACATAGCAGTGTACAGAAACATACACCAGGAGAAGAGATGTAACTGCTTCACAATGAGGAATGTGGGAACTCACATGTGAACTATAACATGACCTTGTTAATTTGAGAACTTATTAGAAGTTTACAGCCCAGCAATGCCACTTATACAGACATGGTTCATTATGCTCTGTGGGATTAATCAATTGATTTTAACAAACTTAACTGACAGAAAATGAACATTGCTTTTCAATTTAAAACCACAAACATTATTGTCTGAAAATCATGACTAGCTCAGAATGACACTGCTGAGCAGGCATGAAATATCCTCTGAGAAGATAGTGCAACTACATGATATTGCCATGTGTTGTGAAGTAGAGGCCTCAGTAAATGTTAGTAGTCAGCTAGCTTCACTTTGTGTATTCCAGTTATAGTGTGGCATAGTTGCTTGTCATTGTTCTGTGTGAACTGAAAGAAACAATTGCAATGTGAGGGCACTTTAGGGCCCAGAACAGTGACTTCTCTGCAGGTCTTAAGTAGTGAATCATGGATTCCAGGTTTGTGTGGACTGACAAATTTTCCCAAGCCCAATTCCTTGGGTGAACCAAGTAAACCATATTTTCTTATGATTATTGAAACAAAATACCAAGGACATAGTACAATGGATATAATTTGGGTTAATTCATGGTGAGGGTTGTAGATTGGACAAAAATATTTTGGTTTTGGTAGAGTTTTTAATCTAAGAAAGAAGGGATAGAAAGGACACTGGAAACTTAGAAAATATCTATGTACAAACAAACTTATCCCTGCATTACTCTAGGATCTTTAAGACTGACAAAAAACAGAGTTAGTTTATCCCTCACTTTCATAAGCTGATAACTACAAGAAGCATTCTGATCTCCATTAAAATTTTACTAAAGGGAATTACTACTCATGGTGGTTGCGGTATAAACTATGACAGTTCTGACTTATTGAACACCATGTTTAAGTTCAAGCGATTTTCCAGAAAAGCTAGTTTTTGATGAAAAGGACCACTCACATGTTCAAGTTTATCTTTTGTTTAAGCAAATCGAGGGTGGAGAAAAGGCAGTATTTTGTTTCTCTGATGTTTTGAATGAAAGGAAATCTTTCAATTTTAAGTTCAAGAGGGAGAAACCATGTGAGGTCCTTGGTAAGGTTTTGAATAGGAAGCCTCCCAGTCTCTCATGGGCTCATATATTTTAATGTTTGCTCCCAGCTTGGTGGAACACTTTGGCAAGGATTCAGAGGTGTGGCCCTGTAGGGGGCAGTGTGTCACTGGGGACATGCTTTGAAATTTCAAAAGTTGGGGCCATCTCCATATCTCTTTGCTTTGCTTGTGGACTGAATGTAAGTTCTCAGCTACTGGTCCAGTGCCACCCTGTCTTTCTGCTTCCATGATCCCAATGTCTGTGTCAGTGAGAATCTGGCTTCCTCTATCCTTAAGAGTCAGAGCTGCAGGACACCTGAGAGATCATCCCATCTGGCCATCTCACTAAGGTATTTGGGGAGCTGTAGGGAAGGCCACCAGGCAAAAGCCACACCTCTCATTGACCAATTTTAAGACACTGAAAAATGAAACATTTAGAAAGACAGCCATATCTGTACTTTGCGGGACACACAGTAAAATTTTTCTAAAACTTAACTAAATAATTACAATTGTTGGAAGGATATCAAGTGTGTTGCACCATTGCATCTGTATAATTCCTCGTAACCAAATGCACTCTGTCAGGTGCTGGTTAGCTAACTAGCCCAGGCTGCTTTCTTGTTAAATTTGTGGTGTCTGATTCTTTTCAAAATGCTGTCTCTTTGAACTGAGAAATATTTTTCTAAGGCATCTCAGTGACTTATCACTGTTTTCTACTTCCTTTGTGAAGCTTTGGGCAGCTCGGAGCTGTTACAATACAAGAAACTGATAATACATTGCTCCCTGGAGTCATTGTGCTATCCTCCATTTATAGTGCTGTACCTCTGGCTAGATTCCCTGGAGGGTGAAGCAAGGGTAAGGCTGGCAAAGGCTTCCAGAGCATGACTCTGATTTAGGTATATTTTCAAGCAGAAAAAGAACAGTGTCTGTGCATAGGTTATAGAGAAGACCTGGGGCTTCTTACCAGATGTCGCTTCCAATTCTCAGTTCAGACCTGAGATGGAATATATTCTTTCTAAAATGTAGATTACTGTCATTTAATTCCTCTGGGCAATTAGGAATAAAGGGAGATAAGAAAAAACAGAGAGAGAATAAGTGTCATTTTGTTAAGAATAGAGATGACAATATTTATTTCAACACAATTGTGACTGCACAACCTTATACAGAAAATTAAATTGCCTCTATCTTTACTCCTAATACTGTGTGTGTGCATGTGTACATGGGTGTGTTTGTGCCTCTGAGTGTGTATGTGTGTGTGTGAGAGAGAGAGAGAGAGAACTACATAGATGCTATATAACATAAGCAATCAGAAAAATTAGCAGCAAAGCATGCTTGAAGAAATGTCATGGCAGGGGAGTTCAAGCAGCAGCTCCATAGAAAGGGAAGGCAAGAGGATTAGACATACAAAGCTATCTTTAGCTACATATGGAGTTCAAGACCAGCCCTAGGATATATGAGACCATAGTATTAAAAATAATTCCTGCCTATTACATATACAAAGAAATATAATAATTCACAGACTGGAAAAATGAAAGAAAAATAGTAATCAGACAGAATATTTTTCTAGTTTAAATTAAGATTCTATTTTAAAATTTAGCAAAATTCAGAATAAAATCAGTTTCTTTCAGAGGCTTTGTTCATTATTGTCATGCTGGGAAGCATAACAACATGTAGGCAGACATGGTACTGGAGAATTGAGAGTTCTTTATCTGGGTCCTCAGACAACAGGAAGCCTGACTTGGGCTTCTGAAACCTCAAAGCTCACTCCCATTGACACACTTTCCTCTAGTCAGGCCACACCTCCCAATAGTGTCACTCCCTATGAGTCTATGCAGCCATTTTCTTTCTCAGGTTTGAGAAAGAAGAAATGCTATTAAACCTTACATTTGAAAGTACTAGGAATGCTAGTGAAAATTAATGAAATTTTAATTTTTTGTTTTAAAATTTACATAGGAAGGTACAATTGTCATTTCATGTGTGGAGGTCAGAGGACAGCTTGCAAGAGCTGGCTGTCTCATTCCTCCATGTAGAGTCTGGGGATCAGGTCGGATTCTAAGTGATGGTAACCATCACCTTTGCCCACTGAACCATCCCATAGCCCAAGATTTCTGAAAAGTTTGACTGTATCGTTAATAAATAAATAACACAAAGAAAGATGAATGAGAGAGGAGAAGAGCAGATACAACAAAGGAAAAGGAGTTCACTGTTCTTTTGTTAGATTTTTTTTTAATGGAGACTGTCTCTCCATATCTCAGATTCAGAGTCATACAGAATTGAGTTTTGTGCATAAGAATTTGAGTGTTGTATGATCAGGGAATATACATATTAGTATGTTTTGGGTGTGCATGCAAAGGCCAAGGCAGTGTGGTGGGGGATTTCCTCTATACCAATAAACCTTATTGTGCTGAACTAGATAGACATTTGCAGTTTGATATAAGCTGGCTGGCCAGTGAGCTCTTGGGATCCTATCTCCACCTACAATGCTGGTGCTAAAAGCACCGTAATTGACAAGCTCTGCATTTTTAGAGGTAGCTAGGGCCAGATCTGCATGGTTGAGCAAGTGCTTTTACCTACTGAACCATCTCCTTGACTCCAGGGATATTCTATTTTTGAAAAGGGGAGCTATGTCCTTCTTTACAATTAAATGTCTGATAATTTCAGTATGTATTTTTTTAAACTTCCAAACCATTGATGTTTCACCTGAATTCTAATTAAACACAGAGTGTATTTGAATCTCAAAACAGATGCCAGTAGCAACAACAGACTGACATGCTATACTTTCCAGGAGTTTTTAAAAAGTGCTCCTTTCGTTCCCTGTATAGACTAAAATGAATAAAGGCAAAGCTGGAGTCAAGTAGACAGAAACAGAGAGGAGTGGGTACAACAGACAGTGAGGAGCACCACTCATTTAAATGGAGTCAGAGGGACTTAGAGTTAGGAAGTACCCTGTGGATACAACTAAAGTTTCTTTTCTCAAGAAATTTGGCACCTAGAGCATTGGATCCAGGCCAAGTAATCACATTAAGGATTCCCTGATCATACATAAGGGTTAGAAATACTAGTGAGACCTGGGATGGCTGGGAAAGTCTGCATGCCTTTCAAAGACTCTTTGACTTCAGTGTGTCACTGTAGCAGAAGGCCCCATCCCTGATCAGAGTCCAGTTCTCCAGGTAGCAGGGGTCCCTAGTTGTCAGCAGCAAGCTTAATAGTCAGTAGAAGAAATGGAAGGAAGCTATGACGAGTGTGCTTCACGGGTCACCTGACAGAAAGCCTGGGGCTCACCATGCTACTCTCCAGTTCCCTGCAACCTACATGGTCACCTCATCAAGATAAATGGGCAACACCCAGGGAAATCAGAAACAATCTGGGAATCCTAAACAGCAATGGACATAAGCTTTGAGAGAATCTAATCTCAGGTATAATTGGGTCAAACAAATGTAAACTGTGAAAAGACAGTTTTCTGTTTAATTTCCCAAGACAACAGCTTTCTCTGCCTTCCCTCCAGGATCCACAATAACTGGATCAAAACAGTTTTCACATAAAACATGAGTACTATGACTTATTTTTAAATGATAATTAGCACTACAAAATCAGCTATATTCATTAAAATATTAAAAGATGATAAAGAGTGAAGATAAGCTGTTCCTCATGGATGGTGGATTGTATTAGTTAGCATTTAATTACTGAAGTTATAGTTTAAGGAGGTAAATATTTGAGCCTTTATTTGAGGAGGTGAGGTTGAATGATAACAGTTTTATTATCTATCAAATGGAGGAGTTAAAGAAAACTCACTCATGAAACAAAAAGCAGAAAATAAATAAAGAAAGAAAAAGAGCAAAGGGAGAAAGGAAGGTGTGAGGAAAGGAATGCCAATGAAGCTAAAAGAACAGAAAGAGCCCGGAGAGGTGGTTCAATGGTTAAGAACACTTGCTACTCTCCCAGAGGACCCGGGTTTGATTCCCAGCACCCATATGACAGTTGGCAACCACCTGTAAATCCAGTTCCAAGGAACCTGATGCTCTCCTCTGGTACCTGGCATGCATGAGGTACACAGACATATATATGCAAGCAAAACATCCATTCATGTAAAAGAAAGTTAAGAATGAAAATATTTAAATTTGTCTATTAAAAGAATAAGCATAATAGGTGGATTTTAAGTCAAGTAACCCAGTTTAAACAAGTGGTGGCAAGCTAGATATGTTGATACAACCCTTAATCCCATCTCTCTAGAGTCAGAGGCAGGAAAATCTTCGTGAATCTGAGGTCAGCCTGGTATTCATACAGAGTCCAGATTGGGATACATAGTTAAACTTTGTCTCAAAAACTAACTAAATAAGCAAATAAATAAAATGGTAGACAAAGATGTACCAGACAAATATAATAGGAACATAAAATCAGCAGTAGTAATATTGAATAAATTCAAAATATTAAATGGAAAAAATAAATTAAAAATATTAAATTGGTAAAGGTAATAATCCACAGAAATGTTATGGTAAAATCTATAATATGGAAAATGTTGGAAATTTAATAAAACAGATACAGAAAGGTAATGATACCTTTAACACATCTCTCTCAAGCCAGATTAGCAAAAACCAAAAAGAGGAAAATTTTCATCATTCCTTGAGAGAAGATCATTATGTACAAAAACATGGCAATGTTGTAAAATTCAAACTGTGTCATTTGCCACAGATTTCAAATATATGTGAAGGAAAACCCTTATTGGATCATTACGTATACAGCCAAAAATTATGTATTTTTAATGATAGAAATGTGGCTAAACAAATATCACACACACACACACACACAGAGAGAGAGAGAGAGACACATACTTTTTTGACAGGACAGGCTATGGTGGCTATAAGACAACCTGTGTCTCTACAAAACAACATAGTAAATTTCAATTATTTTGTGTTTAATATAGAAAAGCAAACTATAACACATGCACCACCGGTGCTCAGTATATGCATATATTCACACACAATGCATATTTAATTAATATGCTAGATATTATCTTTATTATTAAATAACCTTCCTTCAAGAAACCTAGGGGAAAATGGACTTTTGCATACATAGCGAGCTTTCATGTTTCATCTCTAGCATACAAACTGGTTTTAAATCTAACTGCAGAAAGTCAAATCCTTCCAATATAAAATATCATCACTAGCTGAATTGCCAAACAAGACAAACAAGCATATAAAGAAAGCCACAAAGGTCAATAGATCATGATGTTTCCTTCCACTTGGCAGATAGATATTGATTATCTCCTCTCTGGCAAATTTTTCTAAGCATGAGAACCTATCTGTACCTGTGACAATGATGGAGAAAATCCACAGAAGCAACAGGAAGAAGTATGTGCTTTGAGCCTCTGTCAAGTCCAGAGAGTAGTTAGATCAACACAATGTGTCAGTTAATTAAGAAAGCAACTAATTCACTTAAATAATGAGCAAGTTCCTGAACAAATATTTCTAAGGAAACATAAAGAAATGACAACTGGCCTATGGAAAGGTGTTTAGCTTCATTAATCATTAGCAAATTCTGTTTTACAGTTAGGTTAGAAGGAATAAGACCGGAAACTCTATCATATAATATACAACAACAGTTTATTTGTATGTTTGAAGGTCACTAAGAGAGTGGATTTATTTAATACATTTTATTTAAATTAGAAACTATCTTATTGTACATATCAGTTCCAGTTCCCTCCCCCTCCCATCCTCCCATGCCTCTCACTGACCCCCCCTTCCCATCCATGCCCCAGACAAGAGAATGGATTTTAAATACTTTGATCTGACAGGATGTGTGAGGAATGGAGAGGGTGAGGATGGTAAGGTGATGGTGATGAACAATGCGTATGATGTAGCACTTCCATGTTTTAGTACATATCAAAGCATCAAGCTACACAACACAAATCACGTACTTAAATAAAAATAAAAGTGATGGGTGGTGGCTCAGCAGATGAAGGGGCCAGCTGCCAAGCCCTATAATGTGAATTTAGTTTCTAGAATCCATAAGAAACTAACCCCCGCAAGTTTTGCTCTGATCATCACATATGCATGTGCATGCCTGCACACACACACACACACACACACACACACACACACACACACACCGTGACATATGTGCAGCTATAAGCAAATACACATACAATAAATGTAATCAGTTATCTAAAGTCTGATGAAACACCTGTCTGTTTAAAGTTGTCTACTACATTTTGCTTTTTATTTGGGAAATAAAATTTAAAGTATGCACCAGGTTGAATAAATATATGTAACCTTGGAAAATTTGTTCTGCCTTTCCTCCTTTTTCTCTTGTTCTACATCCCCAGAAGGATTAAACATTGGCTCTCAACCTTCTTAGTACTGTGATTCTCTAATAATACAGTTCCTCATTCCTCATGTTGTAGTGACCCCCAACCCTAAAATTACTTTGTTGCTACTTCATAACAATAATTTTGCTGCTATTAAGAGTACAAATGTAAATATCTCATATTCAGGCTATCTGATGAATGACCTAGAAAGGAGTCAGGACCCACATGTTGGCAACCACTGGATCAGAGGCTCTGTCAATGGTTCTTGATAGCAAAGAGAAGGGCTAGTGTGATAAAAATGACTTAACCTTTAAACCAACCTTGGGAACTTGTTTGCAATTTGTAACTGGAGATACAAATCGTCAATAATTTGATAGTCCCTGAGCTGCCCAAGCTTGAGAAGCAAGATTGTGGGAACTATCTGATTTTTTTTTTAATTCAAGAATGGGGGAAAGTTAGACCATTAAAAAAAAATTGAGAGACTACATAAAAAGAAACAAAGCTGCCTCCTGGCTATGTCTCACTTGCATTATTTGGATTATGTGTTGCATGTTTTCCAAGTATGCATTTGGCCTTTGAATTTCTAGTCCTTATGAAGTAAACAGTCTTGTATTCATCCTTAGCTAGAGATGTCATAGCAATCATATGAGGTATGGCTCTGAATATTTTTGTCATAGACATGAATGTTTGTGCAAGAGACTGCTCCACATTGAAGAGAATTCCACAGTTTAGAGAAATAACGTCCTGTTAGCATTCCCCTTCTAAGCAGTCCTCACTCAGAGACCTGATTCAGAAACCTGGGTCTTTTTCAATGAAACTGTCACGATGCCTTTCACCAACTCCTATTCCTTTATTATTTAGCTACTACTTGAGTGACAGAACCTCTTGTCAACTATTTGTTGGTTTTATGCAAGAAAGTCATCAAAATTGCCTCGCATGATTTCCAAGGAAGTCATTGTAGAAAAATATATTTCTTATTAAGGGATGGGATATAGTTCAGAGGCAGAGCACTTACCTATCACACACAAAGCCCTGGGTGGGTTCAAACCCTAGTAACACACACACACACACACACACACACACACGCACATGCACATCACGTGCACACACGCACAAACCTGGGTTATATTTTTCCAAGCACAAATCTAGCCTTTGCATTTCTATCCCCGGGATCTACACATTCTTGTCTTCTCTGTCCTTAGCTAGTAAGACCATTGTGATTGATAGCACCTGTATTTCTTTATCTCAAACCAAGGCAAATATTTTTAAGTGCAAAGGTCATACTATAAAACATCTCCACAGGTATAGCCTTGCAAAAGAGATTATTTAATGAGTCTGGCCAGGTGATTTCATTCAGCACATAGACTGATATAATTAATTTTATTGGGCTTCATGAGATCCAAGTTTCACACTTAATGAAAATCAATGGCAGAAGATATTCTGAGAATTAGGACTCTAGCTGCCTGCAGACCTGGTTGTCTTGACATGTTCATGAGAGTCATCGAGATAATTTCAAGCATCTGAAATTCTGCAGCAGAGCAGTGCTGTCACCCCTGTCCTCTCCTACAGTTCTATAAACCTGCTGCCCTAACCAACTTGCATGGTGGCCAAAGAGACTGAGGAAATGCTGTAGAGAGAAAGCACATTTTATGTGAGTGCTCTGCTCTACAGAGTAACAGACCCCAATGAGTGACTCTCACAAAATACAGAGATGAAGAAGCCAAGACCCTAGAGCTCACATCCTTGTAGTTGACAGTACAGTCTAAAAATAATTCAAAGTGCCCAAGTCCAACACATCTTCGTGCAATTACCTTTCACAAAATGGTTTTATCTATCTAGATTTTAAGCTCAATTAGTCTCTGAAAAGATCTTACTTTTCCTTACTATTTGTTGATGATAAAATTATGCCAACCATTCAATAGCAATAAATGATTACCCCTGCTTAACATTCTATTTGTGACTTCTTAAATGGTAGTATTTGAATCTTAAACTTGTGCTTTTATCTTTATTTATTTTTGTCTAAAAAAGGTAACAATAGAAAATTAAACTTGAGAGAAAGTGATAAATATCTTGACACAACACTATTTTTTTCTATATTTAGTTTTTCAGTGTTGATAAGCAGCCAAGAAATGATACCATTTTTCCTTTCAGCTGTTTACCTCTGCAAGAGAACAATGCAAAACAAGGCAAGGCTAGAGCTAGCAGATTACGAAGCCGTAAGTACCGAGGATGCTCATACGCTGGTATAAAATGAGCAGAAATCATGCCTTTAGCCATGTGTGGGTACTCTTTCCTTTCTGCATCTGTGAAAGAACCAGGCTTCCTTGGATCTGACAGTCCAGTGCCTTAATGACCCCTTCTTTGTCTGCTTTCTCTTTCCCCTCACATTAAGGACAATAGAATTCTAAACAATACAAACTCAAAGAATAAAGAGAAGCACATCTTTTTCTTCTAGAGTAACTTAATTGTAAAGATTTCAGATAAATACTGTATTGATAATGTCCAAACTCTGAGGATGGAAACCTGTTTACACTGGGGACTGATTTAACAGAGCTGTCAGATTGATCACCACCATCAGATCAAGGCAGTCTAATGTACCTTGTTCTAATGATTGCTGTGTTGTGATAACTAATTCAGATCACTATGCAGAAACAGATACAGGGATGCCAATGACTGATGGCTCTTCTCAGGACCTGAACAAACCAATTGGATCAGTGGTGGGAAGGCATTGCTTTCCTATCTCCATAGAGCTAGCCCAGAAAGATCCAGTGCATTTGCCTTCAGTACCAACAAAGTAGCATTCAGTGCTTTACACTGTGTGTCCTGTAAGGTGATTGACAGTGGTTGGTGCCTGGGATTGTAGCCTGGTAGGTAAAGTGCTTGTCTAACATGCACAAAGCTCTGTTTTCTATCCTCAGCATTACATACTAAGCATGTTGAGATAGATATGAGAGGATGAGAAGTTCAAAGCCATCTTCATCTACTTGGTGAGCTTGAGGTCAGGAAGCACAGTTGATTCAGATTCAGAGCTGTGTAATACTTAAGAAAAGCAGAAAGAAACCCTAGAATATCCTCAGCTATTCCATGTTTTTTGTTTGTTTTTTGGGTTTTTGTTTTGTTTTATTTTTTTCAGGAGAGCCTAGCCAGGCTACAGAGAGCATTTGCCCGGAAGTGGGAGTTCATTTTCATGCAAGCAGAAGCACAAGCAAAGTGAGTCCTTGTGAGTCTGCGGGGAGATATGCTCAGGTGTGGTCTCCTGTGCAGAGATGGCACACTTAAGCCTGCTAACACTTCATTGTTACCACATTGACAGAGTGGACAAGAAGAGAGACAAAATCGAAAGGAAGATTCTCGACAGTCAAGAGAGAGCATTCTGGGACGTCCACAGGCCTGTGGTGAGTAAGCTCAGGGGCTTGTTTCCATGACTGCATGGCTCAGGTTTGGAAGAGAAAAAGTGCCCTGGAGCAGACCGTGGTCCCCACATAGTAGGTCCTAGTGTCTGGGTGAATTAAATTGCTGCCTCTGTATAAGATGAGAGTTAATGCAATGTAGATTTATAAAGGGGCACGTTTTCCCCTGATGTGGCTAGCCAGCTCTCTCTATGGATATCCCAGGTGTCTGATGCTGTTGTCAGCACTTGAAGGGGAAAAACACACTGCTAACAGAACAGTATTTGTTATACTTACTGTTTACTTTTTTGGGCTTTATAAAGTTAGAATCAAAATGTTATTGCTTGCCTTTATTTTTTTCTTCATAACTTATTAATGCCTATTGTGTCTTTTAAAAATAATCATATCATCAAATTTGAATCAATTCATACTTCCTAAATGTTTATTTTTTACATTTATTTATTTTGTGTATGAGGGATAAGGTACATGTGGAGGTATGAGGAAAACTCACCCTGGGAGTCTGTCCTCTTCCTGTGGACTCCTGTGACTGAATTTGCATATCAAGTTTGATGATGAAGGCCTTTATGCCCTGAGCTACCTTACTAGTCCATCAATTCATACTTGTAATAATGCAACTTTGAATCTATATAAGAACTTAGCTCTTCTCTCTAATATTGTCAAACTAGGTGCCTCACTGTAACACATACGGAGTGTCTCTAATACCAGAAAACTTGTAGAAGGTGTTTACCATGTTCATAAGCCTTCACAAGATGGCATATCTACTGTGCATATAATCCACTCAGGAGGCTGATTCAGGAGGATTGAATTTAAGGCCAGCTTAGATACAAAGCAAGGCCCCATCTCTTAGGAAACAACCCAGTGCTAGAGAAATGGCTCAGTGGTTATGATCCTGTATTGCTGTCTTCCAGAGGACCTGGGTTCAGCTACCCATGGTGAGTACCTACCTACACTACTTACAACTCCAGCCCCAGAGGATCCAACACTCTCTTCTGGCCTCTACAGAAACCTGCTTTCACAAGTTCATGTGTGCACACATGCACACAGACACACACACAATTAACATGACAAGTTAATAATGAAAGTCAGCAAAAAGATTACATGTCTAGCCTCATTTTGTTTTGAAATTGTATCTTTCTGTTTTGTAAATTTCTTTAAATACAGACAGGTCAGGAAAGAATATTTATATAGGCATTACTAGAGGAAATAATAGGTTCACAGCAAGAGAAAAAAATCACAATGAATGACATAGATACCTTAAGGTTTTTCCTCTCAACTGCCTTCTGAATTAGACAAAAATAGAAGGCATCTAGAAATGTAGTTACAGGTATGTGTATTCAATTCAGACAGCAATGCAGTTGTGGAGTTTTGTTGTGAATTTGTTGTCATTTGAGTTCTCAAGAGAGAAGAATTGAGTTACCTGGCTTTTCTATTCAAAATACAGTTGGAGTTTTATTACTTATGGTGAAGAAGGAATTATGATCATGCTCATAACTATCATGAGGCTATGGAACAGAATCTCCATTCCCTTAAAGCAGCTTGCAGACATTAGCGATACCTTACTGCATTAGTTGCTTTCCAACACTATGCCCAAATTTCCATACAGCAGCTAAGGGAGGTTTCAAAGGGTTCAGTCTATCATGTTGAAGAAGATATCAGAGAAGCAGATTATTCACTTCATGGTGGGCCAGGAAACACACACATGGAAGGAAGTGGCCAGGGATAATACTCCTTTAAGGCTTTCTCTTGGTCACCTATCTACCTTCAGCTGCACTCCATCTCCTACAGCTTCCACAACATCCCCAAACAACATCCACCTGTTGGGAACAAAACATTGAAATCATGAGGCTGCAGAAGGTGTTAATTCCAATACCCTTGCATAGTGCAACATAATTTCTTGTTTGATTATGCTCTCCAATTTACTCTTTTTTTTTATGTCACCCTGAAGCCATTGGCTCCATGCCTCGAATTGAGACAATAGGCAAATCTTTGTTATCTATTTTCTAAGTAAGAATAGACTTGGATTGTCCTTGTGCTTTGGTGAGTGGTATTCACCTATAACATCCCTACCTTTAATTATTTACTGTCCTATGTTATAGCTCTATAAATAACTTGTAGGCATGTCCAAACTTTAGAGCTAGCAATACCATAATGTTGTCATCTACAAAGTTCATGGTTGAGGATCATGTTATCACATTATAAATTATACAATGTTTTAAGTAAGTTTCTGATATTGTTGTTTGGACATGCTTTTGTTTTTAACCAGACTTGTAGCTTTCCTTGGCTGTATGTGGCCTAACTGAGAGATAATATCTGTTGCATTTCAAATTTTTAAACATTTTTGAATGGTCCCAAACTTACAAATGATAATCCTTGTCTGACAGCCATGCCTGCCACTGAGTAGGTATTTCTGAATACCCAATTGAAGGATAACTCAGAAAGATAATGAGAGCAGGGGCCCTGGCCTCAGAGAGCTTTTATTTTGTGACTCCTTGGCCAGTGCCTAAACTATATCTCTATTAGCTGACTGCACCACTAACTAAGAAAGAATAGAGTTCTTCTTTTTCCTTTCTTTTTATGATTGTTTTGTCTGTGTACCATGTGTTTGACTGGCACCAAGGAGGTCAGCAGTTCTAGATGGTTTGAGTCACCATGGAGGTCCTAGGAATAAAATCCACGTCCTCTGGAAGAGCAGCCAATGCTCATAACTGCTGAACCATCCATCCATCCCTTTCCTAAGATAACCATCTCTCTAAATAAAATGGAACAGGGAATAGAAAGGAGTCCTAGAATGAATAAAAAGATTGGCAGGGATGGTGAGTAGAAAGAGGAGAAGAGAGGGAATGGTCCTGGGGGCTATTTTGGTTAGGGTGTCTAACATAAACAAGAGAGCTATGATCCTCAATGCTTATGTTCTACCAGATGGATAGACAATGATCAAACCACTGCTATAGAGTTGTTACACCTACATAAGTACTATGAGCTATGAGATATTTGTGTTCTTTCACTGTTTGTTTCCCTATGTACTTTCTGTATCACTTCACAGTGGAAGCTAGACAGTATTTACTGTCCACTTGCCAAATGAAACGTAAGCTGCCTCTACATGTCAGTTCCATTACTTGTTCACCCCCCCACCCTGCATTGTATAAATGAGGCACTTGCACCTCTAAATGTAGGTCTTCAACCAAGGAATGTCTAGTAAATACATTGCCTGCCTCCAAAGTATCCCATATCTGCTGCTTATGACAGGGCATGAAGAGGCAACTTGTCTATTGGAATATATATTTGACATTAGCCCTGGGATATAGGAGTCTATCTTTCCATATTAACTCGGCATTAATTAGAACAGACATGCCAGTCATTTCCAGGGATGATACACAGGTGTGGCCCTTCTTGGAAATCACTGAACCTTCCTCTCCCTTTCTGTGCTATTTTATTAAGAGGGATGGCAGTGGGCATTCACAATTACAAAACACAGGGGGGAAAAGTCATATTTGAAAACAGTGAATAAATTACATAGAAAGGCACTTTTAGACTTCTATCTTCTTGAGTCTTGCTGTCTACCTATCCATCTTTCCTTTGGAAAGAATGAATACATGTAGCTCGGATGGCATGGAACTTTTTATATTGATCATATTGGCCTCAAACTCAAAGAAATCCATCCATCTATGTTGCCAACACACTGCTGAGATTAAAGATATGTGTCACCTTCCCCAGCCTTATTATAACTTTTTAAAAAGCTAGCTGAAACACCATGACACAGAGTCTAAATGTAGTTCTCTCTGTAGAGTGCTGGCCTAGCATGGAAGAAGCCTTGAGCTGAATCTCAGAACTGAAAACCCATGCCTGGCAGCACAACCATCCCAGGATTCAGGAGGTAGAAGCAAAGGAATATAAAGTTCAAGGTCATCCCTCCTACACAGTGGGCTCTAGAGATTGACCTAGGCTGCATGAGAGTCTGTTTCAAATCTAAAAATTTTTAAAAATCAAAATAGGAAGGAAGGAAAAGAAAGTCCATGATACTTGGTTTTAAAAGCATAAAGATAGTGGATATTTCTATTATACTAAAAGGTCCTATACATATTACTTCATGGTAGTAAGACATAATCTAGTACCTAATATGTTTAAGCAATAGAATTTTATTTTCCTGGAATTATTTACATTTATAATAATAACTTTATTTTCAATAACTGGAAGTGGAGTTATCTGAACAATGTTGTTTGTTGATGTTTTAATAAAAATATATTTAGTGTTGATCCTTAAAAAGCTTCTTTTTTTTCCAGTAGAGAGGTTTTGTTGCTTCGGTTATACCTGCCTGATCCTGTTTTGATCGGGTTCCATTTATTTAATCAGGAGTAGAATGAACAAAGAGCATCCACAGCTCAGCATCTCACAGGCTTATAGCTGGCTTAATGTGATGTTATGATAGTTTGTGAATTAAAACCTAGCAATGTATGAAATACATCTAATAGAATTTTAATGTGATTTTTTAAAACCATGGGGTCATCCTTAAGTCAGATTAAAAGAGAATAATCTGTCTCTTATATTTAATATCCTTATAAAATAAAGTTAGCTCCTCTAAATGTGTCAGTGTTTACCCTGAAAAAACTAAATTGAGGTCTAATCAAGGATTCTCAGAAACAGCTTAAGGACACAGTGGGAGAAACAGACTAGATTTTATTATGTTGAAGATAGTGTGGAATTTGGTATTCTTTTGTGTTGTTAATGTTGCAAGGAGCTTTATTTTACTTATTTATGCAGTGGTGCTTTACCCTAAGGTCTTGCCATGCTAGGTAAGACCTTATTGCTGAGCTACATGCCCAGCCCATCCAATCCCCAATGTGTTGAAAACCAGAATTGATAAGTTAGCAGCTAGTAAAGTCAAAGATTTAAAATGTGAAGGAAATCCATTTTGTAGTTTTCTGCAACATTGTGGAGACCATGCTTTGAAAAGGGTGTGAGTGATTTGGATTTAAGGTGGGTGGCTGAATGAAAAGGCAACAAAACAAGCACACACACAAACACACAGACACACACAGGCACATATTCCCAATCCAAGCCAGGATCTGGGATTTGATGTTGGGGTTCAGGTTTATTCTTTTCTTCATGGTGAATGTGTATGATCAGTGTGGAAATTGCTGGAGAATAAAACTCACCCAGTTCTCAACTATACAAAGTGAGAAGAATGCATTAGAAATGCTAAGTCAAGAGCACAGTGGAAGAAAGCACTCACTGGGCAGATGATGTAGATGATGAGCTAGATCGTTTTGGGAGTTCCTTCCCAACAATGAACTAGTAAGAATCAGTTGACCTTCTTTGTGGCCCTTCTTTGTGTATGATAGCAAGTCAACAAAGACTCCATAAGAAGAGAAGTATACATATATTTCAGTCAAATAATCAAAATAAAAATAGCATTTTTTGAGTACTTCCTCAATTCAAGTTAAACAAATCCTAATTACAAAGCAGTGAAAATTGTTTATTGCCTTACACTTTCCATGTCCAATGCTTGTTACGTCCGTCACACATGCATTTGATGGTGGCCTCATTGACATTCTACATGGCACTTATTTTAAAATTTGTGGGATTTAAACTCATCATTTGTAGGTACACGTTAGTGGAAGCTTTGGGTCTGAGGAGTTAAAGAAAATTATAAAAATGTGGCATTGGCCAAGGGCTAGGAAGTGAATTCACCTTGGATCGGACTAGGTATGAATCCATGGCAACCAAATGTAAAGCTAGACAGAGACCTTACCAAACTTAGAAGCCAGTTTGGAGGCCAAACTTAGAAGCCAGTTTGGAGTACAGAATTAATTTTGAAATTCGTTACAATGGAAGTGGAAAGCCTCTGGGGATTGAAAGGAAAGCTTGTAGGTCAGAGAGGAATGTTATCCATTTGGAATGTTATGGATCTTTGTCCTTCATTCCTATCAACCCCAGAACTCCAAACGAAAGTACTAAACTTCCCTCTATATCAGTTTTTCTTCATATTGATTTAGAGTTTAAATGTGCTTATATGGAAGTGAAGTTGGTTTGCATTTGCATTAATTTTAGCATCAGTAACAAAAGTTTTACTATAGACGATGGCAGCGCTGTTTTTATATTTTATTACTTTGTGTTTTTTTGTTGTTGTTTTTGTTTTTGTTTGTTTGTTTTCTGACTGCCCTGTGTAATGTGGAAAAGTTTTGTGTCATCAGTCAGGTGTGGTGCTGTATAGTATGTCTCAACCCTCTTTTCCAAAATGGAGAAGGATGGAGAAGGAGGAAGAAGAAGAGGAAGAGGATGGGAGAAAGGATTGAGAAAGGGAATAAAGGAGGGAGAGAAAGGGAAAGGGAAAGGTCCAAACAGCATTCATTTCCCTGTAATCTAGAGATGTAAGGTGAAAGGGGGAGGAGAGAGGGCAACATTTTCTCACAAGCTAAACCCATAAATCTTGGGTTGCATAAAATTTCTCACTTCCACTCCCCCTCACCACACACACAATGTGAACATTACACATGATATCTTCTTTCCGTTTGTTCTTTCCCTGGGTCAAATACTTGGAGAGAACAAGTCCCACTGTGCCTGTTTTATATAGGACACTGTCCAGGACATGCAACTGCAATTAAAAAGGTTTGGCTTAATTACTAAATCCCTTCTTTCCTGAAATTTTGCTAAATGCCTCCAAGTCTCAGATTCACCCTGTGAAGTGTGGATAATAACTGCCTCCTTGTGCTGTAAGTGGTAGCTAAATTTGCCTTAGTGGTGATACTTTTATATATTTATTCACTCATTCATTAATCCATTCACTCATTCTCCCTCTCTTTTCTCTCTCTCTCTCTCTCTCTCTCTCTCTCTCTCTCTCTCTGTTTGTGTGTGTGTGTGTGTGTGTGTGTGTGTGTGTGTGTGTGTGTTGTGTTTCATACAACAGTATAAAAGCCATGGTCAACACTGGATGCCTTTCTCTATTGCCCCTTCATTCTATATATTTTTTTTTGAGACCTGGTCTCTAAGGGAACCTGCTGCTTGCTTTTTGGATGGCCTGAACTGCTGACAAGCCTCTAGGGTCTGCCTGTCTCTGGCTCTCAACACTGGATTATAGAGGTGTGCCACTATGCCCAGTTTTTGTGTCAGTGCTGAGGATCCGAACTCAGGTCCCCATACCTTCACTGTGAGTGTTTTACCCACTGTGGAGAGTATTATTTATTTTCAACTTGACAGGATATGAAATCCCCTAGGAGACAAGCCTACAAGCACACCCGTGAGTGAGAGATCATCTAGATTAAGTTAACCTCTGGACATGGTTTTGAGGGATTGTCTCGATTAATTAAATTGATATAGGAAGGGTTATGAAAATTTAAGAAGTACCACTTTACAAGAAGATGCATGAGTAACATTGTGCATTGTTTTCTTCTCTCTGAATGCCAAGACCATGTGACCAGCTGCATGGGCTTCCTCACCAAGAAAGATTACAAATAGCCATGGAGTAAGAGATAAATAAACTCTTCCTTCTTTTAGCTGTTTTTATTGATCCTTTTATCACAGCAACGGGAAAAGAGACTAAGATACACAGTGAGACATGACCACTACCAGTGCCCTCACTGGGCATATTTCTGAGTTGATGAGTGAATTAATCATACCTGCTCTCCTTTACTCCTGCAAGCATCCCTTCAGATGAGTAAACATGCATGCTCACTCAGTTTTGAAAGCACAAACAGTGACATACCCGTAAGGTGACCCAATGGGTAAAAGCATGGGCTACCAAGCCTGATGACCTGAGTCCAATCATCAGGAACTACATGGAAGAAAGAGAAGTGATTCTCACAAATTATCCTATGACCTTCACACATGCTCCATGACATTCACAAATCCTTCATACAAATAAGTAATTATAGTAAAAATATCCATATTCTTGTCATAAGCTCTGATTTTTTTAGTCAACCCAGATATCAGTGGTCAGTTCAGAATCAACAAATTATCCTAAAAGTGGTTGATCTGGCATGATCTCAGCTGCTCAGAATATTCCCAGATCACTGGATGTCATTAAATTGAACCATATGTAAGATGGATGCCTCCTGGATTTTCTCTCTGAAAAATGCATAATTCCAACTTGTGCATGTGGGCACCTGCCCTTAACCATAACAGTCAACATATCTTGTTAGAAATTTCTAGCAATAAGAGCTTTTTGTAACCATCACTTATTCTTTTCTGTATGATCTTGTAGTGTGAAAGTTGTCCTTAATTTACCAACAAGGAAAAGCAAGACTCTTGAGCTGGCTATTACAGAACTAAGAGAAACTCATACTTACTAGTAAAATACTAGACCTTTGCTCCAAAATCCATGCAATCTGCATTGACATTGACAAGTTTTACTTTTTCAGCAGGCCTGCCCCTGTGCACAAATAGTTTTTATTTTGTATCAGTCAAAGTATTGCAGTCATTAGTTGAGCTTTGCATCTCTTACATGCTCCCTATGTCTTGGAAGTCAGCCAACTCACTGATGGAGGGCAACGCCTACCTATTGTCGCATCTCTGAGTGACTACAAATATCACCAGCCATGCTAGGCTGCTGGGAAGAGATACAGTTTGTGATATGACATGTACAAGTGACAGGTATAAGTATTTCCTGAAAACTGTGACTACCCCTGGGCTTGAAATGGAAAACACAGTACTCTATAAATTACAAGGCTGTTGCCCTTTAATCCTGTCCATTAGGTGCAGTTTAAACACAGAGTTTCAACTACTCCTTTGAAACGTAGCAGCACAACTTTGGTGTCTTCCATAAAATTTCCACTGAAGTGTTCCCATTATAGCTTTTGCTTTGTTGGTTTTGCAGAATACATGGTAGATAATTCAGGTTGAAGGTAAAATGATGGGGTCTTTATCTTTAATGACAAAATTGGCCAAGGAGGGCTTCTCTATCAATGGTTCATGCTCTCATTCTTGAAGTGTCTTCAGCTATTAGTGAAAAACCTAAAGATGTGTTAGTCCAAACTTTAATCTTTCTTTTGTGCCATAGAAAAAGAATAGCCCTTCTTCCTATTATTCACATCTGTTCTTTTGGATTGAAAAGAAAAACATTTTGAGAGCATGGGTATCAAGAGCCTTTATGAGTAAAACTGTTTCTCCCTGTCTATATCTTTTGTCTTGTGTGCTCTTTCTATCCCTGAATAGATTTCAAGATATGGTGTCCTATTATTATTATGTAATATCTGATGCTATTTATGTGAGCCAGGGGTATAGTGAAAAGAAAAACCACTTCCCTGTTATTAAGTTGTGTCTCTCTAGCCTGAAGATTGGCAACTTTTCAAGATGATGTGCCCAGATTTCTAGCTTGTTTCTTCTGAAAGGGCAAGAATGTGAATAGTTTGGAGTTATATTGGTAAAAGTCCCTGAGGGTTAACAGCTAACTCCCAGGAGGGGAGGCATCAGAAAACACTGCCCATAAGTACCAGTGTTAATTTGCAGAGTCTAGGGTCTAAGCAGGTGGAAAGGGTGGCCTCTGAGCTAAAACATGCACTGCAGAAGCCAGCTCCCTGGGCCAGTCCTACTATACATAGCTACCATAAAAATCTGTTTGTCGGCAGAAAAAGGATCCATAGATAATTTATTAAATATAAACATAGAAAGTACATAGGGTAGAATAAGAACAATCCAAGAGTTGGAATTAAAGAGGCTTTAGGACTCCTTTGAACTACTTTGTGACTATTTCTGGAATCATATCAAAGATAAAAATGTATACACACATAGGCAGAGGAATGCATTCTCTAAAGGCAAAGCTGAGTAGGCACAGTGGCTCTGCGTGCTGATGGCCCAACAAAGCCAGTGTGACTCCCATTTCATAGGGAACAGTTAATATTGGGGCCTGGATTTTTTTCTTCAGTTAATTTACTACCCCCCAACTCATGCCAAATTGTATCTTTTAAAAAGGAGGAAAGGACAAAAAGACAGCCTGTGCTCTCTTAATCTAACGCAATCATCTTCAAATGAGTGCCATTTTACTTCAGAAAACAAATTCAATTTTAACGCAATCTAAGAAAGAAAAACACTCTCTCCTCTAATCCAGAGATCTCCAAATTTCTTCTTGGTTCTGCTTTTTCCTTGTCAAAAATTTCATGTACCTACTCAACAATAGAAGAACTGGTCACTCTAGCATGAATCATACTTTATCATCAGAAACTCCAACACACACACACACACACACACACACACACATACACACACACACACACACACACAACTTTGCCATTACATATTTTCAATGGTTATCAGAGCAATTGGCACCTTGGAAAATGAAATGTGGAACCTGCCAGTAGGTGTAGGAAACATAAGCACTGAGGGTGTGGCTTGGTGATAGTGTGACTGTCTAACATGTGCAAGGACTAAGGTTCACTTTCCACTATGGCAAAAAACAAGGAAACATCATTGTCTGATGCTGCATCTCTGAGTTGCAATGAAGAACATTAATGTGAACTGAACTTTTCTTTCTGGCTCTTCCGCCACCTCAGGTTGTTTCTTAACCTGAGTCTTTAAACCTCATATGTTATTTGTATGGGGGGTCAGAATGGCTACTAGCATTTGGGGTGGGGGAAAAGTGTCACTAAGTTGCTATTTGTCAAAAAAAAAAAAAAAAAAAACTTTGCTGGCCATACTTTGAGCATCATTTCATACAAGAAGTTTGGTGTTGTTATCACTCCAAAGCCCAGATAAGACACCAGCACTGTTACTATTGTGTAATCAAGTTTTTGTGTTTCCCATGTATGATTAGTGAGATTGCTCTAGTTTCTTTTCTATTGTGGTGATAAAATATCCCAACCATTGGGGTGCTAAGCACATTAATGTGTATGGAAGAAGCCCCTTACCTCTCCATTATGCTGGGGCACAGGGAAAAGTCATTCTCATCAGGACATGATGGCACATCAACACTAGGATAGGATAGAAGGGGCAAGAGGATCTTGAGTTTGAGACCAATCTGGTATCCACAGGGGAAGACCTCTGCTATTACTCACTCTGTGAATCACAAATCATGTGCTTGGGCTAATGCTTCCTCTTAGTCTCCTCAGTCTGCAGAACTGTGCATAGAGCTCTACTGTCGTTTACAAGCCTTCCAGTCTGTGCCATTTGTTGTAACAGTCCAAACAGGACAAGAAAGGGAGGTAGACCTCTTTTTGGAAGCCCCTAGAATCCTTTGTAATTGAAGATTACGGATTCCAAGGCTGCTATTATGAATTAAGGTTTATTTCAACATATGAGAGTGTTCACACTTAACAATTCTAGTTGTCATGTGGTTATTCATTATCACTGTCATTATAAGCCTTTTGAATGGACTGAGATAAACAGAAGGGATTTTGTTTGGGTCTATTCAGGTCCTACAGCACAGAATTTAAATCGCCAACCACAAACAGCAGTCTCTACCAAATTAAAAATTATTTTCATCCATTCTGTAACTGATCACTTTTCCTTTTCCATAGATCCCATCTTTTATACTGTTGTCTTCAAAGCGACCGTCCAGATTTTACCTTAATTTCTGCATTCACAGAGTAAGATAAGGGTAAAAGTCAAACAGCTTAAGGTGTTTAAAAGCCCATGAACCAAAAAAAAAAATTCTAATATCCTGTGGGCTGCTCCCCATGCTGCGGCTAATATGACAGATGGGCCAGACAATGTAAATCAAAACACAATTCACTGAAGGCTGAGTAAGCCATACCAGGATGAGTTTGCATTTTTTCTACTCTGAAGCAAGCCTGTTATACCAAAAACAACATAGAAATTGAGGGTGATTGGACACAGGTCACAGACACAGTGTCAGAGTCTGGAGTTGAACTCTTAATTCTCCTTCCCAAATTTAGGACTGCAGAGAGGCACCATCATCATTCCAAGCTGTTCAGGCAATGAGCTTTCTTTGTTATCTTGTTGTTGTTTAATAGTTTTTTTTCTGAAGATTTTCAGGTACCAAGGAAAATTAACAAACAAAAAATTGAAGAATTCCTATCTATCCCCTGGCCCCACAGATCCATTGTATCCCCCATTGGTGTTAGAACACATGAACCTATGTTGGTAAATCATCATTCCCAAGAACCCACACTTTAAATTCAGGTTCCCCTTGTAGATCTGTGGGCCTTGACAAATATATTGTATTCATCATTGGTATCAAACAGAGTAATTTTACTGTCCTAAAATTTTCCTGCATTGGCTTATCCATCCTCCCTCCATGACCCTTCACAACTACTGACCCATTTACAGGTCATTCAGAACATTGTCTGCCCATTGTACAATAGTTCCCAGGAAGGAATATGAAGAGAGCTATTTTCCATTCCTTTCTTTCACTGTCACTCGACAGTGCAAGCTGTTCTGAGTTCTCCTAAGACATTGTATGTTACCATAGCTAACAAGAATCTGTCATGTGGGCTGGGATCTAGCTCCATGGTGAAACATGTGTATAGCTGAGCGGAAGCCCTGGGTTCCACTACCAGTACCACAGAAATATATGAATATCTAAATAAATGTAGTATACCATGAAAGGAACTCAGTACTGTTTGAAGTCTTAAAAAAATACCAATAATAGAACCAGGAATTGCTGCTTCTGTTTTGTGTTTCATGGATACACACCCACTGCAGAAGGAATATTTCTTGGTGATCTCCTCATTTGCTTCCTGGGACTGTGTCCTGCAGCATTAATTTATGGATAATTTATCATGCGAATGTGCTGTCTGCTCCTGGTATCTATTAAAAGCAACCTTCAAAAAGTAAATTGCAAAACCATTTTTATTTAAGTGTTTTCTTGAATGTATGTGTGTGGTGTGTTTGTTTATGTCATGTATGTACCTGTATATTTGCAGAAACCCAAAGAGGACATGAAGTGTGCTGCCCTGTCACTCTCTGCCTTATTCCTTTGAGACAGGGTCTCTTACTGGAGCTGGAGTTAGGCTGGCAGGCAGCAGACCCCAGTGATCCTCCTGTTTCTGCACCCTATAACTTTTGAGTTAGAGGCATACATGGTCAGGCCCTGATTTTAAATGGGGCTGGGATCCAAACTTACACCCTCATGTTTACAGAACAAGTGCTATTATTCACTGAACCATCTCTTTAGCCCTGGTATTTTCCTCTCCCTACCCCTTTCCCCCTCCCTCTCCTCACTCTTCCTTTCCCCCTCTTTCTCTCTCCCCTCTCCCGTCCCTCTCCCTCCCTACCCCCCCTTCTAATTGTATGTATGCTTGCTGACTCTGTTGGGAAGAACCAACAGAAAGTGCCTAAGGATGGGAATAAAAAGTATTCTGCTGTATCAGGAACTGTATCAACATAGGCATTCTGCTACTGTATTGTGATGATTCAATGTCTGTTGGATCTGTGAGGAGGGTATTGGGAAATTGAACGTGCTGCTATTTCTATGTCTCACCACTCATCATCATAATCTGCCACTTAATTAGATGCATGAAAAAAGTAGTCCTTGAGTAAGTAAAAGAATGCCAGAAACGATGTTCGGTATTTCACTCACCCCAGTGCCTGATTTCTGAATGTGGTTACTCTGAGGTGATCATCTTTTAATTATGGCCTCAGGGACTTGCAGGAATCCCAGACAACTTTGGAAGAATCACTTTCACCTTTAGCTGACAGAAAGGGGAGGGGGACATTAGAAATAGAAGGAGCTTGCAGAGCTCATATTAACCATTTTGCAGTTAATGATAAATTCTGAGTAGGGAGATTTCATTTTGCTGAGATGGGAGATAGGTTATAAAACACAAATCCATTCCCAGATTTGGCCTCTAATAATGTTTGATTTTACAATTAGTCCTTTCTTTTTTATTCTGTTAGTGTTTTAACTGTCAGTTCAAGTAGGAGTTATAGATGTCTATTAATGGTTCATTAATCACATTCGAGAGATCATCATCTTGGAAACTGGAGGATGGAAATTTTAATTTTCTTCTGGACTGCCAGCCAGGTCTGTGCCTATGGGAGGGAATGCTCTCCACTTGTCATCAGCTGACACAGTTTCTGAGGCCATTTGTTAATTATCCCACTTGATGTGAAGTCAATTTGATTTAGAATCCTGGCTTTCAATGAAAGCAATTGTAGAATTCAAGTAATTCATGCTCTACACATGTGTAACATAAGACATTTCTGTTTTCTATGGCTGCTCTCATTTCTTCAGAGGCCCTTTTAGGGGATGAGTTTGGACATGGGGCCTGTGAGCTGCTATGTTTAACATGCAGGAAAGGCTCACTCAGCTGTTTTGGGTGACAATCACAATTTCTGTTTCCTCCTGCTGCTATCCAACAATGGTTTGGGAGGAGAGTTCAGGGTGAGCGGTTTTATCTGTCTGATCTCACATAGTGATAAATGAGACCAAGCAGCAGTAGGACACCAGGAACCTTGTTGATTCTTGCTTGGGACAAGTTGTCAGGCTACATAGGGTCCAGCTTGTCACCTGGTCCTCACGTTGGAGTCTGCCCTCCAGATGTTTGCTCTTAGTATACCATCCATGCATATTGTTTCAACTTCAAGCTCTTGTTCACCTGCTGGTCTCAGCACCTCTACTTTTTACTGTGAAGGTCTGCGAGAAATTTGTCATGTCTTGACTATGGCATACAAATGTAAAAAAAAAAAAAAAACACTGTCTTAGGCCTTTCCTGCTTTTTTACTTTTAAGGATTTTTGTTTTTATTTTAATTGTGGTGGTGGGTAGGTGCATGTGTGTGCAGGTGCCTCTAGTTCTCTGTAGTATCAGCATCAGTGCATGCTCTTAACCACTTAGCCCTCTCTCCAGGCCCATCTCTTCTTTCTTGCTCATCCTCATATGATGTTAAATATGCATGGAGACTGTGTTCCTTATAAGGCTTCTGCTGGGTTCCCAGGACAAAGCAGCTCTTGGGAACCACACTTGTTTGGGTATATCTATACTCCCTCACAGTCTCTTTAGAGTCCATTCCCATGGAAGGGAGATGATGTGGTTTCCTTTTTGTGGTCGTCATGTATTGTTATTCTCAGTACATAACAACTTGATTTTTTTTTAATTTAACACTTGATCTGCCTAAATACTGAACCCCAAACTTCAAGGGATAGAAACATAACCCACCTAAGCAAACTTCTTTCCCAGGCCTGAGATTCTCTGAACATCTGAAACTCCTTTCTTCTCTGGCTCTTGCTTCTCTGCCGGTGTCTGAAACCACCCCGGGTTGCTGTGGGAGAGGACTCCTGATTCACATCCTTGTCTTGCTTCTTTTTCTTCCCTCCCACTTCCCCTCTCATCCTCCAAACACAAAAGAAGTTTGAATCTATTTGTTTCTGTGCAGGTGAACAGTAGTAATTCTGTCAAAATGAGACTTCATGCATGTCAGGAGACTGGCAGCAGGTAGCCCACACTCCTTTGAACTTCCTGTTTTGAAGGAATTTACAAACCTGAAAGAAAAGGAAAAGAAAGTCAGAAACTTATAGGAAAATTACAGTATGTGGTCTTCCTGTTTCTGAACTTACCTTCTCCATGAAAAGCAGACATCCCTGAGTAACAGATTTCATAATCACCATAGAAAGCAATACAGTTTGGAATTTGTACTAGCTCAACTGACTGAATGAAATTAGTTGTGTAACTTGAGGTAAAGTGAGTACCACTTAAAAGCAGCCCAAGAAGGTACATTTGCTTCGTGGGATGCTGATATCCCCTGTGGCTTATCAGCTGTGCATGGACATCAAGGAAGGGCATCCTTGGTTGAACTATTCAGTTTGAGCCACTGTGGATACTTGCTTCCCATACATATTTAGTCCAAGTCCTTTCCCCTTGATGTCTGTAGAAGGTGTTTGAGGCTCTGGAGACATTTGCCAGAAGGAGAAGGATGCAGGATACTTTCTTACTGGTTGCTGCTTATCTTGGAGGCACTGCAGGTGACCTGATCATGGTGGCATTTGCTCAAGCTCTGCAGAAAAAATCATTAATTGCTGGCACTGGCACACCTAGAACTCCCTTTATCTTTTTTCTTCATTTCCAGCCTGGATGTGTAAATACCACAGAAGTGGACATTAAGAAGTCATCCCGAATGAGAAACCCACACAAAACACGCAAGGTAAATGGCCGTGTGTCCTGTTGTCTTTCTGAAGTGTCTGCTTTCAACTTCTTCATCTCAGAAAACCCTCCTCTGTTGTCACAAGCATACTTCACCCTGGGGATCTGTCCTGGTAATTCCTTTTCTGGAATGATGTAAGCAGCATCCACCATTCCTTGTAAAATCCCAAATGACAAGCTAAAGGACCTTCCACCAGAGTTTGCCCTCGGGAACCAACCAATCTTTTGGGCTTACTTACAGAACAGGGTTGAGAAGGTACTTACAGGAGTATAAGGTACCCCAAAAGTAGCTGCACTGGAAAGTCCCCCACATTTATGGACAGCAGCTTTCCAATGATTACATAGATAGAGTTCCCTCTCAGTTAACTTTCCCTGGGTATTCTGGGATCATCCAAGACCCTGAGTCCAAGCCCAATTAGGGCAAAATTGTTTACAAATGGTTGAGTGTGCAGGAGGGAATCTCAGGTAAGAGTCCAGTGACCCTCCTTATCCCCACTTTCTCTGAGGGAACTCAACAGTCAAAAGACCCGCTGGTAATGGTCTCTTGCAAGTGGCCACCACTGAGCTTATGTCTTTGGTTGCTGGCTTTCTTGGAAGACCATACTCTACAACCCATAGGAGGGTGATGCCCTGTGACTATGACAGGAGATAGGAAGAAAGCTGGTATACTTCATTCTCCATCGCAAGATAGGTGTCCTCCTGAAACCCAGAAGACAGTAACAGGAGATGGAAATGTCTGGGGAAAGATGATACCAATAAAAATACAGTGTTTATGGGGGATGATTCTGAGGGAAAAAATGAAATCTAAAATACAATTAATTACAGAAAGAGTAGAGGTCTTACTCTTAACACCCTTGAGGAAGACTATTTCTCCCACTCTGGTAGTTCCATAGTTGCCTGAAGTTCTTTGTCTAGGAGGGGAGACCTTTATGAGCTTTCCCCCTTTCCATGTTACTATGTTTATTGGTATCTTTCTTCAGGAACTATTTAGACAGTTTTGTTGATGAAATTTTATGGGTATAGCTTTCCTGGAATTTCCAGGAGACATAATCTCACAGCAAACTTCCTGTTCTTCAGGCTCTTATAATCGATCTCTCTGCTTCCTCTTCCACAATGATCCCTGAGTCTTAGGTGAAGGAGTTGTGTTGCAGATATATCAGTTGGCACTGGGCTCCAAAGCTCTGGATTTGATTGATTTGGTGGGTTTTCTTGAATGGTTCCTATCTATTTCAAAGAGAAATGTCCTTGATAAAGAGAAATATCTTTATACCTACATTTATCTGTAGGTATAAAGATAAATATTTAAAATGTTGTTATATTGTGGGGTATTTACCAGAGAAGGCGCTCAGATACAAGGTCACATCTAGCTGAGGACCTACTGGTAATTGAAAGCTACTGGAGGAATGAATGCCTGTTTTTTGTTATGTGATAGAGTCTCATGTGTTCCAGGGTGGCCTTGAACTCACTATGTAGCTGAGTATGACATTATGATCCTTCTTCCACTTCCTGAGTGCTAAGATCAAGGATCTGTGCCACCATTCCTGGTTTTGTGCAGTGAAGCAGATGCTAAGCAAACATTCCACTACTGAACATTCCCAGTCCCAGTGAAGAAGGAACTCTTTGTCATTTGTAAAAATATCACACACACACACACACACACACACAACACACACACACACACACACACACACACACACACACACACACACACACACCAGTCTCTAGACAGTACAAGTCATTGAGAAAGAGCATCCTGTGACTCGGTAGACCTTTTCTGTGGTGTTAACCCAATGTAACTCCAGCATTCTTCTAAAGTGAACTTTCCTACATGAAGATGATCAAAACAAAGATTTTTTTTTTTTTTTTGAGGTTTGGGAACCTTATTTAATTTTGCTTTGTTCTTCCTTCAAAGATCCCAATATGGCCAGAGTCCGTTGTTGTCTTTTGAGGCGGTTTCCCTTAATGTTAGGACAGACAAGATAGACAGAGACAGAAAGTCCATTTAGATGCAGTGAGCAAACACTTTCCCACTAAGAACTCTAAAGCCAACCGAATGAAAGCCCGGGCTGTGTGTGAGATGCTCCTGGTTCCTTTCATCTGCTTCCAGAGTAAGCTAGGCTCACTCTAACAGTGGAGCCAAACCGAAAAAAGTCAGCTCTCCAAAATGTGGAGGGTGCTCTCTCTTCTGCCTGAATTATTCACAGATCCTTTCCTGTGGCTGACTTCCATGTGCTACAACTGGGAGAAGAAAGCTGGGGGTGGGGGATATGGTGGAGCATAGGTGTGCTGCGTGATCCATCACTCACCTTCTTCGGCACTACACTCAGTGTTGTTATATGACCTGAGTTTCCTTGGCCTTCCTCCCAGAAATCCCAGTGTAACAGGAGAGCTCTTCACATACCATCATCCTCACACCATCAGCATCTCACATACCATCAGTGATGGCAGAAACCTGAGGTAGCACACAATGAAGTGTTGTAAAAAGAATCAATGTTTTTCCGGCACACAGTTAGGGTTGGTGGATATTATCACCCCAAGAAGTATAATTTCCTGTGTGAGTGTGTTAATTTCAGGTGGCTATAAAGTGGTGACTCCCTATGTATTTTCAAGGATCCCTCCTCCCTCCCTCTTCTTCTATACTGCCCCACTCCCTGTAAACTTTTGATAAGAAACATCAAATGAGCTTTGAGATAGTCCACTGAAAATGTTGAAGTGTTTGCTACCACCAGAGGTATTTTGTTCTGAGACTCTTCTCATTTTAATACAGTCAGTCTATGGTTTACAAAATGACATCCGAAGCCACAGTCCCACCCACACACCTACACCAGAAACCAAGCCTCCTACAGAAGACGAGCTGCACCAACAGGTAGGTCTGCCTGTGAAATGACCAGCTGAGGGTCCGTGTGATGATCATGCAGAGAAGAGAATGAGCATTCATTCATACTGGATGGAGTTTGAAAGGTTATTTGCATGTTCAAGTGTTTCATAGCAATTTACAATTAAAAGACAATGAAAGTCAGGCATGGTGGCACATGCCTGGTATTCTAGCTTTCAGGGGCTGAACACAGGAGGATCAGAAGTTCCAGGAGAGTCGTGTTTAAGCCCAGATTCTATCTCAAAATGAAAATAAAACAAAATTTTAAACAAAGAGGCTGAAGTATCACTCAATTGTAATGTGCTCACTTGGCCTGTGTAAGACCTTAGGGCCAGCCAATCCATGTTCATATTGTGTACATTGATCTGATTCTAAGACATGACCCTTGAAGCATACAATATATGGAAATGCTTTTGAAAACTCTTCACTCATTTTTCAATCTTTTCCTTCAGACCAATTTTGGACCATATACCTGCCTTAGAGGTGTCTTGCCATTGAGACTTGCTGTGTACTCTAAAGCTGTCTCAGAGGACAGGGTAGCAGCTTGGAGACAGTCTGATTTCCACATGGGGTAATAAGATCACCACAGAACATGGGTGCCCTTGTCTCTGCAGCACTGATTTCTCTAACCTTTTGAGGTTTGTCATTATCAACCGTGGTGTGTCATCATGGTCTGCATTGTTCCTTCTTCAAAGTCAGTTTGTCTCCAAAAACTGTTTCAAAGCAAATGCCAGTCTCATATCAAGTCATGGTTGGCTTAATCAGGGGCCTGCTCCCTGACCCTTGACTCATTTTCTCTAATATCTTACTGCACTGTGCTTTATCAATAAGTCATTGTTCACTTTTATAGTATATTTATAATTACCACAAGGAAAAGGTAGTTCATAGGCTTATTTCCTAAGTTAGTTTTATTGTGTATTTATATCTTTATGGGCATGTGTCATGAGCTGATAAGATGGCTTTCAGAATATATCATTTTAATCCTTCCTTTGGATAGCACAAGGATGTAAAATTTATCTTAAAATTATGGTAACCAATAAAGCTGCATTTGTTTTATGAGTGAAATATTTGTAGAGTAATTGGATTCTGAATCTAGTTATTTGTCACAAATGTTTAAAGCCACCATAGTACTTTTCAAATAAGGTTACATTTTCTTGAAGCAAGCATTGTACTCAAATGCATTGCTGTTCTGGGGTTACACTGGTTATATTTACATTCAAATAGAATATATATATATATATATTCTATTTGAATATATATATATATATATATATATATATTCTATTTGAATATATATATATATATCCCTTTCAGGAATTTCTTCTTTAATTTTTTTCTATTTTTTTTTTCTAGAATGTACTCAGCAAGGACTGGAGTTTAGAGTGGTGAACTGAGATGACATTTTTATGTAACTATGTCTTCAACTTTTTTTCCAGATAAAATACTGGCAAATACAGTTAGATAGACATCGATTAAAAATGTCAAAAGTTGCTGATAGGTAAGTATTTTAAGATATTAATATTTTTTTAAAGATGTGTTTAATTTTATGTGCTTGTGTTTTGACTGCATGTAAGTCTGTGCATGTGTGTGCTTTGTGCCCATGGAGGACAGAAGGCGGCTTTAGGAGTCATGGATGTTTTTTGAGGCATCGTGTGGTTTCTGGGACTCAAACCCAGGTAATCTATAAGAGTAGTTCTTAATCACTGAGCCATCTCTCTGGCCCCATGCTATAAATTTTAAATGTCATGTGACAACTGTGTTAAAGATAATAAGCCAGTGGATGGAGGAGAGTGGAAACAAACATTGAAACATTGGCTGCCGTGTGTTGTCTTATCTTTCCCATGAGAAAACTTCTGAAGAAGTCTCTTGTCATAATTTAAAGACAACGAAATAATGACCATCTTACATTCCAGAAATCCAAAATTTGTAGAACCAAGAATCGTGTTAATGGGAGTGACTTGTTCTCACTCCTAGTGGGAGAAATGAATCTTTTAACTTACTGCTTATCTTTTGCTTTTGATATTATTTAAAAAAATGTTAGCTAGTGAGCTTTATCTATATTTGAGACAAAATTTGACTTTCAATCCTTTTTCCAACTTGGCTCCCTTCTGCTCTGTTATGAATGTCCTGGCTAGCCAGGACAACAACGACCCTGAGTACCTACTATTCAGGCACAGCTGGCCATGTAGTCTTTATAGGAGCATCCTCACTTCCATGTTCAGGCTGGAAGGCAGAATCCTAACCCACATCTGCCTGCTGGAACCATGGTGAATTACTGCATGTAGGTTGTGGAAACATAGAAATTGCCATTGGGTTTCTTTCTAGAAATTTATGTGGTTCCCATCTTCATAGTGTTTCCCTTATACTGAAGCAGGTATAACTTCAGGTTGCAAATAAAGCTCGATTTTTTTTTCCTCTATTTTGTTTCCTAGTCTACTAAGTTATACGGAACAGTATGTAGAGTATGATCCATTTCTTGTGCCACCTGACCCTTCCAACCCATGGCTGTCAGATGATACGACTTTCTGGGAACTTGAAGCAAGGTAAAGACATGGCCTCTTCCTTCCACGTATGTCAGCTATTTAGGGTGTGTGTGAAACAGCAGAGTCAGGAGCTGGCACCTTTTAGAGAGGGTTTTTGCTTTTGCTCTATGTCATCCATGATTTATCATTCTTAGTCAAAAAGAGATTTTAGGCCTGGGCTTCCACACTGAGATTTGCCCTGCTGCTAGAGCGCTGTTCTGCCATGAGAAAGGATGGGGTCTAGTCATCCATGGCAGCCTGGATTGTCACTGTGTTAAATGAAATAAGTGGGCTATATAAACAAGAGAACCACACAATGTTACAAAATATAAAACTGCAGAAAGCTGAGTGTAAATGCTGGTTCACACAGAGTAGGCAAAGTAGGGGAGAAAAGGGCATAAGGAGAGGTTGATCAATGGACATTAAATAATAGTCCCATGTCATCTAGGAGCTCAGGTGTATTATTTGTGAATTTGAAAACTAAACAAAAGGATCCTGAATACTTTTATCTCAGAGACATGCTACTTGAAGAGATGCATTTACCTTGATTTAAACATTACAAGTTGTACATGTTTTATAATATCATATAGTCCTCCATATATACATATATATATTCTTATATATATATATTCTTACATTTATATATATATATTCTTACATCAAATTTTATAGATTCTAATTTTAGAAACAAATTTACATTGCTCAAAGAACTGGCCTAAAATTAGGGCTGACGTTTTAAAGATGGGTTAGTCAGAATTCAGATTTCGGTTTTTCAAATTCAGCTCCTTGCTAATAAATCTTTTGAAAATCCATATAGTCACATAGGCTTGTGTTCGGGGAGAATGGATTCCAAATCCACACTTGATTAAACACAGTGTAAACATGCCTATATTCACACCATTTTATAAATAAATGGATTCACCATAAATACAGAGATACTGACTTTTTAAAACCCAAGCACAATTTAGAACTGCAGATATGTTTGGTGTGCTGTGTGGGCATTGTGGCATCAATCTTAAAGCTCACTCAGAAGTGGTTTAATATATCTTTTCAAAGACAGGGTAAGTATTCAATAGCACTTCTGTTTTGTTTTGCTTTAAGCAGGGCCTCCTGTAGCAGATGTTGTCCTTCAAATTGTTATGGACCTAAGGATGATATCCAGCTCCTCATCCTTCTACCTCTGACTCATAGTCACTTGGATTACAAACCTGTGATATCATACATGGCTCCAGGTTGTATTTCTGGGCCATTTCTCTTATATCCAGCCATGGATCTTAAACATCCACTAATTTAGAAGTCTTCAGTCACAAGTTTTGTACATATATGCACACACACACACAAAAAAAAAATGTGTGGATCTATCTCTATCTCTATCATCTCTATCTCTAGCTCTATCTCTATCATCTCTATCTCTATCTCTATCTCTATCTCTATCTCTATCTCTATATCTATATCTATATCTATATCTATATCTGGAAGCTGGAACCCCCAATCCACCAGTAAATATGGCTCATGTTTAATTGCAACAGAGTCATATGTAGAAATGAGGCCTTCCAGGCACAAATACATCATTCTAAGGATGCCCTACACCATATACTGCAACTGTATAGTGGTTGAAATGGGGTTCTGGGTAGCAGTGGCTGGATTTTTGCCCCTTATTCCTTGTATGACAGGATCATGTTATAACTCTTTAGGCATCAACTTCTTCTATAAAATGAGAGAGGGAATGCCAGTCTCATAAAGTTGTTGAGAATCCATCCAGATTCTTAGTTATAGATTGTGTTATTAATTTAATTTATACCTCACTGTGATTTCATGAAGAATGGTCCATCAGTGATGTATTGCTGTTATACAAGATAAGCTAAAGATGGGCATTCTTCTAAGGCATACATGATAAAGAAAATAGGAATTGGCCTAGGCATAGTGGCACATGTCTTTAATCCTGTACTTGTGAGGCAATAGCAAGTGCAACTCTTGTAACTGAAGAAAAGCAGTGCACGAGAGAAAGATGACATTCGACAGGGTTCAAGCAGTGTTATTTTTTTTTTAATTGGGGAAAGGGATCATAAAAAGGGGGAAAGGGAGGGGGAGACCAGCCTCCAGAGACAGGAGCAGCAGGAAAGAGGAGAGAAGAAGGAGGGAAAATGAGGGGGAGAGAGAGGAAGAGGAACAGATAGGGAGGGAGAAAATGAGAGAGAGAAAGAGTGGAGGTAGGCAGGGCCCTTTTAAAAGGGAACATAGTGAATGTGCACAGGTGGTGCCCTTAGTGGCTGCACCTGAGCACATATCCTGTCAGAACCCCAAGGACAGGCCAAAACTGATGCCTGAATATTAACATCTTGGTAATTCAAGGTCAGCTTGTGTCTACACAGTCACTTCTACGTAAGCCAGGGCTACATAGTGAGAACCTATCCCACCTTAACCACCTTTCCAAATGGAAATTGTTATAAAAAGAATATATTTAACCTTATTTTCTCTCCCACAGCAAAGAACCAAGTCAACAGAGAGTAAAACGATGGGGTTTTGGCATGGATGAGGCATTGAAAGACCCTGTTGGGAGAGAGCAGTTCCTTAAGTTTCTAGAATCAGAATTCAGCTCAGAGAACTTAAGGTGAGATACATTTTGTCATTATGAGGCAAGGAGCCACTGTTTTGTCTAGTTACTTTAGATGTAATAGACCGGTTGCTCTCACAGTATCACAATGATGTAAAGAAAATTCATCTCTGATACCTAAAGATGGAAGAAAGAAAGACAAAGCTATCCAGCATTATCGATTCCTTTTCATAATTTATTTTTACACTTCCACTGGATTTGTTGACTACATAAATTTAGAACTTTTGAAGTTAACCCCATAAAGAATCATGATTCTCAGATCAACATTTAGACAAAATGGGAAATGTCTGTATTAGTCGGTGTTCATGTCATAATGCCTGGCAGAAACAAAGGAAGGAAGATATATTTTGACTCACAGATTCATGAAATTTTAGTCCTTCATGGTGGGAAAGCATGACAGAGCAACTCAGGTCATGGCAATGGGAGTGTATGGCTAAGGCTGATCTAGGAGGCAGAGAGTACGTATGCTTGAATATTATATATGTGTGTGTATGTGTACTATGCATTTCTTGAACTATTATATGCCTATGATGCTTCTTTATTAAATGATGAAGTTCCCACAGCTTTCTGAAATAAAACTACCAACTGGGGACCAGGCATTCAAGACACGGGCAGCATTTCAGAGTTGAGTTTAATCATAACAATGCCCATAGTACTTTTACAGTTATTTTTAAATATCAGCATTTACTCATCAATATTAACTTCCAGTATCACTACTTTGGCAAGAAAGAGAGGGTGAATATCTCAAAGATTTTGGAACTAAAGTCAAAGGGCAGCTTTTATTACTGTGTGCCTTTAGGTGCAGTAGAGCTAGCTGTTGACCACTTCTCAGCCCTTAGCACAAAGAGCTGTTGAGACTAATGATGCATGAAACAGAGGAAGAGGCAGGGCACTTGTTTTGCCCAGCTGTCCTAAACACTATTCTGATCTGTCATAATATTTCATAACTCAAGGGGCAACTAGGAAAAGCTTTTAAATCATGAAGCATTAGAGCAGATATTCATAGATCTGCTTAAGATTATTAAAGCAATATGTTTTCACTACATGAAAATCCCCCCCTTTTTTTTCTGCTGAGGTTCTCCTTTCATTGTTCTTTGAAATCTGATATCCTGTTTTTCCCTTTGCCTTGTCTCACTAGACCCCGTGTAATTCATTTATAGAAGGATATTGACAACTATTTCTTTTCATGGGGACTAAGCTAGCAAAGGACTACCACATTCTCTTTAGGAGCTAATCACAAACATGCATTAAGGTGGCAGATGCCTCAGCGTTAAGGCAGGATGACCCCTGTCAAGACTGGAATCCTTTCATTTTCTCTGTCTGTCATGGATTTTGGGGCATGCTTTCTTCTTGTCTTGTGAGGTTTGGATAATCCTGGGGATTTTTGTTGGGCTTACTAAATCAAATTTTTTCAAGAAAATAAATGGGCCCATGTGATGCTGAAGCCAAGTTCTTACATAAGAGAGTAGAGAGGGGTACCTAACCTGGAGTCACCACAGACATCTTAATGACTTGCAGAACCAGAAATGGCTTCCAGGCTGAGAGCAGGTGATGCGAAGACTGTTGTGCCAAAAAGAAAGAGCAAAGATTAAGCATGGTGTGTGAATTCTGGGCTTCAGGGAGGAACCAAGTCACTGCCAAGTCTTCTTTAACACCTTTGCTATTTCTTATGTTTAATCCTATGCCATTCTAATTTCCCTAAAGAAAGATTATACATAGTAACTATTAGGGCTGAGGAGATGGCCCAGTCAGCAAAGTTCATCTTCTGAAAGCATGGAGACCTGAGTCTGATGCCCAGAACCCATGTTCTAAAGCAAATCTGAGCATGATGGTGCATCACACTGTAATCATAGTGCTACATAGGTGGAGACAGAAAGATCTCCAGGGGTAATTGGCTAGCTGGTCTCAACAGATCAGTGAGCTCCAGGCCAATGAAAGGCACTCTCAAAATCTAAGGCATAGATGGAAGCATAATTCCGTGGCAAAGCACTTGTGCAGCATGTGTGAGAGCCTACACTCAATCCCTGGCACTTGGATTGGATTCTTGATGTAATTCAAAAAGTCAAATGCTTTTTCTCAGAGAAAAGAAAGAAGCAACTCCCAAAGCACATCCACATCGTACATCACACACACACACACACACACACACACACACACACACAGAGATAAAGAATATAAAAGTAAAGAAAAATAAAGAGGATGGCACATCCAGGAAAAGGCACACACAAGTATTAAATATGTCTTATATATGTATATATACATGCATATGTATTTCTTGTATTCTTGAGTTGTCTCTTATATGCATATCATATTTCTTTATTACGTGTAGATAAATGATAGAGAGACACAGGTGTGGAAAGCATTTTAAGGTCCTAAAGTATCCTATGTTTTTTATAACATTACTTCTCTGAGTATACATATAATGCTTTGCCTCCCTTCTCTATGAAAAACATGAAATAATAATCAAAAATATGCATTGTCAATGTTCTTGCCTTATTTCCTAGATAATCAAAGCATGTCTAAAAGTCAGATCAGCATCTTAAACAAGGACAGAATGCACAAAATGAAATTCTTGTTTCTTATGAGCCAGTATGAATCTCTTGTTGACCATTACCCAAGTCTAAACCATACTCTGGCTTGAAGATGGAGGTTTCTGTCCCACCTGGTCCTGCATCTGTTTAGGCCCAAATAAACACATGGATGCTATATTAATTATTAAACTGTTTGACCAATGGATAGGATCCTTACTATCTAGCTCTCTCTTAATTATTAACCCACAACTAATAATCTATGTATTTCTTCTACATGACCTTATCTTACTGGAGAAGGCTCCAGTACATTATTCATTCAGCAACTACATAGCATATCTCCTTGATGGCCTCTCTCTTCTTTTTTCTCCCCAGAATTTTCCTCATCTCCTAGCCCCACCTATACTTCCTGCCTGGCTCCTGGCCAATCACTGTTTTATTCATCAACCAATAAGAGATATATACACAAAAGAACATACCCCATCACTGGCTCCCACCTATGCATCTATTTCCCATACCATAGTGATCCAGACAGCAAGCAGGGCCAGATTTGTAATTAAATTACTCTCATTGTGTCTTTATATAAGCAGCAGAAGCCTCTGAACTAGAGTCCAAAGGTCCTGCTGTCACTGGGACTGTGTCACTTTAGTTATCAGGGTGGAAGTACTCAAGAGATACTGCTTACCCTTCTCTGCTTACTCTTCAAACACACCTTTCTGTCTTCTGTTGCCCATACTTTGCTAAATCGATATGGTAATAGCATGGCTTTTATCATTAGGCATTTTGAGATGCCCTTTATGTAACCTATGCTCTGTACTCGTCACTAGTTCCACTGGTTACTAGGGGTACCCCTGGTAGACGGGCTTTTTCCATGCCACTGTATTGATGAGGAAATCAAGACATGGGATGCCAGGGACTTCCTTAGAATCCAGCTGCTACCACGTGAAGAGTGGGATTGAAAGTGGTACCCTCTCCATCTTACAAAGCTAAGCCAACTGTGCTAATGATAATATGATAAGAATACAGAAGGTGATGCTGTTGTTAGGGAAATAGTGTGATGGAACAGTTGTGAAAATGCTACATATCTTCCAGAGCCACCCTTCAATAAATCACCAGTCTTCATATCTTCACTTCCCTGATCTCTAACATGGGGAGTTCATCACAGTATGGATGTTGTGAAGACTACAAGTACTTGGCATAGTACCTTCACCTACATATGGATTGGGTGTACATGATCACATTACCTACCACTTCTGTGCTTTACCCTTATTTCCAGGTCCATTTAATTTCTGATGTCAGTTCAGGTAGAGTAGGACTCATTCTGGTTCAGCATTCCCGACTCTCTAGTGTATATTTCCTACAGAAACTCCAGTGGTGTACTTCCTAGCATTGCAGCTGTTTTGATATGAACTTTTTTTTTTTTTTTTTTTTTTTTTTTTGCTGTTAGTGCTGTGTTTGAAGATAAAGCCCTTCCTGTGTTGATTGATGCTTCAGTGAAATTGAGACTATACAGGATCAGGACTCTGACACATCTGCTTTTAATAAAAGCCACTGAAAATCAGCGATTCTCAATCCTTCCTTTTAAATCACTTTTTGAATGCTGGGGAGGGAGAAGCATAAAAATCAAGAGTTTAAGGTCATCTCTAGCAACATAGGAAAGTCAAGACCAGCCTGTGCTACAGGAGACTCTATCCTAAAAAATCAAAAATAAAACAAGCAGAAAACAACTTTTGTAGTTTTGAATATGACTCTTAAGAAAAAAACAAAAACAAAAACAGAAAGCTAGTGGGGATCTGATATTGGAATCCCCAGTGAAAGTGAGCTTACTAGAGTAGTGAGAGAACATTAGGTGTGCCTTTGGTGTGCCTTTGGGGCTGAGAGGTGCTGTGGTGTTTTGTAGGTTCTGGCTGGCAGTGGAGGACCTGAAGAAAAGGCCTATCCGAGAAGTACCGTCTCGAGTGCAGGAAATATGGCAAGAATTTCTGGCTCCTGGTGCCCCCAGTGCCATTAACTTGGATTCTAAGAGTTATGACAAAACCACACAGAATGTGAAGGAACCAGGACGATATACTTTTGAAGATGCTCAGGTCAGTCCCACAGCTCTCTGCAGTGTTTAAAGCTCAGTTTCTTTGACTGAGGACAAAACAAAGACATTTCAAAATAAGTCATCTTTTTAACCCCTGGGAATGGGTTTTTTGTTGTCATTTGTTTTGTTTTGGTTTTTTTGTTTGTTTGTTTGTTGGTTGGTTGGTTTGTTTTAGGGGGTTTCAAGACAGAGTTTCTCTGTGTAGCTTTGTAGATCAGGCTGGCCTCTAACTCACAGAGATCCACCTGCCTCTGCCTCCTGAGTGCTAGTATTATAAGTATGCACCACCACCACCACAGAGCAAATTTTTTAAAATATAAATTTAGTGTTTATACATGAGAATTTCATGGGCCATCCAGGATACTCTCACATCATGCATAACTGTACAACAAACTGAGGTTTCACTAGATTTAGAAGATAATGGAACTTAAGCTTTCCTAAACCTGCTGGAATGAGAGGAGCACTTCCCAGATTTGGACCAAGTTGCAGTTAATTGAACATATTCTTTTCTTTGCTTGACTTCTTCTTCAGCAGCAGCTATCGGTAGAATGCAAGAGAGGCTAAGGTGTAGCTCATCAGGAAAGCACTTACCTAAAATGCATGAGGCTTGATCCTCAGTTCAAAGGCCAGGGAGGAAGAAGAACTCGGCACACTTATTAGGGACAGATGACTAACATCACCATATAAGAGAAGAAGCATGGGAATTTTGAAATTTGTCATTTCACTAACCCAACAACTAACTTCAGACTTGAGCTCTGGCCTAAAATAGGTATAGAAGATAATTTATCATGGATTGGTCCCAAGAGTGAGATCTACCCAGGCTGCCTGGCTCTCCCAGCAGCTATAGGTGCCTAGAGCCTCCGAGATGACTATACAGTCTTGATGTCACTTTGGGCTTGGAGTCATTTTCAAGAAAACAGATTTGTTTCAATTCTCAAATGTTCCACATAAATTGTCACATTGATTTCAAGATATTTCAAACGTCCCCTTGGCTAAATTCTATTATTAAAGAGATCACATATGGTTTCTCTTCTTGAGTAGGTCCCAACCCAGTGTAAACATTGATCTGGGAAATAAATGATGACTGGAAAGTTTAAATATCCTGCAAGCATGAGCTGTTCCCATCAGCGCTATAGTTGCTATTTTTAGCTACTTCTGCGTTTGTTCTTTAGATACCTGATTGTCCTCATCTCAGTGCTTCAATCTTCCATTGAACTGATAAAGGAGCCCCTCACCCATTCTCTCTTTCCAGGAGCACATTTACAAGCTGATGAAGAGTGACTCATACCCCCGCTTTATAAGATCTAGTGCCTACCAGGAACTTCTACAGGCAAAGAGAAAGGTACTGGTTCTTTGTGACCTCTCTTGACCTTAGTTCTTAATTATAATTAATAAGAGTAAATGTCTCTGTGGGGCCAGGGTTTCAATCAAAGGGTAAGTATCCATTCTCTAAAGACCTTTCCCCCAACCCCTCCATTTCTAAGGGTCATTTAAGTTGGTTTTGCTTCTGTTTGTTGATTGCTCTGTGTATCATTTTTTTTTTTTTGGTTGTTTTTGCAGATGTCCATGCTTTACAGAGGCTATTAGAAGGTTGTTTTCATGTTTATTGTTAATCTTTCATATTGCTAGTTAAAGGAAATGGAAAAACTCCAATCAAATAAAAAGTCGAGTGCTGAAACTTGAAGACAGTTTTGTTTACTTACAAAGGTAGCTGTATGTTTATAGGGAGACATAAACTTATGTTTTTCAAGGATAGCTGCTAAAGGCAGATAAATATTTTCATTTGACTTATATCCCAAACTATTTAGTATCTTGATAATCTATTTCAAACTAAGATGGTAAGCAAGCACAGTTGGGTAGTAGCAGTAGACTTCATTAATTAATTAATATTTGTAATCAAAGTCTCATTGTACACAAAACCCTTATATGACTAATGTAACATTAATTAGAAAATATGTAGAGAAAAATCAACTTTATTCATTATTTTTAATGTTAAAAACCATGGATTCTTACAATTCTAAAATTAAGCTACAGTTCTCTTAATTTATCATTTAAACTAATGTGATATTTTTATAGACCATTGCCATTACAGATAAAAATAGTTGCAAGTGGCTATACTGCCCAGAGTGGCAATTGTTAATGTTTAAAATTAATTTTAATTAAATGAAACCACACAAATTTCTAGCCAACCAATACAAGTTTGAAGATACTGAGGTCAGTACATAGTCTAACCTCTCAGAGCCACAAGACTGACAGCTTTCTGCAGTGTTTAAAGCTCATGTAAATATTCATAAAATAAGTTTCATTGATTGAGTACAGAACAAAGACATTTCAAAGTAAATCATCTTTTAAACCCCTGGAAAAGTGCTCAGTCACTGTAAGAGGCTCTAATAAGAGACAGAACCAAGTGGGATATCCATCCTTGGAGCAAAGTCTAGCCTACAGAAACTCTAATCAAATTAATGCTATCAACAGAAATTCAAACTTCATGGACTATTAAGAGTTGATTCTAAAGAAATTCTAGTGGATTTCCAGATATTTAGGCTTTGCAAATATCAGCATAAAAGCTACCATATTTTCCTCATTCTGCTTGATTTTTGCTTTAAATTGCACCATTTTGTTTGTTCAAGTATAATTTTGGGTTTTATGATGAAATCACCCAAAAACAAAGAACCTGGATTCAGTGATGAGAAGCATCTCTTGGCAGTCCCGCTGTCATGTGGGCATGGGTTTCATACGTGGGCTTAGTGTAGCATTGTTTTACCATCCTGTCTTTTTCTGTTCTGTTTTTCTTGCCTTTTTTTTTTTTAATGTTCCCTCATCTCCCTTCACCCTACCCCACATCACACATTTAAGTCTGAAAACTCAATGGATCGCAGAACATCTTTTGAGAAATTTGCACAGAATGTGGTAAGTTTTACTTTTTGAGTAATTGCAAGTCATTATCTCCAACAAAAATTCCCCTAGTTTTAGTCCCATTGCACACCTTGCGTTCTTTGACACCAAAAGTATTGTCTTTATTTAAACCCATAATCCTGCTTCCTACTTATCTCTCTCCCCAACCCTTTATACAGTAGAAAAAAAGCTGTCATGCAGGAACAACCACATGAGCTGACTAAGGTTTGGAAAGAAGTATATATAGCATGATGTATACAACGAAGGAATAAGTTACTCTTTGTGTCTGTGTTCCATGTATTCTTTTCCTTACTAATGATAGTTGCATGCATTTCTTTGTTCTTACCCTAAGCTCTTCATTATGCTTAAAAAATTAAGACAATGAAAGCAATGTTCTTTTGGTCTTTAAGAGGAGAAAATGGTCAATTGAGCAGTTTAAAGCCAAGTGGCTATTGGTAGCAAGCCAATCTCCCTACCCTTAAAAAGAACTACCACCTTCCCACTCTTAGTCTTTATTTTCCACAAATATGTTAGAAACTGTTGCATTAATCTAAGAAACCAGTAGCTTTACTCTCAGAATGTTCTTAGCCTCTTGCCATGTGTTTTGGTGATATATATTTGTTTGTTGGATCTCTTGTTTTATTTTTTTTTCTTTTCTTTTCTTTTCTTGTACTGTGCCAACGCCTTTGGAACTTTCTGACATTGTATAAGCTCAAACTAAAGACTTCAACACATTTATTTTTATAGGGCAGAAACATCCCTATTTTCCCATGCCATAAAAACTGTACACCAACACTGAGGGCCAGCACTAACCTGTTATGAAAAGAGGTAGAACAATCTTGGTTTCTACTCAAGTTTGTCTGCATCATCTGTGGAGTCATGTGGTTAGCTCCATGCTGCTCTTTGTGTGTGTATGTGTGTGTGTGCTGTGGCTTTTGCTGTGATAGTCAACTTAAGTGGAGTTACGTGTGCTGAGATATAAGCAACATGAATTCAACAAACTCAATGTTTATTTTCAGTTTCCTTCAAGGGTTCACTACCTTGGGAAATGCTAATCCACTCTACATCTGCTATGACTATACAAAGAATTAGAAAGATTTTAAACAGCTACATAGACTTTGAACAATCAATGTGATTGCATCAATTAAGAGGTCAGAGAATGACAAATTCCAAAAATTAATCACATTACACATTTCACAAAGCTTTGGCTATCTCTATTGGAATCTCTGCCCCTTAACACAGAGTTTCCTTTTAAAATATCTCATAAGTCACAATGGAGAACGGCAATGACAAACTATCTCCCTAAGATTTTTACAGGGGAAAGAAGCCACAATATATCATCAGGTACTCTGTGTAACACTAAAGAATTATTTAAAGTGAATCCCTTTCTAATGTAATGTGGAAGGAATATTGGTTTTTGGTTTCTTTTTTAGATTGTAATAGAAGTTTCTGTGATGGAATTTAAAATAGTAATGTGACTTGGGGGACATGGAAGAGAGAAATACATTTTTTTCCTCCAACTCCAACCCATATCTCACTCACTTCCACGTTTCTGAAATAGTGCTGCATGGTCCACAGTGGGCACCTTTAAAAACCACAAACCACTAAGAAAAAAGGGGAAGCTGGGCTTGAGCAGCTCTCTCTTCCACCAAAACTTATACAGTTACCTGCTTAGTTGCAAACACAGTGCTTCATCTTGGGAATCTGTATATGGGATAGAGTTTGCCTCAAAAGTGCCTAGTAGTATAAACAAAATGAAAGTATGTAAGGGGAAAGCTGAATCCCTTCTATTTGGTGCTATGTCCAGTTGCAGAATGCTCAGAAGGAATAGCATTTAATTTTTTGACTGTATTAATAGGACTTCACTAGTCAGGATGGGCCAAACCTTCTTTAAAAGGGAGGAAGAGGGAGGTCAGAAAGGCTGAAGAGAAAAATGGAATTCTCTCTCTCTCACACACACACAACACACACACACACTTACATATAAAACATACTAATTACTTTCAGAAAGCCCTCATATAGCATTAATTCTTTTCCATCTGAGAAAATAAAATATGATCATTTTTATTGTTTGAATTATTTATGAATATTCTGTTTGGTGTTGCTGTGAATAAATAATTAAGGAAATTAAAGGTCTCCAAATGAACCCAGAATGAGTTCAGGCCCAGCAGCTGTATTGGGGATCATAAATGTTGGCATGCTGAGTTTTATTAGAGACCATTATAGGGTCAATAAAATAATTTCAACACAAGTAAAAATAAAATATGTGATTATAAGATAGAGACATACTAGGGGAAAGGTCAAATTTGCAGAAGCATTTCAATGGAGCCCTAGATACAGGTGGCTCTGGCAGAGCAGGAATACTACATGAAGGACAGGATGTAAGGCAAAACGGAACAGAGAAAACACACATAAGCAGATCTCACTGTGAAACTGGGGGATATGAGATGACAACACTGATTACTGATTACTTGCTATGAAACAAGGTCTATACCAAGAACATTGTGCTATCTAAATTAATCTGACCCTAGAAGGTCGAATTATAGTACACATCTACTCACCCATTTTATAGGTGAAAAAGTAATTGGAGAATGCATCTTTAAAAAATATAATTTTCCCAAAATGACACAGTGAAGGAGATGGCTGTGGCCAAACCTTATTTCCTATTCGCCACCCAGTCACAATCTCCTCTCCAATCCAGACCACTTCAGGTAAATGCTGATTTTAGGGAGTTCAGTTTATGTGTTTCCAAATAACACATCTGTAACCTGGGTGATAAGAAGAGAATCACATCCCCCCCCCCCAGCCCAGAGTCAATGTTTTTGTAACCATCATTTCCCAAAGCCATGAAAACACTCATTACTCATTAGTTACCTGACCTACCAGTCTCTACCCCCTTATCCCCGTCCACCAGGCACATCAGAGGACCATCCTTACAGCCGACTGTATTCCCAGGACATCTCTTCCCCATCGTATGTCTGCTTGTTGTCTGTATGCTCAACAATCCCAGGGTGCTTTGGGGCAGGTGTTACCTTGCTTTCTCAGTGAAGCCACTTCCCAGCATCACTGATTGCTGAGTGTTATAGCCAGGATTGGAGGCAGAATTTACTTACTGAAACGTATTACTCTCTGCAAACTGCCTTTGTTCTTCCCCCTAAGCCCAAAACAGGTGATACGAGTATAATTCACAGTTGTGCAATGTCTTCACACTGGCTTGTCTCAAGGGAAAAATAAAACAACCTATTATCTGTGACACACTCTTTTGTTTCTCTATTATTCTTACCATTAGAGCAATCCCTTAAGATCCGTTTTTCAAAGGTCACTGTGTCCTTTCATGCCCTCAAGTGTCATTCATACTAAGTTGGCTTGATTCTTCTCTCCTATGGAGCCTGTGTTTTACTGACTGTGAAAATTATTTCCTTTCTCTTTCATGATCATGTGTATCACCGTTTCTCCATCTGTTTAACTGCCACAATGCTTGTTTACCACAGGACACTCACAGAAGAACAGATAGGACATGAAGTGGAAAAAGTGCATGAGAATTGATCAGCAATGCCATCTGTCGTTCATAAATCAAGTACCGATGAATCATCTCTCCCTTGCTTGTGTGAGGAGGAAATTGAATCAGCTTGGCTTTGAGTTAGTAGGAACTGTAGAGATGAGTATTAGGGGATGCTAGTGACGCATTCCTAGGAATTCAGTAAGCTAACCTCTTTTTGGAGAATAGTCTTGTTCTGTTCCAGTGCAAACAGATATCTTTAGAGCCTTTCAAAGAATCGGTAGAAAAGCTGTAATGGTCTTTTGAGGCAAGTCATGCCCTCTGCTCCGGCCTACTTGTGATAAGTTGGAGCATCAACCTTTGTCATCACCTTCTGGAGACTTTATGCCAGAACTGATTTGTATTCTGCGATTCTGGTGTTAGGGAAACAGTCCTGGGCTTCAGACATACTGGTTAATACTATACAGTGAGATAACCACTCCAGTTCCCACTTTATGAGACAATTTTCACAAGTGCCTTGCTTGACTAGGAAAGGAGATGGTCTTTCTGAATCAAATCTTTACTAACAGTGTAGCTCAGTAGTTTAAATATTGACAGGATAAAATATAAACACTGAGCATTAAACAAAGAAACACATTCAAAACTTAACTACTCCTGAATCTTCTTTTTTACTAAAGCTAGTAAGTTTGTTTTCTTTGTCAGTTTTGAGATAGGGGTTACATTCATAGCCCAGGGTTGCCCTTGAGCTCTCTGTTATCTTACCTCTATCTCTTGAGTGTGGTTCACCACCACACTCAGTTGCAGAATCTGTGTTAGTGACAGAATGTTCTTTAGCCTTAAATTTCAACATGCTTGTTTACAGTCCAGCATCAAGTCCAGTTCTGTATCTTATCCTGTGAGGTCTAGAAATCATTTCAACTGTTGGACCCCAGCTTCCCCAACTCTATATATCACTACCCTGAATCAGATCTTCCCTTATTTGGACATAGCTATTAAATGTCAAAATATGACGGGTATCCTTCCACTTAGATACAGATTTTCTTCTCTTAGTATATTCACTTAAAAACGGAACTCATTGTTTAATTGTAATATAACTGTATAAGGAAGCATTCTCACTCCTTGTTCTCGATCTCATTTTTTTCCTAACACAGGATGGCACATGAGTGATAGAAATGGTCCATTCTGGATGCCAGGCATAGACTTCTTGTTTTCTTGTTTTCCAAAGCCACTCATGTTATTCTTTAATCGCAGAAGTCCACCCTTGCCAACTGGTTCTTTTATTACTGAAAACTGTAGGCAATTTCCACAGGGTCTTGCCTTGTTTTCTGAGACTCTAGTTTTGGAACAAATTACTTTTAACTTTGTTTGTATTAAGAAATATAAAAAATACACTGTATAATCCCCTCATCATGACTGCAAACATTTAAAGAGCTTGATATTGTTATGCTAGAGAGTTGGGCCCTGCGTGGTGTTGTAGCTCTATGTGTACAGTCTCCTTTTCTGCCCATCCCTGGCTGACTTCTGTTTAGGATAGATTCAGAGCACTTTTGGTTGAGACTTGGCTGTTTTGGCTTCTCATCACCATAGGGTAGCTGAGCTGCAGGAAGTCCTCTGAAGTACCTGGAAAGAAATATGGAGTCTTACCATTACAAATACTAGACCAGAAAACTGACCTAAGAACCTAGCATCCACTTACATGTTATACTTATCCTGTTGCTGTGTGGACTGTCATACTAGTCTTTAGACCATTTATCAACATTAACATGCATTGAGTCTCTGTTGTGTGGTTGGTCATGTGCTAGCTACATGCACTTTTTGAAAAGTAACTGGTTAGACTGGGATGTAGCTTTGTAACAGGGCTTTTGTTTGGCATATGTTGGGTTCTAGGTGCCACACTCAGCACCACAAAAAATTGCTTCTTCAAGTATAGACTAGCTCATATATCCTTTCCTTCCCTTGCCATGATGTCATATTCTACCATAAAGAAGCAGGAACAAAACCCCAAGCATCCAGAGAGGTTATCTTATAGAATGTAGTTCTAGCAAGAAAGTTGCAGCTATTTCCATGAAGCCTATCACATCTTTATTAAACATCATCTTGATGAAGCAGAGTGCTTCACACAAATACCCCTCACAGCATGCAGACAGACTAGAAACAGAGAGACAGATGCTTTATGTTTCTTGTCTATGACCTCATGCATTCACTGCAAAGGTTTTGTGCACTTATTTTTTTTTACCCCAGCTAATATTCTATGACTTTTACTGCTCAGGACTGCAGGTATATTAATGTGGGAAACTGTGTTAGAAATCCCTATGACACCTCGTGTGAAAAACACTTATGAACTAGTCATTGGATCTCTCCAGCAAACAGAAAGCAAACCTACTCAAGGATGAACTATTGTCTCCTCTTCCTTTCTTTATGGATCTTAAACCCATCTCTTTCATCATTTTGTTGGGAGATACGGCTATCCATCTTGTTTTAGTGCAACTAGTTGTGGCAATAACTTCCCTAAGGAAACAATTTCAGTTTCCCTGCAGCATGATGTAAATCCATTGGTGAAATGTTTCTGGATCATGTAGCCTAATTTAGTTTGGAAGAGGTAACTTTATTATCCCTTGACAGCATCATTAGTTCAGAAACTGTCACTCAAGGTTGTACAAGCTATAAATTAGGTGCAGTGAAGGTTTGGCTACCAAGTACCCACTGCACTGCCAGGGGCTCCAAGCTAACATAGGTGTCAAGCAATGTCCAAATTGTTCTGCAGGTGCCAGAGGTAGAATTTCTACCAGAATTTTCTAAGTTCTACTGAGAGAGAAGCCCTGTGCTGCTGGTTGGGAGACCTCAGGGAAGACCACCAAAGAGGCTTCTGAGATAAATGCACAGCTCAGTGGTAGCATGCATTTGGCCACCACTGGGTTCTTTTGTCTAACAAATAGTAGTTATCCAGTCCCTACGCTAAGTGGGTCTTTGCTCTCTGATTGAGAATACATAGGTAATAAGACATAGTGCCTGCTCTGAGAAAATTTATAATTTGTGAGAAGGCAGAGGTGACTCAGATTATGATCTTGGTGATTCTAGATATGCTAGCATACATATCTAAATTGATTCTCTCTTCCTATGTAAGATGATTGTCCAATGAACAGAACAAGGCTCCCACCAGCTTCCTTAATGTGAGTCACCATGCATTAGCCAAGAGTCCAGGGAAATCATGGAAAAGGAGGATTGGAACCTGAGAAAGAGCCCTGCAAAATCGAAAGTAAAAAGAGGCTTGAGGACTCAACAAACTCAGTCCAGGACTAGTGTGGAGGCTTCCAGTGGGAACAGCAGAGCACAGAAGAAGGCAATCAAGGAGCCAGACCATGTTCTGTGATCTCTTGGGCTGCAAGTGGTGGCAATGATGAAGCTTGGAGATGCTAGAGAGCAGGGGACCCTTCTCTAGGATCAGTGGCTGCTGTTCTAATGCACATGTTAGGTGATTATGAGTAGAACCTGGCTGTTCAAGTTAGAGAAGGAAAGCAGGAAGAACATTTGGAACACCAGCATGTTTACTGCAACCACGTTTACAGGAAATTCAGATTCAACTTCAAACTCATTTAGGATTCATAATTGAGATAAAGCAGGCAATACTATTTTTCATTGTCACTGTTTTTATTTGAAGATTCCTGAGCTTAAATTATGACTCTGTTATGTCTCAAGTTTTGTATCATTTAGACGCATGCTCTAAATTGTCACTGAATGAGCATAAAGACCCAGGAATGTTTGTGTGTCCATACGTAGTTTACATCACAGCACCACGTGGCAACACACTTTGTAAATAGTGAACTCAGCTTCAGTCTAAATTATCTCATTAAGCAAAGTGACATGCAACAGGATTAAATAAAGAAAATCTCATCAGTGTCCTCAGGACAATGGGTGTGCATATTATCTTCTACATGTGTTGCATGTAGCTGGAAAAAGTGTGAATAGAACCTAAGTAGATAAAGATAAGGCTCCTTGTGACATCAAGTTTAATTGTCACTAACAGTAGAGTCGGCTTTCAATTATGTCTTCCTAGGTGACTATTTTCCTGAACAGTTCTCTTTCAACCAAGTCACCTATTTCTCATTTTCTTTCATCTATTCTAAAACCACACATGGGGTCATATATGTTCCTTGACACTCCCTGTGAAACATTTTTTCAGAAAAAAAAAAAAGAAAGGCACTTTGATGCTGATAGAGGTAATTTTTAACTTTTCCATCATTTGTGCTCATTCTTGGAAACCATTTACCATAGCGAGATGGGAGACTTTTTTTTTACAACTCGCTAGCCTTCATGTGCTTGGAAGTATTATGAGTGCATCCATAGCCATCCTGCTGAGGTTTCCATACGCCCTGACAGACCACACAAGCATCCTAGATTGGGCAAGATCAGCTGGGGGCATACAGCCTCATTTTCACTGCCACCTTACTTTTGTTTGCCAGTGGTCGGGGCCTAAGTGACATGAACAATATTAGACAATCTTTCATTTGCTCATTATTCCTGTGACTTCAACTAGTGAAAAGCCAATAATTAAACAGGCTGTGGCAATTACTGTGCCTTTAAAGTACAATCCATCAACTGTTATATTGTTTCTTGGAGAAGAAAAAAAAATGTTCAGCTGTCATTTGTTTTGTTTCTCCAAGCCATGCAGATGACTTTGGCATTAAAGTTCTTAATTTGTTTTTATCTTGTTCATGAGCAACACACACACAAATGCACAATAGACATTGCTCAGCTACTACAAAAGGGAACAATAACTACCCATGAACTACAGTATTCACTTAAAATACACATATTAATGTCTAATGAGAGCATTATTACTAATACCAGAAATAAAACAAAAGTCATTGGGAAATCTTTCTCTTTTCTAGTTTTAAATTATAAGTCTCCGAGTTGTTTTGTGAAAATGCTGAAAAAGATGGCAGTGTGCTCTTCTCAGAATGGCAAAGGAATTTAGCAGAACCTGTTCATCCAGGCCAGTCTCTAGGGTCTTCTTCTATTGTCACTGGGTTTGCTGGCCCCTGATTTCCAGAAACATGGTACATTTAGGTTGGCAGAAGCATCAAATCCATCTTTAAATGATGCCCTGCCCAGTTTCCAGGAGCATCTACTCATCTGTGCTGTCCAAGTATCACCTCTACTTCTGCTTCCTGTAACAGGGCAGAGCAAGGCGAACCCCTTATCTATGTGTCCACAGGGTTATCACATGATGCCATGCTATATGTCAACTGTTCCCAAGTATTCTTGCTGTTTCCCTTGGTTAAATGTTCTAGTTTGCTACCTTTTCAAGTGGGATCCCACCTTTCCACATCCTCAAATTGCTAGTAGCCTCGGAAATGCAGATTCTATGAGTTTGTCCCCCAAACACTGAATTAGAGTCATTCTCTATGTGTCTCTATCTCTGTCACTCTCCTGCAGGGTTACAAGCATCTCGGGACAGTAAGGATTGTCACCTCAGCAGTATTCACACTCTAACTCTTCTTACCAAATAGCAGTAATTCTCACTTTAGTTGCATCAGAACCCTTGCAAGGATTCCTGTAACACGGCTTGATGGAAACCCCCCTACCTCCATCCAAACCTCTTTAATTGATACTTGTGGTGATCATGTTGCAGGTGTACAAAGCATGCCTTATGAGCCTCTGCCTTGCACAAGACAATACCCCTCACCCTCTCCATGGATCACTGCTAAGCACAAAGCCAACAACACCGCCAATAGGCTACTCTCCAGTTATGTGAGCTCAACTCCATAACCTCCATTAGAATCATAAAGTATCAAGTCAGTTATGTTTCTTTTTATGACTGTTATGGAATCCTTGGATTTATATATAATTTATATAATACATCAATAAAGTATAAAATGTAATTATAAAAATTACTTATCTGTGAAAACTGAACGAAACACTTTAGAAGATTCGATAAGGTAAAGATACCTTAAAAGTTGACATCAAATTAAATCTGAGTAGATCTTGCATCAAGAGGGAGGGACTCTCCTGCTTTTTTTTTTTTTTTTTTTTTCTCAATTTTTTTTTATTATCTCACTATCTTAACTGCTCACCGATGTTTGTTTCAGTCCATCAAAACCCTCCTAGATCATAACCAAGCACAACACTCAATATGTGACCCAATGAAAGATGCCACCTCCCTAGATTTGTCTCCTGAATACGTTTGACAATCTAACTGGAAAACTGCATTAGCCTTTGGCTCCAACCTCCAACCATAACCAAGTAGTCATTCAGAGCTTTAACTAAAATGTTTTTGAAACATTGTTTTTCCTTATGAGCTATAGTTAGCTATGTTCTCTACCCTTGTCTTTTGTTTGTAGACTTTTTGTTTGCTGCTTATTCGTTTTAATGTAAATTTGAATTTCTACTTTCTTCCTGTCTTGCCCTGTTATTACATTTCATGGTTCATCTCCGTACTTGCTGTCTCTGTACTTGTTTGGAGTATCTCTTGGTTAGTCTTTTGAAGATGTTTGCATCATGCATGCATTCTCTCTGCATTCTATTAACGTTTCATTCAGACTAACAATGGAAATGCCCTAAGGTACCGGGAAGACAGCAGAAGCTGCCACTCTAGTGAACAGCACACCTTGGAGGTGGTTGTTTGCCTAGTTATGAACTGCATCTTTCTCTGTCTCATCCACAGAGATGCCATGAAAGGCTGCTCCACGCCGTACTTAGCCCAAGAGCCTTTGTTTAAAGCAAGCTCCTGTCCTCAAATCTGGTAAACCCTTTCTAACAACTGTCAATACGCATGTCCAGACAGATACACAGCTAATGTAGATGATATACAGGAAGTTCTTGGTAAAACATAACCAGAAGATCAATCTTCCATTAGGAAAATTAGCACAGGACTTGTGCAGTTTTAATGATAAATGCAAATACTCAATACATATATAAGAAATGAGAACACCAAGAGCCCAGTGTTATTATAAGCAAGTAAAAACCAGAAAATAAAATAGCCTATTGTTTCAAAAGGGCCATGTTTCATTCTAAATAATATGTAGTGCTAGACAAGGGCTGTGAAAACAGATGCTGGATATGTTGATACACACATTGGTAACCCCAGCTATGTAGGTGGTTAAGGCAGGAGGATTATAAGTTCAAAACCAGTCTGGACCACTTACTGAAATCTTGTCTCCAAATAAAATCAATGAAGATTGTGTGTATAGAATGCTTGTACAGGTCAGAGAAAGGGAGGGACAAAGGGAGGTAAAAGAGAAAAGAAGGAAGGAAGGAAGAAGGAAGGAAGAAAGAAAAGATGGAAGGAAAGAAAAAAGATGAAAACTAGACAAACTCATACACTGTACCTATAAGTATAAACTGTTACCTTTTTCTGGAATATAGCGTGATAAAATATTCTAAAATCTTCCAAATTCTAACTTAATCCTAATGTTCCATATGTTCCAACATATACAAAAACCTTCATTTCATCATATAATTGCTAAATATAGAAACTCTGAATGTCCAGAAATTGAAACTGTCTTAATTCATCACAGCCTGATGTAAACATATTAAAAACTGATTTAGATCACTGGCTTTTGTGGTTTTTAAATACCACTCACGTTGGACACATTTGATTGATACATTTTACATATGTGTGTACTATATATAAACACACATACAAGTATCCTATACTTGTATATGTTTACGTTTTATGGTTTAAAACATTTTACCAGCAGTACATTCCTCTATTGGATGTAATTCCTTGTGACATTTCCAACCTACTTTATGATATTTAAGTTTTTCCTAAATATGACTGCACCTACCTAAATCAATTTTGTCACATATCAGTTAGAAAAGTTATTTTACAGGAAAAGTATAACAGGGCGATTGACTGCCATGATTCATTTAAATGTACCTGCTACAACAAGTCAGCATCTATATTATAATTCATTTTGTTTTGCAAAAGCTCTAAAAACATTTTTAACTAAAAAGTTGAAGGGTATATAAGTTTGTAAATAATTATGCTTTAAGTTATATTGTTTCTTCCTTCCAGTTATCTGTATTTTTATCTACTGGTTGTCTATTTTATAATTTTAAGTATGTAAATAGGATTATTTGGCTTATGATCTTTCTTAACCCACATAGAAATCTAGTTGTAAGTTCTTAAATGTGTAATTGTTCATAGCTATATAAAGTCAATATTCAAAAGATAGAATCCTCTTCCTTCTTTTCTTCAATCTCAGAATTGCTATATATCTAACATTATGAGAAGTTGTACCTATTCACAATTTTATTAGATTACCTGACATGCTCTAATAAATTCATTTGCAACTCTACTTAGAAGAATCAGATTTTGTTGAATCAGGAAAGAACTTTTAGGACAGGCAGTCTAGATTCAAGTTCTTCTTAACCATCTTCCAAGTCAAAAAGGCCAAATTATGTTAGTGAATCAGTTAATAAGATCAGTGTCCCTCTGTCACTCAATCTCTGCTTCCTCACCATAACCCTATCAAGCCTCTCTTACCTTGAATTAAGTGACTTAATCCCAAGACACTGCAGTCTTTCTTACCTACATCTATAAAAAGTTATTCTTGAAATGATATTTCCAGTGAGGGAGTTTAGCTCATGGAAGGAACTGTGAATTTATTTGAAGACTTCTATAAGCCTGATGCTGTTTAACAGCTGTCAGTAACTTCACCAGGGTGAGTGGCATACAATATAATACCCAGATGCATATAAGTACATGAATGAAGAACTGAGAGAGGGAAATGGAAAAATCCAGGGAACCAGAGATATGGAAGGAACACTTATCATTGAGGGTTGAATAAAGGACACAGCTGTGTGCAGAGAGGGAGGGCCCTGACTGACAGAGGAGTAGATGCCAAGCCAGCTGAAGGACCATGTGTAGAGTGATAGTAGGCAGACTATAATGACAGGAAAGCCAGATAATGAATGATTATTGAAATCTAGGCAAAGAATGAGACAATAGGATTTTCAACATGAGTGTTAAAAACATTGTGTCTTTAGTTTATCTTCTTCTATGAGTATGTTCACATGGTCAGCTGTGTGGAGTTCATGTCTAGAAATTAGGCATTTGTCAGACCACAGTGGGCAGGTAATCACTGGGCCATTATTCTAGAATGTGCTTATAAGTCTACAGGAATTTGTAGCAGCAGGACTCCAGCAAATAGGAACTTTAATGGAATAGCATGAGTTATGAGGCTGGATCAAACAGAAAGGCACAAGTAGAAATAATCTTGTGTTCATACTAAGGTCAGTGAATTTTAGTGACTAAGGTCAGTGGCCATCCCCTGTAACTCTGTTCATTGCTTTTTGGTCTACTTGCTTGACTATGTACTTTTGTGATGATCATAAAACTTAAGGAGTTTACTGCTCAGGAAAATATAGCTTCTTGTGCAGTCTTATGGGTCAAACTATGCAGAAAAAGAAAGTGGAAAACTGTTTCTATGGTCCCATTGTCTCAAGTTCCATTCTGTGGCTAAGAGCTTGTGTTATGAGCAGTTTTCCCACCAGCCTGGTCCCAAATAACACACAGAAACACTGTATTAGATATAAAGCTGTTGGCTTGTTACTAGTGATTTTTATTGAATAGCTCTGTCTTAAATATTAACCCACTTTTATTGATCTAAATGTTTCCATGTGGTTTTATCTTACCAGAGAGAGGGTCTGGACCTCTTCTTTCAGGTCCCTATATCTTGACTCTCATCTCCTACATCTCCCAGAATCTTCCTTGTCTCCTAGTCCTGCCTATCTTGCTTTCCTATTGGCCAACAGGGCTTTATTCATTAACTAATTACAGAATGACATTCTCACAGACTCTACACTCCTTGTCTTATCTCTCTGCTTTAAGACCAAGAATGAGGTTTTTAAATCAGTTAAAATTCATAACTGTGAGTAAATAGGTCTACAATCTCAATGACTTAGAAGTTGAGGCAGGAAGATCATAAATTCAAGACCTTCCAAGGCTATAAAATGAGGTGAAGCTATCATGGGCAACTTGGTGAGACTGTATCTAAAAATACAAAAGTAAGTAAGAGGGATACATCTCTGTGGTAGATTGCTAAGGCATGTGTGTGGCCCAGGGTTCAGTACCTGATCCATAAAATAAATACCTTTTAAATTGCTGTTTGGGAGCTTGTTGGTTCTTTTCCTCCTAATTACAACAGAAGTTCTTGGAATGATGTAGGAAGAGAAAGGCATGGTCTGATGAGGGTGAATTTGTATAATAAGACACAAGGAACTCTGTTTAGATGACTCTTGTATGCAGGCTTAAGTAATACTTTATCTTCATCTCTGTGCCAGGCTTGATTTGTTCAGAAACTGATCACACACTTGTTTTTCTAGCATATTGTCTATCAGCCACATATTACAAAGGCTTACAGTACTTGAGTTCATGTTTATCTTTCCTGTAGATTTATTTCTACTGTAATCTCCCTGAGATTGAAAGGAAGGGTTGACATCACTTGATGCTATTGTAGTTACAACATTAAGATAGTTTCTTTTCATATGGAGTTATTAAATTATTGTAAGCAACCCATATTGTAGATGAATTCTGTTGGTGAGTTTTTCTTTAACTATTTTAATTGCTAAAGAGTTTAGAATTTAGCTATGAAAATCTCTCTAGTTCATCATTGTAGTCACCCAAAGACAACGGCTGGGACTGATTCTACATGGCTTCTAGGACACTCACTGGAAATGGCTGTTGCAAATGGCTCACATGCAATTTAAAAGATGAATATGTATATCCCTAGAAGAGAGTAATGTTCTTAGCCCTCTAATATTTTCTAATAAGGTGAGCAGTAGAAAATGTATTTTCACTCTCTGTGGGCATCAAAGTTGAGACTGTGTGTTTTCCACAAGGAAGAAAGGAAGGCAGTGCATAGGGTTTAGATCTTTAAATCTAGGTGAGCCACCAAACACACATGTTGCTTGCTGTTGCCTCAGGCACTCAAGATCTTTTCACTATAGTTGCACCCAGTCTTCCTTTTTAATCATCATGATATACAAAACCAACACTCTGATAAATCAGTACTTTACATGGGCATAGGCACATCCCTTTCATTTCTGACTACTGTTTCTTTGTTATCTCAAACCCCCAGGTTGACTGTGACACTGTTTCACTGTGGACTTTTTAAGTTATTTCCTAGGACAGAGCTAATCAGGTAGAACTTTGAACAGATCTTACTTTTAGTGACTTCTATAAAACACCAGATGTTAATACACTTCATGATTTACAGGAACTTAAAAATAAAAAATCAGAAAAAGAATCATGTTCTTTTTTAAATTAAATTTATAAATAAAAAGTAACAAGGGTTTCTATCTAAATAAAATGTAACCATGGTTGAGTTTCAAATGACCTTTTATCCCAATACAGCTATTTTATTCTTTTTTTACAGAAATTTGACCCATATATCATGTTTTAAGAGAAATAGTTCTATGTTAGCCTAGCCTCCTTCTGCCCCACAAATAACATTAGAAAGAGTAAGTCCCCTTTCAAGATAAACTGTTTCATATCAGAATAAATAAGTATTCAATATCAGAATAAATAAGTATTCATACATGTATGTGTTTATGTTAATAACACACTACTGTAGTAAATACAGCAAAGGATATCATCTTTAAGCATAGAAAAGTGCTTTTTAATTCTCACAGTTAAACACCTTATTAACTATGTTTTAGATGGAGGGATATAATCTTAGTTTTTTAGTTCCTTAGTGATTTTTCTGATGTTTACAACATCAAAATAGTAACTTTGGAGCTGGGCTTCATAAGAGATCAGATTTCCTTACTTAAAGCATTATCAGCATTTACAATAAAGTCACAGTCAAAATAAAGTGACTTGGAGGATGTCCCAAGAACAATTGTAAAACATAAGCCTGTATCATTGGTCCAAGCAAGATTTTAAAATAGATGCCATTATTGTCTCCATTTGTGGATGAGAAAACAGGTATGGGATTAGAAGTGGAAGTCTTTGTCCATTCAGGCTGTTACAACAAAATACTCTAAAGCAACACAGACATTGCTCACAGTACCAGAAGCTGAAGATTCAGGACTGAGATGTCAGTGAAATTCCATGGCTTGTGGGGATCCATTTCCTGGCTCTTCTCATGCTCTCACATGGAGGCCCAGAATTTCACTTGTATTTGTTCTGTAAAACTATCATGGGCAAAAAGTGTGTGCCTGTTACAAACTGCCTTTTGCTTTTTTCTTTGTGGGGAAGGAGCTAAGTATAGCCTGGTAGGAGTTAACTTTCCTTAAATGTGGGAAGTTTTTACTGCCAGCTGCTAAAAGCTAAGCTGGGAGTCCTTTTCCAACCAAGAGAAAATATCTTGCTTCTCATGTCTGCCATGTTGTCAACCAAAGACCATACAAGGTATAAAAAAAGCTTATTGATGATGAACTATTGGGCTACTAATCTTTACTACTGATTATAGAATTATTAATCATTTCTTAAACATATCACTTTTTGCCTAAAATGTGGCAGCTTTGGGCTCAATTTTTGTGTTCCCCAGCCATGAAAAGTACCGCACATTAAATTCTATAATTGCAAGGATATAGACTTGGAGGATGATTAGATTTTAAGGGAGGAGGTTTGACAAATGGGTTTAAGGACTTTATGAAAGAGGCCCCCAGGAACATCTTCACCTCTTCTCCCATGCCAGGACAAGAGAACGTACCATTTGTGGACTAGAAGAAAGCCCTTTCAAAACAAGAAAAAAAAATACAAAAAAACAAAAACCTACAGTCAGGCTTTCAACCACATGGGAAACACATTTCTCCTGTTAATAAGCACTCAGTCTGTGTGTTCTCACTTGAGCAACAGTTTGAGACAACAGTTGTGAGTGATGATTTCTCATACAGCCCTTAATAAAACTCAGCTACATCAGGCAGCAAGTCAAGGATACAGCTGTGACACATTATTTCCCAAATACTATAATTTCTCAAAAAATAAACAAAAAACTCCACCTCATCCCTTCCAGAGTAAAAAATATAATGAAATAAGCAGGCCAATCACTTTTATATTAGAACATAGAAAATGAGTGATGTAACAACTCACCAGTCAATAACCTATATTCTCATTTAAAAATGTCAACTCTCTTATAGCTATAGAAGTCTCACAATTATTAGAAACACTTGACGTTAGGTCAAGATTTAAAAAAAAAAAAAACTAAAGGAACAAAGAAAAATTACATGTACTCTCTGTAATAGTAGTATATTAGTAAAATGTGTGGAATCAAGATACATGGAATATATATAATATATATACATATATATGTATGTGTATGTATATACATACATACATACATACATACATACATACATACATACATACATATTCCTGTTTGGGAAAACCCAAATGGGGGATAGCAAAAAGATGTTGACATTTTGAAAGAGGAGTAAGTAGACTTTATCTCAAGACACACGATGGCTTCTTTTTCTCCATTAACTATACATGGGAAGGACTAGACTAAAGTTTGAGTTTCTGCCAATCACATCCTCTGAAGTGCATGCTATGTAGTTCAATCCACCTGAACACGTCTTGATATTTGTAAATGTAGCATCTACTTGACAGAATGCATTCACATTGTTGTCCTGCAGAATATCTGACTCAGATTCTTGTCAGGAGGTATATTCTGGGGTGGGAACCTAGGTGTTGCCTCATAGCTCAGCCTTCGTGGAACGTTTATGGACATGTTTATGATTTGCTAATGTGTGCTGTGACCCCATCAGTCTGTTTGCAGTGGGGGAGGACTCTGGGAGGAGAGGGAATGTTTGGGGAGGGCAAGGCATTTGTTTGATGTGTTCATGGTGGGAGGATGAGGGAGGGAAAAGGGTTCATCACGATTTTTGAATTCAGGTTAACTTAAGGGGTTCAGTTTGGGGGCCTAGGAGGGCATAGTTCAGTGCTAGAGCACATGCCTATTAGAATATGTGAGGTCTAGGGTTTGATTCCCAGGACCACACACAAGAAATAAGGGTCCAATTTTGACCCTCACACACAAAATTCTACTATAGTAACTCGATTCTACTATGGTGCAGCTTTTCACTGGTCATGAGTTATTTTCTTTCTTCATTTGATGTTTTTTTCCTCAGGGGAAATCTCTCACATCCAAGAGGTTAACAAGCCTTGTTCAGTCTTACTAAAAGGATCACCTTTGTGACATGGACGCTGAATGCAGCCATCACCCATACCTTGTAGCCCATTGCTGTTACCTGGAGCTGAGGACGTTAGACCAAGATGTTGCATGAAGGACCTGAATTGTTCTTTTCTGTGTGCACATTAAGGCATCGCCATCACCATCGCCAAGGGACTCTTTGCCATCACATTGCCTCCATCTCCACCTGTCGTCTGCTTCCCTTCCTCCTCTTACTAAGCTGGGTTTGTGTCTTTTCCTTTTTAACCAGTTCAAGTGAAGTAAAACTTTATTTTTCCCCCTTCCTCTTTTTCTTAAAGCTTCTGCTAGATACACAGTTCACAAAAACTTCAGTCAGTCACAAACTGGAAGAATTGTAAAAGAAAAAAAGTATATTATCAATAAGTATACACATGGCTTCACATTTATTAAATAACAAATTAGCACAGGAGTTGTCATTTCACCCTTGTATCCACAGTCTGAAACAAATGCCCATCTTCGTCTGTTCTCTGGACATTGTTCATGTTTCCTGCATTTATTTTTATACCATATTTAAATGAGAAAACACCTTTTACTCCAAATGTATCAAAGTTGACCTCTTCTCTGTAAATTTGTGTATGTTTATATTGTTGTTTTATCTTTCATTAAAAGATTCAGAATCTCATTGCTTTGGGAACTTTTGTTGTTAGTGCGACCTGTAAATGAGAGCGAAGAGAAAGCAGTCAAAGCCTGGGAGCTGAGACTTAAGCTGCCCTCCTCCAGTTTATCTCAGTTTTGGATGGGATGGAGCCCCGACCATCACACTGCAAGCATCTCCCTGGTGGGCTGATCTGGGACCAGGGTGATGGTTTATCTTCTATGGAAAAACATCACATTTCTGGCATGTGATGAAATCTATGCTTGGTTAAATGTCAATGAGTATTTTAGTTAGAATGAGGCTTGGGAAATGATCTTTTTTTTTTTTTTCTTTAAATTATACTTCTGAGTTTACCCAAGGTCAATATTTCTCATCTTTGCAGTAGCTACAAATTCCTTTTAAGTATCAGGTGGCATTATTAGCATCCAGTGAAAGCTGACTGTTTGTCACTGTCTTATGGGCTCTATTATTCTCATTGCTGTGATAAAATTCCTAACAAAAGCACCCTTGAGAGGAGAGCTTACAGTTTATCCTGTCAGGGAAGTCATAGCAGAAGGAGCAGGAGATGGATGGGACTGGTCACCTTTATGTCCATTATCAGGAATCAAAGGGTGGGCAGGACGTGGGATGGGGCTATCAAATGTCAAGTTCCACCCCCCCCCCCCAATGATTCACTTCCTCTTTCAAGAATCCACATTCTAACGGTTCCACAACACTTCAAAACAGCACTCCACAGATGGGCAGCAAGTGCTCAAAGACAAGATTCTATGGGAGATATCTCATGTTCAATTTGTTGAAAATAAAAAGAGAAAACCAACGTTTTGCTTGAAGTCACACAAGATAAATTGAGATTAGAAGAGAGGAACCTCCTTTTGCTCTACTTGTTGAATCTCTTATCCCAGACAGATTAACAAGAGGGATACAAACATTTCCTTAATAGAAGCTTTTGGGATGGGCAATTTCATATGTAAATGTGGACTTGAACAAAATCAACACCTGGCTATTTCCTCATTTGAACTGACAAAGTGTGGAGGGCTGTGAAAAAGATTGATAGGGCCAAAGGGCATGAGTCAAAGAACTAAACGGATGAGAATCAGCAGGTCCTGAACTGTTTGCCTCCTTTGCATAGGGAGGCCACAACTCACATGAAGGTCTTAGGGTTCAATTCTTGGAAACTTCTGAGAGTCCTTCCCAAACCTGCCATTTCTTAAATCCCCTCAGCTTAAAATACACATCAGGGCAAAATCGGCTTAGTAGACACAAGCCTAATAACCTGTGTTCAATCACACAACCCACATGGTGGGAGGAGAAAAGAGACTCCCATGAGTTGTTGTCTGACCTCCATATACATGCCGTGCCCTACCCCACAGACATAGAAAATAAATGAATATAAACCTCATTAAAATAGTTAATATGGCCTAGAGAGATGCCTCAGTGGTTATTAGCTCTTGTTGCTTTTCCAGAGGACCCGGGTTCAATAACCAGTCCCCACATGCTGATTCACAAGCATTCATAACTCCAGTTCCAGGGGAACTGATGCCCTCTTATGACCTCGGAGGGCTCCAAGCACACACATGGTGCATAAACATTAATGCAGGCAAAACAATCACACATAAAATAAAGTTTATAACTTTAATTTCAACAATATTCAACATGCAGGATATGATTTTTTGGCACAGTGTTACATATTGCCATTAGCATATAAATCTGTGCAATCTGACTTTAAGATCCACCTGTCCATTACTCTTCCCTCTTTATGATAAAAAGCCATGGGGAAATCCATATCTCAAAGGAAAAAAATTTTTTTTACTGATTCTTAGAACATTTTTATTCCAGTCTTTGTAGCTTACCCATGAACTCAGGTAAGAAACTTGATACATTTCAAGCATGAGATGGTGCCAAAGTTTTAGGCTGTCTTCTTTACTTTTATCTATGCCAAGGTATAACATAGCTCAACTACTAAAATATATCAAGTTATTTGTGTCCTGTAATTTCAATTTCAATATGGAGGAAGATTTCCAGTATCAGCAGTGGTGTCTGCTAGCTGGTTAGTGCCACCACAAAATGGAAAAGAATTGTTAGGAAACATGGGTAGATAGGCTAGAATATAAACAATGTAATCAGTTGAAGAAAAATTGATTATACGCTTGTTTGGTTTTGGAAAAAAAAATAGAAAATTCACTGGGCGGTGGTGGCAAATGCCTTTAATCCTAGCACTCAGGAGGCAGAGTTTCATGTCCAGCCTGGTCTACAGAACAAATTCTATAACAAACAAGACAACACAGAGAAATCCTGTATCAAAAAATACATATATTTCAAATTAAGTTAACAGACTTTCTCTCTTAAAAATATTATTATTCAGAAAAGTCTTGGTTATCCCACGTGGAAACTAAAATGGCACTCTAGTTAATAAGCTGTTATTAGAAGAAGGTAGCGTGTGAAATGTGTGCTTTCATGGATATGATGGGTTATTTCAATGCCAATCTTTCACCGTGTTATTCACCTTTGTTATTTGTGGTTCTAAATCATGGGTTCCTGCAGAAAAGAAAGGCTAAGAATGAACCCCCCCCACAAAAAAAAATCAGAGAATGGGAGGAGGGGAATGCTTCAGGAACTAATGAAATGATTTTACCACACAGGTAGTCTGATTCTGATCCAAGGAGCCAAGTACAAAAATAAAAGACCCCTGACTGTACATACTTGTCCTGTGTTCTCTGAACATGCTCTGTGACAATTAGGTTTCTATGTGATGCACATACAGATGAAAGAGAAGGGTTAGGAGAGGGAAGGGGCAATGCATTTTAAAAGTTTTAAAGTACTTGAAGACAGCAGGTTTTTCTGGGCATATGTAAAGGCTTTCACTAGCTTTCCAGAAACACAAACGAAAGCTTTGGAGTTCTTTGTCTTTTAGCCCTTAACAATACTAGGACCAGTTGAACTATCTATAAGGCAGAGAATAAAAACTTCTTAAAGCTTTCAGGAGATAAAGTGGCTATTGAAAACATTTTTTTTTAATTTATTTATTTTTTATTTTATATGTCAATCCCAGTTCCCTGTCTCTCCTTCCCTCCCTCTTACCCTCTCTGCCCCCTCACATGAACCCTGACCACCCTCCCTTCCCATCCCCCACCCCAATTCCACATGTAGGGAAATGCCATCCAGGTGGAGTCATGTAAATCTGTCAAATCATTTGAAGTAAGGACTTTCTCTCCTGTCTCTAGGTTAAGGCAGAAAACTACTTTCACACTATCCCTACAGATCCTCCCAGCTCACAGTTGGTGCCCCCCACCATCCCAGTGACTCAGAGTTTCTATGTTCACATTATAAAAGCATCTAGTCCTCCTTGACCCAATTCTTTCTTTGCAATATTACAGTAATGTTTTCAGCAGATCTGGGGGGAAAAAAACCCCTACTGATTCTGAATAACAAAAATGTGACTGTAAACTTACCTAAGTTGTCTGCTGGCAGGAGTCAGTATAAGAAATGAAGGCAGGATGCTTCCCTGTCTTTATGGCAAATGCCACCCTTAATCTTGGTGTTTGGGACATGCTGGCATATTGACCCTTATAGCTGAGTGCAATTTCTTATTATGTAACAAGTTAGAAATAATTTGAGCATTTACTTGAGGGAAAGATTTGAGTACTATGAATTCATTCAGTTCATTTCAGTGAAAGTATCTATTGTGTCTACACACAAGTACATATTTGAGACAACATATTGAATTTCTTATAGCTTTGATGCTGTTACCCATGACAACCACTTTGCATGTTCTGAGAATTCTCCAAGATATTTACAGGAAACAACTAAAGGTACAAGTCTGTCTCCAAAGATTTTTAAGAAGCAGCATATGTCAGTGAGGTGTGTCAAGAATGCAAAAGACAATCGGATGGGAGGGGGGTCGTGGGTGGGAGGGCTTGGAAGGGTGAGAGACAGGGAAAGAGGAACAGAGAGGGAACTGGGATTGATATGTAAAATGAGAAAACTTTAAAAAAAAAAGGAAAAAAAAAAAAAAAAAGGAATGCAAAAGACAGAGAGGGAACTAAACTCATATTTCAACCACAATGATTTCATAGATTTTTGCTGTATGACTGTGCACTTGCTATTTTTTATTAAAAATTTTAGTCCCATCAACTCAGTTTGAGAAAAAAATGAAAAAACTGCTCCATACATAAAATATTATTAAAATAAAACTAAAACACAACATTCACATGCCCTTGGCTATTTAGGGATGTTTCCTTGGGGCTGAAATATAATGTATTTGTAACTTCATTTCCAAATGGCCATTAGTGGTTAAGGAGATGTGAACATTTCTTGATTAATAAGTTGATTCATAAATCTTAATGTCTTTATTAGGTTATAAAGCCTTAATCATCTCACTCTTGTTTGGAAATTCAGTAGGTCAGACCATGTTTAATATCTTTTAAAGGTTAATAACATCCTAGTCTTGTATTGGCTAAAAGGATTAAGATAATATATGTAAATCACCAAGCACAGTACTTGGTGCATAACTGATAGGCAATAATTTTTCTCTTACACACTCCACTTTTTTCTTCCTCTGAGGAGACATCTTCATAAAAAATACAGTGAGTATCCATACAGTTTGTTTTAGTCAAAGTGAAGTTGGGGATGGCCAAATGTAAATAGAGTCAGGATAGTAGAGGCCTTGGTAAATGCCTGATATGTAGAGAGCTGTGATGAAGGTTAAGAAATTCAGTGACAATAAAGATGTAGAACCAAATGAGTGACCAAAGGGGACCTCTGAGGTCAGTTAAAAGAACTGCGTCCCAGAGGACCTCAGAGGATGAGAAGGAGATTCTGGAAGCCAGTGCTTGGGAAATAGGAACATTCCCAAATACATCCATGGCCCCACCAATATGTAGACTAAAACCCCACAGCAATTTTGTCAGTATTCACTATGACAGTAGACAGTAGTGAGTGTAAGACATGGGTACCATCATCTAACTAAATAACTGCCATATTAGTTACATTGCAAAGGATCTTTGTAGCAGGTAGAGTCTTGGTTATGCAAATAATTTAAATTTTAAATTCATTTAAATACAGACACAGAAGGAAAGTCAAAAATGATTTACTGGAATTAGAGAGAGAAACACAGGATAAGCCAGCAGGAATGATCAGCCCTGCCAGGAGGATGGAGATGATGGAGGAAGCAGAGAGAAAGTTGGGCTTTCTGAGCTAGGAGTCAAATTGGGGACAGATTCATCGGGGAAGCCTGTACACAGCTGCCTCCAGGTAAGGCCTTCAGAAAGTGAGCAAGAAAGCACTGAACAGAGGACCATGTGTGCTGAGGATGTCAGAGGAAGGGAGATGGACAGATACAAAAGAGAAAAAGATAATTGCTGTAAATGGTGTTAATAAGGGTTGCCTGGGTCTTCCCTTCGTTTTGTCTTCAGAAGATGGAGGGAAACTTGACTCTGGCACTTTTAAGCTAATTCAGTCTCAACTGCATCAGAGACATTTTTGGAATGAGATCATCATCAAAATAACACTGAACATGGTAGGATCCATGAGAAAAAGGAACTGAGACATCCCATATACAAATTTGTTTTTAAAATTACACAATATTTAATAGCAAAGTTGCTAAAATTAGAAGAACTTCATAATGAAACTAATAAAGTTACCTGAAGGACATAAAAGAGCACTTAGCTAATGGTGAATGGGAATTTTCTGTAATGTGCAATATGATTATTTGCTAATGAATGTATCAATTAAACATATCAGAACCTCAGTGAGTTTATCTGTGGAACTGTGCAATTTGTCTCTCCATTCAAGAAGTAGGATTCATAATACAACTATTCCAGGATATATGAGACAGTTCGACAAAATGAACAAGGTAATGCCACTCAATCTATAGTGTAGCAAAATGTCTTCTAAGCTATACACATACCTAGACACACACACACACACACACACACACACACACACACACACACACACAACTTTAAAAAGAGAGTAGAATTAAAATACTGACATGCCATTCTCTCTCACCTGTCAGGTTTATATTTTGACATCTAAAAGGACACAGTCTGTGTAGATGAGCAAGTTAAGTTTTAAAGATAAGGATGGAGGAAGAACCTGACTTTTTTCCACCTCATTTACAGCAAATGCTGTCCTGACTTCTTGGTAAATCAAGAGTTTGTGTTGTGCTTTGCCCATTGTGCTCCTGGTTTCTGACTCTGAAAGAGAGAGAGGGAGAGGAAATAATTGTAGAAATGACCAGCCTCTGGCCAGCTTCACTTCCTTAGAATTCATCTTAGCCTATGGGATGCCACCTCAACTGAGAGTAACCTAGTACCCTTTTCTGTCTCTTATGGGGAGATGTTTCTTACATCACTAAATTCTGAGCTGCTCAGTTACTAGCTGTAGAAACAGTACTCTAAACATTTTGGAAAGGCCCAGATCTCCCTTTACTGATTTACGGTCCAAGGATTACAGCAACTCAGGTACCTCAATGTCAGCCTGGTGTTTATGACAACAATAAACTAACCTGCTATAACTGTGGATAGATAATAAGTAGGCACCCACAAAAAAAAAAATAAAAGCTGAGCAGAAACCAGAAGGTGTGCAGAAGGTGTAATGCTTGTGGGAGAGCATGGAACTGACAGGCAAGTATGGACCTTTTATCTGCGTTTCTTAGTCAGGTCTTCCTAAAACAAAACCAATAACGAACACTGTGAGTCCTGGGTTTTTCTTCAGTACTGAGGATCCATGGTCTACCACAAGCTAAGCATGTAGTCTACTCCAGAGCTGCATATCCTGTCCCATGTATTTTTCTTTCTGTGCTTTATTTAGACCTCACCTTCTCATTATACTCACCACCTACTTGAGGTGCAATGTCTCCTGACTTGTATTGGTCAGGACCTGTAAACACTGCTTCCTCTGTGCAATACCTTCATTCCATTGCTTTATTTGCAAAGGTCCAAGGATCGAGGCTCTGAACTGCTGTGTCCTCTCTCCAAGAGACCTGGAGGAGAGTGGCAGGCCACACAGTACATGATGACCAGCAGAAAGCCTGTGGTTTACTTTGTCCTGCATTTTCCACAGTAGCTTTTTCCTAGCTCGAGGTCACTGGCATCTCTCATGAGGCTTGAAGTCAAGCAAATACAACTGAACAGTCCTGTCTTTTAGGATGGACTCCCACATCTTCTATGACCACCCTCCCAGGCTCCCATAAAGTGAAAACTCAATAAGCAATGTGTGTATGCAGGGTGTGATTACCTAGCCAAGGTTGTTAAAAGCATACTTTCCCTAAATCCTTTCCAAGGTTTTTTGTTGTTGTTGTTGTTTTTTTGGGGTTGCTAATAGGTCAAAGACACAGTTCCATGCCACCATCAGCAGCAGCCAAAGGGGTTCTAATATCCTTCTTCTTAGAACACTGGTAGAAATTTTTTCCAAGTGGAATTTCATTGATTCATATTGTCAAGCAGTTGAATCTACTGGGAAAGTTCCCACTGTTAAGTGAATTTAGCAGGATTATCACATGGAAGATTTATGTCTAAACTCTGATGGTGCTAAGGACTTCCAGAATAATGAAAATCTTAGGAACAATGAAAATATCAGTCCCCAGAACTCTAGAAACTTAACTAAACACTCAGCCGCTGGACGATCATTGATTTAAAATAGTCAACCAAATGTTTGATTCAGCTTTTCCCATCTCCTTACCCCTGGTTCCATGGTAACATTGAAAACCAACTATCTCATAATTACAAGTAAAAACAGCAGCCACTGGATGGGAGGGAATGGGGTGGAATTTCCACCAGCCTGGTCCTTTTGGGTTTGTCTGGAAGCTCACTTAAGGTCACATTCAAGGTATCTCTTTGCTCAAACCAAGGTGGAGTCTCTTCTGTGGTGTGTGTTCCAAAGAAAATGTAAACTGTTTAAAAGTGCAGCTCTTGAGGCAATGGTGCCAAGTGAGGCTTAAAGGAGTGTGAGAGCAACAATGAAAGTAGCAAACAAGGGATGAGATCTGAATAATAGTAACATCTGAACAATAATGAAACATATCCCTAGGAATACATAGGTATAGGGCCTGCCATAGGAGTCAGAAAGCTCAGAGAAGCTCCAGCCCTAATTCTGTCTGACTTTAAGCCTCTGTGAAACCAGGACCTAAAAGACCCAAAAACTAGAAACTGCTTCCTGGAACATGGAAAACTCATGCACATACAAATGCACATACATGCATGCACATGTACACACACATGCTATACACACATGTATACACATGAGCACACATGCACACAAATGCACACACATATACATATAAATGTACACATGCATGCACACATGACATGCACACACATACACATATACATACATGCACACACATACACATATACATACATGCACAAACACATATACATACAGAGCCATGGAAACTTACTGGTTCAAGATGCTCAGTATAGTTTGTATAAGTGCCCATTGAAGGGCTGTCTGTTACAGGTTTTGGTCCCCAGCCCTTTAGGCTCCTGAAGAAAAGCAGAATGTTTTGGAACTGAGGTCCCTGGAGTGTGCTTTTCGAGGGGACATTGGGACAACTGCTCCATCCTCTCACTTTTTGCTTCCCAGCTGCTGGGAGATGAGCAGCTTCCTCTGCCATGTGCTCCTCCTGACATGCACTGTCTTGTCACAAGACCAAGGAGAATGGGGCCAACCAGCAATGAACTGAGTTGTCTCAGGTGTTTGTCACAATGATGGAAGGATGACACACCCAGCATTAAAGAATGTTCTGGGCAATTTTTCACTGGCCACTAATTCAATAGAACAGACTTAATGGCTGAACATGAAAAATAGTGCAGTCTTTGCAAATTAAACATGAATGTCATATCTGAGAAGGGAGGAGGGAGAAGAAGCAGCAGCAATAGCAAACCCCAGGAGAACACTGTGGCAGATGTGTTTCTATAGTCAACGCATTATTTTAAAAGTTTCATTTTAATCGTTATTTTTAACATTCTAGGGCTGGGGAGATGGTTCAATGGGCAAACTACTAGTTTCAGAGGCATGAGAACCTGAGTTCAGAACCACATGCGGTAACCCCAGCACTGGGAGGCTGAGACAGGAAGATATTTGCATCTTGCTGACCAGACAGCCTAACTGATTACAGGACACCCTGGTCTATGGAGCTAGTTCTAGAACAGCTAGGGCTCCAAAAACCAAAAATCAAAAACCAAAAATCAAAAGAAGGTGGGTAAGCAATCGAGGAAGGCACCTGATATTGGCATTTTGTCTTCCCTGCGCATGTTCCTGCACTCACAAGAGTGCAAATGACACACACACATGCCCACACACAAATGTACCGCACATATATATTATGAATAATGATGATAACTGGTGGTATATACAAGTAACTAGGATGGTGTGACTCATATAGAGTAACAGAAGAAATCATGAGAGACTGTTCCTAAGGACACCAAGATGCTGGAAGAGATTAAACAAAATCAGAAAGATGTATTGAATGAATCAATCAGCTCTTATTAATTTATAGCCAAAAAATAAAGGAAATCATACCTAAAGAATTAAAGAAAAAAATGAAAGTAATATTTCAATAAATAGAATAAAATATCCCCAAATAAGTAAATAGAGAGACAGAAATCAGACTAGTGGCTGCTAGGAGTAGAGAGAAGATGGAGTGAGGAGATAATTTTCTAAGCAATAAAAATGTTTTAAAATTTAGGAGTGGTAGTCATTGCACAACTGTGTGTATACGTATGAAGCACTGACCTGTACATTGTAAAAGGGAGAACAGTCTGGTATGTAAATGGTACATACACAAGTGTCTTAAAGATTAATTACCTACACAGAAGAAACAATCACAGATTGAGATTTAAAGGCAGTATTATTTACAACAGCCTAAAAATGAAATATAGATGAAGTTAAAGTATGTGAGAAGTCATTTAGCAAGAATGAAAATTAGCATGAAGGAGTAATTAATTTTAACAGCATGGTGCCTTCTGCTCATTACTTAGAAAAAAAAACTCAACTGGCTTTTAGGTAGAGAAGGGATGTGGGACAGTCAGAAGTCCATGTGTAAAAACTAACATAAAAAAATGAAATTTTATCTGTCTAAAAAAAAATAACTCTGCACACTATAAACCTTTGAGAACCAAACAGACAAGGAAATCTTTGCGACCTGGAATTACCCAAAGATTTCTTAGGTATTTTACCAGAGTATACAACATAAAGGGACAGATTAAATTGCTTTTCATAAATTTATTATGCATAATTTTATAAATGATTTACAGGGCATAGATTAATTTTAAACATTTACAGGATTTAAAATTCATCTCCTTCAAGATTTAAAACAACTCTTCTTCAAAAACAACATTAAAAGATTTAATTTTAAAGAACCAGTCTTGGCTTCCTAGGAAGCACTTGCTTTGTAGTAACTCCATCACACTGTCCTCAGAGATGGACATCAGCAGGAACCAAGCCTGGGCCCCAAAATACCCGATTACACAGTCTATCTCCTCTCCACACTGCCATGGGCTGCAAAGAGTAAGTGGCAGTGCTTGTATGGTGCACCCCAATGTCACTTGTCTGCTTACTGATATGCCACCTTGAATAGTATAACAAACCCTGTAGGACACAGATCAAAGGTAGAAACTGTGCCAGAACCCAGAGCCCTGTGACCAAAATCTTCAACTGTGAAGTTCTACACATAATTAGGTTTCAGTAGCTTCCAATGTCCTATTGGTTAAATGAGGATAACAGACACACAAAACTATTCAGAACTTTAAATTATGCTTTATCTCCTTATTGTTAATTGAGACTTACCTAGGCATCTTTATGGGATATATTATGGCAGCTAATGTCATATACAATCTCTAATCAAATCAGGGCAGTGAATCTTTCCACATCTTCAACCATTAATCTCATTTGTGTGTGTGCTGGGAATTCCTTATACTTTTAATCATTTAAAAATACACCATAAGTTGTTTTGACCAACAGTTCACCTGCTATGCTAAAGAGCCAGACATCATTTCTCCACACCATTTGGGCGGTCCATGTTGACTGCCTCCCCTCCTTGGAGTCCCATTCTGGACACCCTGCTCCCCATTCATCTACATAATTGTCTTGTTAGATTCTGAATGTGAGTATATGAGTGAGAATTTACGTTTCTTGTCTTTCTGCCTTTCTCACTTAACGCAACGTCCCCAGATTCATCCTGGTTGCTGCAAACACAGAACTTCATTAATAGCAAGATGGTTGACAGGGTTACTGTGTGGTTTGAAAAACTTTGACTCCTACATCTAAGTGATCTTTGATTTTCATCAGTTACTAACAAATCAAATCTTGCAGAAAAGAAAAAAAAAAGTTGAAAAGGAATTGAAAGAAGGGAAGAGCACTGAGGGAACAAGGAGAGAGGAAGTGTTGCAGAATTGTTATCTTTGACTTGTGGGAATGTTAATTCTACCACCTTCCCCAAGGGAGGCCCTCTGCACAAAGAATAGCCAAGTCCACAGCAGAGCAGCCAAGGACAATCTCCATTGGGAGCTACTGCAGCTGGGAGGAGACCCACAAAGCTGTACCCAGGACCAGTGTTGTTCAAAAACACCATCTATTGTATTCTTTTTTAAAAATCAAAACATTTTATTTCTTTTTTCTTTTTTATATAAGTTTTTAAATTTAAATTAGAAACAAGCTTGTTTTACATATCAGTCCCAGTTCCCGCACCCTCTGGTCCTCCCCTGTTCCCCCATACACACCAACTCCCATCGCCTTTCTGCTCCCCAGGGAGGGTGAGGCCTTCAAAGGGGGATCTTCAAAATCTTCAAAGTCTGTCATATCATTTGGAGCAGGGCCCAGGCCCGCCCCCATGTGTCTAGGCTGAGAGAGTAACCCTCTGTGTGGAATGGGCTCCCAAAGTCCTTTTGTATACGCTCAGCTCTGATGCTGATGAGAGAAACTTCACTTCTCCCTTTATTCACATGTCTTTGACATGCAGTTCTGCTCCGATAATTGCAAATATAATGAGGAATTTTCTCTTAAATAAAATAAACAAATCAGTGAGGGGGTTCTGGTATTTGAAGGGATTTATTTATAAATACTTTCTGGCTGACGCAGATACCTTTATGTCTTAATTGGATTTATCTTTAATCAACATGAAAACAAAAATGCTGTACCTATGACTGAAGGAATCATGTGAACATCTGGTAAATGTGTACATTATGTAATCAGGTTAAACCCTGTTCCCACTTCTTGATGACAAGAATCCCTTTCTTTTGAGCTTCTTAAGATAAGCCGGTCACAGTTGCTACCCACACTGCCTGCATTATGCTACAGCGCACTAGCACTGCCTATTTCTACCTGGCATAAACTTGACCTGTGACTAATTCCAGTTCCCCACTTCTGTTTTGCTGTACTTCTCCAGCCCTTAGTAAAAATGATAGGGTTAGAGAAGAGGGCTCATCAGGCACTTGCTGCCAAGCCTCGTGACCTGGCTTCCATTCCCAAGGAATCTCATGATGGAAGGTAAGAAAGCTCCCATAAGTTGTTCTCTGACTTCCATGTATGTATCATACCATGCACACCTCTCACCCCGGACACACACCACTGGGGGGGAAAAAAACCTGAAATAAAAGGATGAAATGCTTTCATAAGGAATAAGCACTATAATTATTTTTTAAGGATAGCATATTTTTTAAAAAAAAATCTCATCTATATATAAAAAATCCTTACATGGATGTAATAACATTTCAAGTGCTGCTATACAGTTAGTAAGTTTTATTGCATGAGCTTGTAACTGTTCCAGAAAACCTAGATGATGTCCTAGATGATCTCTGTTGCTACAGGAGACATTGCTTGAGTTGCATGAGCTGTTCTCACACTTTTCCTCCCATCTTCTGAATACTTAACAGATTCTGCTTAATTTTGACCATTGCAATAGGCTAACCAGAGAGTTTGGACCTTAATAATAGGTCTTCCTGACATTCAGTAAACTGGTTTAAGGCTAATTAACAAACTGTAAAGGATTTTAAGCTGGCCATCTATGTGGAAACCCTGGTGTTTGCCACTAACCTGGAGAGTATTATTTGAGCAACTTTGTAAAATTTCCATTAGAAAGTTTGAAAAGATCATGGGCTGCAGCTGTGGTTCATTAGTAGAGTGCTTGCCTAGCTAGTGTGAGGTTCTAAGTTCCACTACACACTCTGCAAAGTGAAGCAAAACAAAAGTGGATAAATGACAAAAGTAGTAAAGACACCTGTGTCCCCAAGGAAACAGTCAATCTTTGAGTATCAGCGTGGCCTTGGGAAGAGGAGTCCACAAAATAGTTCTAAACTCCAAGGATTATTGGCAAGTGGGAGTTTCTACAGGTACTGCCATTTTAGATGTCTCAGGCTATCACTCCAGGAGAGCCAGCCTTTCCCTATGTGTGTTGTAATTAGCCTTTTGTGGCTAATTAAATTGATTAGCTATCCAAAGGGCAAATAAGAGTGATGAGTCCATTTGCATTCCTTCACGTGACAGCTGATTCAGGACTCATGGAATTTATTCTCTCATTTAAAAATGGGAATGTGGATGGAGTCAGGATTTCTGCGACTGTGTTTTTGGTCCTAATATGGTTTCCACTCAAATTTACAGATTCTCAGAATTGCTTTATTTTGCCTAGATGTAGCATCTGACCAGGTAAATAATTCAGGCATGCATTTTGTTCTCCTGAAGACATGGGAACTATAATAGAGTCTATCGACCTTCTTCTAATAGAGCCCAGGAACCCCCCAAAGAGTTTCCTAGGGTTGCTTTCTAGTGTTTTAAGGATATGCATATGCAGATATGATGTATGCATATTAAAATATGCATCTACAGAGAAACAGAATGACTAGCATGTATAATTTTCTCATCCATCAGATTCATTTATTAGCATACATACTTTTAGACCTCAGGAATTTACATCATTCATCTATGAAGATTTTCTTCCTCCTGTGTGCCTTAGTGAGCCACTATGCATCCCCGCATCTCTCCATTCTTTTAACTCTTTTTTCCCTAATTCTTTCTCTTAAAGTCTTTCCTAGTTCCTGTTAGGGCCAAATTCTATATATTTGTGGATAACATTTGCATGCCTTGAGCACTAGGAACTAAAGCTCGAAGCCAAGGCGATTTCAGAAGCATCCCTTGAAACTTTGATCTTCAAGTAGCTCCTTCATGATTCCAAAGCCATAAATCCACGAACTAGTTTCAGAAACGCTCAATGGCTAAGACTTAAGTTTCCCGACTTTTTAAACATAAGGCATGTTTCCTTTTACTTGGAGTCTCTTTCTGTCACACTTCTAGCCAGCCCACTCTCATGTTTGCTCTCTTGTCACTGTCTGACTCCCTCGGGGACTGTAGCTATCCTTAATTTATCATGTATGGATCCATAAAAAAGGGTATTAACAATACCTGGTTTCCTGGGCACGAAGAGAGCAAAACTTATCTTTGATGTTTTTTCTTTGAAAAAAGACAAAATATAGGAGTGTAAGTCACAAAGTCAAAGGCCTCTGAAAAAAATTGGTCCCCTCGTAGGTACAGCCTAAACCCAGGTTAGTGAAATGTTGTCAACCTCACTAAAAAAGGAGAGCAAAAACAACGTGTTTTCCCAGGCCTAGGGTGCAAGTGTAATACTTTCTAAGCATTTGACAAGCCTGCCATCTAGTGGTTAAATGGTATTTCAAAGGTAGCTGAAGAATCAAGATAAAACCACCTGGACTTGTGGAAACCTGGAAGATCTATGACTGTAACTTTAAAGGTAATTTTAAACAGTGCAGAATGCAAAGTAAGAAAATCACTTCGGTGGGTGGGGTATCCCTCTGTGATCAGATGACTTGTCTATGCCCAGGAACACAAGTCCCATTGCAGTTACTTTACAAGGAAAAGGGGTCAAAGATAAAAGAGCTAAGAGAAAGCATGGGACAGTGAAACAGTTAGCACACCCACTGAAGTGTGTGTGTTTGTAAATACATAAATACTAATAAAGATATTGGGATACAGTGGACTATTTTGGCCTAATTTAAAAGCAAAACCTTGCAAAGTAGTCATTTGGTTTTTTTGGTTTTGTTTTGTTTGTTGTTTGTTTGTTCTTGCTTTTGTTTATGAGAATTTGGCAATTCCTATTTGGCTCCAGAATAAATTATACTTTCTCCTCTTAAAGATGAGTGTAGATTTTTTTGTTGTTGTTTTCTTGTTTGTTTGCCTACACTAGAAATCTGCAGAGCACCCTCCCAGATTCCTCATCTGAGAGAAAACAAAAACAAAACAAAACTGTTGTAAATGAGTTAGAGGATGGCTTATGGAGGAAATATGACCTAAACATACTCTATCTAGTGCCCTGGAGGGCATTTATGTGTGACAACAGGGGCAGTGCCTTCGAGGTGAAGGAAGGGACAGTGGACACCAGACACTGATCAAGCTGTGGTATTCCTACTGTGCCAGGAAATATTGGCTGGCAAAAGGCAGCCACTACCCTTGAATGAAATACAAAGGAGAAAAGAGTTCATAGGTTTTATATCTTGTCTATTGCCTGATGTTGCTCTAGCCAAGATATAGATACTGGGCATAGGGGGACCATCTGACTCTCAGGGCAATGACTTAGGAGTAAAGCCTGTGAGGTCTGCATAGCATAAGAGCTGTACTAGTGAAAGCTATGAATATGGGAAGCTAGATTGGTGGCAGGCTAGCTATACTGCCTGAATGTATTGCTTACAGAGAAGGTCTTCCCACACAGAAAGATGATTGCTGAGCCAGCAAGTGGACCATCAATAAATATAGTTGGCTAGAGCATAAAATTCTGAATAAAATATCAACCTTGATTTTAGTGAGTTCCCTTTATTAGAGAAAATGGGTCCAAACACAAGTATCTTCATCTTAAGTTTATCTAACAAACATGTTCCACTTGCCCTTAAGAAGGGTGGAGCTTTTCATGTTATGACATCATGAAGAGCCAGCATATTTTAGACACAGGGCCAAAATGGCTACTGTTATAATTGGTCATAGGAATAACAGTTGACTTGTTCTTGCAGAGACAAAAAGAAATCCAGTGTGCTCTACTCTGTACTGCTCTTTGTGGAATGAGCAGACTTGCTGGGGGAGAAATAACAAAAGACATAGCAGGTGCCTCAGCCCAGCCATATTGCCAGGGACACTGGAGAGCAGTGACAGTGAGGGGGACAGGACATGGGGACATCAGAAACAAAGCTGAAGTGGTTTCAGCTTTTTATTGTCTTTTAAGAAAGTCTGGCTGTTGGGGTGGCATTCTTTTGAATCATGCATGCTAAAAATAGGGTTAAATGATATCAATGTTCAGTACATGTAATTCACATGAAAAGAGTTTGTTCAGGAAGAGAAAACATCACCTTTCTGTAATTTCATTTCCCTTGAAACTGGTGGTTTCAATGAAGTGAGACAAAAACTTAGAGAAAATGGGATTTTGTTTTGAAAGTATGCAAAGCAGCTTGGTAAAATCCAAATATCACCACAATCATTCTTTTTTTCCCCTCAGAAATGGATTTGACAGCTAATCCAATTGGTGTTAATTGTGTTCTTCTTATAAAACTAATTTTATGCTACTCAACTTCAGTGTGTGTGTGTGTGTGTGTGTGTGTGTGTGTGTGTGTGTGTGTGTGTGTGTGGGTTTGTGCACATGAGTGCAGGTGACTGAGGAGACCTCATGCATTGGATACCCTGGAGCTGAAGTTACAGCAGGTTGTGGGCGGCCAATCATGGCACTAGAAACCAAACTCGTGTTCTCTTCAAGAGCAGTCCCTGCTATTAATCACTGAGCCACCTCTAAAGCCCCATAAATAGTACTTGACCCTAGATAAAATTAAACTAATACAATTTCACTTGGGAAAACATCTTAGGCAAACTTACAAGTATTCAGAAAGTTAAAACCTCACTAAACTGCTGTAAGCTGGTAGACGAGACAGCAATTGCCTCTAAGGCAGAAAAGGCAGTTCACAGTTAATAACTTCCTGAGGGGGAAGAAATGAGAGCTAACAAGACAATGTCATATTAACACTAGGACAGACAGACACATGCTTCTTCCAGTCAGGTCACATTTTTGCAAGCACCTGTGTTTTCCAGTGTAAATTTGTAAACTACCTCAATTGCTGCCACTGACTTTCTGGTGGGTTGCATTAGGCTTAAAAATACACAGAAGGCCAGCAGAATGCTCTTCTGCCTCCTTAGTTACCATCCCAAATTTCCATCTGCTAAACAGGAGGAAGGAACAAGAGGGGTAGCTTGGGCTATAATGGCCTTTTGCTAGTGAGATGGAGACAGGTGGAGCCATAGGGTTCCCTGGTTAATCACCCTGGCTGCTTGATGAGAACCAGGCAGGTGAGAAAGCCAGCTGCATCACTGGCTTCCTCTGAACTAATATAATTCACTTTCTTAAAAAAAATCAAATGCAAGTTGGGGGTGGCACTCATTGATAGAGTTCTTGCCTAAGATAGGCAAGGCTCTGGGCCTTATCTCTTATAACATAAAAAAGATGATGATGATGAAGAAGATGATGATGATATGCACTTATGTATTGTATGTTGAACTAAAGGAACAGACAACCAAGCATCCTAGCACCAGATCTTTAAAGGAACCATTCATCCATACCAGGGCAGTAACTGTGGAAGAGGATAACATGAAAAACTCAGAAATGGTTAATTCCAAGTAGACTCAGAAGCAGCATATGTTTCATAATTGCACAGAGACTGTTTGCATTTAATTGCATGGATAGGTGTAATTACATAGCCATGACTTACTAAAACAGACATTCAGTTGTGTGTTGGGGGGGAGGGGGTTAGGAGGACAATGTAACTCCAATGTAATGAACCAAATTGTGTTTGCTCAAATGATCTGCCTGTGTGTCTATCTGTGTGTCACTAACTCCCTACTCTTATTGAGGGCCAAATGACTCTAACAAAACAATATTTTTCATGAGTTAAGTGTAAATGAATCACAAACATATGGATTAAATTTCCCTTAATACATTTGGATTTTAAAATTAAGAGAAAAATGCTTGGTAAAGCCAACTTTGGCTTTTGCCAAACCCAAGCTTTGGGAAATTTGCTGGAGATAGTCAATACTCCAACTGAGGAAAAACACGGCCCACTTCCTCTCTTCCTTTTATAGAATCTGTATTTGTTCACACACATGGTTCCAGAGAAGTCCACAGAGACATTCTGATTGGAGATGACGCCAGCTACTAAACAAGACCTTTCTCAGAAAATCCCTTGTTTATTCATGATTTTGTCAGGCATTTAGGCTGTATAATTAATTAGGAAGTCTTCTGAAGAATAATCTCCCTTCTTTAGCATCCCAAAGAAAAAGGACATCCACTTCTACTATGGGCTAATGTCTATCTGTCTACATCCTAGATACATTCCCAGAGATGCTCAATGGAAAGTATCCTCTCTTAATTTTCTCCAGATGCTGTTCTTAGTAGGGATGGCTTTCCTGGCTGTCTCCTAAATCCTGCTGTGTAACTGCACATGGTCATAGTTAACATAAGTATGTGACAAATCCCAGATGTGGAAGCAATCAAAGTGATCTACAGATCTAAGGCAATACTCAGGGGAACAAATGAGGGATATTGGGAGGTCAGAGCAATTAATGAGGGTCTCTCTAAAAGGTTTGGGAGTTGTGAGAGAGGGGAGAGAGTGAATGGTGAATACAGACTGAAAAAAAAAAACATAGGAATCTATCATGTTTCAGTTACTCCTCCTTCCTCAGAGAACTGAAGAAGTAAATGCAAAGACTATGAAAAAAAATGGTTATAGCTGAGCTATTTTCATGTGAGTAAATACTTTTTTCTTCTGTGTGTGTTCTGAAAGCAGAAGGTGCTGAGCTATCAACCTCCACCAATTAAGTTTTACTGAATGATACTGTTGGATTGAACGACTACTGAACAGTGTCAAAAAAAAAAAAAAAAAAAAAAAACAGAAAACATAACAAAGATCCAAGATGTAAAAGTTAGCACAAAGAAAGCATGCCTTATGTATTGGATACACCCAACAGGACAATCAAAATGGCATGGGATAGCAGAACGTAGATTTGAGGTGTGATTATCTTGAATTTAAATACTGGCAATAATACCCTTCATTGAAGACACTGGAAGCAACCTCTTCTTCTACTCACACTTCATCCCCCCTCTCTTCTTCTGTGTGTTGTAAATAAGGAAATACCTCATATTTCAAAGGCTTGTATTATAGATGAGTTTTATTTAAAATATTTTCTTAGCCAAGTGGGCGGGAGGGAGAGAGAGAGAGAGAGAGAGAGAGAGAGAGAGAGAGAGAGAGAGAGAGAGAGAGAGAGAATATAACTTATTTGAGAGACCTACTAGGGAAAAACAAACATATGAGTGTATTATTTAATTTTATTCTTGAAAAGGAATAAAAACCATATAGCAGTGTGTGAAGCTCATGAAGCAGCTCTCCTCTTTTCTAATTTTCTCTTTCCTCCCGGGGGAAGCAACACTTGAGGTTTGATTTGTAGTATTCTTCCATCCTTTCCTCCTACATTGAGGTCAGTACATATTTGTTTAAGTTTTGTGAAAGAGGAAACAGGATGTGACAATACATGAACATATAACTTGATAACTTACTTTCCTTCCAATTAATGAAATAGAGACAAAAGGCAATTTAACTTTTCCCAGCATTCAAGGATTATGCATAGAGGCAAACATCTGAACTCTGATAATGGTTCAGTATTATTTAATACATTACTAATTATGTCACATAAACGAATCAAAGCAGAGAGACCACATGCCATCTTTTGAAATATGACAAAATTTCTTTTGATAAAATTTAACAGTCATTTATAAATTTAAAGTATTTTCCCATAAATTATAAACAGAAGGATATTTTCTTACCATGCTAAAAATTAGATGCATAGAAAGCCAGCTAGCCCTTACTTGGGAGTGTCAGAATTATGTATATTACTGTTTCAACTTTTTTCTGAAAGTTATTTTACAATACAATGAGGAAAATAAAATCACTAAATAACAAAGAAAATAAAATATTATAGAACATCACTAAAAATATCAACTGAGAAATTATTCTAAGAAATAAAACAACTCAGCAAGATGACTAAGTATAAGAACTATGCCAAAGTCTTACTGAATATTCCTCATTGCTGCTATATTGAGTACAGATGTGTAAGGAGGATATAATTAGCAATTGTACAAAAAGGGTATCTGGAGAATAAATTTAAGAAAATTTGTTGCTTTTGTAAATAAAATATATTTATTAAAGTAAATTATCTTTGTTAGATGCATTTCCTAAAATATGTCATTAATAAACAAGGAGACATATTATAATAGGTGAGATGAATTAGTTTTGGAAACATGGTTGTCATTTCTAGCCAATATACAAATGAATACAATTACCCCAGAATTCAGAATAGCTTTTAAACTCTATCTTCACTTCATCCTTGAACTCCTAAACAGTAAATGACTGAAGATGATGAACATATGTTAGAAAATAGAAGATTTGTGTAAGTTAAAAGGCATAAATAGGCAGCCATAATTATCAAAACATTGTCCTATATGATACCAATGCAAAGATAGACAGAAATCAGTGTGACAGAATGGGAAGTACAGAATCAGATCCATGTATTGGTAATATTGTGTTAGATGATAGCTAATGTTCACCGCAGGATGTTAAACCAACATATTTCTCATTGGTCCAATTATAAATCACAGATAATCCTAGTTCAGAATTCTAACAGCTATGGAGTCCAAGATTTGGGCCCATTTCCTCCTGGACAGCACCTTATTGCCCCTTCCTGCCAGGTGGAGTGTCTTATTGTTCCTCCCTACCAGGTGAAAGGGCACAAAGTTTCCTCAGCCCGTTGAATGAGGGCACTAGTCCATCCAAGGCAAAAGGATGACATTTAGACACTGTCCCCAAAGCCCCCACCTCTTACACCAGTGCATTGGAGTCAGGCTTCCACATGAAAGTTTTACAGGAACATAGCCATTCAGTCCAGAGAAAATGCCATTTTCTAGTACTAGATATTAGGAATTATTTGGTAATTGGTTTTGTAATTGCTATATTGCTAATGATAAATAAGAGGAGAGAGAGAACAGAAAGATTCAGAGAGAAAGACAGATGAGAGCGAGAGAGAGAGAGAGAGAGAGAGAGAGAGAGAGAGAGAGAGAGAGAGAGAGAAGCAAAAAAAAGCCAAAAGAGAAAGAAGACAAAAGCAGAACACAGAAGGAAAGCAGTATGAGCTTAACACTGACCACAAAGGGCAGGGAAGAGTAGTGTTGGGGAGAGGAGAAATGTTCTTACTGGGAAGGAAGAAGTGGATAGATTTGGTCCAATAGAAATTCCAAGCAACCTATAGCAGAAAAAGAAACATATATAAGTATTTGGATTAAAAATTGCAGCCCATGAATGTCATTACCTTTGGGTCCTTGCATTCTAAAAATCTGGTCTACCAATTCTCTCTTCTTGTCACACTACACTCTCATCCCCTCACTGCTGGGCACCCAAGGCTGGCCTCTCTCCCAACAGGAAGCGGCATAGTCTTTCTGGAAGGTGAGTATTGTCCATAATTTAGTACTCTTTTTACAGAACCAGGATGATTGCAAACTCTTTCCTCTTTAGAAGTTTATGAACAACAAAAGGGTTTACTTTCACATCTGTACATAGCACTGTACTGAAAGACCTTAGTGTTCAGCTTCGGAGAATGGTAGGGGGTGTTTTGATTCAAATATTTCCATGAAATGAAGTATCATACTGTCATTTGAAATAAGGCTCTAGCAAAGAGATCAAATCCAGCTTACCATCTGTTTTTGTAAAGAAAATGCTATTGTAATAAAATAGCTCACAAGTTCGCTTCTCATTTGTGGTTGCTTTCTCCCATACAACAGTAGAATAGAGTTGTGATAGACCTTGTGGCCCAAGTAGACAGTAGAAAGGAAGGAAGGAAGGAAGAGAGAAAGAAAGAAAGAGAGAAAGAAAGAAAGAAAGGAAGGAAGAAAGAAAGACATAAAAGCTGGCCATCTTACTCTAGACTACTAACTGGCTGACTATAATCTTAAATATATCCCTATACCATAGCAAACATTCACCAATGAAATGTTATTATGAGGGGATGCAAGCATACAATATCCTTTTCTCATATTTGTTTTGCTCTAACTTTCTGTAATTCTATATATTTCCAAAACATCTACATACACATCAATAAATAATATTTTTAAAAATAAGCTGAGTTACACTAGCACACTATTTCATGATGGAGAGTTCCTCTGAGGTGTGTTTTTATTTTGGACTTAATTTAAACCCTAACATAATATACAAATCTTACATGAACTTCTATCCTTAGCGGATGCATCAAGTTTTCCATTTTTTATAGTTGTGCTCCATTTTTTCTATGTGGGGAAAATGGCCTCTATTCAGGCTTGTGGATTCTGCATTTCTCAATGCTTTGGGAGAGCAAATTGCCAGAGTGTTTCTAGGGGTATAATTTGGCAGCATAAATAAAAAAGTTGACAGGGAGGAGCAGATGACCGTTTATGGTTGTCATAGTAACAGGTAGGCCTATAGCTATTAGTGGCCTCATCCTCTCATCCACTATAAGCTATAATTAGTTTTACCTTGGGGCCCTGAAAAGGGAACTAGCTCCTCATGAGTGTTGGAATAATTGCTCATTCTGTGTCTGCTCAAAATGACAGTTTCAGGGCTGGCATCTAGGTTCCTGCTGTTATACAGAAAGGGCCTGACGAGTTACAGAATCTACCTAACAGCTTCTACATTCGTACACAGTATGCCCTGGACTGAGCCTCTAAAAATAAGCTATTTCCCCTCCCTGGGACCAAAGTGTTTTGAGTTTTCCAGTGTATTGATGTTTTGTGTTTGCCTAAAAGTCATACATCCTAGAGTCTGCATTTTTGAAACGTTTCCCTCCCCTTCCCCCTCCCTTTTTCCTTTTCCTTTTCTTTCTGTTTTTAGAAATGCCGAGTTGAATTTGGCATATATTTAATAACATGCAGAGACAGAAAAGAAAAAAATAACAGTCCGACTTGCCTGGTCACACACAGAATGCAGGCAAGCAAAGCCTGGAAAAAAGCTGTAGGGTTTTGCTTGTGGTGGTTGTTTCCTTGTCTTTTCTTCTCAGGAAAATAAAGGTAAGTATAAATTAGAATCAAGAAACTCGGGAAGTCTTAGAATTTCTGATGTTTTCTGATGGTTTCCACACTACCTTCATTTATACCTGGTTAGAAGAGAAGAATCGAAGAAGGCCGAGAGTGAAAATGACACTTGAAAGTGGTTGAATTCTCTATTACACAACGCAGAACTGATGAGCTGAGTTGCGATATAGTCAGCCAACATTCACAGGGGAAGGTAAGAAGTCAATGATGAAGTTAGGTCCTCTCTGCACTGACTGTAACTTCAAGTGCCTTCTGGGGTAGGGAGATGGCTCCATTTAGTGAAGTGCTTACGTAGTAGCCCCGAGAACTGAGTTCAGGTCCCCAGAACTGGAGTAAAAAGCCATGTATGATGGCATGGGCTGGGAAGGGTGTTGGAAAGGCAGAGACAGGTGGATCCCTGAAGTTCAAGCGTCCATGAGAGGATGGATCTGTCTCAAAAAGTAACCAGGTGGTGGTGATAGTGGTGGTGCATGCCTTTAATTACAGCACTCCAGAGGCAGAGGCAGGTGGATCTCTGTAAATTCAAAACCATCCTGATCTACAGAGTGAGCTCCAGTACAGCCAAGACTGTTACTCAGAGAAATCCTGTCTCAAAGAAAGAAAGGAAGGAAGGGAAAGAAAGAAAAAGAAAGGAAGGAAGAGAAAGAAAGGAAGGAAGGAGGTATAGAACATTTATGGAAGATACTGAGCACTCAGCATTGACCTATGAACTCCAAAGGCACACACACACACACACACACACACACACACACACACACACACACACACACACACACACGTGCGCCCACTCATGCCAAGTAAATACATAAACAAAATGCCTTCTCCTCCCTCTCTGTTACTGCTTTGACAGAGTACCCAGTGTAGCAAGTCCAGAGGTGTACAACTCTGAAACAGTCATCTCGTGTCAATCCCCTTTAAGTAAGCAATGGCATGACAAGGACAAGGGCTTCTTGGGACCACCTTGCAGAGCCAGAACTGAGACAATGATCTTCCAGGCCACATCCTCAGTGGGACTGTTGCATACTGCTTGCTTTTGCCCCAATTCTACTTAAACTTAAAACTCCTATCAGTACCTTGAAGATGGACTCAACTCAGGGTCTTTGGACACCTTTATCTGTAGCTGTATTGAATGAATCCCGGGGTGGCAGACCCCAGCCTGTTAGGACTGGTGATTCCTAGGCTTTTCCCTAAGCTACAAAACACTATTATTTCATTTATAGGTAAAGGAGCTGAAGAGGCCTCATAGAAACAGAATGGGTTGGATAGAATTTAGAAACCAGCCAGACTTCTCTCCTGAGATTCTGACCACAACTCTCCCAACTCACTGCAAGCAGTTCTATCAGGCTGCCTCTCCAACTTGCCTGTTATCTAGTTATTGAATTATGTGGAATATTCTCCTTTTAAAATGATGTATAGAGGCTCAGAAGATGCCTCTGTAATTAAGAGCCATTGCTACTCTTCCAGATCAACCAACTACAATTCCAGGTGCAGGGGATCCAATGCCTGCTGGGGCTCAGCACTCAGTGGGCACACACACACACACACACACACACACACACACACACACACACACACGTAATTAAATGAATATATATAAATCTTTTAAAACATAAAGGATACATTGGGTCATATCACTCTACACACACACTTTGGAAGTGAAGTTCATTCCCCACATCTGTGCCCTTTTTTTTTTTAACTACAAATTTTGAAGAGCATTTGGCAATGCCTAGGTTTGTTTACTCCCTGTTTATATAGGATTCATGTTCTTAAAATGTCCTTCTTTAAATATCTGTTACATATCACCAAAATTTAGCTGTACGTCTAAACAGCTCCACTGGAATGATGCTTTTGGCTTACTCTTTGTTGTCTCTTCCTTGCCTCAAGCTTGGGTGTGTACCTCATTCTCACGTGATGGACTTGATTGAATTGGCACCAGTTTCCCCAGAGACCACATAGCAACTTGCATGATTTTCTGGTACCCAGGTCCCATCATCAATCATTGGCTTAGGTGTCTGCAGACAGGACAGACAGAGCTGAAATCCTGCTCAGACGTACAGAGCTCCATTACCACACAGCAGGCCTCACCTCCCTGGGACTAGCTCTGAGCTGTTTAGAGGGCTGTGGAATCTTGTCCTCCAGCCACTGTGGAGCCAACACCCTTCCCCCTCTGGGTCTGAGAACCTGTGCTTCCAGTTATGCATGGTTCTCCTGCAGAGTCAGCCTTGCTCTGAAGGCTTCCTCTAGGAAGGAGACAGGCCTGGAGCCGGCCTGCTGAGCTTGGAATTGATGGGACTGCAGCCCACAGCCAAGAGAAATCTTTTACAGCCAACTTCAGAGAGGGGAGTGAATAAGACCGGGCACAGAGGGACACAAACTGATGAAAGACACAGGCACATTGAGAGGTGGACAAAATATAAATAATTCTGTTTAAGAAGGATTTAAGGATCCTTTCTCATTAACTTGGTTCAGGAAGGCCGAGGATTCTGAAGGTGTGTGCTCACTGGAATTCAGGCCAATGCTCAGCTCATTCTTCTCTCCATCTTTGGTTAACACAAGTCTAAAACACAGTGAAGGCTGAGGTCTTCTGTCAGCCCTATTTGTGTTACAAGAAAGTAGAGTGTTCCAAGGATCTTCACATTACTGGCTACTGACATTTCATTTTTTTTTTTTTTTTTTTTTTCTCTAGAAAGTTGCTCCTTTGACACTGGGAAACATGTGGACACTTCACTTCAGTGCCCATTGTGGGTCTTAACTTCACTTTGATAAGCTATATCACCCTTCATAGCTATCACTTGAATAAAAGATATCACCATCCCCTTCGCATATGAGAAGTAATTTGCTAGGCATGATGCAGTGAAAATAATTAAAAGGAAACCTGGTCCCAATTAGTGGGAACTCGGGTGATAATACATACATATTAAGGCAGCTACAGTTTTCCAAGAAGTTACAAGATCTCCTGCTATGGAGATGTTCATACTCTGAGACAGAATCAATATTGAAATGGACACAATCCCTATGGAACTATGAACAGATCCTTAAGCAGAGTAAACAAGTCCTATATTAAATTATATCTAAGCAAAACTGTATTATAGAAGAGCTGACAGCCTGGCCAATATGGTGACAAGGTGACATTGCACAAGACCAAGTACTCATTTATCTTTTATGTGACCTGAGACTTCCTGGAAAGTTTTGGGTTCAGAAGCTGTTTGGCAGGGCCAAGAACTGAATAAAACAAGCTTTGAATGGTAGAAGCACTGTTGGAGAGCAGTTTGCCCAGAGCTCCATGGTGGAGATTTGGAGATACTCACAGAAAGTCCGTGTGAGGGAGTTCTCTAGAAAATATACTGATACTTCTTTTGCCAGATTGTTAGGCAAAAGCCAAACAGAGTCTTATCTTTGGTAGCTCTCACAAGCTAGAGTTGGCCACCCATCTTCCACAAGCCAATTAAAGAGACCAGCAATAAAGAGCAGAAGAAAGCAATGTGATCAGTATGGTCACACACGAAAAGAGGTTCATAGAGCCCTTTAGTCTATCTTCAGAGTCCTGACATGAGGTTTGAGGTTTAACTGGAAGGCATGAGGGGTATATTGTTATAAAGTCCTTGTTATGATGTGGCACTGCCCATTACTTCTCAGTTCCTGACTCCATGTCTACCCTTCAGGTTATCAGCATCTTGTGAAATCGCTTAGCAGGAGTCAAGCTGCCCCTCTGGCTGGAACACATGATAAGAAGACCTCAACATGAGTCTCCTAGGGATATCTAATTCCTTACAATTCCTTATATCATTAGTCTGGCAGTCAAGGGGGTACAATTGTCTATTTTTAGGATACTATCACTCCTGCCAATATGGCTGCAGCTCTTGTAGTTCTCTAGAAGAATGAACAGGCTAATAGGAAGGATGGGGAATCTGGCTGACTTCAAGAAGACATTGGTACAAGTGTGAAACTGTGTAGACTGTGATTAGAGGGCATAACGTGATCTACAGAAAGGCAGGAAGATTTGGTTCTTTACTTGAGTCTTTCAATATGAAACATTGTATACTGCCTACCAGCCCATGTCATGCTGATACTGGCATAATCCAAGACATTCAGAGATAGATTGAAAAAACTAGAAGCACGGCATCCTCCTTTATCAAGAATGTCTATAGAAAGACATTCTTATTACCATCCGTTGGCCCCATGCCTTTGCTTTTTGGTTTGTTTTTTAATATTATATTGGGGAAAAAAATCCCTTACAGGCCAGATGCCTGCCCTTTGTATGGAAGGGGTCAGAAATCAAAATACAAGATGCTCAAAAGAGATCTATAGATCAAAGATGGACATAAATCAGAGGCCTATAGACCAAAGTTGGGCACAGTGGCACACACCTATAATCCAGCACTGAGGTAGTTGTGGCAAGAGAGTCAGAAACTTGAGAAAAGGGGCTAAATAGTGAGACTCTGTATGAACACAAATCAAACTGTGTATCAGCTGACTACAATGGAAGGCAGACTGGTAGGACAGAAGGAGTAACATGACAGGGACCATGCAATGAGGCAGAGCTACTGGGGAGAAACTACTCCATGGGACTGTTCCAAAGACCAAGATTGTTTGTTCTGTCTCAACAGGCACACCTTAATTCACCTTAGCACACTCCATGTGAGAGTCCATCTCCTCTTTGGTCTTTAAGTGATAGTCTCTAAGAAGTTCATTTTAATGAGTGTTCGGGAGAGCAAGTTAAGAAAAAGTAGATGGAATGCTCTATGCAGTTCTCAGTAAAGCTTGGAAGTACTGGATTTCAAGGTGTTTTTTTTTTTTTTTTTTTTTTTTGACTATCACTGAACCAGAGGCACTCAGCCAATTAATACTGCAATGCACATTTCATAATTAGGAAAACATTATAAACACTATAGTGAAAAAATCTATAAGCATAAAATGAATGGAAGAGAGACAAAGTATTGGTAGTGAGTAAAATGTAATAGAAGAAGGCACGTTATGCTTCTAGATGAAGGTAGAGCTGTAAAGACTGCAAAATGGGAGTCTAGGAAGGGAGACTGTATATAGGTGGGGTTGCTCCTTCCTCTGGGAGGCGACTGGTGCCAGGACCAGAGAACAGCGAAGATATTCAATGAGTAGAGAGGGAGGAATCATGACATCCAGACTGAATGCACTTCACAGGAGGCAGCCTGTGTTTAGTGCTGATCAATCAGATAAGAATGGAAGAGAAAAGGGACTGGAGACAAGATCCCAGAGAGGGATGCCAAGGTAATAATTCAGGCAGGAGGTGATGAGAACCTGTCTCTGCAAAGATATGTAGGAATGACTGTTGAGAAGAGATGCAGTTGCTGGAGATAACAGCTCTCAGACTGGGATCTGTTTCAAGGGATGGAAATTCTAATCACATCTAAATATTATTGCTTTTAAATCTGGGATTTGGCTGTGTCTGCATTTTCATCATGCAAGACATTTCTTTGATTGGTTGGCTGAGTTCAGACTCTATTATTGTTAGTTCTGTATCTAGTAATTTATTTCAAAACTGCATAGAATTTCTGTATTCTGTCGCTTCTGTTTAGTGGGAAAGAATGTGCTATTTAGCTTTCCTCGGTAGGAACGGTAAGAAAGGGAGACAGAGAGGAGACGGATGGCTGTTTATTTTATATTCTGAAGTTCAACAAGCTAAGGCTGGTGCCTCCGTGATCAATGTTTTTAGTAAGCCTGTCTGGGAAGGAAAGAAATGGAAATTTTGTCTTTCAGAAACCATCTCTGCCTTTTGTTCATTTTAATTTGGGATATCAGCAAGTGAAGATTCACAGGATTTTTCTTATGTGTCTATTCGGATATCGAAAAATCTTCTAAAAATGAAATACCTCCCCTTGGAAATTGTTCTCATTGCTTTTTCTCTGGGGATGTTTGTGTCCCAGCCCCATGAACACAAATTGTCTTAGCAGTGGAGCTGAGACTCGGTCACTGGGAATGTAATGACTTGACTTTATTGCTAGAATTACCTATAGCCACTTGTTCCCAGTTGCCTGCCAGCCTGCAGGAAGACTCCAGTCCAAGGCACAGCCCTGAAATGGGACTCTGGAGTCCACAAAAGAGGGAAAATTAGAATTTTGTAACGCCTCAAAGGGGAGAAGTGGAGAGTTTAGTCATCACACACCCACTTTCAGATTCCTTGATGTAAATTTCCAAAGAGATTTGGAGGTTTGTATTTAAATGCATGCATTTGAATGCATTTAGCATTTTAATGAACTATCTTCATCCTGAAAGGTTGACCTAGCACAGAAAAAGGAAGCAAAGTGAGTTTCCTCAGAAGCCAACTGTCTGCCTCATTAAGTTTCTTACAAGGACACTAACATTCTGGTGTCACTGAAAGACTCAGGTTCGGAGTGTCCATAGAAGACTTGGTTCTTTATTTATTTGCTTTCAATATCTGTCTTTGTAAAAAAAAAAAAAAAAAAAAAAAAAAGCTGAATTTCCAGCTAGACCTTTATTTATTTATTTAAACCCTCTTTTCTCATTTTACATACCAATTCCAGTTCCCACTCCCTCTCCTTCTCCTGATCTTTCCACCTTCCCTCACCCCACCCTCCATCCTCAGAGAGGGTCAGGCTTCCCTATGAGGAGTCAAGGCAGTCTAGTACATCACTTTGAGGCAGCACCAAGGCGCTGCCCCTATAGCTAGACCTCTTTTTAGCTGAGCATTCACTGTGTCCTCTCTCTCTGCCTTGCTCTTCCTTCTCTGCACTTACTGATTCTTGCTTTATGTCCATATCCTTTCTGGTAATGTTCACATCCTTGTAACAAATTTAAGATTCTCCCATTGTTAGCACTATAATGATCATTTCCTCAGTACTTAAATATTCAGTGTAGATCTTAAGATGAAAATGAGTTTCTCTGGAAACAGGATGCATCAAGGAGCAAGGCTTCTATAATTACTATTTTATGTTTTACTGGCATATATTGATTAGCCATATTGATTGGCTCAGTGTGATATTTCAAGACATGTACATAGTATACATTAGTCCAATCAAACTTCTTAGGTGATATCAGTAGGTTTCTGGGAGTCTATAGTTTTGTGTTCTAGAACAAAAAGTTGATAGTCAGACAAGGCAGAGATAATTTAAGCAAAAATACACTTCTGAAAGCCAGAAGAAAGGTTAGAAGCTGAACAAAGTACAAAAGATTGAGACTTTTATAGGTTATTGTCACAGTACAGACTTTCTGGCTCATTTGCATAGTGCCAGCTCGGTGGTGTTATGCTCCCTGCTTTACATGGTATCCTTGGGGGTGAAGGGAGTTCCAGCCTTCCTCTTTGGAACTGCTTTCTTTCAAATGCTAATGTGTAGACCTGGTATAAAACTCTTGCTTCTCTTCTAACTCATTGGCAGGGAGTCGTTGGGGAATAGGGGTGAGGGTTGGTAAGTGGGGGTGTGTGGAGGATTTTATGAGACCCTGAATAGAGAAATGAAGGCTGTATTAACCTGATGTGATCTTTTGCATGCCCAGAGGGAGTATTGGAAGACAAAGGGAAGAGGAATTCTAAGGACACTGGAAAAGATCCCATGGACACTGTCATTAAGAGTTCTGCACCACAGGCAGTGAAGGATCTAGGATATAGTTTTCACCAGACATACAGAGTTCTTTACTGGCTGGTGAAATTTTGTCAACTGCCAAAATTTGTAGGTATTTTAATTGAGTATTTTAAGTGATAAAGGTATCTCTTTTCAGTCTTTAATTTTTCTTCTTCATCTGTATTCAAAGAGGCCTCACTGAGTAAATTCTGGTTTTGTCCATGTTCATTATAACTTGGTCCTTTGCACCAATTTGAAAAGTATCTTGAAATCCTTAGAGACTTCTCCACTCCCGGGTTCCCTTGAACTTCCTTTGTGGTCCAGGCTAGCCCTAGCCTTGAACATACATTCCCTCTGCCTTAGCCTCTCTATTGTAGGTCAAACTAAGTCCAGAAAGTGAAGAACTAACTGGAGCATGGGAAGGTGTACTATGAAATGTTATATTCTTAGTATGACATGGTAGCTTGCACCCATGACATTATATCAGAATTGAGCACTTATAAAGACCTGCAGAAGACTAGGCCCATCAATATTCCATCATGGATAGGGGAAAGGCCCACTAGGTCTACCTTTCCATGAGGACTATAGGTTGCTGGAAGAGAGGGCATCATATTCCTCTAGGGTTTTGCCACTACTAAGTTGTTCTTGTTCAAAATATACCCCCAATATGTATTCATGTAAGCATTCCTTATTGAATGGAATAGGCTATGCATACACAAAAAGACACAAAGGTAGGAGGGGGAAATTATGGGAAGAAGGAGGTGTTAGATGGAAGCAGGACAGAGGTAAGAGGTGATAATGGGGGAGATTATAATCAATGTATATTATAAATGCATAGGTATAAAATTGTGAATGAGTACATCTTTAAAAACCTCACAGTATTAGGATGCTGATCTTCTTAGCAGCATTCACCTCTGCATTGTTAAGAGTAACTTCATTTAGTGGTTTGAATCTATGCATAAATACCTTATGGAGGGACCTAGGGGAAGCAGATGTCTGACCTGCTGGGAACCCTCCCAGATGTGTATCTATGAAGAGTATAAACTCAGGAACAGCCAAGCCAAACAATGTGTGCTGGCATCTCCACATGGCAAGCCAGGGACTTTGAAGTCATTGTTATATCAGAGTATGTAAAATTCATCTAAACCAAGGCATACTCTACTGGCATTCAAATTATCAAACCAGAAGTTAAAAACTGAAGGACTTCTATCTTCAAGAAAGCGTGGAGGACATCACTCTGCCCAACTTTCTAGCCATATACTGATCAACAGCTCTTTAAATTATTTTTAAATGACAACAACAAAACAATTAGATGGTTTCCCTTATCAATAGTCTTATGATTATACTTTTAAAGGCATTTGGTTATGTTAATAATAGAACATATAAATCACCTTTTACCTCCAAACAGTATCTTAATTACTGGCATGTTTTCATTTTGTTAAAATTGTATTTTTAAATTTTGTTCTCCCAAAATTTCATACATGTATGCAATGTATCTTAGTTATCTTTATTCACTATCCCTGTCCAGATCTCCTATGCCTCTCAAGCACAAGTCCCTTCCAAATGCATGTCCTCTCTCTCTCTCTCAAAAGATTTCTGTTTGTTCTAGTAGCTTTAATCTGTTCTTTCTGCATTTGCTTATTTCTCAGACACACATTTTTTTCTCTGATTCTGGAATCTCTGCTTTGTGCTCTTTCTGTAGTGTGCATTTCTTTTCTTTCTTTTTTTTTTTTTTCAGTTATGAATGTTCTGTTTTTTCCATGAATTTTTCCAGGATTATGACTTTTCTCCATTTTCTCCTCTTAATTTTCTAGGTTATTTGATTTACTTTGCCATTTCTTCATACTAATTTTGTTTTTCATACTTTCTCAGTACATGTATTATTCTTTTTCACCTTGATATACATCTATGAATATATATATATATACATATCTATGTGTAGACATAGATGTGTACTTACACACAGACAAATTTTCATATACACATCTAGATATGTATATTGACATATAGCTATGCATATATATATGTACAGATTTGTATAGGTACATATAGATAAATAAAACAAATATAGATATACATGCACATATAGATATGTTTAAGTGTTGTGGGGTAATCTTTTTGTACATCATGAAGGTGTGTCTTTGCAAAGGTGTCTTCTGGTTGATTTAATAAAAAGCTGAATGGCCAATAAGTAAGCAGGCTTTCCAGGCACAGAGAATGATGGGAAGAAAAAGAGAGGAGACTCCAGGGGACACAGAGCAAGCAGCATGGGCATTACAAAGTAAAGGTAATTGAGGCACCTAAAAGAATGTAGATTAGACACCTGCCTGATGCGGATCTGCTCAAATAGGATCCAGTCTGTGGGGTCCTTTGAAGCTCCAGCAGTTGAGAAGAAAGCCAGCTGGAATCCTTAGACCTAGACTAGTGGGAAGGCAGCCACACCCACCTAATGCAGGTCAGATAATTTCTTTTATCTCATTTGAAGCCCAGTTCTTGTTTGTGGATCACTACATAGACACACAATCACACCACATTTGGCCCCCACACAGCTAAGCTTCCACAATCTGATCACTTCAGTCATCTTCTTAAGTCTTTTCTAGGTGCCCTATAGAAATCCTGACATTCCAGACCATCTCCTGGACATTGTTTTATTTCCTTCACTACCCTATGTGTTACCACCCTCCAGTCCATTTCCCCCAGGGTCTTTTCAAGAGGAAGCTGACTGGGTTCCCACTTCTATGCATGTATTAGTCCCCTGACACAGGCTTCCCTTTCTCCTTATTGCTGTATATCTATACCATTTGTACTCTGGCTTTCAACTAAAACCTGAAGTCATCAATGATTACCACTTTTGTTTTTATCATTTGTCAGCATTCCAATAAATTACCATCAGTATCAGCAAATGTCAGTTTTTGCCTATTTTTTGTTTGTTTGTTTGTTTGTTTTTCTTTTTGAGGCCCGAGCTTTAGTTTGCATGACACACATGCAAACACATAACAGTTGAACATCTATGTTTAATGTAGTGTGACATACACACAACTGTGTGTGTATATGTCTGTAAAATACAGTGTGACATACACACACGTTATATATCATTCAAATCGAGTTAAACATATTTATCACTTGGAAATTTTATCATTTCCTTGGGGTGAAAACTTTCAGAATTTTTCCTTCTATTTTGAAGCATTCAGAAAATAAGTATCATTTCTACTCACGCTACTGTGTGTGAGCATGCTGCTGCCAAATCTTTCCTGTCCTTTTCACCTGCCCACTTTACCCAGCCTCTTCCTTTTACTGTCATGATTTCTCATAAAATTCTCGATGATTTAAAATATCTATTTGAATGACTTCTCCATCCTGGTATTTGTGCCCATGTCCTTTTCATGCACCCAAGTAATATTTTCTTTCACTTGGTCCTACCTTAGGTTACTTGTCATTATGAAAAATAATCTGACACATTCTACCTTAGTAACTTGAACAAATTAGCTGCCATTTCACTCAGTTGTTACTTCTATAAAGTGAGTGCATCTGTGATTCCTGACTTGGAGCTGTTGTGGAGGGTAAGTGAGTTCATCATCTTGAGCTCTCCAATATAGGCTAACAATGGCTGTTGCTATTATTTGGTTGCCACTTAAAAATCCTCCATTCGAAATGTCTTATGTCTGAATGTCACTTTCTATATGTTTGACTAACTCTCTTTCTTAATCTGCATGAAATCTCCATCCCTATCAAACTCTCTGGTCGTTTGTTCACCATGTTTTACAATTCCCCAAACTCTAGTGGTGCACAGTACTTAAACAATTTCCCAGCTTGAACACAGCCTTCCTTCCTCGCCCAATTAGCTTTGTGACTCAGCTTAACAGCCACTCCTTCACAAGCATCTTTTTCTCTGATTAGTCCTCTTTCCTGCAGTTACACTTTCCTATACTCCCCAGACATTTAGTTACTTTATCTCCTCAGCTGAGCAACTTAAAACAGCCTGTGAAAAGTTGCACAAACATGATGCATAAGTACACCTTAAAGCTCCAATTAAGAAACAGAATTTGAAGAATCGTACAGTCCTGCCATGATGGTCATCTCTTTCTCTATCCCTCCATACTCTTTTATATCCAGTACCTGGACTCCCCTTACTTTCAGATTTTGGCCAAAGTTTATGCTTTGCCTAGACTATTAATGTTATTCAATCCTTTTAACCATTGGAGTCAGCATCCACCCATAGCCTTCTTCCCATCCACCCATAGCCTATTCCTCTTACAGTGGAATAGGAGCCATACATACTCCTATCTAAGGCAACCTTTATCTTCTATGACCTGGTACACTAACCCCTTCTTCAAGATCCATATATAAATAGCTATCTCCTCAACAAAACAAATGAGACAACAAAAACAAAAAATTGATTTGCATTTATTAAAGATTCCCTCAATTACATTTTCCTCATTGCCCCACTGAAAGTACACATGCCTCACCAGGAACCTTCTTAAATCCTAAAGTGTTCTTTCTATCATATTGCCATATCCTCTTCCTTGTATTTCTCACTATCATAAGTTGTATTAACCACTTTTTACACTCTTATTAAAATCTTCTACTTGGAAGAAAGCAAGGTCAACCGGGGAATAGGTACATCTCACTCAACTCACACCATTATAACACACCATTATAATCCTTTTTTTGTTTGTTTTTTGTTTTTGTTTGTTTTTTAATAAATATGGTCCAACACTAACTATAAAGACACCATGAACATCTTTGCATAAAAAAAAACAATATTTGCTGTTTCTGCTACAACTGAGGAAGTCCTCTCTGAAGGTGATCTTAAGAGGTGGAGGTGGAGAGCTGGATTGTTGTTTCTGGAGGACTAGGGTTGATAGCACTTTGTTGTGACAGACACTTCTGCAGGAGGCAGACCAAGAAGCAAAGGGAGGTCTCAGTGGTACTCTGATGAGAAAGAATGGTTTCTATGAGCTCAAGACAAGCTAGATAAGGAGCTTGGAGGTTTTCACTTACTGGGCAGAGCTTGCACAGAAGTACAGTACAGGCAACTGTGTGTGCACAGAGAATTTTAAATACGATGACACAGGCTTCTGGATGCTTGACTCTACAGGTAGTGTTGGGATGTTAAGACTGACATGAGCATTTGAAATGCTGAACAATGCCATGGTCAACTACATCTTAACACAATGATCCTTGGTATTTTCATTTACAGTACTCATTTCAACCAGTTATAGTGGATGAATCACTGAACAGAAAGATCCTTGGGACTTGGAACTTGGCAGGGAAAGACTTTTCCTCAAAGATATTTTCACCCAATATTTGCATTACACAAGTGTCAAAATATGCCATTTGGAACATGGTATTTTCAGCTCACACAAAATTATTTTTTTGGAGGTAATATTTATAGACTATAGAATATGTTATTAATTAGCTTTAGTTTAAAATTAGAAAGCTAAGACACATGTGTGCATTGTGTTATGTCTGCCGAACTCTAGTTTTATAATATAATTAACTTCTGTTATTGTAACTTGTCTTCATTGTTAATGATAGTTTCTATAAAATTGTAGTAGTCAGGTAAAAAAGTTACTGCTCTTCAGTCTGTTCCTAGATAGAAGCACACTTCTAATTCTTATTGTTTTTGTTTTGAGATTTTAACAAAAGAATTTATTTAATTTGACAATAAAGTTCTGCCAGGTGGATAGACACATAGATGGACAAAAATGAAACTAAGAATATTTAAATATTCACTAAAGAATATAGAGAGTATGATCATCTATTGTATGGATACTTACTTTCTACTTAATTTTGAAGAACTATTTTCAGTTGGCCCCTCTTCCCAAGATTCAAAGATCATTGGGGAAGAAGGTTCTGAAAGAGTGTAAGAACAAGAAGTAATGGAAGACTACAGGAAACTGAGTCTTCTGAATACAGCAGGGCAACTGCACATATGAACTCGCAGTGATTGTGACTGAATGCACAAGACCTGTGCAAGTCCAAGTCAGACCAAATCCCAGAATGGAAAAGTAGCTGGATATGAAGACTGTGGTAGTTTGAATACAATTGACTCCTATCAACTCATAAGGAACAGTACTATTAGGATGTAAGGCAGAAAAAACAGTATCTGGGGACTCATTTGCTTATACGCAATTTTCTGTCTGAAATCCTAATTTTCTCATATACATTTTAATGCTTATTGTTGCCTTTCCCTAATGCATACCTTAAAACTTGAAAATTTTGCTTTAATATTGATGTTTAAGTTTTCCACCAGGAATAATAACAATTTCTAATAGCAATCTTTGAACTCTCCGGAAAGAAGATGGAGCCCCACGTCATCATTTCCACTTGACTCAACCTGATGCATCTGGACTACAAACATCACCCTAAAACCAGTTTGAGACTGTTTTGCTTGAGACAACTTATGGCTAGCTAGCTGTAATGGTGCACCTTCTTATTACACCCTGGCCAGAGTTTCAAATAGAACTACAGTCAAGCATTTTTTGCCACACAGTGACTAGCTACATATGTCATAGCCAGTCCTGTTGAGAAATTTGGTTACTAAAAATTTTCTTCCTACAGGATCCCATGGAGCAATCATTGTCCCATTTCAGCAGGAAGTAACCTTAAGATAACGATGCCCCCTTTCCCTACTCTTGGAATTTGGGGATAATATTCATCTTCTTTGGGTTGGTTTTAGTTACTTAGGGTTGGGTATGGAAGGTGATGCTTAGACTCGGGTTTAGAACCTTGCCACATCAGGGTAAGACAGCTTTTCTACCTCCCTGCTGTTCTTGTGGTCTGTCAAGTACTCTTGGCCTTAGCCAAAACTGGGTGTACCAACGTTGCTGTGTGACCTTGGGTGACTATCCAGGTAGCCTGATGTTTCTGTCCTCACTGCACCTTTTGGAAGTTGCCCATCCGCACTTCCTGTCTACCTTAGTATTGTTATTTTCCTTCTCAGGTCTTGATGAGGTTGAAGATTAAACTATCACAACTATTATTCTCTCTTCCTATTTAGATATATTATGTACTAGACTTAAGTTTTTCAGTTTAGGACAATTCTACTGTAAACTCCATTATGCCTTCACCCTAGGACTAGATATGTATGTAGGTCGTTTTGTTCTCGATTTTCCTTTTCTTAGAGCACACTTGTTATTCACTGTTTTGTATATAGTTTTGCATAAAGCCTAAATCTTTTCTTTAGACTAAAAGGGGAGTTGTAGTGGGATATTTATTTTGTCTCCTTCTGTGGTACTGACTACGCCCATTGGGGAGGGGGTGCTAGAGCCAAGGGCGGAAGTGACCTGTGGAACTAGGTCTGAGGAGGAGCAGGGGAACGCTCTGTTGCAAGCATCACGGGGACAGGACGACTTCCGGAGGCATTCTTGGGAGCAGGAACATGCTGGTGTTCACCTGTCTATGTTATGAGTTATTTCTCCCTGAATAAACATCTGTTCGGCTTAATTGTTTATCCAGATCCTTATTGAACAGCAATAAGGATGGTTGGCAAACATTAGACTAGTTTATATGTTGGGCTTGAACATCTAAGAATTTTGGCATCCATGATGGGCCCTAGAAAATCAAATTCTAGTCAAGCTAGACAAATCAAATTCTAGTCAAGCTAGACAATACACTACCACTTGTGTAACCATATTCATCTCTGTGCTGACTTACTCCTTTATTTAGATGTCAGTAATCAATTGCTTAGACAAAAATTATGGATTGTAAAACTTAAGAAAAGTAGCTTTCTAGTCAGTGAAAATAAAAATGAATGAAATTGACTCTCAATTGATAAATTCATAATTTATAGAAAATGAAAATACCTTGAGCTCTTGCTTTTTCCCAGGCATCAGAGCTCCTTACCAATGATTGTGAATGAGCCTGAATGACACTCAGTGAACAATGGGCAAATCCTACAGATTCATGAAAATTTCTGCATGCTTTTGTGACATATTCTCAACCACCATGGGTGAACTAGGAGAGGACATCAAGGAAGACAGAGTGGGCTTCCATCCAGTAAGAGTGGTTAAGGGACAAGTCTCAGCATACTGAGTTTTACTGAAGACAGTGCAAATGTGATTCCCTCCCAATGCCAGGCTCCTTTGAGAAGTCTGATAAATCTTGTCTACAAGTTCCTTCCTCTAACTTCTAATTTCAGGACTTGATGCCCTATATAGTGCAGCCAAGACTACATACTAGATTTTCCATTACATGAAGACAACTATGTCTTTACTGAGAGAGAACTTTCTAGGAGACAATTATTTGAGTTCCAGAGTCAAATTGTTTGAACAATTCATCCTGTGAGTTTTACTAGGTTGTGATCCTGGCCAACCACTGTGCATTATTTTTCTCGTGTTTATAGATCAGAGCAGTTGTTAGGAAGACTAAATAAATACACATATAATGCTTAGACAGCTATCTGGCATATGTTAAGATTTAAGCACGAATAAGAGAGGAGTTATTATTATATTATTATTATTATTATTATGCTATCATTATAGTTTATAACTTCTTAGGTGTAATAGATTCTGTTACTTTAATCAAATAAATTTTCCATCTTTAATTAATAATCAGACTTCTCACGTGTACATAAAGGATAAGTTAAAGCAAGACTGTTAACTACAGCATTTGTTTATATTGCATATGTCTTTCAACCTTCATAAAGAATAACCAGGAAGCAGTAATATTTGACCTTTTGGAAATAATGGATGTTTGACCACCTCTGTCCTTTTTGGTAAATGGAGATATCAGACCAGATTATCTTTCTGCCAAGGATTCAATGATTCTAAGTCAAAAGATGAAGAGACATAGATACTACCTTGGATTCCAGTCAACACATGCTACCAGTTCTTAGCTTAAGTCTTGCCTGTCCTTTCTCACTGTTCCCATGTTCAAGTCTCTCTGTCCATCTTGTCTGAGGTCAGAAGCCTGTTAGTTGATTTGTTCACTGAACACTTATCAAATAATTGCTGTATAAGGCAAAAGGAGACAAACATTTATCAAGCCCCTCAGTCTAAATACTAAATACAAGAGATATCTGTAAATGCAATGTTCCATAATGTTGGGTCCACACTAGAAATCTATGTAGAAAACAGTGGGATCACAGAAGAGTGAGAACCTCTTTACACTGCCAGATGGCAGTGCTGTGTAAAACACTCACTAATTCAATTTTGATGACTTGACTTTAGTTTTCTGCCCCCACCATTCCTTCTTGCACTTTTTTAGCATTTTTCAGAATAAGCAAGAGACCCAATATACACCTTTGAAACAGTGTTTTACAGTACCTTATTGAGTGCGTTCAGATCAGTGTCCATGCTGCATGACTTTTATTAGAAGATATGCACATCACAGGAGTCATGGTAGGGTACTGTCATCCCCTTCTTGGCATTGTTAGATTTCATAAAGTTATCCATTTCCACAATTTCTTGTATTTTATCCTTCCTTTTCTTGATGTTAGTGAGATATGAAATGCATTTTTAAAGATTTATGTTAGCAATATGAAGTGAGAAATATATCCTGCCAGCCCATGCTGACAGAGGAGCAGAAGAGCATCCTAGCTGTAGATCAATGTCTGAAGACAACACACCTTTAATGAGTATATTACTAGATCCTGAATATGTGGCCAGAGGATTTGAGCACAGCATCAAAAGTCCTATTAATCCTCTATTTCAAAAATTACTATACATGACTATGCTTTCCAGCCGATCCTGGGGTCTCTGCTTTCTAATTTGTATGGTTAATACTGGAAGCATTGAGGGATAAAAATCTCTTTTTCACAACAAGTTCTAGGAAGTGAGAATCCTAACAGGTAGGAGGATAAAATCAAAGATGGACTGTGCAAACTACCAGCAGAGCCATCACTATCAGAACAAGTGAATGGAAGACGAAAGGAAAGTTGAATTGCCAATGAGATGAACTCACGCTCAAGTTTGATCCATTTCTATGGTCAGCAACCAGAGGAAATGAAATAAAGTCTTCCCTTCAAACTTCAGAAGTCAGAAGGCAGGAGAACAACAACAACAAAGGTAGGCCAGAAAAGAAAACCAGGGCAGTTCTACATTTTTGAAAAGCCAGAGGCAGACAATGTTTGGAAACCTGGATTTGGGTTATGCCAAGAAAGACAACTTCTGTTTTGTTTGTTTTGTTCAATTAATTTTTATTTAAATAAAAAACAATCTTATTTTACATATCAATCTCAGTTCCCTCTCTCTCTCTCTCTGCCATCCTCCCAGTCACCCCATAATCCTCTCATTCCCCTCCCCAGAAGACAACTTCTAAACTGAGAATTAAATGGACTCCGAAGTAAACTTTGTTTTGTTTGAGGGTTGGCACTAGATATGACATTATAATGAGCCTCTGAAAAATGAATTCATTCAATGGAAACAGAAACACTTTTGGGCCTGAACATGCCTGAAAATGAAGGAATCAGGCCATTAAAAGGGAGGGAGAATACTATAGTAATGTCTTCGTCATCATTGTGTCTTCAGCTGTCCCAGAATCTCAAACACCACTTATTGTTTTAAATGTTTAAATAGGGCATTTGTGTTAGATAGTCAAGTGTTGAGACAGCTTCAGTTCTGTTGAAATTTTCTCAGTGCAGTTTTTTTTTTTTTTGGTTTTGTTTTGTTTTTTTGTTTTTTGTTTTTTGTTTTTGTCCTATCCACAATTGTAAAATGGAGGACATAATCATGGTGTAGAGGAAAACTCATTTGAAGTCCAGAAAACATGTTCATGGTCCATTCACAATGGTAGCTGGGTAGTGGAGATCCCATAACTGCAATATTGAGAGATTTCCTTGGTGCCAGAAAACTGCAGACTTCTTTCACCCACATATTCCATTCCATCTTCTCTATGGGGAGCCAGAGTCCTCTGCTTGCTAGCAATAAAGAGTACAGCAGATGGCAGCAGGCAGCTGTTGCATATGCTGAGCTTATCATTTCCAAGCCAGGGGCAACTTGGTGGAAGGAAGATTGAAAGGGGAGTTGATTTCAGCTCTCTGTCTCTTTTTCTGTCTCTGTTTCTCTTCTGTCTAGAGAGGAAGAGGCATCTCATCTCTAAGAAGCACATTAAATCAGCACAAGAGGCTAGACAAGAACACAGGTTTGTTCTTGAAGGCTGAACCTACCTGAGGCCAAACAGTGACTGAGGAAAGCCACACTACATGGTCTGCCCTGCTGTGTTCTTTACTTCTCAGCCTTCAGGGGCTATTGAAAATTATTGCACATATATCTGTGAACACTAATCCAATGCCAAATTATTTGCAGGTTATGGTCCATTTACTTTGTCAATCTAACACCAGTAGCTACATAGAGGACACAGGTAACAGGAAGGCCTGAGAGCCCCCAGCTCTTAGCCCATGAGTTCAGAGATAAGCTTGGATTCTAACTCAGCCTCTGCAGACCACAGCAGAGCTGTCAAAGAGCCATGTGCTCTTCTGAGCCCCTGCCTTTAAACTTGTCCTGTTTAACTCAGCTCAGAAGCCTGGAATTTGTGAAAGTAAACATCTCTTATCCCTTGGATAAGCTGGATAATGCAATGTAAAATACAGACGTCTATTCCTTGGACAAACACAACTGCCCTGACGTTAATGGGGCCATTTATCTGTGTTGAAGTTGGTAAGCCATGGGCACTGTCAGTGATGTTGGGATTTGTGGATCTGATTAACTTTGTAGTTCAAGTGACCAGCAGGAACAGTGGGTGTGACATGAGATGGTTTCTTCTATCTTTTGGGGTCATTAGATAACATGAACCATTTCCAATTTGTGCTAAGATCTGGAAGGTAAGATATTTTTTTTTTCAGGCTTGTACAACCTGGTTTATTTTTCCTAACTACCAAGTTGTACTTCAGCCCATCATTCTGTTCATGATCAGCTTCTCCAAAGCTGTTATCTAAACTTGAAATTTCTACAAGAATGACCCTATAGGAAACCAGGAGTTCAGGTTTTAGCACCAACTCTTTGTATCCAAATTATTTCAAATACCTTCAGTACTGAATGCATTCAAATCTACCCAGTCTTCCTGCCTGGTTCACTAACTTGAAGTTCAAACTTTCCTGCACAGTGACCTTGACAGTCTTAGGTGATCTCATTACATGCATAGGGCAATCATAGTACCAAAAACACAGCTGGTGGAATTTCAAATATAGGGTTCATACAAAGAATGTTAAAACAGAGTTCAGAGGCAAACACTCCCCACTATATTTGCAAAGTAAAGCAAAATGAGGATATTCATGGCCACTTCGTGTTTTAGTAGACGTTGGATGAAAATAAGAACATATTCCTCCCCTGCATCATTTCTGGAATGAACCATTTGGCTAAATCTCTGGTTTGCTAGCAGTAACTGATTAGCTAACTGATTCCTATCTCTCCTACTTAAGAATTATGAAATAGTGAAAATGTGAATCTATTGGCAAAAGGGAAAAAACCAAATTGCCAAGAGATATTCCTTGGTCTTTCAAATATTTTAAAATCACTTAGGAAGAAAATACAACTTGCAAACTTTGAACTTTATCTCTATCCATCATCCTTCAGTCCAACTGTTGAGAAAGAACTCCTCGGGAGAATTGATAGACAGCCATAGGAGACCTTTGGCTATTGTCTTTAGCTCAATGAGGTACATATACACTTAGGGAAGACTGTCAGGGTCTTGTGATATTTATAGTAGTCACACTTGGAATACAGAACAGACTAGAGTCCTTCAGCAAGACATCTTCCTCCCCCCCCCCATTTGTAGCTCACTGAACTGACTGGATGACTGGGCAGCAAGATGACAGGAAGACGACTGAATGACTCTTTGCAAGCCACCACCACAACAGGGCCCACCCTCACCACTAGGAATGCTGAAGAATGTTACCATGCCTGACACTTTATTTGGGTGCTGGGCTAGACTCAGATTTTCATGTTTTCACGGCAAACACTCTGCCAACTGACTCATCTCCCCATTCCTGAATCACAGACATCCTAAAAGTTCCCTGGAGCTGAAGAGCAAATTCTTTATGCATTTAATGTTCTTTACCCATTAAAGGACATTTTACTTCTCCAGTTGAAGTGAGTTACAAAAGCAGATACCTTTTAAAATAAGCCTGAATTTACTATTGTATATGAGAGTGGGCTGATACAAAGCAGAGCGAGGAGACTGGCTTTCTAGAGTGTACCAGTTTGAAATCCCCCCAAAGAACACATGATTAGTCCAAATTCCTCTGAGCTGGGATACTGTGTACATTTTAGAGTAAAGGAAAATTTGAATATTTTTTAAAGTTTCCCAGAAATAGATAAGAACTGAATATAAAAAGAAAAAAATCACATACCACTTGGGACTCTGACACTATCCTGCCAGCCCAAGAGGAAGGAGATGAGAAGCCAGACACAGAGTTTTGCTTTTCTCAAAGTCACCCAGACACAAACAAGAATAAAATAAAAGACATGGAATGTAGAACAACATGATCTCTTTACATTGAGCAATTTAGAGACTAGAAATAAATATAGTAGGCAAGCAGCAGAGACCTAAGACTGTAGGAAACACACACACATACATACATACATACATACATACATACATACATACATGCATGCATACAAACATACATAGTATGTGTGTGTGTTATTGTGTGTGTGTATGTGTGTTTGTGTGTGTATGTGTGTGTGTGTGTGTGTGTGTGTGTGTGTGTGTGTGTGTATATATTCCTAGAAACTGTGCTGCGTGTTTGAAGAAAAAGCAGCTGTCACTCAAGTGTATCTTTACCTTGTAGAGCACAGCCTTGCTCCGAGAGTCCATGAATGGCAGAGTCTCTTAGGCAGAAGATGTGTAAAGGCATGTGTGCACACATTTACACATAGGTCTGCATTTGGTTTGCTTTGTGAAATGTCACTGATACATTGCATATACAACACACTAGTAACTCCTGCATCAAATGGTGCCTAAGTCCTTACTTTACTTTCTTTTCTATCTTGACATCAGCTTTGTAAATGACTTGACAGGTAAAGAGAGGCAAGGCTATTAGTGAGGGAATAAGGTCAGCTATATCCTAAGGAAATATTAGTGGTTGATTGATGCCTCCCAGCCTGCATCCAAGAAAAAAGGCAAATAAATAAAGTGGCCAAGTGAAGATCGTGATATAACAAGAAGCAGTTAATTCTAAATTTTTTTCATTGTGAATTGACAATTAAGCACATTGACATTTTTATTTCTACTAACTGGTAGCATTTTTTTTTTTCAAACCTTCAGATTTCGGAAAAGTATTACATGACTGTGTCACTGTTATGTTTTTCATTTAAGACAGTTACCTGGCATGGCATGAAACAGTATCTCCCAACCTCTAAAACAACTATTTCTCAATCCTTTTTTGCACTGGGAATGGCCCAGTGGTCTGGTCACATTCCAGAGGTAAAAGAAGAAGAAAACATGTCTAAGGGCACTTCTGAAGCCAACGAGTGTCCGTGATGAGATGGAAATCTAAATGGAACGAGCAGAATGACTTACTACAGCTAGTCACAGAAAAGCATGGGATCCCAGATGGGAAATACAGGAACAAGAGGCAGAGATACCAGAACTTTCATTGGTACATATAAAACACAGGCTGCACCCAGAGCCTAGTTCCAGGTTTTGCTAAATGAGAATTTCATGGCAAAGCATCAAGAGTCTGCACAAGCATTTGGTTTGTAACCCAGATACTACCCAGTGTCCCTTTCCTGTTGTTCTGCTAGAAGCTACTCATACTGAAAGCCAGGATGTAGAGATTAATTAAAACCCACCACCCGACAGCAGTGGGGCCTGGCCTCAGACCACCACGGAATCAATAAGATTGACCTGGTCTCAGCTGCCAGAGCCTTAGAAATAGGAATTGCTTGAGCCCACATCTCTCTTGTTAATGGAACTCCTCCTGATGTGTTGACGTCCTTAATCATGAGAAGAGAGAGGTCACCTAAAATGATCTGTGTATTCAATTCTTTGCCAGCAGGCTAATCAGCTTTGCTGAGTTCTCTTAAGTTGCCAGATAAACAAGGTCAGGTTAAAAATCTTCCAAACCATCCACATATTCTCTCTCCTGCTCCTGGTAATGTTGTACAATAGGAGAAATGGGCCTGTCTGCGTATTTACCATTTATAGATTTACACATGTATCCAGAATTGCTAATTGGACAGAAAGTGAAGTGAGAACATTGTTCTGGGAGTGGAGAGTCTGTGTGAAAACCAAGACCAAAACCTTGTGTCCAAGTCCTTGATGTTTCAGAGTGAAAAACAGAAGCCAAAGACTAATTAGCAGTTAGCATGGTAGATCTGGATAGCAGATATCCTATATGGCTTGCAAGGAACATATAAACTCTGTGGTTTGGCAGGAAAGTGAAAAGGAGGGTGCCCAAGTCACAAGCCTATGCTGACTGCCAACTGAGATATCACTTAGTCTTTTCTCTTTGGATCAGCTAGAGATGATATTAGATTTGAAGTGGAGAAAAATCAAATATATCATATGGCCTAAAAGCAAGGTGTCTGGTCTGAGTTCCAAGTCATCTTCAACACAAAGACCTTTCTGATCTGTGTTATCCCAACATATGCAGAGGACATCTCTGTTGTACCAACTGCTTTCTTTAGAGAGTGCACACATGGTCTACACTCAGGAAATTATGCCCCTCAGTGTCTTGTCAAAGCCATACAGAAGTGTGACCTGCTTTTCTTAAAAGTTAGTTAACAATACAGGCATCCACCAATGATTCCCTTGTTTCAAAAGATAACAGTGTGCTTGGTGTAAAACACAATCCCTCTAATTCCATGAAGTACTCATTTTAGACTCCAGAACACTGATTGTTACTGGTGATTTGCATGGATCTCCTTTCCACTGGATGGTCATTGCCATCATCTGAGTTCATCTCTAGCTGGGGTTTACACGGGTGACTCTCACAGCATTCACACTCAGCCCTAGTCCCAGACCAAGGCTTCATGTTCAGACTATAATCAAGGAATATATCTATAGCAGAGGATTCCCACACACCCTGCTCTAGCCTCCACTCCAGTACACACAGGCACATGTCTATGGACAACACGGGAAAACTAACAATGACATGAGAAAATACAATCAGATAGAAAGCCAGGAAAAAGATTCAAATGGCTGTTTCATGGGAACCATGTCTGCAGAGCACTGTGAGTTATTACTCTCCATAATAAAGCTAGAGGCCATTTCAATGCAATGCTACTACTGGTCTCCCATGGCAGCAAAAACTGAAATCTAGCAGCATGTGGCAGCTGCTATGTGGAAGCAGCAGTATCACACCCAGTGGAGGCAAGTAAATTGGTCCCATCTTTGAAAGACATGTTGACAGTGTCTGCCGTGTTTGGGTCTGAAATGTTTCCTAGAGATCTATATATTGAAGTTTGGTCCCAATCCCATAGTGCTATTAGGAGGCAGGACCCAGTAGGCGAAGTTACATTATCAGGAGTAGGCTCCTGAAGGGGCCATCCAGTCCTAGCTCCACATCCTTCCTCACATCGTTTGCTTTAGCTTTCTGGCCCCTCCACCACACCCTCCCACCATGATGAATGGGTTTCAGCCCCAGTGCAACAAGGCCAGCTGATGAGAGGCTGAGAGCTCCACTGAAAGTCTTATGTGATAAAAAGTTGTGTATGTATGCACAGAACTTGCATAAACATGATTTTTTCTTAAAAATTTAATTATACAGTTATACACTGTGTTGAGCTTTTTCTGGAAGGGAGGTATGAACCTAGCCTTTAATGTCTGAGCTATTCCTCCAGCACTATATTAAAATCAAGTTTGCATCCATTTGCAATGGACAAAAAACAATTCAAAGCTGTCTTTACAATTTTTTTTTGGTATGTTGCATTTGCTTTCATTGTTGTCTACTGTTAATTTTATTATTTCACTCATAACTTCTTTCCTTTGTTTAATTTGTTGTCCATGATTAACCTATTTGCAGATAGTAGATTGTTTCTTTAAAGGATTTCCCCCTCTTCTTCTCTCCTTGTTTCCTGTCTCTCTCCTTTTTCTTTCCTATTTTCTCTTTTCTTTCAAGTGCCATGACTATGTTAGGCAAACATTGATTGTATCACTGAGCCACATTCTCAGCCATGGAACAGTTCCTTATTTACTGATATTCTAATTCCTCTTTGGATGTCATCCTCAACTCCTGGCCTGTGTAGAGACAGACTGCCTAATTTTTTATTCTCTGTGGATTTTCTAGCTGTATACCAGGAGTTCAGTGGGAGACTTTAAGTACTTAAGCAAGTCTTCTGCTTTGGCACACTTGGAACTTGCCCTCCAATCTTTCCATCACTTCCAGATGCCCCTGGCCTCCGACCTCAGGTCTTGAGCTTCCCCCTTAGGAATCTATTGCCCCACCCAGCTGCATGTTAACAAGACTGTCAAGAACTTGTATATAGAATTTCAGGCTCAGATTTCTGAAGTCCTATTGTTTCTACCTGGGGCATGATTCAAAGGAAGAAGGTGTGCTGGGAGAGCTGGTCTCAGTCATCTTTCTTTCCCACAGGAAGACTCTGGGAGCCCCAAGACACTCCCCTGCACTGCAAGGAATGGACAGATCTAAGCAGAAACCACAGGTAACTGTGATGCTCAGCTTGGTATTTTCCTGACTCAGGGATTTTGATCCCATCCACTCCCAGTTTTCTTCACTGTTTCCCTGTGACATCAAGCAGTTGCCCACTTTACCAAGCTTTCATAGTGGGGACAAGTATGCAATTTAGTTTGAGAGAAACTGCATTCCTGTCCCTATGGCCAAAAGTATAAATTTATTCAAACAGCATTTCAACTTAGGAAACTTTGATAGTTTAGTTTTTTCAAAAACTTCCCTTCAGTCTCCTAAATACTGTTGTAAGGAAGCCATTGTTTCCTATTTATATGACCCTGTGCCATTTCCCCCATCCTTTGGGGCTTTTAGTAGTCACCATGCATTAAGGGACTTTAGAAGACCGGTGTAGCTCAATGTGCTCTCTCAGGCTTCTGTGATGGCATCAGAAGAATGAACATAGTGGATATGTTGCACAGCAGCTTCCAGGCCCATGCACAGACCTACAGCTTAAAGTGGAACCTCTCAACCTCCCCTCAGTGAGCTGCAGATACCCCAGCCTCCTGCAGATTCATGAAGGGATTCATGTACTCAGGTACAAAGAGCAAAGCACCTCAGACCACCTGGTGGGCTGAGGTTCTCAACAGTATATTAATGTAATTTCAAGGAACAGCTTGGGGGTGCTGTGCATCAATATTTTGGAAGGATAAACATTTGGACTGATAAACAGAGGCTGCTTTTTATTGACACTGTAGCTGCCTTCCCACACCCACAGCAGGACTGACTTCTGTAGAACACACAATTGCCTTGGAAGTGGGGGTGTGGGCCAAGGGCATGCTAACTCTGCCTCTCACTTAATATTGGAAAGAACTGCTTGTTTGGGGGGGCAGCATAGCTTGTGAAAAGACAAATGTGAACATAGATGTTTTAATACATGGTTTTTCTCAATAGAGGGAAAGAGAAGGGTTCAATGTCTAAAAATTCACCCCAAAAAACCACTGGGAAGTAAATGTGTTGGGTAAAATGATAGCAAGATAATTTTGAGTATTGCTAATTTTTACCTCAAGTAAGAAGAGTTATTGTCCTAAGAGAAGGGAAAATCATCATTTCCAATACCTATAGGCTACTAGAAGCAAATCTAGCCTCAGTTTATGAGTGTTGAAGGGCCAAACACAGAATCTGGAAGTACTCTTCTCATTTTTTGTCATACCTGAGAATTGCTTTACTAACCTTGAAACATCCCATTGTCTAAGTAACACAAACAATGAGCTGCCTATAAGCCAAGTACTGAGTTTACAGGGAGGAAGTGGTGTTAACACAGCATTTTAACTCCAGTGGCTTTCTGGAGTTGAAAAAAAAAATCATCACCACAATATCCCATTCAGAGTCCAAGTATGCTGGCTGTGGGATCCCCAAGAAAGATTATTGCTCACAATAGGCCTCAATATTCCTCAGAGGAATCTGATACCAAAGCATGGGGTTTCAGGCTTTCAGAAGCAGGGGAGGCCTCCAGGAATCTTAAAGCTCTGGACTTAAGTGAAAAAAAGGCTTCAAACATCAGAACACAGGATCGCAAATCTTTGGGGGTTCTTGTCGGCTTCTCTGTGCTAGACAATGAAGCATGTTTAATGAATGATAGACTTGTTAATGTTTTATTTTAAAGTAGCAAAGAGCATTTGAAAGCGGAGTTTTTAACCATTTGTTACAAAGGAGACCCAAGAAACAAATGACAAATATTCTCATCACGAAGGTCAATGAAAGTGGAATGTCAAATACAGGATAAAGTTCCATGGCTTTTGTTTTTAGTCAGAAAGATCTGAAAACTATCTTCAGCAGAAACAGGAAGGAAGTCCCTCCATTCCTTCTTTCTCCTCCCCACCCTCCGTCCCTCTCTCCCTCTTTCTTTCCTTACCTTCCTTTTCTAAGAGCCAAGGTCTGCCTATATTTCCTATGTTGGCCCTGAACTGGAAGACTCAAGCTATTCCCCTGTCTCAGCTGCCAATAGCAACTGGCAGATGGTATCAGCAGATGTGGGGAGGTCAGTTCTCTTTCCATCTGTCAATTCCTGTCTATTCTTAGAATTGCATTTTAGGTGATGGGAAACCGCCCTATGCATTATTGGTCAAAGAAGTCCTAGAGGTTGCCTAAAAAGCACATATCATTGCTCTTGGTTACAGGCTATAATTCCCTCCACGTTAAGAACCTATCACTGAAGTCACCACATACATTGGCTACAGGGCATGGAGAAATCAGTCACAATCAAGCAGAAAACTCTCAGATGGCTAGCTTTCAAAGTGTCAAAAGGCACTAAAAATGCTGCTGGGGAGAAAAGCTATCAATGGTCTCACCCAGTGCTGGACCTTGAATGCCACAGTCCCCATTTGCCAGCTAATAGGTGCTCATGGTGCAATAGCGACATGACCATTAGAGGGTACCTACTGGTTTTCTGATTGGATTTGAGACATGTTCCGTTCCATAGGAGGAAATGTCATGACTGGCACTGGTCAAAAGCCCATGACTGTAGAGATCATAGGCCCTAGGGTAGAACCTGATACTGATGTTTTTCTATCATTTTGATAAATTGTTTTCTAAACATTTATATTGATACCCATAGGCCTGGACTGCTCTCAGTCTTGGCCAGGTAAGTTTCTTGTTGAGAAGGGTCATAGTCAGTACAGAGACTAATAATTTTTTAAAGGTCTGGGAATAAGTGACTGAGTTCTCAGTCCTATATGGGAAATGGAGTTTTCTAGACATTTCATGATATGGCTATCAAGTCAGTCAAAATTCTGATATAGAAGAGGGAAGTACTTTTCCACCTCTATCCTTTTGTGAAGAGCTATGGGCAGGTTATAGCTACTTGGGGAGAGAGAATCATTCTTTTTTGAGGGTCCTCTGCACATTCCAGGGGATGGTCTTGCATATGTGCACATGTAAGCAGCAATGATTGGATTTACTGGGCTGTCAAAGAGAAAAATAACTAAAAAAGATATGATGTTTGGGTGGTAACATGTTAGGAAGAGTTGGAAAAGGGAAAGGTGGAGTGTGTATGCCCATCTTTCATTGTACAAATGTATGAAATCCCAAAGAATAAAGAAAAAGTATAATTAAAAATATAGGAAAAACGATTACTGTTCTGATAAACATTCGTGAGTTGACACATAAATGAATCTGGAGTTAGAGTGTTAAAGTTTCAGCAGTTGCAGGCTTTCTTAAATTAATTGTAAATTTCTAAGTGTTTTTCTCTCAAGAGTTTCCAGGACTTTCAACAGATTTTCAAAGGACCAAAAGAATGTTAAAAAGGGACTTAACAGTGTAGCTCAGTTAGTAGACTGCTTGTCTGGTATACACAAAGTCATGGGTTTGATTAGTAGCACTGCATAAGCTAGGGATCATGGCCAATAAGTAAAATCACAGCACTTGGGATGTAGAAGCAGGAGAACTAGAAGACTAAGGTCATTCTTGGTTACATAGCAAGTTCAACATCACCATGGGCTAGGCTATGTAAGGCTGTCCCTACAAACATTTAAAATGAAAAAAAAAACTAAGTTTATACAAGACAAAAAACTATTCTTTATAAACTGGAAGCTCCTCTTGAAAAAAAATACTACATTGTCACAACTATCTACAGTGCAGATCGCATCTCTCACTTAATTCCCTGACCCTCTGTTTCCTAATTTGAAGATGGAGGAGTTTGGACTAGAGGAATGAATTTTAAGACTATGGCCAGCTGTTAACTTTGTAGTGCTACCCAGAACTCACATAAAAGCTTAAACAATGAAAATAAGCTCACAGAATATTTGTCTAGATAATTCTTAAAGCAGATTTACAAAAATACTATTTTATGTTTGCACCTGTGTTGTATGTGCATGTGTGTCCATGTGTGAACAGATGCACACACATTACATCTGTGCTTCTGTGGAAGGCAAAAGCCAGTGTTCGATGTCTCCATATATATATACATACATACATACATATATTCAGGTTGTTTCACTAAACCTGAAATCTCTGATTCTGATAGGCTGATAAACTTAGAAAGTGTCATGGATCTTACTGTCCCCACCTTCCAGCACAAATACAGTCCCATGTTTCTATTCATAGAATTTTACATGGTTGTGAAGGAAGCAAACACAAATCTTCATGTATACACAGGGGGTGTTTTACACATTACACCATCTCTTTTCCCCCAATATAGGACATCAATATAATCAATGAAGTATTTAAACTGGAAATCAAACTGTGAGTTCTGAGTAACCTAAGTGCCGTCATATGTCAATGTCTTCTGAAAGTTAGATGTTTGGTTTCAGATGAAATTCTTGGACAGGTTTATATCCTCTACTGTTTAAATATTTTTCTGTTGTAGTGCTTCACATGATGTTCAAATGCTTAATGATCAAACGCAAACATTGTGGCTGCCCATTGAGATGGGATAAGCAAACTAAGAGGCAAAAAGACAGCATGAGCACAGGACTCCTCCAATCTAAACATGTGGTCATGAGGAAAGAAAACAATTCTTGTCCCTTCTAAAATACTTGTTATAACTTAGCAGTGGGTCCATCAAAATGTGGCTGAAGATGAGCAGGGATAATCCCTGTAAAGAGTAGAAAGAGAAGCCAGTAATGAAGCTGGCCAGGCTTACGATGTGGGAGACCTGTGTTTATTTTCTCTCAGAGGCCATCCAGGCCCGTTAGTCAGCGCCCTGGGATAAGCCTATAAATATTTACTATCTTCTTGGCTCAACCACTGGACAAGTGACTGAAAACTACTCTCTTCATGTGACTGGAGTTTGGACCCACATCTGACATCTCCAAGACATTCTAAATAATTGATTAATCACATCCTGAGGAACTATTTTTAAAATCAAGGGGAATGTTCAACATTCAAATCAAATTATTGTGCCACATGCATTTGACAGACTCTCAGTTAGTCATCTTGAGATGAGGATATAAGTAGTGATGACTTTTTAATACTCTTGGTTACTTTCTTTGAAATTGGGTTGATATGATAATGGGTATTGCTAGAGATGAGATTTGAAGCAAAGGACCACACCTGTCTTCAGGAAAGAAATCAACAGTGAGCAGAGTTAACTTCTTGAACATTTTAAGTTAGTTAACTTATGATTGTTGGAGAAATTATCAGGAATAGGCCAGATCCTCAGGTAGAAAGTAACATATTTGTACCTGAGATGAGAGGGGTGGTGCTGTGGGCTAACTGTTGGAATCTGCCTGAAATGATGAAATAGAAGGCAAGCTAAAGAGACACCATGCATTTGAGAGGCACAAAACACATGTGACTGCAAGGGGGAAAGGTGAGTGGGGATCTAGGAGTCTTTGGTATCTCATGTGTGATTTGAGGATGTACTTTCTCTTGACCATGATGATGTAAAAAGGAAAAGGACTGGAATAACAAAAGATAAAACAACTTTCAACAATCATATACAGTCACAGATGATTCAAATGTTTATGTAGGGATAGTGTTTTTGTATTGCTGAGTCTAGGTGACACCTTAATTACAAACAGAAGATGAATGAACTGTATTGTCAAGAAACAGGGCAAATGCTTAAGGACTATACATAGAAAGCAATGTAACCAAGGGAAATTTACTAGGATTGGATGAAAATATTTTGTGAGACAGTGTAGAGGTGAAAGTATCTGTAAGAATGGTGAGGCAGGAGAAGAGTCTACAGAGGAGTGGGGGAGAACACATGCAAGGGAAAGAATACAAGACCATGATATTGCCGTCAGTCACTGTGAGCTCAATGCTATGCAACATCTGTAAACAATTCCAGCAAGAGGCAGCTTCGAGACCTTATGTTCAATTGCTTCTTGGGTTGTTCCAAAGTTCACCTCATGAAGGAGACAGGCCAGCTGCATGATGTGATTCTGAATACAGAATTTTGACGATCCGATAAACCACATGAAGCAGAATTAATTTCCATGTAATGCTATTGATGACAGTGATACGTGTCACAAAGACAAGCCTGTAGGTGAGTCATGGAGTTGATCTTGCATATTGTTAAAGGGGTCATTGCATGACCTTTGAGATCATCCTAATTAAGCCTCTCACTCTAGCCCTTTAGAACTCTGTGATGTTTGACTTCTTCAGAGTATGTGACTTGTTTTATTCTGATAGAAAATTTTAAAATGTATGACCACTAAGGACTTTCTTTCAGGAACTCCTTAGAGCTAGAAATTTTATATTTTTTTATTTATTTTTTATAACCAAGTCCATTTAAATGAAAACAAACATTTATAGACAATATTTGGGAATTTGGGCGTTGTTCTTTCCAAACTACTTCCTGCTGGTAAGGGGCACTGTCATGGGGGATTCGAAGAAGATTCAGAAATCCTGGCTGTAGTCTGTAAGGCTGCTTTGTCCAAGAGCTAGAAATTTTAGACGCCATTAGTAGTCCTTACAGTATGGGAATCCATCTTTATGCCTTGATTACTTAGTGTGGTAACCTCCATGCTATGTCTTCATTTCTCTTTCCTTTCTCTGCTGTTCTTCAACTTATTGCATTATCTTCCCATAGTCTGTGAAATGACCCTCAGCATTTGTTAGCATAAGCAATAGTATTAAGGCAATGGAATAAATATTGACTATGTGCTAAGTCTTTTCCTTATTATTTACCTATCCTGTAGCCCAGCTTGGGAAGGAACTCTAAGGTAGATAGACAAGAACAAAGTCTGTTTTGAAAGGAAGTGGAGATTATGAGAAATGTTCTATCAATCTATCTAAATCATCTATCTATCTCTAATATATCATCTCTCTCTATATATATATACATATATTTATCTATCTCTAATCTATCATTTGTGTATCTAGTCTATCTATAGCTTTATTTCTCTATCTATCTTTTGATCAACCTAACATCTAACCATCACTTTATCTTCCTATCTATCACTATATATATATATATATATAAATAATCTATTTATTTGTGTTTATATGAGTGTGTCAGGTGTGTGTGCTACAGTGTGCATGTGGGGGTCAATAGAACAACTTTATGGAATCAGATCTCTCCCATGACCTTTGATGGGAGATGTCATTCTGTAAATATATTTCTCTTATTGGTTAATGAATAAAGAACTGTTGCCCAATAGGAAAGCAATATAGGTGGGACGAGGAGACTAGGAGGAGAGGAAGGAGTAGGGAGAATATCCAAGATGGAAGAAGGAGAGAACAGAACACCATCCCCTCTCTCCAGTAAGATGAGACCATGTGGAAATCCTTAGATTAATAGAAATGGGTTAATATTTAAGACAGAGATAGCTGATAAGAAACAAGTAACTGGCCCACAGCATTTATATCTAATACAGTGTCTCTTGTGTTATTTGAGGCTGGCATGGCAGTAGTGGGCCCAGGCCGATGGGGGTAGGGGAAATAACCCATAACAAACCTTAGCATTGGTTCATGGGTTCCTGGATTTTGCACCAAACACCTTTTCCTTCTCATTAGCCTAAAAATTGTGTTTGCTTATTCATTTTATGGATATCATTTTTTAACATATCTCAGCAGATGGTCAAAGTTGTAGCATCAAAACTCTCCAGATACAGACAACTCTTTCCATGGTGGAAGTAACAGGAAAGATGAGATGAATTTAAAAACAATAAATTTAAATGGAAACCAGAACAGAAGTAACAGTTTATGAGAGAAAGGAAGAGATACTCAACTTAAGCATTTCTGGATCAGTTCTGAAAATATAACTATTATAGGTAGGATATCCCATTTCCAATGAAGTCATCTGCTGATGACATTGTAGAATCCATTCAGATAAAGAACGCTGGATGTGATTCCTGCCCTTTCACAATTTCCTGGACTGACAGGCATTTGTACAAGGAGGACAGAATGTTTTCTGTTGTTAGAAACAGAAAATGCTCAGTAAGATAAGAAAAACCAACCCATCACCTCACATACACTTACAACAGAAGAAACAAAAGAAGCTATTCTTGTATGTAATGGAGCTGACCATCAGTCCAGACCTATATTATACGTTCTACTAAATTTGTGATAAAATGACATGACAATGTTCTTTCAATCATTTGCCAGCTCCTATCCTTTATGAATGATGTGGAACGCAGCCACAGCTCTTTGTCTCCCCTTTCATATAACATCTCTACTAGCTTTTGATTCCAAGTCAAAAGCACACACATGTGAGCACATCTCTACTACTTCAGAAGCTACAAGAAATGTGATATGATGGGGATCACTAATGCTTCAGTTCGATTTCAAAGCCATTTGGGCAAAAAGTCCTCATGACCTACTGTGTTCTCAATATTTGGGGCGGAGGGGGGGAGAGTGAAATATGTTCAACCACTACTCTCAGACTTGGTAAAAATATTTATTGTGTGTTTATTGCTTGTCATGCTCTTTTCCAGTCAACACATTTTACTTAATTTATTTAAACCTCATATCATTCTGTATTATCTCTGTTTTATAGACGAAGAAATTGAATACCCAACTTGAAGTCTCAGTTTCCATTCTAAAGTACGATACACTTGAAAGTTCCATTGGCCAGCTTTCTGTTACTGTGAAAAAATGCTTGAGACAATCAACTTCAGGAAGAAGGATTTGTTTTGGCTCAGTTTCAGAGGCTTCAACCCATGAACTTGGTTCCACCTCTCCAGCAGAATCATCGGAAGTGAGAAGTTTGTGGAATCACTACTCATCTTTCCAAGAAGGGAAAGGAAGATGGATGGACAGAGAGAAGAGAGGGAAATTGTATGATTGTTTGAGAGACTCTATTCCTGATATCACTTTCAGGACATAACCCTATGGTTAATATACTTCAGTTGGGCTCTACCTCTTAAAGGATCTATGATCTTCCAAGAGTACCATGGGCTGGACAGTAAGGTTTTCCTGCAAGGGCCTAAGGGACATTGAAAATCCAAAGCAAAACAGAAGCCACCACTTCCATCTTCAACATAATAAGGAACCAAATCAGTGTCAGCAATTCTTTTCAGATTCTTTAGAACACTGAGAACACACTGACAGGAAACAAGATGGAACAGAACATAGAAGAACTATGTGACAATTGAAGGATGTGTAGAACTTTGTGGTGGGAATACCCAAGAGAAAAGAAACAAGAATACAAATAACAATAGTTAATAACTTCCCAAAATAAATAATAGACACCAGTCCACAGATCCAACTAATTCAGAGGACAACACACATACTGAGTGCTTATGGGAATGTCATATCCAAATCACAGAAAGTCAAAGAAGAAATACTGAAATAAGTAACAGGAAGATAAAAGCCTTGCTTCCTAGGGAAATAAATAAAAAGTACATTCAGTTTCTTTTCATTTCCATTCAAATAAGAAGAGAAGGGAGCAGAATAAAATGGTATATATAACAACAGCCTGCAATGTTCTATCTAGTTAAATTATCCTTCAAAGGGAAAATAAAGTAAATCCTTAGACAAATAAAATTGTTATTAGGTGTTGTGGTGCATTCCTTTAATCCTAACAGTCAGGAGGCAAAGTTAGGAGGATTGCTCTGATTTTTGAGGCTAGCCTGGTCTACACAGTAAGTTCAAGGCCAGCTAAAACTATATAGATAGACCCCATCTCTAAAATTTCAAAAACCAAAACAGGGCAAAACAAAAGAGGGATATGTTATCTATACTTTCTTGAAAGTGATGTTAAATTTTTCTGAGGGTATGACATGGCTCAGAAACATGTTATGTAATGAAGGACAATGTTTGCAGAAGGAATAAATGAAGATTTAATCAAACTGTTTATTCGTAATCATTCTTACAGAAAATTGTTGCTCAAAAATAATAATAGCAACTCTGTATTAGTTATTATAGCAATAGCACATCAACCAGAGACATTAATAACAATAAGGTTGTTAATAAAAGCCAGGAAATGGCCATGTTGCCAGTGGTCACTTGCATTGCTCATGAAGTAGTGCTACTCAAAATGGACTTGAATTAAATGTGAATGTGTACAGAAAATCTCTGGTGTAATCACATACACATATGTTTTTAAACAACAAAATTTCAATTGATAATACCAGGGGAAAAGAAAAACATAATCACATCAACTATCCAATTAAAACCTGGAATGACAGAGAAATAATAGAGAACAAGAATGAAAGGAGGATGAGTGGAAAAAATGAGAAATAGTTGTAAGTATAGTGGACATAAATACTGTAGCAGATACAAACTGATTGTTCTACAAAGTATTGTCTGTCTCCTGGGTTCTACAAAGTGACTAAAAGCACTAAAAGCATGAAAAAAGACACGTTGTGTTTCTGCCTTCATTTTGGGTCTGTGTAGAAATACTTTGAGTCAGTCTCTCCTTAGCCTACACGTAGGCTTGTCAGTCACTCAAGGAGTGTCTGTCCACAACCCCAGAACCATCTCATCCTCCTTTGATGCTAAAGGCACAAAGATAAGAGGAATTCTGGAAACCCTGCTGTCATGTCAGTTTTTACAGTGTTCTGTTCCAGGCCTCCAAAAGTGCCTGAAGGGTTCCAGTCATCATCCTAATCCCACAGTTACCTCAGAGTCCAGGAGCAACAGAACTGTGTAGGTGTGACACCCCGTCATGAGATTGCTCCTCAAGCAAGAACAATCATCTATCAGACTAGTCTGTTCCTTTAACCAACTAGGACATTTTAAACTCAACTTCAAAACCATTGACTGAAGAGTGGTAAATGAGACCACACACTGACCAAGACTGCTTAGATTTATATACCCGTCGCCCTACTACAGTTCTTTCTTTATTTTGCCTTAGAGTTCATATCAGTGTCCCACACATGGACTTGGACTTGGGGTTTATTGAATATATTATCTCTTCTTCTTAATGTTGTCATGTTGTTCAAATTTTTACCTGGTTTTGCTATCATTCTTTTCTTTGATTGGCATGGTATTTGATATATTGATATATTGATTGGTGTGTTTTGATTGGGTGATAAAGCCAATAACCCCCAAAGACATACATTTAGCCCTAAAGCTCCAGAAATAATATAGCTCTGTTGAAAACTACTTCAGATGTGAAAAAACTAAACTAAATATACAAGTAAAAAGCAAATATTGTTGGGATATTTTTAAAAACCAAGCTCCAACTATGCATTGTTTACAAAAAGCCTAAATGCACCAGGTAAAAAGCAAATATTGTTAGTATGCACTTAAAAATTAAGATCCAATTATACATTGCTTACAAAAAGCCTATCTTAAGTACAAAAATACAAATATTAAAAACAATGATAGATATGAAGAGAGATACACATTAACATTAATCAAAACATTTGAGTAGGTATAGTCATTCAATACAAAACCAACCTTCTGGAAAATATAATTATTTTGAATAAAAAGTCATATATAATGATAAAGGCATTGGCTTTTTAAAAGATATAGCAATTCTTAGCAATGTTCCCAACAATAGAACATGTGAATACATGAAATAAATAGTGACGGGATTACAATAAGAGGACCAGTGAAGTAGCTTAGCATGCAGAATGCCATCATACAAGACCCTAGAACCCACTAATGAAGAAAAGTAAAGCAATTATACAAAGTTTGCTGTTTGACATCCATACACACAGGCCATGGTATTCATACACATACAGACACACACACACACACACACACACACACACACACACACACACACAAAAAAAAAAAAACAGGAAAATAATATAGAAAAGTACTGGTTCTTTGAAAAACTAAGAGAAAATGTAAACTTCTTATTGGGATAATCATTATTTAATAAAGGCAAAATGCATATATTACTAGCACCAGAAAGACAATAGAGCAATATTGTGAATGACCAGGTGCCCATAACTTTAATAGCATAGACAATCTACAAAATATATCATTTCCTTTTTGTTTATTGAAGACTGGGAAACTTATTTCATCAATAATGCCATCAGTACCAATGTGTCAGACAGTGGCAACCATTATGTTTTTGTCATAGGTGCCAGATGAGACAACTAGTAGGAACTGCTGTTGGATCCTGTCACAGTGTCCCCATGAAGCCCATTGTCTTTGCCAAAATCAAGCCTTTCAGCAAACAAGAAGCCAATGCCCAGTTTACAAAAGCAAGAAGCCCCACCTGTGTGTGGACTTTCAGGCTGAAGTGCCAAGAGAAGTTAGCAGATGAGTTGTGCCCCCTGAGGCCAGGGGCACAGGACCACCTAGGAATGAAGACTTAGGTCCCCCCAACCTCTGCCAGTGAGCACTTTGCATGGTGTCCCCACCCTATTCCCATTCACACTGGTTTGTTCTTCTGAAAAGGGCACAGCCTCCTAGCTGATATCACTTTTAGTAACTGGCATGTGCGTTTATATAAATACTCTGTAAAACCCTGAAAGGAGAGGAAGAGGTACACACAGTGAAAATACTGGGGACTAACCAGTGTTTAGGCGTGGCAGTAGTTTCCCCCAGCATCTCTGAAAAGCCAAGGTTCTCCTATTTCTCAACACAGAAAAGTACAGTGTCTCATACATTTATACCACATGTCCACTGAACACTTAAACACAATTCAGGGGGACAGGGCTATTAGATATTAAACAACAAAATCTCTCTCTTTCTCTTTAAATTTTGCTTTTTAATTCTTTCCAAATACCTGGCCATAGGTGGGCCCCCAGGGAAGAGCAGGTCCTGGGTGAGGCCCCCAGGGCTACAACACTGGAGGGGTGAGGCATTTCTACTGAACTGTGATAACGCTACAGGAACTTTCACATTCTGTGGAGAATTGTAATTAGTGGAACATCCTTCAGTATACATTTCCAACAGTCCAAAGCCCATGAACTGTGTGCTCTCAGCCAGGATAAAGCAACCAGAAAGTAATAATGCCAGTAAAGGTGACACAGCAATTGTTTGGAAAGTGAGACAGATATAAAGAATGTCAAAGGTAAGACCTGATTGCCCCAGGTCTTCCTTGTAACTTGCTTGAATTTAACTCTGAATAGTTTAAATAGTGCTTCTGAGTCACCCAGAAATGCTTACAACACACACACACACACACAGCACACAAACACATATATATATATATATATACACACAGCACACAAAGCACATTTATAGACACATATTAATTTGCTTCACTACTTTCCTGAAAAGTCTTCTTAAGTGTAGAAACATCAAAAACATAATATCTAGAAATGTTAAACTTTACAAAAGCTACTGTACAGAAACAACCATTAGAGCTCCCAGGTGCAAACACTTTGCACTTACTGAAATGCTCTGGTAAGCCAGCTGTTTTTTTTTTTCTTTCAAATGTCTTCAGTGAGCTGGTTCTCTAAGCTCCCCAGATAGTAGCAGAATCACAAATGTAAGACTTGACAAGATACAGACCCTGTTGGTGTTACAGCGACCATCACTGCCCCATATTAACTGCAGGTGTGGACGCCTTGTCACCTCCTGTTCCCTGGACACATAATGCTTGCAGTAGTGCTATGTTTCACATCCCCAGGGCAGTGCCTCTCAGGCCAGATCCGTCGAACTGTGTACCCAATCTAGTATCCACACTGAACACGCCACCTGCAACTGTATCACAGGGTTCTTCTCAAACTGTTGAGTTCAGCTTCTGTTCCGATCATGCAACTTCTGTCTTTGAAATAGTGTCCTCTCTAGGAACACTGCTTAACTACTTAGTGGTTTAGACACAGAGAGCCATATGAAAGAAGATAATTACTGCATGTGCTGCCCCCAACATGTGTTATGACATGTATGTGTGCACACAGATGTATGTGCATGCACACATAATCATATACATATACATATGCACACACACACATGAGTAAATGCAATGACAAAATAAAAAGAAGATACTAGGAAGATTTTTCAGAAATTAGGAGTGTATATTGTTTTCCAGAGGATCTAATGCCTTTCTCAGCATACAAGTCAAGTAGCTGTTACTACCTCCAGTTCTAGAGGGCTCCAACAACTCTGACCTATGAGGGCAACTGTACACATGTGCACATACCCCACACAGACACAGGCAAAATTAAAATAAATGAATCTATTAACAAGAAATAAAATAGAACCTCCTCAGTCAAGGTTTCTTTCTAAGGGTTACTGAATTATTCCAAGTGCTATTTCTACAGCTTCACTTTCTAATGTAATTATGTTACCCATTCCATGCACATGCAGGATTCCTATCTGTTTCCTACCCTGGTTACTCCTGGCACTAGAGTAGCTGGGTATTTACCTTCTCATAAAAGGGGAGGGAGAATGACTTGGGACTTGGAGCAGAACACATTATGAGGTAATGTACTCCTTTAAGCAAACTGATGCTGGAGGAGAATTAGAGAGAGAGAGAGAGAGAGAGAGAGAGAGAGAGGGAGAGAGAGAGAGGGAGAGAGAGGGAGAGAGAGAAAGAGAGAGAGAACAAACTTTCCTAAAGTCCTTCCCACTGTCACACCCTGACAGGTATTTTCCATATGTGGTCATTTAATCTTTGTGCACTTGTAATGTGTGATTGAGTGATCCAGCAGTACAAAACGAAGAAGCAGGTTTTCATAGAAATTAAATAATTTACTATAAATTACACAGGACATGCTTCCAAACCTGGTGTTGTCCATGATTTGGCAATTTGGTTGTTTGCTCACTCCCAAATTTCATCTCATAGACAAGGGCATCCCTCTGTTTGGTAAACATTTTATTATTCTTACTTTTAAATGCTATGTCTACGTAGCCTAGCCTGGCACTGAGTTCACAATATTCTCACTCCTTTTTGTGCTGGCTTCAGCTCGGATTGCAACACTAACCACAATTTGCTCAGTTCTAGCAAAACATTTTTTTTTCTGGAGACAAAGTATTATGTTATGCAGCCTAGGCTGGCTTCAAACTTTCTACGTAGCTGAAGATGACTTCTTACCATTATCCCTCAAGAAATCTTCCTCCAGTGTTGGGGTTATAGACATGCACCACCCCCCCCCCTGTTTAATGGACTGGAGATGGACACTAGGGCTCACACATGCTCTGCATCCACATCCCCAGCTTTAAAATACAGACTTGAATCTTTATTTTCACAAACAACTGATGAGGAAAGGGTCATGGTGGGGTAAATAAGAGAAGGACTTTTCCATCTCTTCAAATCATTACTTCTTTTAGAAATGAAATCATGACTTTAATATCTATGTTAAATGGGATCTATGAATTGTCCATTGCAATCATATATCTAATGCTTACCCATGGAGGAATAATGCAAAGCAAGATGGGGGCAGGGAATAAAGAAAAACTATTGTAAATTGGAAGTTCAGAGTCAAGAAATAATCACTGTTTAAAGTCTGTACATATTTGTACGAGCTTTAGTCTACACAAATGTGTATTGTGCTGTGTGTATATACACAAACGTGAGATTTTTTCCTATGAACTTTCTCTGAAAATCTGCTTTCCTTTCTGTTCCCAACATATTGTGTAAATATGTCATTATTCATAAATCTCCTCTGTAACAGTTTCGATGTGGACTATTATTTAGAAACAGTTGCCAAACAAATAGCATTTCAAAAGCAAAAGAAAGTTAATAAAGAGTGTAAACATAGCATCTCCAGATATGCATATGTATATCTCTGGTACATTTGCTCTCTAGTGTTCATCCCTGAACCCAGCAGCTGATTGGCTTGAAACTAGACCCTTTCACATTTTTCAAAAGAAGATATGAATAAGTACACATCATGGTGGCAAAGCATTACAGTCAGAGCAGGAAGCTGACGGCTCACATTCTCCACAACAAGCAGGTGCAGAGAAAGCAAGAGCGACCAGACAGTGGCACAATGAATCAATAAACACACTGAAGAGACCATCTATGGCTGGAGTGACAGCTGGTCCCTATGCGTTCTTCAGCTTCTTTTACACCTGGCAATCTGTGTGTCTTACACTAACTACCTTCCAGCTCCATTTCACAATTCTCACTATTTGCTAGGAAGACCTTCCCTAGACCCAGCATGCCAGTTCCCTGTCCTGGGGTTCATTCCTATACCATATCAGTCTTTTGAGCAGTGTTCATGGCTGACAGATGGTTGTTATATGGGAAGCATTCTGAGCCTAGTGAATGTCTATTGAGGGTCACAGATGAATAAACTATGCTTCCATGGTGGGATATAGCCACTAGATTTTTTAAAAATGATTTTATTAGGATGGTTGTAGGATCATCATAGAAATGTCTTTTTTCTCAAACTGTATCAACATTTAATTTTTTTTAAAAAAAATCTAAGTTTAATGAAAAATTCATATAACAATTCTCAAGTGGTAGTCAATAGAAAGGAGAATTTAGAAGGAAATATAATGTGATCTACAGAGAGCAGGAGTTCCATTACTTCACTGACTCACTTTATAAATAAATGTTCATTTTATTGATGAACAGCCCCTGTCATGTTCATCCATTCACTTCCAATAAATGGCTAAATGCAGCAAATACCCTGTAGACCTCCAAGCCCAGAATACTGACCTTCTGGCTCCTTTGACAGCAGGTTTACCTACCTCTCGCATGCTTATGGGCAGTCATTTCTAATTATTTGGGTTGCTGTATTTCCTAGAGAACTGATTTGTTCTGTATAGACAATGACTTAGCTCAACAAAATACCGCTAGTAGTTAAGAATACTTAGAATAGTATGTGTTCAGTGAGACAGGGATGCTGGGTAATCCTCTACTCCTGCATCAACATGGCTCCTAGGGTCTCCAGTGCTCTCTCATGTCCTTCCATTACTAACATCACAGCTACCCTTGAAAAGCTGCCCAGCAAGCTCTTTCTCTGCTAACCAGAAAGGAAGAAAGAAATTCAGGAAAGCAGAGTTTTACAAATGTGGGTGAAGGAGAAATGCCTTACTGGCACCTCCCCCGCCCTTCCTGTCTTCTGTCCCTCCACTGATCACTGGTGAGACAGACTCTGGAGGTGTGGGGGGGGGCGCTGGTGGCGACATGAGCCTTGAGTGACTGCAGATGTGGGTGTGTGAGCTCAGAGGGAGACTGTACTGGAGAAAGGCCTCATGCTCACAAGAGGGAGAATGAGTCTCCGGGGACACAGCACATCTGTAGGAAATTACAAACTTGAGGTCATGTGTGTATTTGAGAGTGAGAAACGCAGTGTGGAAGAGACTCCAATGGCATCAGTGGTTTGTGTGTGTGTGTCTGTGTGTGTGTGTGTGTGTGTGTGTGTGTGTGTGTGTGCACATGTACCCATGATGGTGAGCATATGAGAGAATGAAGTGGATGGATATGTGTCACAGAGCAGCACCATGTGTGTCACTAAGTGTGGTGTGAACTAACAGAGGACAATAAATGAAATGACAAAGGAGGGAAAATATGGATGAGTCTGAGATTCTTTCCAGCAAGAGGGATTTGTATATAGATGATGTCATTCTGGGGTAACCGCCTTGCATGACAATCCAATGCCACCAGTGAGAACGTTACTCTTTGTCCAAGAAAATATGCCTGGATTGTAAAATGTAGTGAAATTGGCTGACAAGAGGGTTAAATAAATCCTATGACTTTAATGAGTAACAAATTTAAGTGACATAGACAGGGAAAAGCATATTGAGGATAAAAGCAAGCCTCTCACAAAATGTGTGTTTTTGATTGCTTTGCTCAGAGTTCTTAATCATAACACATACATATATATTCTTTTATATTTATACATTTATAGAATATTCTTGATTGACCACTTATTTTGCCTGTATATTTCCTAGGCAGACAAGAGTTCCAGTGATTGTAAAATTGCCAAGCTCTAGGTAAGAGACATCTGGTCATGTCTGTGAGGAAGTTTAAGAATGGATTAGGTGAGGTGAGAAAATGTACCCTAAATGTTGTGGCATCCATCCCAGATGGAATAGAATAGAAGTGAGAAAATGAGTTGAGCATTAGAATTTATCTCTCTCTGCCTCCTAACTGTGGGTGCAATGTGACTGGATACCCTACTTTTCTGTCTCCATTAGTTTCCACTGTATCAGACCATACCTGCTGCTTGGTGTAGATTGTGTTTTCAGATTTTTTTTCTTCATAGTGATGGGAAAAGTAACTAATACTCCATGATTAATCTAGTTTCTAATCACTATGTTTGTTGAATGGATAGATATAAATATAAATGAAATAGATTATTTATAGATGGAAAATTACAAGTCTTGCCTCTAATCTGAAAGAAAATACAGGCAATAGCAAGAATCACATCTGTTGCTGCAACAAGGAGAGACAGTGGAACTTGCAATTTGCAGCAACTGTTTTGAATGCTTTCTTGCAATGGCAAGTATTAGTATGGGCTCACAGTCACTGGATCCCAGGTTGTAAGCAAAGACCATTCATTCTCCTTGGCATTTGAATATTAGCATTTGTTGGAAAAGTGAGTCCCATGGTGGGGCATGTGCAGACACAAACACAGCAAGCTATGTGCTCCCAGGCACACCCCGAGTCTAGGTAGCCTGATCCTACTTCCACAACTAAGAGGCATGAAGACTCCCATTAAATCGAACTGTTCTCCATACAGAATACATGTAGTCTGCCCACAGGGAAATTTGTAACACAAGGCTCATCTTAAGGGTCAGCTCTGGGTACAGGTTGAGAGGAACAGCTTTCAAAACCTCCACAATCTGTGACCATACATCCCTGCCTGCCTACTATAGTCCCAGACCATGCTTTCCATCTTGACATGAATTTCAAAGGCACCTGATCTCATAATAGGAAACAAACCCTAGTGCCAAATCCCTCAGAAACATCCACTTCTTACTCTTCATAAGAGGGACTTCTGGCCTGTGGCAGAGAATCCACTAGCCAAGTTGTAAATATTCCATGCGACCTTAATTTGTATTTCCTATGTGTAAAAAGTGTTTCTACCTTTTTGCAGAAGGCACATAAAAGCCTTAATTTCCCCACCATTTAACTCTTCAGATACTTCAGCAAAAACTGAATGAAACTACCTCAAAGACACCACTTAGTGGGCTCTTTTCATTCATAAAAGAATCAGATAAGAGGAAGTCTTATTAGACCACCATATTGACCTGACTCATATAAAGGCCAGATCTCATCACGTGGTCAGTGTGTGGGTGATGAGTTTCAACTTCTGCTTATTTTTGGAAAATTCCAGCAGAGACTCTTGCCTGTCCCCGGCATGGGAAACAGGACTGGGTATGGCAGCTTCAATATCACCATTCATGGCCTAGGCCTGGGTGCATGTGGTCACTTACGAAAATGACTTGGAAAAAAAAAAAAAAAAAAAAAAAAAAAAAACCCTTCCTTTCTTTGCTGTAATTTTGACCCTGAGACAACTTAACAAAATCCAAATTCTTGAGTTAGGTAAAGGCCCACTAAGCCTGGGCAATAACCCGGACCTACAGTGATGGAAAAGCTACAGGACCATTTCATGAATCCACAAATGTTAGTGAAAAAATACATGCGATGTTTATATTAGAAGATAGGTTTATTATACAATGGGAGGTTCTCTAAGTTTACATTTCTAACAAGAATATGAATAAGTGGAGACATAGCTCAGTAGTAGAGGGCTTGCCTGCCAGCATTCTATTCATATAAGGCCTTGTGTTTCTTCGTTCCCAGCTCTACCCCAGTCAAATACGCATTTAAAACTATCTCTGGGTGATTCCTAAGATCAGTGGGTTTTGTCTCTTTTTTCTTTGCTGTCCTACCTTCTGAGAAGATTCTTCTACCATTCCTATTTCGCTCCATCTCTCAAGATCCTGGATATGTGTCAAAATTGACTTGTGGAATATTCCTATATACTGTGTGAATATGTCACTAGGATTGGTTTAATAAAGCTGATTGGCCAACAGCTAAACAGGATTATGATAGGTGGGAGAGACAGATTGACAAGGATGGGAAGAAGAAGGGCAGAATCTGGGGAGTCACCAGCAGTTGCAGAGAGAAACAAGATGGGCACGCTGTACTTAGAAAAAGTACCAAGCCATATGGCAAAGCATAGATAGTAAATGTTGCTTAATTTAAAATATAGAGTTAGCTAGTAACAAGCCTGAGCTATTGATCAAGCATTTATAATTAATATAAGCTCAGTGTGCTTATTTGGGACTTGCTGGTGGGATGGAAACTTCTATCTACATTGACTTCATATTTAATTTCTTCTTGAAAGGCTTCCTAGCTCCTCAAGCCAGTAGTAATCTTTCCTTATTACACTATGTCCCCCACATGAGTTCTTGAGCCTTTGCTGGTAGTTTGGATCAATGTCTCTGACTGCACACATTGCTTCATTGTGTGCTTCATTGACAGCTCTTCTATCTTTGTAGCATTTTCCTCATAGTTCTATGCATAACATTCAATAAATACTTATTGAACAAATAGAGACATAAGTGGTTTGTTTATCAAGAGATAAATGAATCTTTACTATATGAATAGGAAAGATGCACTAGTATGTTCCTCCCCACACACTGCTAGGTATGATGCTACTTACCTTTAATCACAACACTCAGGAGAGAGAGGCAAGCAGATACCTGTACATTTGAAGCCATATTGATCAACATACAAAGACATAAAGCTAGCCAGGGATACAAAGTAAAACCTTTCCTCAATTTCTTTTTCAGATTCTTTGGCTGAGCCAGATTCAGATGGTGCTAACCTGGATCCACACATATGCCTTTATGATTAGCTGGCCCACCAGAGGCTCCCAAGTGTTCTCCTACCCCCTCTCTCTCAATGTTTTTATAGACATCGGAAAATATTAGTGAAATATTTTGATGAGACAAGCACATGCACTACCATCATACCTCAGGCATATGCACATGCTTGTACATAAATACAATTCCCTTTCTGAGAAAATGGATATAGGGAACATAAAGAACAAAGGTGATTTTAATGGAAATACAGTCTTCCCAAATGAAAATGTGGAATGTTAGAAATTACTATTAAATATGTACAAATGTTGATGGTACACATATAATTTAAGAGATCTAGTGACAGAAACAACAAACCCATAAGCATGCAATTAAGATAGGTGAAATTTCACCTCTGAAAGTGGGGATACACTCAGGAAGGAGTTTCTTAAGTCCAAGCACATCTGTTCGAGAATTTAAAAATGTGTTTCCTTTGAGAATCACACTGTCTTTCATGTTTGTAGTTCAAGTATATCCACATGGCTCTAATACCTCAGGCAAAATATGAGCTAACACCATATTGGCATATACACAAGGCCATTATTTTGGAAGCAATTACCTTGCTTTGGTGATGAAGATAAAATTAGAGACATAGACTGCCTTGCTTTGGGGGTGAAGATAAAATTAGAGACACAGACTTGGGGCAGAGAGGTGGCAAGGCAATGACAGCTAATCAATAAATAATTTTTATAAAAATCTACATGTGTATAAGAGTAGAATGTAGTTGGATTTCTCTTCCCTAATGTGATTTATCTGGAAGGTGTACTGTCACATTTTTTCCTAATCCAAGTTCATGGAGATGTTGACAATGTGTCTCCTCAGATCTGCACAAAAGAGAAACGCCTGGCCTTTCCTCGACCCACTGCTGCTTCCTCTTTTTTTCTTTTTTTTTTTTTTTAAATCCACACACATTTTGTAGGAGTGACACATCAAAGCAAATGCTGATTCATCCGACTCATTGATCCATTCTCCTAGCAATCACCAAGTGCTTATGACATGCCAGACATCATGATGGATGGGCAGGGAAATTAACAAAAATGAAATATGGTACTCACTCTCAAAAGTTGCTCCTGACCAGATAGGAAAGAAACATCAATATGGTGAAGTTATAACAAAATCAAAATATATTAGATTGTAACATAGTGATGCCAGATGTACTGCCTATTGACACATTATCCTTACCTATCACCCTATGAATTGACTCTCATTCCAACTTTACCAAAGGCTTGGAGGAGTTAATCATCTTTGATAAAAATCAAGTAGTTAATTCTAGGCCTAGGACTTGAGTATATTGTGGAAATTTTTTTCCCTTAGAGTATATGATTTTAAGCATGGGTTCAAAGAAAGCACAAAACAAAGGAGTGATTAGGTGACCTACTTAACTATAAACTAGATAGTACTAAGAAGAGGGAGTTTGCTTATGAAACCAAAGGAGGCTGAGCTGGGGTGGATGATATGACAGTCTTTCCTATGAGTCACCTACAGTGTCATTTGTGTATAACTACTGGTGTCAGAGCAATGTTAGTCCTTAGGCCAGCATAATCAGGATTTATAAATCCATTGCTATTATGCTCTCAAAGCCCCAAAGGACAGATACTAGCTACAGCTCACCTCCTTATCCTATTCTGAACAGTGCATTGATGTAGACTCAGTTAACTTTCCATTTCTGTAGCTCATATCTGAGATAGTCCAATGAATAAAGAGAGGTTTTATTTTGGCTCATGGGTTTGAAGGTTTCAGGCCAGGCCAGGTTGACTACTTCGCTTTGGGCCATTGTGAGGCAATGCATCATGGTGGGACTATGGTGGAGCAAAATACTTATGTCATGTCCAGAAAATGAAAGAAGAGGAAGTAAGGTCCCATAATCTCCATTGGCACCAACCCAATGACCTAAGGATTCCCCACTAGCTTCTTTCTTGGAAAGTTTATACTACCTCTCAGTATTACCACACTGGGGACATTTAATATCCAGGTACAGTGTAAATTAAAACCTGGAGCAGGCTACTTCTGAAACTCATTTAGATAAGAGTATACAGGACATACACACCATTGAATTATTATTTTTATAAAGAAACCGAAAGAATAATTCCAAATCATTCTACTTGTTTCATATACAGATCTTTAATGCTCTAAACCTCTTTGATCTGGAACTTTTAAAACAATCTTTTAATATACTGTGGAGGATCACTTTTTATTTTTTAAATATTAATTTTATGTGTATTAGTGTTTTGCCTGCTTCTCTTTAGATAAACCATGTGGAGGTCAGAAGAGAGAACTGGGTACCCTGGAACTGGATTAATAAACAGTTGTGAACTATAATATGAGCACTGGAAACCGAACTCGGGTTCTCTGAAAGAGCAACAAGTGCTCTTAACTGCTGAGCCAGCTTTTCAACTATGGAAACTCCTTGGAATATCTAGCAAGGGGAAATCTCCAAAAAGGTTTCCATACCTAGAGAATAAAGGAAAAGGCGGGGGGGGGGGGGAGAGGGAGAAAATCCAGAAGAAAAATAAAAACTGCAGGTTTTCATGAAGGTCCATGCTTCCATTAGAGTATTTCATTTCAACATCTGTTGGTTTCAAAGATGTTACTAAATTTCTGTTCTTTTTGTGGTTCCATAGCTAGGGGACCTCAGCAAAATCATTTAATTTTTTCTGAATATCAATAAATATAATCCAAGCATTTGCAATAAGATACACCTTGCCCTGCTTATGCTTGAAAAAAATGAAAAATAATTGTGTGGTGACTTGAAGAAAATAGTTCATAAATATTAGGTGTGTTCATGTTTACAGCAGCTAAAGGCAGCATACTGCTCACTCACAATCCCATAGGTCTTCAGTCTACCCAGGCCTTGTTACAGATAAGATAGGAAATGCCAAAATCACAGACTTTTGCCTAGAACAACTCCTTATCTGGTAACCCCAAGAGCAATCTCTTTCTGAAACTACTGTGGCTTTGGCAGAATTGGAGTCTCTGTGATTGTTGCGTGATATTCTTGTGTCCTTGTTGGATGTAAACTGGCTTCTTGCTGCCCTTCATTCTTCCAAGTTGCCCACATTCCTTCCTTACTGACTTTCTTCATCTTCAAAGTCATCAATGTGGCACAGAGTCCTGCAACACTGTTCTATAATCTCAGTTTTGGGGGAGGGGTGTGGAGAGGTGAATCCCTGGAGCCTGCTAGTCAGCCAGCCTACCTCAACCAGCAAGCTTCAGGTACAGTAAGAGATCCTGTCTCAAGAAAGTAAGGCAGAGTGGTGAGATAGGACAAGTTCTGCATGCATAGGTTTGTACAACCACACACATATATGTACAATATACATACAAATTTAAATTTTTTTAAGCTTTTAAATATGTTTTGCTTTCATTTTTTTATGCTCCTCTGTCTCTGCATCATGGTCTGTCACATCTTCTGCTTCTAAGGAGTTTCTTTATGAATATACTTGACAAATATTTGTTTTACCATTGTTCATGAAAAACATTCCCAGACCAACTTAAAATGAACTGGACCCTTTATACACAGTAAGCCTTAAAAAACAAAAATCAAAACAAAACAACAACAACAAAAATATTGGTCTGTAGGAATGTTTGAAAACATGAGAGATATGTAATAACCAGGCCTGTCTCTTAACACCTGGCATTCTTGGTAGAGGTATATATACTCATGTTATTCCCAGGAAATGAATAGCTTAAGTACAGGAAGAAGGCAGAAGATGGATGGCTCATACCTCCAGTTTCTGGCCATATTTCTGGTCCCACAAGACTGTCTCAAAGCTACATTCTCTCTCCATCACTTGGTTCTCCCCAGAACTGAAGTGTGAAACAGAAGGCTTGCTGGTAAACTGTCAGCTGTTATGAGCACTTTCCCACCAGCACTTTCCCATAGGCACATCAGCCCCAAATAACACAAAGACTCTAATAGTTATAAAGCTGTTGTCCAATAGCTAGAGTGTCATATTGTCTAGCTCTGTCTTAAAAATTAACTTAAATATTAAATATTTTTCATCAATCTAAGTGTTTCCACATGGTCTTATCTTACCGGAGAGAGTGAGTCCGGACCTCTTACTCCTCTTGTGTCCTACATTTTGACTCCTCCAAAAGATATTAAATGTGCTTTGCCAGGTGGATGCATGCTCACTCGTAGTATTATTCTATGCTTCTTAAAGGGGCTTGAAGAAGGCTTTTACTGTGTAGCTCAGGGTGCCTTAAACTTGCAGTCATCCTTTGCCCTCATCCTCCCGAGTACCCGTACTGTATCACATAGCACTTTTTATTCCTCATATGCTAGAATTTTTTTTATAATAAAATATTTTAAGGTGGAAAGGAAATATATCAGGTATTCTATAGCAGAAACAAAAGATTCAAGTGATATGTGAAAAAGAATCTTATTTGCAACGATTCCAGGTGGAAAACTTAAGGCGCAATCTCTAGTTTTGTTCTGATTTTAATGGAAGCTAAATGCTTATTTCTCAGTTGTAATCCCTACAGTCTTTTCAACTTCCTCCAAAATGCATATTGCTAACAGCTAAATTGTGCCAAGGATGCATCATGTACAACATACTATAAAACTAAGTCATCTGCATTTTCTCATTTCTCCTTACAGCTCTCTTAAATATTTGTTCAAAGCAGGACTACCACACAGACTGTTCAGCTAAACTGTGCAAAGTTATACACCCAGGAAGGACAAACAGACCCAGGGATCAAATTCGAGGCTCTGGATTTCCTTCCAGGGTCTGCTGTGTCAGAAAACTAAGGGAAGACGTGACTTACCACTCACCTCACCTGGTTCTGTGGCAGATGAGCTGTTAAGATGAGCTCATTCCACTGTCAGTCCACCCTATCATTAAGAAGAAGGACAGAGATGGCTGTGTAATAGCTAGCTCCTGGAGGCTTGAGGATAGAGACTCCAGCACGCAGATTACTTGGGGGAATCTGTCACGAATCTGCAAGGCAAAGATACTAATCATCCTCACATGTCAGGCGTATGTGTGCAGGCTGCATCACAGTAGTCACAGGTTTTACAAGTAGTTGTTGAACTGAAGCAAGTGAACAATACAATGCGGTCCTTGTGGGACAGCCCGCCCTTTGGTGCTATATTCTTTTCAAGCCCTATTGTAAAACTACCTATGTGTCATTCGGCTGTTTCATTCATCATCCAAATGCCAGAACCTATAGTAAACAATTGAGAGATGTGTAGAAAGAAGTATTGTGGCTCAGAATGATATAAAAAGAAGTATTGAGGAGTAAGGGAGTCATTCTGTCTCAGTAGATAAGGTCAGTGCAGTGCTATTTGTGTAACCCTGTGATAGAACTTTGGTTGTAGCTGTTTAATGTGCTTCAAAGTTTGTCACTAGAAAATAAATTCTTTTTGGATATAAATGTTCATTATCAAATGAATTGGTTTTTATCATCACCTGAAATTCACCTGCAGGATTTCTATGCTAGTTTCTTCCTATTGTGGTGACAAAACAGTATGACTCAAAGGAAGGGGTTGATTTGGCTACACTTCCCTGTCACAGTCCATCAGTGAAGAAAGTCAGGGCAGGAACTCAAGACACGAGCTTGAAGGCAGGTGTCAATGTGGAGGTGTCTGATGGAGGAAAGTTTTCACGTGGGTTTCCTTTTTGCCAGGTGACTCGAGTTTGTATCAATTTGATAGACTAACTAGTAAAACCTCATTACATGACTGCATTGAGAATCTCATTTCTAAAGAGGTAATTAAAGACTGGGATAGAGCTCAGAGGCAAAGCATTTGCCCAGCAAGCACAAGGTCCTAGGTCAATTTCCAAACCCAGAAACAATTCAACACCACATAGAGCCACACCAATTCCCAGTACTACAAGGAGTAAAGGGGCAGAAGACCTAAATTACCAGCTCCTAGGAAATGAGAATCCTAGAGAATTCTTTATCTCTGATTTCTTTGTGTTATATAACCTGTGGAGGTCATGTTTCCCTCCCAGCCCTTGACTGCTTAATTGGCTTGGCTTGGCTGGTGTTGTTGTTTGGATATGCATATGTGTCCTAGTGTATCATGTGTTGGAGATTTGAACTCCAGCGTGGTCTTTAAAGGGGTCTCTGAGTAAAAAAGTTATGTAGATCCTGTTGGGAACCCAGCCATAGAGCAAGACTGAGGGGCCTCCTTTGGCTCCCTGGGACAGTTCTCAACAAGGAGAGTTGTAAAAGAGCAACAGTGGCCATTTTCCACACTTTTGCTTTCTGTTTGTATGTGAGCCATGCTGCTTGAACTTTCACCTTCTAAAAGCTGGAGCTAAATAAACTTCCTTTCTCCCGAAGTCACCTGACCTTGGAATTATTTTATAGAAATGAAATTGGACTGTTGCAATGACCCCTCCCACACACCTTGCCTCCTTTGCTCTTAGAACCTGGGCTTCATCTATAACCTCAAATGCTTTTCAACTGTCATTCCATCTCAAAACCCAGATGTTTTGTAAATTTTAGTGCCTTCCCTATAATATAGAGACCTAACTATTCTAAGCACATCATGTACCTTTCCCCACTCCAACTTAATCTTCTCACCAGTCCTTCTGCTACTTACGTCCGTAATGCCCAGAATGATCATTCATGCCCACTATGTGTGTGTATTCAAAGTGCTTAGGGCCCCCAGCCATCTAATTTTATTTCTTTTATTCAAAACAAAAGACAGGTGACTTTTATTTCTCCCCCTATTCCATTGATACAACTTAGGCTTTTAATCTAATCTAATGTGTTGTCCTTGTTTTAGAACTTTTTTTTATTTAGCGAACATGTGTTAATGGCATACATGCCATATATAATACAGCAGAAAACAATGGAACATATAAGGTCATGGCTTAAAATAGTTCAGATTGCAGCACGCAAGCAGATGATGCATCTTTGTGATCTCCCCATGCTTAAGAGTATGAATAGCTACAACATGAAGTCAATTGTTAGAAAAGGATGCGAGCAAGCAGCCATGGGACACACTACAAAGAGTAACTAACTCAACGCTGGGTAACAGAAAAGAATTATCAGAGGAAATGCTACAAATGGCCTTGTTGAATGGAGAGTCTGCAACAGAGGAAAAATTGGAAGAGGACATCCCTACGCTGGGGGAAGAAGATGGAGAATGGGCAGATGCCTGACTGAAAGGAGGACAAGTAGTCTGGAGGAACCGGGATGGGGGAGAAGGGGACAGAACAGATGCTTGTGTGTGATGTGAGTGATCAGGGTGTCACAAAAACAGATATAAAAACACATTAGACCATACTGAGAAGAGTTTTGACTATAATGTTACAGAAATTAATATCTATTCTGTAGGGAATGGCATAGTCCTTCCGTGTTTTAAACCATAGACATGTTAACATTTATTTTTTTAAAAGGAATGTCAGACAATGGCCCCTGAAGAGCCCAAAGCAATAGCTTTATTCTTAGACCTTGTTTCAAGGGTGTAAAAGTAAGTATGATATAACTGGTCACTTGAAATCGTTCATTCTCCCCAGAGTTATTACACACACACACACACACACACACACACACACACACACCACATGCGCACTTGGGAAGACAGAGTAAGTGAAATGACAGATCAAAATAATATTAATAATTTTTCAGTAATTTGTTTAACCAAATAATTTCAAGGCATTATCATTTTAACATCATGTGAAAATTCATGAGAGCCAGCAATTTGGTTCAGTGGGTAAGGACACTTGCTGATGTCTCCTCTGAAATCGGAGTTTGATTCCTAGGATCCACACAGTGGAAGGAGAGAACTGACTTCTAAAAGTTGTCCTCTGACCTCTATATTAGTGTACACACACACACACACACACACACACACACACACACACACACACACACAGAGAGAGAGAGAGAGAGAGAGAGAGAGAGAGAGAGGGATGGATAGAGAAAGAATTAAATAAAAATAAGATACAAACTTTTAAATTAACAATGAGTTGTTTTATACTTTGTGTTCTTTTGAAATCAGTTGAGCATTTTATACCAATAGCTTTGGGACTATATGGTCTGCCAAAGGATTAAAAACTACAAATCAAGTGTGATGGTATGTGCTTGTTATCCCTCTACCTTGGGATGCCTGAAGCAAGAGAATCACAAGTTCAAAGCTAACTTGGGCTGTGTTGCAAATTCCAGGTCAACCCCTACTACAGAGCAAGACCCTGTGTCAATAACAGAAGAAAATTAAGAACTGAGTTAATGAAGTGGCTGAAAGAAATAATTTTAAAAAAGCATAAAGAGATCTGAAGTGCAGTTATGGTTTGTTGAGCTTTTGAGAAGAGATCAAAAGACTTGATTTAATCCATAGCAACCACCCCACCCAAAGGCCAAAATGACTCAAGAGTATCTAAATAGGAATTGGTCATCAACTGTAGCAGAAGATAAACTGGAGGGGGGGGGGTGTAAGACGCCTTGAGGATTTCCAGACTGGGTAAGGGAGTTGTTGAAGTTGCTGCTTCCTCCCCTATCACATACTCGTCAACAACTTTGTGGGAATTGTCTTCTAGTGAACAGGAGTGATGTTGTTGCTTATGCCTTTGACCCATTGTCCTCACTGTTGTTCTCCCTGCCTAATGCTACCTGTCAACTCCTCTCCCTCTGAGGCTGGATAGAAGGACAGAGGAAGTTAAGGAAAGAAAATAAAGAGGCAGCTCCTTTCTGAATAACAACCCCCACCCCCGGTCTTCCAGATTCTCTTCAAGTGATGGCCTTCTGACCTATAAGTTCAGAATGTTCATGTCCCCCTTACACCAGACAGGTTGAGACTGGTGCTCCCTGGGTGGGTAGAATCTGTGTCCCCAACAAGCCTGAAGAAATTAAGTGTATGTTCAGCCCTTAAGATGACTGGACATAAGTATCAGAGTGTGAATTAAAGCAGGATGGGAAAGACAGGAGAGCTTGGTCTGTTTGTGGGACCCCTGGCAGTGGGACCAGAAATTATCCCCATACATGAACTGGCCTTTTGATACTTTGCTCAGCCTTAATACAGGGGGTGGCTTGAGGCTTGGTCTTGCTTCAACTTGATTTGCCAGGCTTTATTGATTCCCCATGGGAGGACTTACACTCTCTAAGGATCGGATGGGGGAGTGGGGAAAGATATGGGGAGCAGAAGGAGTAGGTGGAGGGGGAACTGTGGTTGCTATGTAAAATGAATAAAAAAGGAAAGACAGGAGAATTGTGGAAACTTAAATGAAAGGGAGCTTCTCACAACAGAGATGGCTTGATGACTCTCACCATCTTAGAATTAAGAATTCCAAGACAGAGGTTAGAGAAATGACTCAGAGGTCTAGATCATTTACTGTCCTTTCAGAGGACTGGAGTTTGATTCCCAGCATGCACACAACAGCCTACAGCTGTCTGTAACTCTAGTTCCAGGGGATCCAACACCCTCTTCTGGCTTCCACAGATGCCAGGCACACACATGGTGCACAGACATGCATGTCAGTAAAACGCCCGTACACATAAAATAAAAAGATAATTAAATGAGAATTCTAGAACAATTAGCAGCATTTCTGTCAAAGTTGGCCAATATAGGGATGATACTTCTTTCACATATAGATATTCCATGTTAAAATAGCAGTGACCTCGGCTTAAGGCCTGAATGTATATGACCTTGTGTGGGACTCATTCATTTGCTCTGGCTTTTTCTGAGAATCTCAACACTGTATGCTTATATTGAAGGTGTCCCACCTTCCCACATCCCTGTGTTCCACAGCATCATTGTATAAATATAACTCTCCCAGGTACCTTAGGAAGCTCGTGTTCTCATTTTGATTTCTTAGCAACCCTTGAAATAGTCACCAAACTCACCAATGTGTTACATATGACTTGCTATGAAGACAATGACACACAACTCTCCCCTGAAGAAACCCACCCTGTGTGTTCTCCTTTCTTTCTGACCGTATTCATGCTCAAGTCATCATTTTTTAATTAAATAAAGTGTATGTGTGTGAGTGGTTTTTGCCCACATCTGTATACCACATGCATGCCTGGTGCCTTTTGAGGCCATTTGGTCCCCTGGTAACTGATAGTTTTAAGCGTTCATGTAGGTGCCAGGAACAGGACCCAGGTCCTCTGGAAAAGCAACCAGTGCTCTTAACCAGCCTCCTTGTCCTGGAAATCTACAGGAAACTTTATGAACTCCAGCCCTGCTTCCTACATGCTTGTCCTAAAATTCTTTACTGAAGCCAAGAATTTGGAGTTTGGTTAAGTGGAAGTGTCCTAAAATAACGTTTTTCGGCTGCTATGGAGCTGTGTCCCTCACTCTGCCAGCACCACTGATCATTCCAGGTGCTGGCACCCTGCTAGTGCATTTCCCATGAGAGACTTTGTTCACTTTCCTTACTTGTCTTCCTGACTGCTTGTCACCAGTGTGACCCTAGTGAGGCTGCCTTAACCACCTTGCTCACAGCACAGACTTTCCATGTGGAGACATGAATCAATCCTACACATGGTTTGCTTTCCTGAATACACTGAGGACTGAAAGAAGGTCCCCTCCATCCTCAGGGATTTAGCTCTAGTAGCAAACTGAACATCTGCTCAGGAATAGAGGATCTGTTCTTAGGACCCTGAACAATTCCTTGATTCATTGTTTCCCTCCAGTCAGCTTGTCTCTTTCCCACTCTGAGAACTACCTCCCCAAACAGGAAAAGGAAGGTTCTTTACACTTTTTTTTTTTAAGTCATATTGTTTGTAGCTAGTGTCATTGCAAGTCACTCAGTAAATCTGGGGAAGGTCCCAGATTTACAGCTTTTTGCCTGTTGTCCTTACAAGATAATTAAGTGTGACTCCTTTCAAAATCAAAAGCATTTTATTTCTGAAAATAAACATTTTCAGAACTCAAAGGCTGAACAATGAATCTTTTCAACAATGCTCTACCCAACATGTAAAATGAGTGAAAGGATGTGATCCCCTTGGGACTGGGCTATATAGCTCAGGGGTGGAGCACTCTACCTTGTGTGATGCTCTGGGGGTTAACCCTTAGCACTTGAGAGAGGAAGCATGGTAAGGGGAAGGAGTGAGAGGCTCCAAAATATCCTCTTATCCTTGGGAGAACCTTCTTATTAAAATTAATGTGTCCATGTGTGCTAGCTAATACCTTATCCTAATAGCTGAGCAGTGAAATAATCAAAGCTGTTTACTAATACAAATATTAGTGCAAAAGTCCCCATAGGCAGTAGGACAAGAATCAAGATTTTATCAGTTAAAGATTCATTAAAGTGGGGAAATATGAAAATGTATGCTGTGAATCCTACACACACATGTATATGTATACAAATACATATATGTGCACAGAGACCTGGAGCTCTGATTTGTTTCACACAGTAGAGATTATCCCAGGTTAGGTAGGGACATGCACTGAGAGGCACTGAAATATTCTTTGTTAGCAATGGTCACCCACAAAGACAGATGCTGTAGAGACAATAGAAACCAGTAGAACAAAGAAAACCCCTTTCATTTATAGACTTTGGATGAAGTGTCTTTGAATGTAGCAGATTGGATAAGATATAAAATCATAATTTAGGAATTAATCCTATTGTCTCTGCCTACTTTGGGAATATAAACACATTAGGAACTGTCTGTCTCAGGGAGATGTAGGGTGTGGCTGATCCCATCTACAGGGCAACATCTGTGACTTAACATATATGTGTGATTTATATATAATAACCTACATGTAATCCAACATGTCTGTAAAATCTTATTCTAATCAGCAGTGAAATATTCACTATCCCTTTATGCAATATTACAAATGCATTTTACTTAAGTTATACTAGATTTACTCAATATTACTCCCAATTTACTTTGCAGTAGTAAGTTACTTTCATTAGCAAAACACAAATTAAATAATAAGTAGAAGACAAAGCAAAAATGGACTTTATTCTTAAAAAATAGAAAATGAGTTTTAAACTGTAAAACAATGAAAGCAATACAGAAAAAATATTCATGCACGAACCACATGCTCTTTAAAAATCTAAATGCTACATTTCCAGATGAGTACGTGTAAATTTATAGGGAAGTGTTGTACAGGAAAACATTCATAATAAAACTGGTAAAGAGTTAATTTACAATGTACAAAGCTACTGGGCACATTCAGAACAAACATATGAGAGGGAGACACTGTGAAGGACTTTTTTCAGAGACCTCTACTCAGGGGAAGCCAAATCCTTGACTTACTAACCAAAAAGAACTTCAGGACAAGCCTCTGTAAAGCAGAAAAGGGGTTTATGAAGATGCATTTTAAACATAGATCTTAATCAGTACTGACAATAGAAAAAGAAGCACTCAAGGAAAGAATAAGATGCTCACAGTAGAATGTGAGTCTCTCAGCGGGAGCTGTACCAAGTTGTCTTCATAATAGTCATACATATGTGACTTTGGGTGAGTTCTGAAGTTGCTATCTGAATGAATTCACAGGCTGGATCCTGAGGGACATAAAACAGGATTACAAATGATAGAGATTTTCAGAAAAAAAATTCTTGAAGATTGAGACCATACTCAAGGCCACATACACTCCGGCCTTATTAGTGCTTTATTGCTATTTTAATATTCTTGTTTGAAAATAATATTTTGTCTATGCATGTGTGTATTTTGTATATGAATATGCATATGCATTTTATTGAATTTAGGTGCAATTTTGTGTGTGAGTGTGTGTATGTACATGTGTGGGCGTTAGTGTAGAGGCTAGGAGTTGAAACCAGGCATCTTCCTTATACATTGAGTGCGGATCTCTTGCTAAACCATTTGTCCAAGTCTGCCTGACCAGCTTGTCTGCCTTTGGTGCCTGGGAATACAGGTGGGCTTCCATGACCATGAAACATAATATATGGACTCTGACATTTAAACTCTGGCACTCATATTTGCTTGATAAGTACTTGACCCACTTATCAATTCTCTATCTCCTTAATTAAGAACACTTTGATATAAAACAAACATTATCTTCATGCTGACAACCTTTATAACAAGTGTTGCTAATTGTCTGGAATTCTTGGTTTTTCACACAGTGAAAAGCTTGGACCAGACTGTGGAGTGAAGGGCTCTTTTCCTTCCCATTCCCTTTCATTTATCATCTTTCTATACTACTTCACTCAGACTTTGAAATTTAAAAGAGTAGAGTATATACTAACAGGTCACAGCACAGCAAGCCCAAGTGGCTACAACTGTTTTCTTGGATAAGATATACCAACAGTGCCAATGAAAACATTTCACTTGGGGTATCTCATCCAGGCCTGGCTGTCCTTGGAGTGTGAGTACACATTTGACCTTCAATGTCTGTGTTTCAATCCTTTCCAAGTGGCAAGAGTGGGTAATAGGAGTTAACTATGAATAAATTAATTGATAAACATATCAGTGGCTTTTTAACACACTCACACATGCACATTGTCAACTCATTCTCATTAAATACAGGAGAGATAGAAAAAAACAAATAAGCACACATCAAATTCATTTTGGAGCAAGAAACCAGCATTCGATGAATGCCAATGTTAAGAAAGAAAGAAAGAAAGAAAAAAAGAAAGAAGGAAGGAAGGAAGGAAGGAAGGAAGGACAGTCAATCTTGGCATGCAGTGGCAATGTGTAGAAATAAATGTTCAGACACTTGAACATGTATATGGAGAGCCTGAAGGCATATGGTTCCACACTCTTTCCTCAGTATTATCATGGTTTTGAAAACTCACTTAAGTGCCAAGTGTGTGGGAGGCTGAGTAGTAGAAAAATAAGGGTTAATGGCAATTATTTCTTCATGAAACTAAGGTTTTATGAATAATTTGCTTATATGCTGTTTCTGTTTCCAACCCTTGTACTGGCTAAGTTAGAGAAATTTATACCACTGAAACCTCCAGGTTCCCCTGTGACACACAGGGCCATTGAACACATTCTGAGATGCTTCCAAGAAGTTTCTGTTACCTAACAGCTAAAGTCATAATGGTACGACTAACCACACTTCAGTTTGTACACGTTATCTTTATGATGCATGTCCAGCTTGTTTCTTATTATTGAACACAAACAAAGATCAGAATAAGGGCCGAAGTTACAAAATTTGGCTGTTTTTAAAAGCTTCCATTTTTTACTGCCATATATCTCCATTCTGTTTTCAAATATTCTTTTCTCTTTAGTAAATCAATTGAGATTAAATCAACAAAATATTATTGCTTCTTATAAAAAAAAATCCCTGATGGAATCTCTGTAGAAATAAAGCAAGGGTCTGGAAGATATTTTCTATTTATCTATCATTAAAGGCTGCAGAAGAGAGTACAGAGGTATACATTTTACATTATACTAGGCTCTGTCTCTAGGCCCATTTAAGGCAATATTGACTACAAGTAAATAAGTGAACAAAGAAACAATGCTAAATAAAAGAAAATATTAGTAATAGACAAATAACTTAAAGATTCACTGGTATGTGAAATTCCACTTTAAGTGACCTATACTACTAATATCAACATGACAAAAGAGGTGTTATTTAAAAATTGAGTATTCAAAATCAAGAGCCACCAGTTGCAACTTATCTCTAAAAACATCCAGAATATACTGTTGTTATGGGGATTCATTTTTTTGTTATTTCATAATTGCAAATCTCTGGCAATAACTTGAGCATCTAACAAAAGGTGGTTAATTGTGTCCATAATTGGGGATATTATGTGGGGCCACTAAATGATTTATAATTACCACATTTGAACTATTAAAATGTTTACACATACCATGAAATAGAAGGCAATATATAAGTTTAATACAAAGAGAAACTCAAGTACAAAAGGAACAAAATATAAAATAGTATTAAAAAGTTAACAGATTATGACTTTTAAATTCAATTTGGCTACATAATTTAAGTAAGTGCTTCAACAAAACAATATACAAGCAAAGTAGAAGCCTATCACTGCAGTATAAAATGCAGTATAAAAGCATCCAAATGTCAGCCAACTCCAAGCAGCCATGCAAATTACTCCATGCCAGAGCAGCCAACTGATCAGACCATGTCCAAATAAGGCAAAGCCTTGGATGTAACCAATCAGTTCATTTCTACATTTTCCTTTCACTACATTCATGAACACTCTTGTCCATGTGTCAGAGCAAAGCTTCCCACATCACTTCTGACTCTTGAGATCAAACACACACGCACGCACGCGCGCGCGCGCACACACACACACACACACACACACACACACACACACACACACACTACAGGAGGCTTTCACAAGCTCACTTACTGAATGTCATATGGGTTACCAGATCAACAAGATTCTGGCCCTTTCTCCATCAAAAGCTGATAGGGAGATATTTTTCTTAATTCATAATTCTTAAAAGGAATGAAGTTTGAATGGACATGAGTCAGAAAGGGACAAAAATTAAAAATTGATTGTTTCTTCTGGTCAAGTAAGGATTAAAAAGGAAACATGCCATTCGGGGTTGTGACAATTAAGGTGCCCAAAAAAATTTGTGGTGATATATTATTTATGATTTATTAAAGCTTGCCTGGGGATACAGAAAGCAAAGATAGCCACAAGTCATAGAGCCAGGCAATGATGATATACACCTTTAGTTCCAGCAGCTATATTAGCTAGCCATAGAGCCAGGCAGTGGTGGCACACACCTTTAATCCCAGGACTCAATAGACAAGCAGGTGGATCACAATTAGTTCAAAGGCCACACTGAACTACAGGAAATTGATCCAGTCATAAAGACAAACAGTTCACACAAAGGTGATCTCAGCAGTTGGGATCACACACCATTAATCCCCAGGATTTGAGAGGTATAAAAGGAAGAGGCAGCAGTTTGGGATTGCAGTTTGAGGCTTGATGGAGACAGGATTACAGTCTGAGGTTTGATAGAGATTTATCTCCAGTCACACTGAGGACTGGACAGTGCTTTCAGCCTGAGGTAGAGGTAAGAGCTAATGGCTGACTGTTTTGCTTCTCTGATATTCACCTTGAAGCTTGAATCCCAATATCAATCTCTGGGTTTTTATTAATTTATGTTAAAACAATTTGAAAGTCATACCAGCATATAATGTTTTTGCAATATAAATATATATGTATATATGTATATTGCAAATGAAACACATCTCTCAGCCTGTGAAAGAAACTTTCTATCAGCTACTCAGAGTTGTTAAACCTAAAGTAGAAACCATCAAATGCTTGCTTAAAATGAAATATTCTCATGGTACAACAAGTTTAGAAGAAAGAAAATCTCATGAAAAAGAGCTGTTGCTGATAACTCTTCACTATGGCTATTGCAACCCTGCCTTTATTAGGCATCCGCCACCAGAACTGTTCTTTGTACTCTTACCTCATTCCTGTGGTTCTACTCTGTGAAAAAGTTGATTCTTTTTAGTGGTACTACATTTCCTATCTCTTCAACATCATCCAAGAAATACTCTGTCAATGGCAAACAAGGTTTAGACACAGCAAGTGGATTTTGAATTATTTATGGTTCAAAGATAAAGGTGTGGCATTGGCTGTGAATAGGCCTTGCAGTGAGCCAAAGAGCTATGGTGATGATAGAAGTTACCAGATTCTTTGGATTGATCTGTTTCCCCAAAACACATGCTGTGGTGGCTCATAGTGAGTGGCACCATTAGGAGATGTGGCTCTGTTGGAGTATAGGAGGAATTGTGTCACTGTGGGCTTTGAGGTTTCAAATGCTCAAGCTGGGTGCAGTGTCTCAGTCTTTTCTTGCTGCCTGCTAATCCAGATGTAGAACGTTCAGCTACTCTCCAGTACCATATCTGCCTATGTGCTTCCTGCCATGGTGATAATGGACTAAACATCTGAACTGTAAGCCAGTCCCAATTAGTGTTTTCTTTTAGAAGAGTTGTGGTCTCTTTACAGCAATAGAACCCCTAGCTAAGACATATGGTTACTGTGGGTGTGAACCTTTGGGGAAGATAAAGCCAAATTAAGATGAGGTTATTTTGATGGACCTTAGACTGGAAACCACTGAGACATGAACTAAGATGCTGAAGCAGCAACCAAAGAACACTGAGGACTGAAAGCCACCTGATCAGAAAGAACCAAGAAAGTGGTCCTGAAACATGAAAAATAAAGGCCCAGAGACTGATATTGGGGTTCAGCTTCAAAGTGAAGATCAGAGAAGCAAAGAAGCCATCCACTAGCTCTCACCTCTAGCTCAGGCTGAAAGAGCTGATCCTGTCTTCATGAGCTCTCCTCTCATCTCTCCTCAACATGGCTGGAGACTAAATCTCAGAATTCAGCCTGAGACACTGGGCTCTTATCTTATATATTCCCCTCTAGGGTGGGGGTTAAAGGTGTGAGCTCTGTTAATCTTTTAGACTCATTCACTCTCTTGTAGCCCTGGCTGGCCTTAACTCACAGAGATCCACCTTGAGTCCTGGGATGAAAGGTGTGTGCCACCACTGTCTAGCTTATATAGCTACCTAGTGTGGCTGGCTTTGCATTCTAATACTCCTGGCAGTTTATATTAAATCATAAATAATATACCACCATATAATCACCTAAGATTTCAGAGAAAGGGTGGTTGTGCCAATATTTTGGTTTGGTGCTAAGCTTCCAGATCTCAGAAAAGAAACAAGTTTGCTGTTTGAAGTCCTGTGGGTTGTGGTATTCAGTTATGGAGGTGCTAAAAGACTCCAACGCTGGAGAAAGAAAGATGGAAGAGAAATCGCCTTTGGTGTGGATTTAGTACCTTCTGAAGATGATGAATACTAATGCCAGGTTTTTAGAACAGAAACTATTCTAAAATGAACTAATTCCAACTGCATACACATTAATGATGAGCCCATTCAAGAAACCGTTAAAGCCTAGAATATACATAAGAAAATCTACATGGGATTCAGCAGGGTCTTGCACTGTATGCAGGATATTTTTTTCTTCTGGTCAAAAATGAAGCTGAGCACTGTGAACATTCAGGACCAGGAGGGTTTGTGAGGCTTAAGTCCTTCAGAGAAAGCTAACTCTGCCTTGTACCCTCTAAAAGTGCCGGATGGTAAATGCTTGCATACATGTACCAGTGCATATAATTTAAAAAGTCTTGTTGGTATTATGAAATCAAGCAATATGCTGACTTTAGAACTATCTCAAGGACATGGTGTCTCTCCTTCTGTGCTTTGTTTATGCACACGAGGTCTCATTCAGCTGCACAAGTTAGAGATCAGTGTTCCCTATCAATTTAGTTCACTTTATTAAACCCTAATATGTTGACACTTGGGTACAGAAGTTTAATCAATAATTTCTCTTGATGAGACCCATGCACTTCATTAATATTCATGAGTTTCTGAAACCATGCCACTGAAGGATGGAATCTTATTGTTACCCAATCCCTGCAGACCTATGACTCTGTGACCCTGTCTGTGTAACTACTCCTGGTGAGAATCTTCCTGCAAAAGCACCAGCTGTGGAGGAGGCTCCCGGACTTGCTTTTGTAAGGGTCAGTCCTGCAATCCTTATGGGGCCAAGCTTTCTCTGAGGCTGGCCAGCTGTCCCCCTGTCACAGATCCTGCTGCTTTCGGAAGTTTGTGCAGGGCAGCCTAGGATGCACATTACTATAAAACCCTGTCAATGTTCCAAACCAACTTTTGTTCCCTTCCAAATATATCAGGAATGTTTGCTTGAGGCCCTTCCAGAGGGCAGCAGTTGTACTGGTGAGATCAGAAGCAACAGCATGGATTGTTTGATTTCAGTTCTGGGCCTGAGCTGGAGGTGGATGACTTGACCTACTTGGTAAATAAGCTGGATCAAAGTTAAAAAAAAAAAAAAAAAAAAAAAAAAACAATTCACTGGCCAAAATGATGGCTCAGGGGGTTAAGGTACTTTCTGCTCAGGCTGATGACCAGTTTTACTCCTGGTACTTCTGTGGTGTAAGAGAGAACAAATTCCTGTAGGTTTTCCTCTGATTCCTCCCACACACACGTACACATGTTCACAAATACACAGACAACACACACACACATACACACACACACACACACACACAAAAAAAAAATTAAATATAACAGAGACAATACTACAGTATATTGTCACTGTTAGCAGATATTAACTGAAAATTAACACTGTGCTATTTTAAAAACACAAATTATTAAAACACACACACACGTACAAATGGAAGAATCCTCCCATGAAGGTGGAGGAGGCTCTTGTCCTTTCTTTTCTAACCTTGTATATTCCCATCGTTAGCAGTCATTGACTGAAAATTAACATTACCTGCTGTTTAAAACACACAAATCATTATAACTCACTCACAATGTCAACTCTCCTACTTCCTTAGAAGCTGCCTTAAGAGACAATGGGTTTTCTGAATATTGGACAACATATCTATTCAATAAAATGTGTTTCATAGTGGAGAAAAATAGCATTAATTACTACATCTGTGGTATTTTTCATTCATTTAACAAAGACCTGTTTTCATTTCTACTACCAAAAGCAATGCTAAATAATATTGTGGCCCCATTTAAAACATCACGGAGGTTGATGGCAGCTCTACTTTACAAAGATGGAAGCTGTGGCTCAGACAGGTGAAGAGGTAATGATGTATTACAGGTTTGGACCTGGGCCATCTGACCCTGCAGTTCCTTTTTAATCATACAGCTAGCGTGTATCTCATTGTTATAGCAACCATGTTTCCCGGGGAGCTGACATAAAAAAGGGGGAGCACACAGATAATGCCAAGTGTGAATAAAGGACAAAGAACATTTTCTGTAAGCAGTATTATAGGGAGAAAGGCATGTCTCACTGTTGTAAACACAGAAAGGGGGAAGGGAAGGCAGTTCTAGGCTATGTCTGGAAGGAGTGATACAAATTTTAAAGTTGCAAGTTTCCACAGGAAAATGTGGAAGTATAAATATACACATGAGTAAGTGTGTCAATGTTCCCACACTCCTATATTATGGCTAGTTGTTAGGCGAGATCACTATGGGACAGCCATGAGGAAGAAGTGGTTACGAGGAGACTCCTTCTGCTATCATGGTTCATAGCAGAGGCTGGCATTTTGAAGACACAAATGAAGAAGCCAAGGGGTGAGGCAAAACACAGGTGGGGGAATCAAACAATTGGATATGTGCTGATGGAAATGGTCTCTAGTTTATGTTGTACAGTAGTCAAAAGTGAGCAGCAGTGGCAGCTAGGTTGTAGTACTTACCTTCATTACATGTCAGCCTCTGGAGGACTGTGACTCTGCTTCATGCTGTCCTCATTCAGACCTGGCTAGTGTCTTAGAAGAAGAAGAAGAAGAAGAAGAAGAAGAAGAAGAAGAAGAAGAAGAAGAAGAAGAAGAAGAAGAAGAAGAGGAAGAGGAAGAGGAAGAGGAAGAGGAAGAGGAGGAGGAGGAGGAGGAGAAAAAAAGGAATGTGCTGGGCCATGGGAGGGCTCTCAAAGCCTTGCCTTGGAAGTACACATGATGTAAAATTTGGACTTACTCTCATGGCTAGAATAAGCCCAATTGCCAGTGTTAGCCAAGGGAGTAGGTAAGAGACAGTCAGCTCTCCTGATCAACCACCAATAAATATTTATGTTAAACAAAAATTTTACTGGATAAAATGTACAGGAACCTATATGCTAGAGTTATATTCCTTGCCAGTTTGTGATCAATCTAAGGAAGTTATCATTGTACTAATGAACTACTAACCAATTAGTTGATTAAGATATTCAACTATCCTGCACTAACAACCTGCTAAGGACCAAACATAATGACAGGCATAGATGAAACCCAGATTCTTCCCAACATAAGGTAGACACTTCCTATTTTAATGTGTTGCCTTAACTGTATGCTTTAAAATTAAATAATCATGTTAAGCTTTACTAAGAAATATTTTGAATGGCAATCTTGCCAAAAGCAATCTACAGATTCAATGCAATCCCCATTAAAATCCCACCACAATTCTTCACTGACCTTGAAAGAATAATAATCAACTTTGTATGGAAAAACAAAAGACCCAGTATAGCCAAAACAACCCCGTACAATAAAAGAACTTCAGGAGGCAACACCACTTTAAGCCCTACTACAGAGCTATAGTTCTGAAAACAGCCTGGTATTGGCACAAAAATAGACAGGTAGACTAATGGAATCGAATTGAAAATCCTGATATTAACCCACACACCTATGAACTCCTGATTTTCGACAAAACAGCTAAAAGAATACAATGGAGCCAGGAAAGAATCTTCAAAAAATGGTGCTGACACAATTGGATGATAGTGTGTAGAAGACTGCAGATAGACCCATATCTGTCACCATGTAGAAAACTCAAGTCCAAATGGATCAAAGACTTCAACATCAATCTAGCCACATTGAACCTCTTAGAAGAGAAAGTAGGAGGATCCCTTGAACAAATTGGTATGGGAGACTGCTTCCTGAACATAACTCCAGGGGAACAGACACTGAGAGCAACAATTAATAAATGGGACCTATTCAAACTTAGAAGCTTCTGTAAGGCAAAGGACACAGCTGACAAGACCAAACGGCAGCCCACAGACTGGGAAAAGATTTTCACCAATCCTATATCTGACAAAGGGCTGATCTGTAAAATATACAAAGAACTCAAGAAACTAGTCAACAAAACACCAAACAACCCTATTTAAAAAATGGGGTACAGAACTGAAGAAAGAATTCTCAATAGAGGAAATCAAAAAGGCTGAAAGACACTTAAGAAAATGCTCAACATCAGTAGTTATCAGGGAAATGCAAATCAAAACACCTTTGAGATACCATCTTACTCCTGCCAGAATGGCTAAAATTAGAAACACCAATGCCAACTCATGTTGGAGAGGATGTGGAGAAAGGGGAACACTCCTCCACTGCTGATAGGAGTGCAAACTCATACAGCCATTTTGGAGATCAGTATGGTGGTTCCTCAGGCAAATGGGAATTAGTTTACCACAGGACCCGGAAATCTCTCTCTTAGGCACATACCCAAATGATCCACATCCATGCAACAAAGACATCTGTTCAACTATGTTCATAGCAGCATTATTTATAATAGCAAGAAGCTGGAAGCAACCTAGATGCCATTCAGTTGAAGAATGGATAAAGAAGATGTGGCACATCTATACAATGGAATACTACTCTGCAGAAAAAAAAATAATGGAATCTTGAAATTCACAGGCAAGTGGATGGCACTTGAAGAAACCATCCTGAATGAGGTAACCCAGTCACAAAAAGAGGAACATGGTATGTACTTGCTCATATATGGATTTTAGACCTAGAGCAAAGGATCACCAGCCTATAATTCACACCACCAGAGGAACTAGGATACAAGGTGTATTCGAAGGGATTCATATAAAGTCCCTCAAAGAAGGAGGAAGGGACAAGTCCCCCAGAGCACAGGGGAAGTGGGGGGGGCAGTGAATGGAGAGAGAAATAGGAGAAAGGGAGGGGGAGGAGAGGAAAACATGTGCGACTAGGAAGATTGAGACAGGGTAGAAATAGAGGACAGGAGAGAGAGAGAGAGAGAGAGAGAGAGAGAGAGAGAGAGAGAGAGCATAAAAGAGGGAGCCAATGTTGGTGTGAAGAGAAAAATGAATCTAAAGAAAGGTCTAGAGACCTACAAGACTGCCGCCAACTAACAATTTGAGCATCCATGGAAAGACTACCATAAATGCCCTTCCCTGAGAGTGAGATCAACAACTATCTTATCCATGGAGCCCTCATCTAATACCTGATGGAAACAGAAGAAAACACCCATACCTAAACACTGAGTCGAACTAGAACCCAGATGCAGACGAAGAGGACAAGACCAGGTTGCAGAAACACATAGAGACAGCTGACCTGAAAAAGGAGGAGCTAACAGGCCCTCCAGACTGATAGCTGGGAAGCCAGCATGGGACTGACTCAGGACCCCCTGATTATGGGTCTCAGCCAGAAGGACTGAGCAATCTAAGGGACCTCAGACAGTGGAACCAGGATGTATCCCTGGTACACAAAAGGACCTTGGGAACACATCCCCCATGGAGGGATACTGCCTTAACCTAGAGACAAGAGAGAAGTCCTAGCCCCTACTTCAAATGACCTGACAGATCTACATGACTCCACCTGGATGGCATTGCCCTCCATGTGGAATTGGGGTGGGGGGGTTGGAGGGGAGGGTGGTCAGGGTGCATGTGAGGGAGCAGAGAGGTTAAAAGGGAGGGAGGGAGAGGGAACTGGGATCAACATGTAAAATAATAAATTAAATTAAAAAAGAAATATATTTGAATGATTTTTACTTATTTCTAAAAATATAGTCAGTGTGTAATCCTAGGAGTGCAAAAGCCATCCCGGGAACATGCCTTCTCCACATCTAAATGATAACTAGTGAAGTCTCTGATCTACTGCACATGAAGGGCCTGTCCTATCAAGCTTGGAATTTGTCCCTTATTATTTCCTCCACAACAGGTTCATGGTAAACCATTTAAAGGAAAATTTAAGTTAATCCTCTTATAAAATTCTAACGTGCAGGTATTTTGATCCCATTTTATATGTATGATAAGTGATACCCATGAATAAAAGTAGATGCCCAAACACTAAGTGATTCAGGACTTCATTCAGTGACATCAACATCCACACAATAAGCTATTGTGTGTTCTCTGTCATCTAAACCTTAGCCTCAGGCTTCTCTTATAATGTTAGACATGGGCTCTTTTCCTTGTTTAGTGCCCTTTCCAAATAGGAAAAATCCATGAAACTCCTCTCAATCCACTCAAAGACATAGTACATTAATACACACAAAAATTACAATGCTGGAACAACTGGCTTCATCTTGTCTTGCTTATATGCTTATACCACCATATCCATAACTGGTACTCTCTTTCCACTGATTTTCTTTAGTGTTTAAGATTATCTTATTGCTATCATTTTCCAATTATAGAAATAGATGGGTAGATATATAGATAAATAGACAGACAGAAAGAGGATAAATAGGCCAAATTTAATCCCTTCCAAAGAAGAAATCTAGGAAGCATACAAGACAGGTGAAGATTGGATTTTGTAGCCTGCTATCAGTGGCATGATACTCAAAGATTCATAGAACAATCTCCATCTAGCTGTGCAAATGTGCATGTCTGCCTCCTTAGCTGGGCTGGCAGGTCTGGGAGGGAGCTAGGGGAATAACAGGCGCCATAAAAGGGACCATCTTATTATTCCTTCTGGTACATTTACATTTCAGTTTGAATTTGAAGTATCAACCACAGGTTCATGTTTTTGAATAGTTGGTCCGCAGTTGGTGGCACATTTTTGAATGTTATGAAAACTTTGGAAGGTGAGACCTATCAAGGGGACAGCAGGCCTTTGCAGGTTCCAGACTCTCCCCTTGCTCTCTGCCTTCTGATCTATCACAATGTGATCTGCCTGACCTAGGAGCGGTAGCTACTGTGATCTTAGCTACCCTGTCATGGCTTCTTTGTCATGGTGGATTGAAATCTTCTGAAATGTGAGCTAAATCTTTTCTCTCTCAATTCAATTTTATATTCCTGCTTACATCAGAAATTGAGGGTTCAGCAATAAAAAAAAAATGCCACTTCAAATTTTATTTCATTTCTTGATTAATTCTTTGAGAAGTTCATAATTATATTTTGGTCAATTCACCCTCCAAATCTTCCATGAATTCTTCACATATCTGCTGTCCCCTACTCTCATTTTTTTTTTCTTTTTAGTAACTCATCGACTCTGATTTGTGTTGCCCATCTACTCCTGAGGATAGGGTAATTCACTGGAGAGTAGTCAATCCACCAAGAAATATACTTTAAAAGAAAACCCTTTCCCTCCTCCAGAAGCCATCAACTACTCATAGATCCTCAGTTAGGGGTGGGGGCTCATGATGATCTTCCCACTCCATGCTAGACTATTGCTGGATTGATTCTGTGTGCATCTTAGCAATCATAACTCTCCTGAGCTAATAATCAAAATAGTTCTGTCATGTCCAGAAGACACTGTTTTACTCAGGTCCCCTTACCCCAACCTCCAGATCTTACAATCTTTCTACCTCTTCTTCTCAAGGGTTTCTGAGCCTTCAGAAGGGGGTCTGATATAGATGTTCTATTCCGACTGAATTCCATTAACACTTACTCTCTGTGCTTTGACCTGTTGTGTCTGCATTAACCATCATTTGCAGAACTTTTTTGATGAGGTATGAGAGCTGTGCTGATCTATAGGTAGAGGTAAATGAATTTAGAGGGTGGTTTGATTCAGCTAAATTGACATGGTTTTCAAATTTTATTTAATTTTTATTGCATGAACTTACTGTTCACACAATAACAGCACATTTAGGCCCAAGGTAGCTTTCTGATCTGATTTCAGCCACTTCATCTCTTCCTCTCTATATCTCTGAGGCAAGAGTACAATACAAAGAGTTTGATGACATCTAATAAACATGGGCTAATGAGTCAGAAGAACCTATGGCCACCTGCTCCCTGGGTCTTAAGGGAAAATATGGGGCTTCAGCTGAATATGTGGTCATTTCCTTTCCTATTAATTTCCCAAGCTCATCTGTGGGCTGTGCTCTCTGCTCTGCTGGGGTGACACAGACATGACAGATGGCACTCTCATGGCCAAGTAGCTTATTCAGAAACACAGTGAGGGCTATAACTTTTCCCTATATAAGTCTTATAAATCATTTGTATACATTTGGGCAGAAATATTGTGGGACAGACTGATAAATTCTATAGAAATGCTATTTGAAAAATCATATTTGTATAGTATATGTGTATATGCTCATATATATATATATATATATATATATATGAATCATAATTATTTCATTTAGAGACTTGGTCTAAATAGAACATTTACAAAAACGTTGATGGCATTCTATAAGACAAAGATTTTTATCTGATATAAGAATAAACATTTATTAACCAGTAAATTAAAGGTTTCAAAGCTATCCATATCAAAAGCAATCAACTTCAGCTTTAAGCATATATGATAATCTAAGGAAGGTATCTTTAGCTATAAAAGGAGTATGCCACCATTTATGGATCCATCAACAAATGTATAAGTGAAAAGAAAGCCATTTAGATTAGCAAAGAGATAGAAAGGAGGTAAATATTAGCATTAAGAAAGCATCTAGTATATAACTGCACAGGAGCAGAAAAGCTCTGAAAGTCTGACACTGCCAATGCAAAGTTCATCTCAAGCTTCCTGATCACATGAGACTTACATCTTTGTATAGCAGAACATGAGTCATAACCTTTAATATTTTATTACAAATTATATATGTATGCTATATTATGACATACAAATACCTCCAAAAGGGGGCAAAATGCCATCAATAATCGTAGGTACCTCATTACTACATTTACTTAGATCATAAATTGTAAACTTTTCAGATTTAATGATATGCCATAAAAATCACTTAGTGAAATTGTATTCTCCTTAGTAATATTTAAGTCCAATAATAAAGTCACAGATATTTTCAGATTGAAATAAATGGTAGGCCATCTTGCCTTTCTTTCTAGCAACACTTCCATAAACTCTTTAGATGACTATGAGTCCTTTCCTGACCAGTCACTGATTTACATTAAAATCTCCAATTCCCCTACAGGAAACCCTTTTCAGCTGCTGGGAATGTTAACTATAAGATGCCTTTCTGTAATCTGAATTTGTCTATCACTGTTTTTGTTGGTTTGTTTGTTTTCCTAGAAAAACTCAAGGTTTGGAATCCAAATAAGATTTTCCCATCTTTTTGACATGACCAGGGCAGGTTTAAATAATGTTTACCTGTAGTCCACACAAGGCACTTAAAAATTTAGTAATTTTTAATCCACCAATGAATGGACTAGGGATGTGGGTCAGTGCCAACAGTGCTTGCAGTGCAAGCATGAGGACCTAAATTTGATCTCTAGCACCCCTAAAAAATTCCAGATGGAATGGTGCCTGCTTGCAATTATTCCATTGTCCTGTGCTGAGGTGGCAGAGACAGGGGGAGCCCTGGATCTCACCGACCTGGCTTGCTGGGTGAGACCCAGACTCCATTGTGCATGCATGCGTGCACGCGCGCGCGCACACACACACACACACACACACACACACAGAGAGAGAGAGAGAGAGAGAAAATACTGATGAAAATGACAATACCTTTAAAACATTGTATGAATTCTAAATGTCCTTTCCTCCATTTTTAATAATTGAAAGCATGTTATTGCTTCGCCATAAGTTCTATGCCTAAGACAGTACCTCCAATGCTCTGCAGTTGTAATATGCATAATCACATTCTTATCAGCAACTCTCTTGGAAACACTCCAAGTTTTGAATGCCTCCTGGTTTTTTTTTTTTTTTTTTTTTTTTTTTTTTTTTTTACAGCATATGGAAGTAAAGGGGGTGACAACAAAGTGGAGTAGAAAATAAAACAGGAGTGCTTAGCAACTAATTTGCACTGTAGTCTACTTCATTATTGTTTCTACCAAGATGCAAGCATTTTATTTTTGTTCATGTCAATGCCATTTGCAACAATTAAGGCTTAATGAACTGTGGCATATGGGGATTATCTTAGGGAAAAAACTGTCTTTTGTAGTAGTAAATGATCAGAAGAGTAGAGAATATATACTGATTTATTTTTCACTAATTGCATAACTGATTAGGCACAAGCAGTGTCCCTTAAATCATCTAGTTTTGCTCTTCATTAACTGGAAGTAAGGGCAATTTGAATTATTACTTGAAATGATACTTAACATTAATCTGTGTTTTTCTTTTCCTCTCTTGCTTCCTCCTGTCTTCCCTTCTCCCTCTTCTTTCCTTCCTCCCCCTTTCCCTTCATTTTTCTTTTTTTCTTCTTTCTTTTCTTTCTTTCTTTCTTTCTTTTTTTTTTCCTGTTTGGACAGAGAGTAGCAAGGTTTTGATATATAGCCCAGGCAGCCTCAGACTCAAGGTCCTCCTGCCTTGGCCTTCCAAATTCTAACCATATAGGTACATTATCTGTGCCTTTCCATTATTCATGACTCCACTACACTGTCCCTCTAGTGATATGAAAAGCTATAATGAGCCCTGAATATAATAAGCAAAGTAAAAAGAAAACAAAAAAATACTTGTTTTATTGGTTATTATTATGCTGTTGCTTTGTCATTACTTGAGGGTGATTCCTATTTGTATTCATTCTGAAAAGCAGTTCTAAAACAAGGGATTGAAAAACTTTTTGCATATATGACTAGCTCTGAAACAATGTGTAGGATGATTATCAGGTTAGATGATTGAATCCATGTTGTTAGCTCTTCTGGGCAAATGTAGATAGTGGCCACAATTGGCTGTATAAACCCTTCTGCTTCCTTTGATTTGCATAGTTAATATGGGAAGAGATAACAGTAGGGAGGCTGGTCACTTCATCTTCCAGCTGTGCTTGCAAGACACTTTATTCTTCTGTTTCTTCCACTGTAACATCTAGGAATTCTCAGCTGATTCTAGGTTGACCCATTCTGAAAAACAGCCTTTTCAGGATTATTTGAATGTGTCTAAATGTGAAAGAAAGCAGGTAAGATGTTTGTTGGTAACAAGTTTCAAAAATGTATTATTTCCTATGATTTTGAAGTGATATGTGCTCTGAATAGCCTGAAGCCAGACTGTCAAATTTCAGTAAGGTATAAAAAAAGCAGACAGTTCTGGGAAAGAAACTGTGATGTCAGAAATCAAACAGAGCTCCGTGGTTGCAGAAGTGTCAGCTTCTACTGAGAAAACTGTCATTCAAATTTCCATGAGCATCAGTGAGGCTTATTGGGGAAGAAAGGCCATAGGAGGCTCTGCTTTATAAAATATGGTAATGCCTTATTTTATTTCAATTCTCACAGCTCAGTTCCTAAGGTTTCAGGTCTTTCTTGGGCCTATTCCCCATTGAGGAGGGTCAAAGGGTTCTTTCTGTGCACATACGCAAATGACAACTCTTCACCCAGATGCCTTTGTCAGTAGACTCACTTGGAACTTCTGTGCTGAAGAGGTCTTGGGAGCCAAAGAATCCTGCAGTAAGAAAGCCAGCATCCAGGGAGTATCACTCGAGCTGGTTCTCGCATGCCCAGCCCAAGTATGCAAGAATTGGTCTATGTTCTCTGGATGCTGATTCGTATCAGAGATCGCTGCATACAAAAAAAAAAAAAAAAAAATTAAGGAATAATGACGGCTATTGCAGTATGTGGAAGAGAAAAAAATGCAAACGTTGGATATTTGGCACGGAGCGCATTAAAAATTATTATTATTAGTTAAACTCTCTTCTGGCCATGGGGTTCAGTTTGTCTTTATTTTACCAGCCTCAGTTATTCAAAACAAAAAGAGCCTGGTTCTATGTGCACGTATGCTCGTGTGTGTGTGTGTGTGTGTGTGTGTGTGTGTGTGTGTGTTTCTACATTCTTCATATTTTAAGTCCATCCTAAAGAGGAAGATCTGAAGGCATGTGTAGGCTTTGCGGGTTAGGAGGACGGTGGATATCTCTACATGACAAGCTTTACATTGAAAGTCTGATAAACAAAATGTGAAGAGCTTCCCACAAGGTTGTAAATCCTCAGTCTGCAAGGAAGAAGAGAGAAACAGGGAGATTGAAGTGTGTGTGTGACTGCAATGTTAGATGAGAAGCGAGAGCTGAGTGAAGCTGAGAAGGAGGGGGTGGCTGGTGTGATTTGTTTGGTGTTCCGAGCCAATAGAAATCCCAGCCTGTGATAATATCCCCACGCAGCGCAGCGCCAGAGGATTCAGTGCTGTCTCCAGCTCCTTCCACATCTGCAGGCGCGGCCGGACGCGCTCCGCCCTCTGCGCGCTCCGCTCGCTAGGCTTGGCTTGCTCCCCACACCCGCGCTGCTTCCCCGGCCTCCTGCGGAACCAGGCTGAGGCTGCCCGGGTGATCCTGTGCACACCCCGCTGTGATCGTGTCATTCACACAGAGGAGAGCAGCAAGGAGACACACGAGGTACCCCAGGAGGAGGCTTCCATCCCGTCATTGCAGGTACGTGGCTTGTCACGACTGATCTGACGCCCACAGGTTTCTACCTTTTGCCTTCCCAAGGCAAATAAAGTGGATTCAGGTCTGACAGTATGGCTGGTACTCAGAGAAGCTAGGAGTGAAAGCCCTCCTGAGTTCTCCTGGGTAGTTAGGTTCCTTGCTTCTGTGTGGCTGGGGCCACCAGGTGGATTAGTCTATTGGATTCTGAGTAGGTGAACAGCAGAGACCTTTAAACTCCACTGCTATCTTTCTTTTTAAATAAATAACACCAGTAGCTACATATTGTCGTGCGGGTACCCCTTGATGATTTCGATTGCAATGATGACCCATCGCACGTCAAGCCTCATGTAATGGTTTAGAAAGCAGGTTTTGAATATTGTCCTCCTACCTACCACATTAGTGTGCTCCCTGTAGGATCAGGAAGCCAAAGCAGACTTGAGCATGGTCTTAAGCATGTGGCCAAGTGGATATAGCCTCACGGCTGAAATATCACTGTGTCTGTAGATTGTCTGAAGGAGAAAAGGAAAGATGAAAGGCAGCAATTTGAAGACGTAAAACGTAGTTGTCTTATTCTTACCTTCATTGATGAATTAAAAACATATTTGTCTTTCAGAATCCTCGACAGGATGAGTTCCAAACTCTCTCAAATTAGTTTAAAAAAACATACGAATTGATTCCAGCACTCAAGAGGCTGAGGCAGGAGGATTGTGAGTCCCAGGCCAGCCTGGACTGCATATTTACAAAATAGGAATTGGAGAACTTTGCACTAAATGTAACCATTTTCAGGCAATGTCAACTCGTAGTTCTGTTTTATTTTATCGTCCATCTTACAGATATCTCCCTATTTATTTTTGAGGTGAAAATTTTGTGTGGGCAGGGTACGTGACAATACAGCTATTTTCCTGGGGTTTCGCCATCTTTGATTCACAATTTCGAAGTTGGTTGTGTAATTTTTCCCATGTTGATTACTTATGATTAAATTAACATTGCTTAATCAGTTCCATCTTCCTGGAAAAGCCAAAGGGACTAAGTAACTCTGATAAAGGATTGGTCCTGTTTGGGGCAGTCCTCAAGGGATGATATTCCCGGCCCTTATCCTCTGTAAGGAGTGCTTTTCCTGGTGAGGGGAACATACAGAGTAGAGGGCTCCTCAGGATGATATGTAGGTGCGGGAAACCAGATGCAGTATCTGAACAGCCTTTCTGCCAGCCAGCTCCTAATACTTCCTGGTAGTGGTAACCCATTCATTGATAGTTCATAGTTGGCTAAGCCCTCCATAGTACCTAAGTTTCAGCACTGTCCTTATCCCAAATCATGTGACTGGCCAAGCAAGATAAGAAAGTTGTAAGTAAGCTATTCACTTTGCATATCACCATGGAGAATTTAAGTTGACCCATTTTCTTTTAATCAGATGAATGTGTTCTTTCGTCACTAAAAAGAATGCATGTGCTGCTCTACCATGGAGATAGGAAAATATCACATTTTTGCCCCTTGACTAAAGTAAATGATCACACAGGGTTTTTTTTTAAAGTCATAACAAGCAGTAAATGTGCTTAAGTAAATACTATGTTTAAAAAGGAAGACGTTAGAGCTATAGGTCAATATGTCTTGCATTTTTCATCATCAGAGAAACTGAGTGTAAATGTTCACTAGTCAACACATGTAACTGGACCAATTTAAGTCTTTTGCAGTTAAAATAGTTTATTATTATTACTTATTACTACTACTAGTGTGGGTGTGTGTGGAGGGCTGCATATGTGAAGATTAGAGGAAAACTCTAGGGAGTCACTTCTGTCCTTTCACAGTGGGATCTTGAGCTAAAATTCAGGTCATCAAACTGGCACAGCTGAGCCATCCTGAAAGCCTGGGTAGTTTTATTATGATCATTTGTCTTTTTGCAGAACTCATTTCTTCTTACAGTTCATCTCTAAAGCCATGCTGGGTGTGTTGGTATTTATTAAGTGAAAATCTGAATACGTTCACTTTGTATAGGCTGATCCCTTTGTGGCTTTAAAAATATATGCATGTATCTGGATAAAGGCAAGGGTATATATGTATATGTATATGTATATGTATATATATGTGTGTGTGTTTGTGTGTGTGTGTTTTTGTGTGTGTGTCTGTGTCTGTACACACTGTTTTAATTACTTACTGTTTTATGCTATCATATATATATATATATATATACATATATATATATATATATATATATAGAGAGAGAGAGAGAGAGAGAGAGAGAAGTACTCCAGTGCTCATTCTCTTTAAGCCTCACAATAGATAGCCAGAGCTCTAGATTGCTTCAAACTACATACTGTATAATTTAAACAAATCATGGGCCTTTCAATATTTTAAAAGACTGCTACATTAGCTCTCTTCTGATTCAAGAGAAAGGCACTCCATCCCAAGTTGAGTCCTGGGTTCTGTTTATATGAGATAACTGGCCTGGCTGGGTCAAGGGCAAACTATGAGAGACTTCAGCCTCCCAAGCACTACAGACTGGGCCAGCCACATTTGAGCTCCAGTGCTGGGACAGTATATATACCAAGTGCCAGGCAAGAGCTCAGAGTTAGACTCCTGTAAGCAGTGAGGAGACCAGTAATGAATTATTTCAACCCTAGAAAATGTGCCCAGGATTGGGATTCTGACAAGTCTCACAAAGGACCAGCATGTAAGATGAATTGCTTAGAAGAGGAAGACATGCAATTATAAATTTGATCTATGGTGGCATCTGTTCCTTAAATTACCTGCTTCTCCTCCTATCACATAACTCTCTTGTCTCTAAGAATTGTACACATGGACTTAATAATGTGTAAAGGCAAACCTGATCATGTATCAGCCTTTTAAAATGTGGTTCTTAGACCACTGCCACCACTTCTAGTAGGAAAATCCCCTTGGCTGTCCAGTACATCAACAGAACCAGCCCTTGGTGGAGCCTTAATTTGTAGAGATGAGTCCCAGAGCTATGTGGGAATTAAGAGGGTGGAGAATGAGATGTTTCACAAAGCAAGAATGTGAAGTGAGATTCTGTGATGGTGGGCAGCCTCAAATGAGAACCGGGAGCTGAAGAGAAAATGAGTCTATTTCTTCTGGTTAGCCTCAAGGATATACATTTGATTAGATGCCCTGAATATTTTCAATAATTTCAATATTTTATGTGTTCCCTGGTACACCACACACAGGTGTAAGATTGAAATAAACATGTTCGATGTGCTGAGAAGCCTGGGAATATAAGCCAGAAGGGGGCAGCATGCAAACTCAGAAATAAAGTGACACCTCTTCTCCATGAGCTTACTCCAATTTCCCAGTAGCTACAGACTGCCTGTTCAAACTTCTGCACCCTCCTCCCTTTGGAAAGCACAGCCTAAAACCTTATGAAGGGATATCTAGAGGGGTTGTTTCTAGATTTGCTTCAGATTGGAGTTGCCTGAAATAAGGAGAGCAACAAACTATTATTAGTGAGCCCAGGTTCTGTTTCTTTTTGCTAGCTTCACCTGTTGACTCTACTCAAGCAATCCTTACACTTTTAGAAGATGAAAGAATGGGAGAGCACATTCAGGAAAGAGAGGAAGAGAAAGGATATAGTTCTTTGAGGCTTCACCAAGAAAAATAGCCACTTTATTTGCTTTTGCTGCTGCTTCATCATCAGAACCAAACATTGGAAGGATGTCTCCAGTGTAAGTTCAAGGCCTCAATAATACTTTTGGAATCTGAGTTTTGAAAGAAGAGACATGGAATAAGCTGCTTTCAGTGATAGCCAGAATCTAAGACATGCTAACAAAAACAAGAGTCAGCCATCTATTGCTGAAAGTGTAGAGATGGTTAGACCTAACCCTTCCTAACTACTTTGGAAGTACTGGCTGTTGGGATTTATTGCTGTCTTTATCTTCAGAGATGGCTCTGAGGGTACATGCTCTCAATGTTCATAGAAGGAAGAATGCATTGTTCTTACAGAGTATAACTTAGCAGTGATGAATTCTAAGTGGCCAGGTACCCTCATTAGGTGTCATTTAGCACTTTACAGGTGTTAGCTTTGGCAGATCCTGTCTCTTTGCTCTCTTTGGTTGATACACCATACAGGGATAGAGGAGAGGATCAGAATGGGGCTTTGGAACCCACACTGGAGATCACAGAGCAGTCTCATTCTGGGAAAGCTCATCCCTGTGAGTAAGAAGGCTTGGGGACCACTGGGCTCTGGATAGATGCCTCAGAGAAAGGAAAGCTAAGGTAGTTTTGGCAAGAAAGCATGGCTTCAAGCTCACAGGGTGGATTACTGGAGGCTCAGGGAGCTGCCCATGTGTGTATGAATGAGACCTTGAAAGCATTCATATCTACTCTTTTTCTAGAGACACTGTACTCTGATGGGGGTGCGGTGCCCTTGAATCAAAGAAAGAGGTGTTCAAGGACAAAAATCAAGATTCCTTAGTGTCTGGGAGAAAAGTGAGGTCACTGTGTGTCTCCCCCTCTTCCATTTAAAGCTGAATTGGTTTCTGTCACACTCCTACTTGCTGTCGAGAACTGTATGTGGTACCCTGATGCTGGAGAAGCTCTGTGGGAGGGGAGAGTTTTATTCAGGGTCCTCGTGAAACCAAGTATACTGCTGTAAGAATAGGGTATAGCAAGGGAGAGAGAAATGACTAATTCCAGAGACTGAGAAATACTATAAGATTTGTCACCTCTCATTTAAGACCCAGAACCTCAACTGATGCTTTTCAGTTTACTAAGGCTTAGCACCCCACCCCCAACTCCCTTCAGATAGCCAAATAAACTACAGTTCATGTCTCTCTCTTTTTAAAATTACACTGAAATTAAAAAACCAAAAACCTATATTAAGAGCTTTCTGGCTGGTCCAATAACCCTAGTAAGAGGACATATTTGTAGAAACACTTCACTGAAAAGCTTTTTCTGAATTTTTCATGCAAGGGAATTAGAAATGAAGGGAATGCATAGCTTTAGGGAAGTTCTCTAGTGGGGGAGGTTTTGAACATGAACATGAGGCCAAGAACACAAATACTCACAAACATGACTCTCTTGGTATGGGTTCATGCATGTCCCAGCTTAACATTCTCCTCATTCAGTATCAGAGCAGGTGGGAGGGAAAATACTGGGCATGGGACCACCTTACTAGTTCATATGATATGCTAACTTCATCTAGTTGAAATATTGTCTGCCTTAAAAGTGTCATCCAATCTGGCTCTGTGACTCTGACTCAAGGCTGAAAGGAAGCTAATCTGTACATCCTGTTCATTTGCCTCTAACTGCTTTCCTGCAGTTATATAACATGCAATATGCATGTCATTATATTTCCTAATTATAATAGTTGCATTGGAGGAAAGATGACAAATAGACCTATATTTTATAAGAATTGAGTAGCTGTAAAAAATGAGATTTTTTTTCACCAATCACCTCTGCTACGAATCTAAATTTCATTAGTTTTTCAAGAGATTTTTAATTTCCCCTTATTATTCATTTGAAAACCTATAATTCATCTAACATTTTTGTGAGTGCATGACACATGCCAGATGATAACACATACACACACACACACACACACACACACACACACACACACACACACACAAAACTTCAGGTATTAATAAGAGTGTTTGTGTAACCACAACATTGAATAGCTACCATTCGGTCACATAAGCATATATTTTACAGATACCTATTGAACCTCTTTGTGCAAAAACCATAGAATTATATGTGTGCTTTTAATATTGGTTTAGGTGTATATCCAAACAAGTATATTGGTTATATGATCATGCTATATTTCATAGACTAAATATGTGAAAACATACTCAGCCTTAAATTTATCTGAGAGCTGTAGTTGTGCCAGCCTCTTGAACAAGAGTATGCTTTATTTCTTGGGAGCAGATTCTCTACCCAAAGAGATTCTCCAAAACTGTTCTTTATGACAACTTTGAGTGACACAGAGGTATGGATTTCAGGTATGTATATTCAAAACTTCATCCCAGCAAAGAACATAAACTTCTTTGAGTCTCATTTCATCTCAAACTTTGGAGGAGGCAGAGTAGAAATGTTGCTCCGTTTCAGACAATGAAACCATGTTGATATTTTCTTGACCAAGAAGATCATTATGGCCAAGTAAAGCAACTTGGTTTCTACCTACAATCATACATTTGCCCAGAAAATCTACCATTTCTGCCGAGTTCACTCTTTATCCTGAAATGATGAGACTGAGTTCATGTGCTTAATCCCACCTTAGCTCTTCTGTCTGTGTTCTTCCTGTGTTCTTCCATCTATAAACATGGCTGCTTCAAATGTGACTTTGCTAAATGTTTTGTAGATATCATTCTGTTTTTTTTTTTAACAAAAATAATAGTTACCATCATCATCATCACCACCACAACCACTACCATTATCCCCATTTTACAGATAGACTTATCAAGATTTCAGACTTTCAGGTGTCACATGAATGATTCTGGATAGATGGCTCAATTGGTAAAGAATTTATCTGAGTTCAACCCCTAGAACTCACAGAGCATGGTGTGCTTGTACCTCTGTAGCTGAGGAGATGATAAAAGTAGATCCATGGGCTTGCCAGTTATCCAGTCTCACCTATTTTGTCAGCTTGAGGCCAATGAAAGCAGCTGTTTAAAAAATCAAGGTAAATGGCATCTGAAAAACAACACCTGAAGTAGTCCTCTGGCTCTCTCTCTCTCTCTCTCTCTCTCTTTCTCATACACACACACACACACACACACAGAGAGAGAGAGAGAGAGAGAGAGAGAGAGAGAGAGAGAGAGAGAGAATGTCACTTGTCAAGCTATTGCAGAGCTTTACTTTCAAACCCACCTTCCCTGACCTTCATTCGGATATTCCTAAGTAGGTGTTGAGAAGGTGCTACCTACAGAACACTCTACAAGGATATAGGTTAGCACAGTAAATGAGAGACTGTTCCTTTAAAAGCTCAGTATCATAGGAAAAAATCAATGATGTTTGACGGGAGTCATAATCTAGAACACTGAAAATGTAGTACGAATTTTGCCTTATTATCATGGCTGCTTGACAACAGAAGTCTATTCGATATAGTAGTTTAAATCTTTCCTTCACTCTATTCACTCTATTCTATTTTCATGTAATACCAATCCATCCAGCTGTGTGTGGGCTGTGACTTCTTGTACGATAGTTTGTTGACATCCTCCACTCACTTCAAATGGTCCTTGAGGACAGAGACTGTTTCTTATTCAATGTTTTATTTCCCAGACCAGAACTGGTGCATAACAAACTGTATCTGGTCTGAATCCACTAAGATCCAGTTACGCCTAATTTAGAGCTCAGATAGGAGACTGCCCTTTATCTCCTAGGAGATATGATCTCCAAATGCTTCAAGCACACATATCTACCAGAAGCTAAACAAAGGATGAACTCCATCATCTGCCCTGGAATTGGTCTTTTTTACCTTTCCTTTCCTTTCCTTTCCTTTCCTTTCCTTTCCTTTCCTTTCCTTTCCTTCCTTCCTTCCTTCTTTTCTTTCTCTCACTTTTCCCCTCTCCCCTTCCTGCCTTGCTCCCTCCCTTCCTTTTTTCCTTTCTTGCTTTCTTTGCCTTAATCTACCTAACTTCTTAATGTTTTAACATGCTTATTTTGGTAAGAAAGTCAAGTGAACATTAAGAATCAGTTCTCTTTATAAACATGTTTTACCACTCAAACATTAAAAATACTAAGTCAACTATTCTGACAGATTTTTTTTTCCAAGTGAAGGAAAATGTTATAAATGACGAGATGCTATTGTGAATTGATTCTCCATTCCCAAGAGACTGTGCAGATTGGTTGTCACATTTGGAATATATGTTCATTTTCTACCTTTTCATTGTTTAATTTGAAAATTAAGAAATTCCTGCTTGGGAATAACACCATTTTTTTTTTGTTTTCAAATGGAAAATTTAATTAAAGAGAAACTGGAGACTAATTTACTCTGTATTATTTTCAGACAGCAGGCAAGTTCTTGCTATGTAGCTCAGGCTAGAACAGAATTCACTGACCTGGGCTCTCTAATCTTACCCTCTTTAGTACTGAGTGCAGATATGAAGCTTCATACCTAACTTAGAGGACAGTTTTAAAAGATTCAGACTTTCTTTTTAACTTTAGAAGTTGTGTGAAAATTCAGGGGACACTGAACTAGAAAAGACTGGAATGGGGTGAGAATTGCATCTTGTATTCTACTGTTCTGTTGAAATATCCCAGCATAGCAATGAATGTATCAGATAATAGTAGTGTTAGCACAGTTGTGTGGAATCAAAAGATATGTTGATGTTATGTTGAGATATATATATATATATATATATATATCCTAAAATATCACTTACACTCTCCACAACTTCAAAACCATCTTATTGTTTAGTTCTAGCATTGTTCAGATGCTTTTGTTTATTATTAGTTACATAAATATATGTATACATCTTTAAATATCCTATATTTTATTAGTTTAGAATTATTCTGAGGACTCTTTAGACTTCAACAGACCAAAAAGGGGTCTTAGGGAACAAAATATAAAAACTTCACTCAATAAGTAGTAAGTTGATCTTAGTAGATGTCCCTTTTCTATCACTTGCAATTGCCACTGTTGGAAATGTGAATCAAAAATGTTTGTGCTGGAGGTTGTGATTAGTGGGATGTAGTTGACAGGGAATGCATCTCACACAGACTTAGATCTTGGTGGCACCAACTACTACAAGCTCTACATGCTCAAAACCAACAGGAATGTAGACAGACTGTCTCTCCTTTGTTTGAATTTTCCTGGCTTGAGTCAGATGTCTATGTCACAAAGAAGAGTCCTTGTCAGAATCCCTCATGGCACATGTCTTTATATTTTTAGCATTTGGTCATAAACATCAATAATTTCTGGTGCGATAAGTTAGATGACTTAAGGTCAAGTTGACAGTCAGGTAAAGCATATGTCTTGAAAAGTGAGAGTCTGTCGGCATTCAGGGCCCCATGCTATATCCAAGAGCTGTTTTCATAATTTTATTTCCTCTTCTGCCCTGCCAGCTTTTGAAGGAGCTATGTTATTCTCATCTTTATATCTTTTGGTTTTTTAAAACATTTTTAATGATCTATTTATTCTTATTTTATGTACATTGGTGTTGTACCTGCATGTATATTACTGTATGAGGGTATCAGATCCCCTGGAACTGAAGTTACGAACAGTTGTGAACTGCCATGTGGGTGCTGGGAATTGAACATGGATCATATGGAAGAGCAGCTAGTGCTATTAACTGCTGAGCCTGCTGAGCCTCTCTCCAGCCCCTCATCTTTACACCTTTAATATGATATATTATACCTGAGTCATGATGTCTAATATTTGGCAAGTGAATGAATAAGAAAATATCACATGTAGAGGCCACCACTGTTACAAAAAGAGTGATTTCACTTTTTAAAATAATAAATTGTGTGGAAATACTTTAAGAAAGAGTATTTTGATTTTGTTCATTTAGATTTGAATTTTTTTCCCCAAAGACCATGTTCTGAGCTAGAAAGAAGACCCAGTTAAAAATGGTCAATTATTGTTGTTCTTGGTGTAGTTGATATTATCATTATTGTTATTACTGCTGTTCAGGAGTTGGATATTAATAGAATAGTCATCAGAATGGATGTCCATGAAGGTTTCCTAAAAGAACAGTTCATCACTCTAAGTACTTTGGAAGTGAGACTTCAATTTTGTAAACTGAGATAAATAAGCTGGAGTGTTTGGGTCTCAATTTTATCTTTGAAGTAGAAAGAATAATTATTTGGAAGAAGAGCTAATCAGGCACTCTTCACAGAACCATTGATTCATTCACCAAGTATTTATGAAGCCAGGGCTAGACATGGCAAGAGATCAAAAGATGGACCATGTTTTGAAGGAGCTTAGAGTTCATGAAGAAGGCAAGACATGTGTGTCAACAACAGGGAAACAAGGTGAAGAGTGAAGAGCACTAGTAAAAGAATTGTGCAAATAAGGTCTCCTGGGTTTGAGGGAAAGCAAATGTCATTTCCAAGGAAGTCTTCAGGAATATTCCTGGAGAACTAGGCAGATCTTACTGCATGCTGCCATCATAATCCTCCTGCTTTGGCCTCTTAGTGGCATGTGTCATGTGTTTGATGTGTTATAAATCCCAGAGCCTTAGATAGGGTTATAACTTATTTAGTCTCCTGGTTTTACAGACATGACAACATTAGCACAGAAGTCTCTTGTTTTTCAAAACTGCAAACTGGTTCACTGTAGTACTAGTGCTAGAATCCAGGACGTCCCCTCACATCTTTCATCCTCTCTCCTCTACCACTTTCCCTTATGGGACTCTACTGTTAAGGAGCCTAAATCAACAGTGCATGAAGTGCTACAAGGCAGTTTTCACAGAGGTCCAAGGTACAGCCTACCAGAGGTTTGCCCAAGCTGGGAAAAAGCATTGTGCTTGATGACAGTAGATTTCATAGGAAGTTTTATTGTTGCTTAAATAGGATCTTTGCTTTGCACTGTTCATTTCAGCACTAACTCATCTCAGAGCTTAGGCTCCCCAAGTCTGAGCTCCAGTGAAACTACCTCGATGAACCCAGCAGTGTCTCCATCTGGGCTGGAGCTAATGCAGCAGTGGCAGCCGCTGCCACTCCCTCATAGATTTTCAGGCACTGTAGTAAGTTTGGGATTCTCTAAGTGAGAGCAGTGACTCTCCTTCTCCCTTCTGTTTGGACTAAGGGATTTGTATGGCATTAGGATGGATTATCTCTGTGATACATGTGCTCAAGTTGTCTCCCACTCTCAAACCACTGTCTCCTATAGTTCAAATGCCTTATTTGGACCGGCTTATTTGATCATACTTAGAATTCCTTTAACTAGCAGATGAAACCTCTGTACAAGACTCAGGAAAGAAATGAGTCTGTCAGACTCTACCCCTACTTGCTGGTGGAAGGTTACTATCAGGATGGAAGAACTCTGCTCTTCTTAGACAGGCATGTTAGTAGAATGTTCCTTCCTCCCCTCTCTCCACTTTATTTCTGTAAGTACATATACCACGGCCAGACATCCCCTAGGAAAAGATCCCCAGTAAATAGTGGATGCACTCTTCAATCACTCTCTACTGGATGATGAGTGGATGAATGGGTGGAGAGAAAGATGGATGGACAGACAGGCAGATTGTCCAGAGGAGATCCTGCGGCGCAGTGTCCCCAGATGACTATAGCAATCGGCAGGCAGATGGACTTTCCAGAGTGGAGCAAGTATCATCCTTTGGAGGGAGAAGTAGACAATTCATTCTAGATGATCATGTGGCTGAGGGTAAAGGAAGGACCAAGCAGAGTGTATCCAGACCACAACACCCATATCTCATGGTGGCATTATTCACACTTATCACTCAATTCCAGGCAAGGTGACGTGCCATTACATAGAGAAATGCACCTGTGGAAAACCAGAACAACTAACACAAAGTTCTCTTTTTGTAGACATTAGGAGCAAACATTTTTCAATTCTATTCTTGGAGTTGGAGGAGACAGCACTGCAGATGACGGACATGTGACTAGGCACCATATGGATTTGTACAAGGGGAAGAAAATAATCCCCAGTTGTAAAAATATCTTTGGTCTTCATACGGGTGATATGTGCCCCACATGGTTCTGTCAGGTGGTTTTGGTATAAGAGATTATTCCTGGACTAATAAAAAAAATGTTCTTTTATAGTGGTTGTACGTTTTCTCAGATTATCATTGTAGCGTGCAAAATCTCACAACTTCAGAAATTCGAAAGATCAAAGGCAGAGAGGCCACTGAGGCCGCTACACTCACCACACACCAGCACAATAGTTTGGCTAATAGAAATGCTTTTCATGGCGACACAGAAGTGTACTTTTATAGTCATCAAACAGTGCCATGAAAGTGGATATGCATTTCTAATTCTTGCATTCGATATTGCCTTTGTTTTTTTTCTTTTTCTTTCTTTTTTTTTTTTTTTTTTTTTTTTGATGGCAGTAAAATTCAGATTGTCTCCATATGATGAAAACACTGGCCAACTGAGGCTTGGAGCTCCAGAGTTGATATTAACAGCACTGGGGTTGGACTGATTTTCTGTTTCAAATGACAGCCAAAGCTATCAAATAAACCCAGTGATATTTATTACGGTGGCTTCTGAATATATGGAGTGTGATTCATGACAGAGACTAATCTTGCAAAAGGAAGGGAGAAAATGATTACCATCTGCATAGCCCCTTCAGTAGCTGGCATAGGGTAGACATTTAGACCAAGTTCTATGAATGCTTGGGAAACTTACAGCATGTAGGTTAGAAGTAAAGATCTCTGTGGAGACGTGACAGAGTCACAGATGATGCCAACACATCGGTCACTAGTTTAGAATGTAAGCTCTTTTGTTAAAGTTCTGATTTGTGCATGTTTCACCATTTTTTACTGAGTTTCCGAGTGTGCCAGGCACTAGAAATATAAAGCAAACAGGATACAGCCCTACCTTGCAGTGCCTCCCTGCTAACTTGTGAAAACAAACAAGTGAATAAAATAATAACAAGGAAATAATGTAGGCAAGGACTGCAGGTATAATCCAGTGGTTGAATGCTTGCCTAATATGTGCCAGGTCCTGCTTTTCATCCCCAGGACTACTAAATAATGAAGTATAATATGGAAAGTAATCTGAGGACATACCTGTAATCTCAGCATAAGGGAGTATAAGACAAGAGGATTGCTGCAAGTTCCAAGCTAATCAGGGGTACTATCAAGGCTTTGCCTCAAAAATGAAAAGTAAGGGCTTTGGGAGAGATGGGAAAATGACTAAAGGTTCTTGATGTTCTTCCAGAGGACCTGAATTCTGTTCCTAGCACCCATGTTAGGTAGTTCATGGCCACTGAAACACCAGCTCTATGGAATATGGTGCCCTCATTTGACTTCTGCATACACCTGCATATGTGTGGCACACACACACACACACACACACAAACACACACACACACACACACACACAGAGTGTATGTGACCACCATCACCATCACAATCACCACCATCACTACCACCACCATAAAAATAGACTAGACAAACTGTGAACAAACCAAATGGGAACATGGTAAAATTAAGAATTTGAGTCACTGATTTCACTTAGCAAGGATTGTCACACAAGCAAGCACTATGCTGGAGAACAAAGCCAGCAGATTACAGCTTTTACACATCATCTTTTCAGCAGTTTACCTTACTATTTGTCACATGTCACATGCATCCCACACCCCACAGGTTCTGTAACACATCAGTGCTTAGAGTTGGTGGTAGTTACACCATCCCAATGACTTGCACACTTGTGCCTCAAGAGTCACCTTTGCACTCTAAGCTCTGACTGTTGTCCTTTGCTGTACTCTAGCCTTGGTCTTGGGTTTTTCTTCCTTTCTTTCTTCCTTTCTTTTTTTTTTATTGGAGTCCTATAACTGCCATCATAAATATCCAGATTATTAGAATCCAAGCAAGTCACATTCAGGTATTGTTCTTTGGCATAGTTCCTCAGACCATGTTCTTTGTTCCTTGTTCCATATCTGGCCCTGGTTGGCTTTAAGTGTAGAAGAAAACAGGGCAGAGCAGGTGTGGTGTTTCCAGCCTCTATGTACTTGAACACCAGCCAGAATGTAGGATTAGGAAAGTGACTGCCCAGAGGTCAGATTCCTTTCTCTTTGTTTTCTTTTTCCCCTTCTCCTCCACATATGTACAAGGGGCTAACCAAGTGTTTGTTTTCCTATCAGAGCACAAGTTTGGGTATATCTATGTGACTAGTGGCAACTGAGTTGAAATCCTATTTCATAACAAGGCCTTCTCTGAGGATTTTAAACTGCACTCAATAGCATTTTAACAACAAACCATTCACCTTGTAAGAGCAGATTAATGCACAGAAGTGACCTTTGGTAAGTAGCAAGTGGGACAATCAATGTTAGGATGTGCCCCTGAAGAAACACCATGGCCCTCCCAATCACAAGTTAAGTTTTCCTTCAGGGTGAATGATGCATGAAATGATGCATTCATTTCAGGATTCAGCACTATGCTGGAAGGGAGAAAGGCCATTTCTCAACTAAGCTCAGGAATGCCCTTGATGTCATAGTAACAAGAACAATAAAAGTCAGTGTCTATTGTTCAGTAAGCCCCGTCAAGAATACTAACTGCAATCATGATAGCCAAAGCTAATTTGGTACTTATCATGCCAGGAACCAAGGTAAATCTTCCAAATGTATTGCAGACTGTGAACAAGCATTGTTAGTGACTCTTGTTCCTCAGAAGTAGAGTGTCAAGCTGTCTGTCCTTCATCAAGAGCTAGCCCTGTGTCTATAAACCACCAAAGCTCTTGCTACACTGTGAACTAGGCTCAGGAGTAAAGGCTAAATACAACCTTGTTTATTTTGCAGAGCAACTTAAAGAGCCAGGTCTTATTATTACAAATGAAAGTTCAAAGCCACACTGCCAATAGAGAGGAGCTGGTGTTTAGATCAGGTCCCCTGTGCTCTCTGTCCATTTGCTTAGCCTGCTCTAGGAAGTCCCAGGATGCACTGCTCAATCCCAGGTTGCCTTTCCATTGGGTTTTCTGAAGTCTAAAATCCCTTAATAGGAAATAACACTTGTGTTCCTTAAGTCAGAACATGATTTGGAAAATAAAATATTATAGAGATATTTGAAGATTGATCCAAAAGTGAGCTCGAATTGCCCAAATTTGCACAGGAGATGGGATATAAGGGAAATGGGGACATGGAAGGCACAAGGCACAATTCTGAGAAGGCAAAAATGTTAAGAGAAGGAGCCTGGGAGTTGGTGGACACCCACTTTGTCCATACCTCCAGTGTGGGTTAAGAGGCCATGGCATGCACATGTATTAACTTGATTGAGAATTCCACGGTGGTGTTCCCTCAAGTTCTGGTATTCGGTTATGTGCTGATTAGCACAAACCCATTTTGTTGATTGTTTTGATTTTTCTGATATTTGGCTTTGAGTTGATTAGAACTATCACTGCTTTCTGGCATGTTCTATCTATGCAGGACTGTCCTGACAATCATTTTAATTAAAAAAGGGGTTTCCAGTGAACTCTTTTCATCCTCTTAGATTCCCATCCATTATCCTTCCCAAGTTTGTTTCTCAGAAAAGAGGCTAAAGAACAAACTGATTCTTGCCCTTCCATCCTTTTGCCAGATGTGCTTGCTGAATATTTCCTCTGAATAATGGACTCTGGTCACACATAGCAGCTGGCTGCCCTCTGCCCATTATGTTCACTGAGTACAGTGTGTGCACTCCCTGGTGAGGAGCTCTGATTCTGGGAATCAAGCTGATGAGACTCATCTCATAACATTTATCATCCAAACTAGATTGCTTTCAGAGCATGAAGGGGGCTGCTATTAATAAATTGCCTGGGATATCAGGCAGAGCTGGAGCTATTTTAGGGCAAATAAGGACATGAAACAAGTGCAAACTGGTCAATAATGTAGTTTCAGCCCTCGCTAACACAGTCTGGTCAGATTGTATATGTCACTTAGCAAACTCTGAGGACAATCACTGTTGTAATTTAAAAAGTGTCACTAGAGAAAAAAAAATGCCATGCAACAAAGTTCATGTGGAAGGGTTTTTATTGGGGGGAAGGGAATGGAAAAGGGGAGAGGGCGACTGGCCTCTGGGGACAAGAGTGGCAGAAGAGAAGAGAGAGGGAAAGAGAGAGATGGGGAGGGGGAGCAGACAGACAGAGATAAAAAGACAGGAGGCAGGCAGGGCCCTTTTTAAAAGGTAGTGAATGTGCACCTGCGGTGCTCTTAGTGGCTGCAGCTGAGGGTGTATCCTGTCAGAACCCCAAGGGCAAGCCAGTGCAGATGCCTCAATACTAACAAACATCCACTCATATATGAACATTGAGGACCCGCAATATTCTTAATGTTCCTAACTAGGGGAAGATCTACCAATGATCCCTCCAGGAAACCTCCCGGTTCAGAGAAAATCAAAATGTGACTTTGTGACTTGCAGACATTGGTGCAGCAACAACACTGAGAAATCCTCTTGAGAACTTTATTCATGATACATGCCCTGCCAATTGATTTTGTTCATCATTTATTTATTTACCCTCACCTAATCCTATGAGAGAGGCACTGAGACTCAGGGAAGGTGTATTTACCCAGAGATTCCCAACCTATAACCAGTGGAAAAAGAGTTAGTTTTCAGTATGTGTGGTTTTGAAGGCTGAGCATAGTAGTATCATGCTCCACAGAGAACATGAGGTGCATGTCATGGGAGAGGACCCAAGTATCCATGACCACAGATAAGTCCCCTTCTCCATCTTGTCACTGCTGGTGAGCACAGAAGGGAGGGAAGCTCATCAAAGGAGGGGACAGTTGAGGTGAGCCTTGATGAATATTCAGGGATGAGTGGACACATGAGACTTACTGTCAAGCCTTATGGTTTGGTATTTGGGTCAGGAGAGCAAATTTCTCCCCAAAAGCACTGGTAAGTGGGGACTTACAAGAACTTACTGCCTAGTTCCACAATGGAAAATAGGAAGGGCCTGAAGTCAATTGCATATTTGAGACACATGGAGACTCATTCACAGAGCTGCTCCCGGGGAAAGTTTCTGTTACCTTTCAGAATCATTGAACTTCCCACATCACAGAGGACCATGCTAAGAAAAATATCAGCAAGTTATACCCATCAGGCGATATAAAACACATGAGCTCCATTTGTGCCAACTTGTTTTTTTATTTGAGACAGGGTCTCATCTATCCCAGGCACACATACCCTCCGACTTGCTAAGTAGCCAGGGATGACCTTACAGTCCTTCTGCCCCCATCTCCCAAGTGCTGCAGTTCCATGATCTTTCCACCAAGCCTGGTTTACATAGTGCTGAGAATTGAATTCAGGGCTCCTTGAATGCACTCAGCCCACTAATTATGTGAATTTTGAAGACAGTTGGAAAGCATAATTTTCATGACTAAGTTTTAAAGCTTGACTATTTTCCTAATCTTTTTGAAAAATAGTGTTTATCTTCAAAATGTCTGAAAAGCTTGTCTCAGGATTCAACCTCACACTACCCATGGGTTCAAATAAAATAATTACAATAGTTACTCTCTCATCACGTGAACAGAGTTTAAAAATCATAAATTTGTTAATTAGTAATTTTTTATTGTAGGTGATATTTAATTTAAAAAGTCATCTCAAGTTGGGGCATACATCTATGATAGTATCATTTGAGAAGGAGAACTTTAACTTTGAGGCTAGCCTGAACTATAGAGAGAGGTGCTATCTCAAGACAAATAAGCAAAGTCATCCTAATCATTCCTTTCTTATTGGATACACCTACAGATTATCCAAAGGTATTTTTGGTTGCAATTTGGCACATCTGTCAGAAGCAACCTCAGTATGTACAGTTCTTCCTGTGGCATCCTAGGATCCATGCTCCTACCACTTATCTTTATCCTTAGAACAAGACTTTATCCTATCACTTACCTTTGTATCTTTAGAACAAGGCTATATGATTTTATAGCCATCTGTAGACCCATCCTGATTTAAAAAAATAGTTAAACATTTTGAAAATGAACTTCATTCTGTGGTAGAGTTTAGAGCAATTAGTCTCCATTCCAAACATCATAAATAGCACTATCCCTTGCAAGAAACCCGAAAGCTGAGTTTTCATGGAAGGCCCTGAACTGACCAGTTTGGATACTGAAAATGTTTCAAAAGATGCTGGATAACCTACAAGGTCCCTTTTCTGTGTGCACATACATGTGCACATGCATGTACATACCCCATGATCATGGCTTATGACAAGTCTTTCCTGTATTAACAAAAAATTTACCAGACCTGCCACTTAGTTGAAATAATGACAAGAAAATGTTGGAAGTGGAAGATGTAGAAAAGGATAAGGGAATCAAGAGGAAATTCTATCAAAACAAAACAAAACCAAAAAACCAAAAAGAACAGTGTTTTTATTTTTATTTATTTATTTCCACAGACTGGACAGTAGGGTTGGTCCCATACAATCTCTATTGCTAGACACCCAGTCATTTATCTAAGTGTATCTCCAAGCAATGCACCATCTTTCCCTTTAACTTACTTGTTTTTCAGTTCACTTATTCAATGAGGACATAATGAGTCCTCTTCTGTACTGGTTACTCTGTAAATCTTTGGGAGGATGCTAATGACAGGAAATGTATGATCCATGTTCTCATATGGCCTATGACAGTGGGAGCATTAAAAAATTTGCATATTAAAAAATATTGTTAGTTACTCTAGAAAACAGCACAAATGGCCAGGGAACTCTCCTTGACCAGATGTCAGTTAAGAAATAATTACCATGGCAAGGTAGTACATACAAGCACTTAGGAGGTAGAGGTGAGAGTACCACAAGTTCAAGGCCAGCCCAGTCTACTTAGGAAATTCCAGGACACCCTAGAATGCATAGTAAGACTTCATCTCAAAAATAAAATGGCTGAGCACAGTGAAATGAAAAGCACTCAATAACAGTAATGTACAGCCAGCAAGATGGCTCAGTTGGCAACTCAGCCTGACTTGAGTTTGATTCCAGGGAAACACATAGTAGAAAAGAAGAACTAAGTTCCCCAATTTGTTCTCTGACCTCCACACCAATGCTATAGCATATACATGCATGCACGCTCACACACAAAATAAATAAAAATGTAATAAATATAGTTTCAGATCAGTGTTCTTACAAAAACAGATCTATGATACTTCCTTGCTCGCAGAACACTGTTCACCGAATAGAAACTCTTGGGCATTCAGGGTAAAAGTCTTTCCCAGTCTCACTGCATGCAAATATCTTCAACCTCTGACTGCAAGGCCAATCCACCCCCTTCCCTTGAGTCAGCATTGCATTCTTCTGTATTCCTCCTGCTCTCTGCTGTGGTCTCCCCCTCCCTCCCCCACCCAACATCCGCCTATTGAAATCCTACCCATCATTCCAGGCCCAGCTTAAAGGCCACCTGTCCCAAGCAAGCTTCTCCCCCCCCTCCACCAGAATTTCTCTTTCCTTCCTCCATTCTCCCTAAGGACTTTGCACCTCTTTCAGAATGCCTAGTACACTCTGCCTTGAACCATGCCCATTTATGCACATGGCAATGCCCCATCAGTACAGCCTGCTAAAGTTCAGCTGGTAGGCAATTAAAACTCTCTGATCCTTGCCAATGCCCTGTAGAGAGACTCACCTCCAGGCAAAGCCAAAGATGCTGGGGAAATAGGGCAAAGAATTGGGAAGGTGGAGTAGGATCAGAAGTAAAACATAGCAATTAAGACACAAACTACCATACCAAGGCCATTTTGGTTGGTTTTGACTCTTTCAAGAAAAGGAATCACATCCCCATGCGTTTTCTTGGGGACTTTTGTAATTGCTTAAGTTTACTAGTTAATCATTTACTGTGTTTTTTTAAGCTAACTTTTAACATAGGGAGGTGAGCTCTGGGAAGTGCACCATATATATAGAGTTCTGTGATGTTCAAGGCTTCAGGCAGGAAATGCACCCCCTTCTTGCTGATGCCCCTCCTGCTGATGGGATGAGGCATTCAGGCTGCTTTGTTTATTTCAGCCCTTTATTCATCCCAACTCCCATTTATTTCTGACACACTAGCATCATCTTATAGAGGAATAATTGTCTAGTCAGGAAAAGTACATTTAGATACTGGCTTGACTTTTAATTCCCGACATGACCCTGCACCCCTCTCAACCAAGAGGAAAGCTTAAGCTCAGAATGCCTTCAACTTTTCTATTAAATAAATAAGTAAATGTGTCTGTGACTGCTCTTCCTGTGAATATGTAAAACACAGAGCTGGTAGGAAGTGAAGCCAAAGTATTGTTACATTTTATATGGGCAAGAATGTTTCAGAGAATTGCTTTCTTGGACAGTTTTGTTACAGTGCCAGTATTATACTGTATCTACACAGTCACTGGATGTGGTGTTTTGATGGAAACCAGAAATAAAATGTCCATATAACACCCACATGGTATACTATAGTAACGTATTTTTAATAACTAAGAGTACCCTCTAAAATAATGGCTAAAGTTGCAATGTAATATCTACATACACCAGCAATATGGACACTTCTTGTGATCAAGTGCTTTCACTGTCTATAATGTAAATATTGCAGTTTTTAAAAAGTTTTCTTTGTTCTTGAGAATCTCATAGGTGTATACAAGGAAATATGATTGTATCTACCTTCTCATCCCCCATGTCATTTTTATCAATAACCCATTAAGTCCAGCTAGTCCTGCCTATGTGTGCATGGATATGGGGCCATGGACTAGAGCATGTAACTCCTCTAAGTAGTCACATTCCCTAAACCAATTTTTCTTCCCTGCTAATAGTTTTTAATAAGAAGTGGGGCTTGAAGAGCACCTTCTTCTCAATTACGCCAAAACCTTGGCTGCTCTGGTCTTTTGTAGGTCTAGTGCAGGGAACTATAGTTACTGTTAAGTTCATGCACACAATAACCATTTCATGTCTACAAAACAGGATTTCAAAAGACTGCACCCTATCCTCCAACTTTTGCATCATTCCCATCTCCTCTTCCATACTGTTCCCCTAGACTTGATGGGCTAGAGGTTGTTTTACATGGGAAAAAATGTTAGGCACCTTTGCTTCAACTCACAACAATCAGGAGGCATACAACCAGATCCGAGTCGGAGAGGATGCAGTCACTGCAGTCACTGGGCAGCAAGAGTTTTTCTGCTTCATCATCATTTCAGGAACTACTGTTGTATGCCTCTGTAGCCTGTCATTTTGGGTAGCATTGTTTGATATGTGGTTCATGGCTTACTTTTGTACATTTGCTAACTAGGTGAATTTCCCACAGTATCCTTGCAACAACAATTATAGGCCACTTTTTTAGAATCTCTGCTGCCAAAGTGGTCATTAGTAGTGGCCAGAGTTTGAATATCCCCCGAAACATACATCAGTTCACTAAGTTAGCAATTCAAGTAGGGATATTGTTCTTAGTTCAGTGGGATACCGCGCTGAAAAATAGCGCAAAATGCATATCTACACTCATTGCTGCCTAGTGATGAGCAAGTTCAGATACTGATCCTCCTCACCTGTCAATCATTGAGTGAAGAGTGCTTTTGGGAGGACCTATGCTCTTCCAAGTTCTTATGCAGGCAGGTATACTGAGTTCCAGAAAGCAGTTAGACACCAGTCTTCCAGTGAAGAGGACTATGCCAGGCCAATGGTATCAATCTACAATACTCAGAAGTGGTAAAGAGATGAGAAAATATGGCAGAGTGGTGGCAACTCCTACTTGAATAGGACTAATTGTCAGACCAAGGCTAGAACTTGAATTGCCAGAATGGGTTTAAAAATAATCACAGCAAAACAAAATAGCAAATGGACATTTTCAGCCTATCTGAAATGTGTGTGTGTGTGTGTGTGTGTGTGTGTGTGTGTGTGTGTGTGTGTGCGCGCGTGCGTGCATGTTTGGGGCTAGGGAGATTGCTGAGTGTGCAAGCACAAGGACCAGAGATAAGATCCTAAAAGCCTAGGTATAAATCTTTGTAAATATAGTGTAAATTTTAAAAATAATTACATTTGATTGTTAGGTTTCTCAGGGATTTTAGTTTTCTGCTGGTCTGTGTTCTCTAACTTGTGCATTGATCTATATGACTGTGAAAGACATAGATTCACAACAGGAAAAGCATAATCAATATTAGAAGGTAGAGCCTGTCATATCGTCCTTGCAGAGAGAACAGTTAATTTGACCCAGAAATATCTGTAATGTATACCATGTAGATTTTGAATGTCCCCACTGACTACTTTAGTGCCTAAGACTCCCTTTTTTTATTTTGCTGTAGTCTTTCATTTGTCCAGTTTAATTTATTTCAGTCCAAAAGGAAGATGGGCTGGAGTCTTGAAAAAGAGTATTGATTTTTTTTTGGGGGGGAAGTATTTATGGACATTGGACCCAAAACTTCATGCATGCTAGGTAGGTGATCCATTATTGGACTATAATCCTAGCTTTGTTTTTACTTTTTATTTTGAGACAGGGGTACACCAAATTGCCCAGGCTGGAACTACATACATTCTGCCAACCCAAGCTGACCTTGAACTCATGAGCCTCTGACTGCTGGTTACCTGAAGTCATAGGCAGCCATGAATAGGCCTGGGTAGGAATATTGAATCATTGTTATTTCTTTGCCGAAAGTATCTTTAAGCAGAGATGGGTAAAGAACTAAACCATTTCTGACCTTGAGTCTATAAAATCAAGCTTATCTGCGATAACATAAGAAAAGTTTGAAAGGCCTGTTTAGGGAAGTAACAGAGGTACAAAAGTGAAACTGGTCTGTTTTCTATTAGTTGTAGTAGGCTTTCTTGGATCACCAGCCCCCAAATCATGGCACAGAGACTCAGTATTAGTACAAATGCTTGGCCTTATCGTATGTTTGTCCCACTAGTTCTTATAACTTAATTGAACCTGCTTCTCTTAATCTTCATTTGGCCTTGAGGAGTTTTACCTTTCTTCCATTCTGTATGTCCTACTTTATTGCTTCCTCCATGGCTGGTTGGTTGAAAGCTGCTTGGCTGGCTTGTCCCTTTTGTCTCCTTCTGTTTTTCCTTTGTTATTTTATCTCCCAGCCTAGATTCCTCTTTCTGCTTATTTTCTCTGCCTGCCAGACCCGCCTATCCCTCCTCTTCCTAGTTATTGGCCATCCAACTTTTTATTAGACCAATCAGGTGCCTTAGGCAGACAAGGTAAAACAAATGCAACACATCTTTACATAGTCAAACATGTGCAGCACAAACAACTACAGCATACCTTTCTTTACATATTTAAAGTAATATTCTGCAACATGAACAAATGAAACTCATCTTTACATAGTTAAAGTAATATTGCACAATATGCAATCTTTGTATATTTGTTGTTTGGTTGGTGAGGGTGTGGTTAGGATCTTGCTTCATTGCTCTTCTCCCAAGGCACACCTCCTTCCTTACACTCCCACATCAAGTACCAGAGCTTCACCCTGAATATGATGTTTCTGCACTTGGAGAATCCACTAAGCACTGAAGAGGTACACAGAAGAAAGAAAACTATTGACTGATTATCATCCTCGGAGAAGTCTCTCTAGAGATCTTTTTGTTCTTCATAGAAAAGGGAGTCAGCATCCTTTTCTGCTAAGCAGAGAACAGGAGAAAGTCAAACTATATTAATTACCATAGATCAGAAAGGACTTGCACTTCTGCTAGTGATGGGTTTCTAGTCCAGGCAGCTTTACAAGTATTAATAGCATCCTTGTTCTTGGCAGATGATGGTTCTCAGTGAGCAAGTAACTCTATGCTCAGGGGATGATCCAGTTTTGTTACACAGCCGTTTTCATCTCTGGGTTATGTTGAGATAGAGAAAGCTTGTCTTTAAAGGGTCTCTGCTCTAATTATGCATGGGTTTGATTAGCTTTATTTCTCCATTTTAAAACATGGTCTATAATATAAAAATACTTAAATTCTTTTTAAAGTTTCCTTTGAGAGTTCCAGTGAAGAAACTATTCTGAGAAGCAGTTTTTGTAGGAGAAGCCCCCTTCCTCTGAGCACTCATTGATGTGTTCTTCACCCAGAGGACTGCCATCCCATCCAATCTGAATCTGTAGGATCTTTCGCTATCTAGGAACCTTAGTTATAGTCCTGAGACTGTGCTCTCTGAGTGTCCCTCTCCCACCCATTCAATACTAGTAGTTTGTAGGATTTCATCCTTTTATCACCACCTAAGGGCAATTGTCACAGTGTCCTCGACCTTCTTAAACATGTCACTTTATACTCCTGTCTTGTTTCACCCTAGTTCTGGAATACAGCTTATGCTTACAACACACTTATATGTAACTTCCTTGTCTAATTTGACTCCCATTACACACTTTGGATGTCAAATGAACAAAATGCCACTCTCAAAATACACAAGGAATAAGTGTTTCTTAAATAAAGATTTGGCACTTGACAAGTAGACTAGGACCCAGAAGTTTCCTCTTATAGGGATAGAGGACTGGGGATGGAACCCAGTACAAGTTTTACCACTGAGCCACACCCCTAGCCTCAAAGCTTCCTTTTTGGCCCCTCCTACCCCTTTCTTTTAACCATGAAAAAAATGAAATCACAAGAATAGAAAGCAGAGGCTGGGAAGATGCTTCAGCTGGTAATGTTCTTGCTGTGCAAGTATGAAGATGTGAGTGCAGATGCCCTGCACCCATGTCAAATCCTGAACACAGAAGCATGCATATATAATCCCAGAGCTGTGCAGGCAGAGAAAGGAGGGTCCATGGAGCTTGGTGCTCAACTAGTCTAGCCAGTCAGCAAGCTCCTGATCCTTGAGAACATTGTCTCAAAATGAAGGGAGAGAGCAATTGAAGGAAACACCAACATTGGCATCCATCTGATCTTCACATGTGTGTGGGGGCACACTCTTTCACCTCTACACACACACACACACACACACACACACACACACACACACACACTACAGAGAGAGAGGGAGAGAGAGGGAGTGAGAATTAAAAATAATAATAAATTTTAAAACATTTAAACTTCCCAATTTCTGCTCCGAGGCTTCTTCTTTATTAAGTAAGGTGTGCTGGGGAGTCTCTAAATCATTATTTCAATTAAACTCACATAGGCCTGGGCAAAGGTGTTTAGGAGATCATGATCTGAAAGACAAGGACGTGTTACCCTGTACCTCTTGAGCAGGTGAAGGACTGTTTGTGTGGCCACTTTAGTCCTGCTGTTTCACCCCAAGATCTCTCTTTATAGGTTATTATCTTATTAACTTCCTTCAGCAGCCTTAAAGCTTGTATGCTCTTGGCAGAGGCACATATAGATTTATGGCATAGCATCTGTTAATAATTCCAACTTCATTTATTTCACCAGCAGTGAAATTGAGGTCTTGGAGCCAGGGTGGAGGCAAGTTGGAAACAAATCAAAACAAAGCAATTGACTGGGAAATATGGCAGACTAATGAGAAGCATTGTTCAGAAAGCCCCTGTGGGGCCAGCCAGGGTCCTGTCAAGGGCTTTTGTACCAATTGCCCAAGATGAGCAATGAAAGCAAAAGACAGCTACTTTTCTAAAGTCATGAAAAAGGAACAAATGTCATTCCTCCGATGTCCATGGGAACACCCACCTCCAGCTTTCTGCTTGCTGGTTAGCTCACATGTCTCCAAAGACCCGTGAAGCACTCTCAAGAAATGATGACTAAGTTCCTGGATATTTTGTCTTTAGTAAGCAGGATATTTAGTTCAATTGGCTATACTTACAGTTTTCTAACATTTAGCCTGCATTCTGTTCATTTTCATTGTGAATTTCTATAAACTTAACCAATAAAAATACAGAATATTTTGTATGAATAAATAATTTGCAAATACATATATAATTTATCATTTAAAGCTTGCTAATATTATTAACTAGATATCTCACTCATTTATGAATTGCCTAACAATTCACCTTCAAACTTGCCATTTAAGACTAATGCTACACATTCCAATTTCTCAAGGATATATGTTTCATGATTCTTTGGTTTACAAGGTGTGTTCAGACTACATACACTGTAATTGTAGTCCCACCTCCCTTCATTCCTGCTGTAGTTGCATAGATATGTAGACTGTACGATTAAATTAATTTATTTAATTGGAAACATACTCTTATTTGGAGCCCTAGCTGTCCTAGAATTTGCTATGTAGAGCAGGCAAGCCTCAAAAACTGATCCTCCTGCCTCAGCCTCACAAGAGCTGGGATTACAGGCATGCATCACCACCCTCAGCTTCCAGTTTCTTTGCAGTGTCCAAAGGGTGGGAATCAAAACAGAAAACAAAACAAAAAAACCTCTTCTGGTTTTTTTTTGCACAAGTGGAAGAGCATAGTCCTGTGTGTCACTGTTAGAGAAAGTTATGCCTGTAGTAAAGAAGAGGGTTCTAAATTAAGAACACATTATGATTTCTTTCTTGTCCTGCATGACACATGACAAAAGAAACATGCTTTTAATTTTAGAACTTCTCTTTGTTGAAATAAGTTGCAGAGACATCATTTTAGAGTTGACTCAAATCCAGGTTCATTTTCAGGAGTGGAGCAGCTATTTGTTTGGTTATTGAAAGGGAGATCTTTGCCTCGCAAACTCAGGATAAGAATGTAGGAAAACCCAATCTAAAGGAAGGACTTATTTTGACATAGAATAACCTGGAAAATTTGTCTAGAGGTTTCAAATATGCATCTCTTTGACCTGCTCACTAAAGAGTAATAGAATCTGGTATGGTGGTGTATGTCTATAATTACAGCGCTCCAGAGATCCAGGGCAAGGACCACACGGTCATGGCCAATCTGGACTGCGTAGAGTTTGAAGTCAGCCTAAGACTGTATCAAAAACAAGAACACACAAAAAAAAAATAATATAAATGAACAAGGCATGTCATACAGGATACACAGAATTGAGCAAGGTATGTCATATTACATAAAATGTAGGAAACAGAAATTTAACAAAATGTGCACTGCTGTCTACTGTGCACATTTTCACGTTTGAAAGCAGGCATATCATGAGCTATTGCAAAAGCAACTGGCAGAACACAATGAACTTCATTCAATTTAGATCTTAAACCTGTACTTTCATCGTAACTGGGAATCTGAAATTTTAAGAAGAAATAATTTTAATTTCCTATATACTCCCCATCGAACACAAAATAATCAGTTGTGTTTATCCCAAAAAATTAAGTTAAAAAAATATTAGTCTCATTTTAATCAGAGTTGTGTTCTTTGACTGCCCTCATCACACCCCATTTTCTATGACAGTGTTAACTAGGTCAGATTGCTTGGCAGCCTTTGGGGTTATGGATAGTTAAAAAGTAATAGTTAAAATAGTTGATTGTTAATAATTAAAAAATAATAATAACAATGTTTTGTCACCAAATCAGAGCTGTGATTCTCAAGGTTGTGGCTTGCCCGAAATCTGAAAGAAAAGTAGATGATGATGCTAATAATGGGTTCTACTGTCAGATATCTTCCTCACTGCCCCCAGAGGGAATCAGGAAGTTCAGTCACAAGGCACAGAGAAGGTTCACTGACAAGATTAGCAAAAGGCATGCTTGGGCAGGAGAAGGTGGAAAGACAGAACAAACAATTTCATGTCTTGCTCTAGACAATCAAAGAACCACACAGAGACTTCCTTTTTAATTATGAGTGCTCGGTATTAGGGTATGCTCCTTCCTAACTGGTTCTTATAACTTAAATTAACCCATATTGTTTAATATGCTGTGGCTCAGTTACCTTTACTCTGTACTATTTCTGTACCTGGCTGCCACCTCTGCCTCTCTTCTTCTAGGATACCTCTCTTTCCCAGTAGTCCTGCTTAACCTCTCTCTGTCTATAGTGGCCATTCAGCTCTTTATTAAGTCTTCACACAGTGTAAAGGGAATATTCCACATTTCCCCCTTTTTGTCTAAATAAAAAGGACAGGTTTTAATTCTAACATAATAGAACTGTAAACAGTAAAAAACAATTATCAGCTAAGAATTACATTCACAATTTACAGTTCATTTGTATTGTGCATATTTGGAGAAAATGCTCTATTATCTATCTGGGTAAGTTTAAAGTTTTATACCTAAACCATTTCCTATCATAACTTGTATTACCATTTTAAACTATCTTTTTAGACCTCAAAACACTTTCTTAAACAATTTAAGCCTTTATTTCTCTCAGCCTTATACATTTTATACCTCTTTTGTGAGTTTCTTTTTCAAATTTTGTAACAAGGAAAACTGTAACAATAATTATCTTGTCTTTAGTTTCATCAGAGACCCAAGAAGGATATAATATTACCTGAGTAAACAGGAAGTACAGAGCAAGCAACTTCCAAAACAAAGAAATGACAGAAAGAGTTGGCTGCTTGGACAGTCACCCAAGTTTCCTCTGTAATGTTGGGACAACCATTTTTGGCCTACAGGCCTAGAAAATCTGGCATACTTTTCTGTGAAGTAGAGGTTTTGAAGGATTGTCCTACTTTGTCTTGGCAGTGTTTAGTTAGCAGTTACTTTCTTTTATGCCGTGGTCATCCAGTTTGAACAGCATACTGTCAGCAGTTGAGACAAGTGCAGTTTCTTGCCCAAATGGCTAACTTTTGACTCAAATAAAGTAATTTCCATATGGAAATACTTTGAGGCCAATCATCCTTTTTTTTTTTTTTTTGAAGAAAATTCATGTAGCCAGGAGCTGACATGTCTCATTGTCATGAAAAATCTTGTGTTATTGAAACAGAGCCTCTTAAAAAGAGGCACATCTCTGAATGCTAAGCCTACCCAAGAGACTGCTTTCCTAAGCCTGATGTGGAAATGCATGCCCCCATGTTTTATGCCATTTGTAACCTTTCTTTCTCTCTCCTACCTGCCAGTTCCCAAATAACCACATGGAGACTTCTTATTAATTATGAATACTCAGTCTTAGCTTAGGCTTGTTCCTAGCTAGAGTTCTTATAAGTTAAACTAGCCCATATCTTATAATCTATGTTTTTTTACATGGCTCAGTTACCTTTACTTTGTACCGCCTGACCATCGTGCTTCTTCTGTGCCTGGCTGGGGACTCTGCCTTTCTTCTTCCCTGATACTTCATTGTCCCCAGATGTCCCACTTAGCCTCCCATTGCCTAGCTTTTTGCCATTCAGTGACATATCTTCCCACAGTGTAAAGGAATATTCTGCAACATTGTTGTTATTCCACCTAGATCAGTGAGCTGGTATGCACATTGAACCCATGCATGTTTTCTGTTGTTATTCACTCTGTTCACCAAAGAATTCATTCACTAGAAGATGTGAGCTTGTTTGATACTAGAAGTGGGAAGTTTTAAAAGTGATTCCCATAGGCCAGAATATGACTAAACTTTATTTGAAGCAAATATCTTTCTTGGGCTTTCTCGTGAATAGTGAGTGTTCTGTAACTTGTGGTTTTGCCCCCCCCCCACTTTAACTTTTTAACATGGCACCTAAAATTTGAAGTTACTCTTGATTTTTATTCCTGTGTACTTTTAAAAAAATATACAAAATTAGTATTGCTATGATGCTGAGTGAATAATAATTTAATCAATTAAGTGCAGTAACACATTGTGTGTAACAGTTGTCCTTTAGGCAATTTCTAGTAAGTTACTGAAACAAATTTTATTAAGTAATTCTTAGATTTGTATTCATTTCTACTATGCAATCTCAGATCTATGGCCATTGGAAGTGTGTTCTCATGGACTTGTTTTTGTTGTTGCTGTGTTTGTTTGTTTGTTTGTTTTGTGGTGTGTGCATAAAAATAAAAATGTAAAATAGTTATGGAAAAACCTAAAAAGTATATGCTTGTCACCAAGGTATCCAGCCACAGATCTGACAATGCAAAGACCATTTCCTCCCTTTTCCTGGAAGCCTGAAAGTCAACAGTGATATACAGCTTTAACTGGGGCAAGAAATTTCCATTTTAAATAGTGACCACAATCTGTTTGACTCTGCCTGTCTGATTCTTAGTACTATTCGATTTTGTAGCTCTTATTTTAGAAACAGAAAGGATAAGATTTGGGGATTTACAAATAAGTATTGTATGTCTATACCACATTTTGTTTAACTATATAACCGATTGATAGCTTTTAGATAAAGATTGGGAGATAGACTAAACATTGACCCCGAAATTCCCAGCTAAAAGAAGGATGGATGTTGTTACAGTTTAATGAAGAAGACAGTTTGGTGGTGTTGGCATACACCTTTAATCCCAGTACTTGGGAGGCAGAGGCAGGCAGATCTTTGAGTTTAAGACCAGCCTAGTCTACAGAATGAGTTTTAAGATAGCCAGGGACACAAAGAAAAACCCTGTCTCAAAATATCAAAACACAGACAGAGAAATAGAGAGAGAGAGAGGCAAGGTATTAAGGGATGGGGGTGGAGAGGGCAGGATACAGGGAAGACAGCTCAAGGACTTGAAAAGTAGCACAATGACCAAAACATAACTTTAATTTTGGACTTGTTTCTCAATAAATCTTGTGTTTTATGGGACTGGATTTGTTTGAACTTGTTGACTATGGGGGAGACACTTGAAACAAATCAATTAAGAAGATGAAACATAGATCATGTCTCACAGTTTTAGATTTGTCAGTCCTTGCTTAGCCCTGCTCCCCTTACCTTTGGTGACAAAGCACATCAAGAAAAGAGCATGTAATAGAAGATGCTTCTTATCTCCTGATGGATGAGAAGCAAAAAGACAGATCTGAGGGGACAAAGTCCTAGTATTCCCTCTGAGACCACACTCACTATACAGAAGACGTCCAATCAAGCCTTAACTCTTAAAGGTCCTACTCTGAATCCTATCCTCCAGACAACCCCTTTGATTGAGTATCAACCCTGTTTTAACAAAGGGTTCTTGGGGTAGGGGTCATCTATCTTAGAGCATATTGTGGCATAGATAGTCCACTCCAAAAGCACACACTCATCTATCTCCAACCCTTCCCCCTCTCCTAGAGTTCTTCATTATTGAGTTTTGTAGTAATTGGCATAAGTTCTTTTTCCCTTTAGTAGACCTAACTACAAATATATAATCACACTATCTCGGTTTTTCTCATCACTGCTTTCAAAGGCTACTTTCAGTGCCTTAAAGGTTACAGACCTACTGTTCAGGTAAGGGGATTGTAGTCCTATTTGAGTTGTAAAACAAGTAGAGAGCCAGTTGGGCTTTGCTATAACTAACAATGTTTCTCAGAGCATCCCTTTGCATATACCTTACTCAGAGGCAGAGTAAAATAACTAGTTGCCTGAAATGTTTAGGCTACTCCATAAACACGTGTAAATGTGAATGTTTCTCATTAAACAAATTCACCAAGGAAAGGGCCAGTGTCTATAAGGGATAAGAATTACAGGACATGCATACCTTACATCTGAAAAATTAGGCTTTAATTCCCTGTAGTCACTAGTGTGAAGCTATAAGACAAAATGGATGTTGGTCATGCTTCCATTGCTACATTAGTAATCCCATGGGCAGATGTTGTTGAGCTAGCAAAGGCCTGTTTAATTTCATAGAATACAGAAGAAGGTCTAACCTGTCCTGTCCAATGATATGAACTCTTCACTGTTGTCTTTGCAATTCAAACTTTAAGAGTGGTTATAGACGCACAATGATAGGAGCACATTAGTGGAATAAACTTGGTTCTCTGGTGGGTGGCCGCCTCTTCCACATTCTTCTACCAGATATGTGCAACATGGTTTGCACAGAGCTCTGAAAACCATGCCTCAATATCCAGACAATATCTTTTATATAAAAAAAAATTCAGGGTTCCTTTGATCTTTATAAATATACTGAAGTATTCCAGCTACAATTAAAATCAACAAGGACAAGAGAAAAGAAGATGCTGATTTGTCACTAGGCCAGTGTCAGGTTCATCTTGGATTGAAAGGTGCCAAAATCCTCATGGGGCCCTGTGGGTGTAATCAGACTCCCCTCTGGATCCAGCCAGTTCCAAGTGGCCACGCTGACGTAGGTAGCTGGTCTTGGCAGTCAGTGTGTCTCCACAATGAGAGGATTGATGGGAGCGGGCGGCACTGTCATTTGGCTCCCCTAGTCCTTTGGTGCTCAAATAAAATCTGTAACTCCAAATTCCTCAGTTTGAAAACCAGGGGTTGATTGGTCATGTCATGTGAGATTCCAGTTGGCCCCTGGCAAGAAATATTGTATGTGTCAAACCAGAATGAATCCTTTTCTATGGGGTTAACTCAAATCAGACTCTAGCACAGTTTCAGAAATTGGCCCATTTGATGGTCTCTTGTTTCACAGCACATGGATTTGCACAGGTCTCTAAACCTCCAAATTTATGTACTTTCTATTCCAGAGTTCTTTCTTCAGCCCAATTCTACCTACTTATGGGAAAATGCTCTTCACTAAGTTGAGCATAACTAGAATATCACAGAAAAGTATTTACATTTTTTTCAAAATACAAAATCAATTTTCTCATAAAGTTTAGACAAAAAATAGTTTGAATGTTTCTATTAAAGATATACAAGTTCTATGTCAACTTCATGTCTACAAAAGATAATAACTTAAGTATTCTAAATGCTTATTAATTAATTAATTTAATGTGTGTGTGTGTGTGACAACTTGAATGTGGAAGGCAGATGATAACTTACAAAATCAATTGTTTCCTTTCACCATGGGGGTCCTAGGCATTGAACTCATGTTATCAGGCTTGGCAGTAACCTCCTTTACATACTGAGTCATCTTGTTACCCCAGTCATGAAATATTACACAGCTGAAATTGGTAACAGGTAGATATTCAGCATAGTTATGGAACTTTAACACAGGAACCATTTCCTGTCCACACCCCCATCAGATTCCGTTTGCAATAATGTACTAAACCAGGTGCAGTGGTGGTTTTGAACTAAAGTGCAGCAAAGAGTATAACATTCTGTCCAGGTGCTTATATCCATGTACCTTTTGTCAAAGCAGCTAATGTCCTCATTTAAAAAGGATTTGTGACATAGAATACAAATACCTGATTAAATCATATTCACCTGACATTGCCCCTTTTTGGAGAAAGTGAGACTGTAAGGCAGAACTGTCATGCCTTCCAAGTGTCCTCCTGAGGAAGGTACTGTAAGGAACCCCTGCACAGAGCAGCCATGGCTCATTGCTTGCTGTGTGTGCACCAATGAGCTGGGCCTTTTATTAAGAGATGACCAAAATGTAGAAGAGATTGTCAATGAACTGTAAGAACATTGTGGTCAGGAATCCATGTACCTTCCAGGAATCTACCAGGAGCCAACAAACAACCAATTGGAGATAGGCAATAGTTTCTATTACATTACTAAAACACTCAAAATTTAGTTATGCCTGTTGATATTTGATATGCTATGTGTATTTAAAAGGTGTAATTTTGACAAATATCACTGTGATTAAGATATTGAATGTTGTCATTACTCCGGAAGTTTCTTCTGTCAACATTGTATCCTCCTGTTTCAACTCAGTGCTAGAATTTTCTAGAATTTTGTACAAATGGAATCATCTGGTATGTCTGATTCCTTTCATTTGGAGTTGTTTTGAGATCACTTGTGTTGCTGTACATTCACAGCTCATAATTGTCTATCTTGTCACTCTCTGCCATGTCTGTTGAGACAGGCTCTCTTACTGAATCTAGCTAGAGCTCGATTCGTCTAGCCTGGCTGGCAGGCAAGTTCCAGCAATCCTACTGTCTCTGTCACCCAATGCTAGGATCACAGGTTTGTGAAGTCATGCCCAGTTTTATTCACTTGTTTCTTTAATGTAGCTTTCTCAGGTACCAAGTCAGATCTCTGCGCATGCACAAGAAGCACTCAACACTCTACTGATGGAAACACCTCTCATCCCCTGCCCCAGAACCCCTGCATTGCATGACTCTAGACTCTATCTCAGTTTCTTTATCTTTTCATCTTCTACTGGATATCTGGATAGTTATACATATTATATAGTCACTAACAACATCAGAATATCAATTTCTTCAAAAAAACCAGTTTCCTCTCTCTTAAGTGCCTGGATTATATAGTAGGTGTAAGCTTAACATTGTAGAGATTCCAGTGCTTTTCAAAGTGCTGTAGAATTCCACATTTGTATAATGCCAATGAAAAAAATCTATAATAAGAAAATATAGCCAAAGTTTGAAAAATTATGTGGCCTCAATTTGAAAATTTTAGTTTGCTAATTTGATTGTAGCAAAACTAAGTAAATGATGAAATTGAACTCACAGTATAACTATAGTGAAGGACATTATATACATGTATGTATATTTATGTATATATACATATTATACACACACAAACACACACATATTTATATGTATGGAAGCTTTGGAAACCTATTCAGTAGTACTTTGTCCTGATCTTTAAAAACATAAAATAATGACAGAAAGTGCCCCAAAGCCATCTTGAAATTTCACATTCATACATCCAATAATGGGGGATTCTTTATCCATGTAAAATAAAATATTAACATAAGATACATATAAAATAAGAAGAAAAATAAAAAAGAAAAGTAAGAAGAAGTCAGGGGCCAACAGTTTCAACAGAGTCAAAAAGTAATTTGGGGATCATCTATAAAGAACAAAATCTAAACTTATAAATATGCAAATGATGGAAAGGAAGTCAGTGTTCTTGAAAGACATCCTGTCATGGGAAGGCAGTCTCACCCAGGGACAGGATTTATTGTGAATCACATAAATGTCTTCTATCAAACCCACATGAAATATAGCTTCAAGTTCAGTTCCCTACAGAAGAGAAGTGCAAACTATGCCTGCACTTACACTGTACCTTCTAACACATGGCAAAAGAACATAGTGGAATGGCATTCAGTACTACAGATTTACAACCAACAGTCCTTATTTCTGCAGATGTCACAGAAAAACAAGATTGCGTGCCTATATTGCTTATCCCCTCCATGTCTCTGAAGATCATGCAAGGGGCATGGTAGAACTATGTGATGTCACTAAAACTGTCACATTTTCTCCTTTCTTCTAACAAATGACTTTGGAAATTTCAATAATATATATTCATGGAGATCCTGCCTCTAATATCTCCCTACATGCCAAACATCCAAAAACTACTTGGTACCTGTCCTCCTACATGTTTTACTTAACCAGGAACATTAATAGTGAGGAATGTTAAAGGAAATACATTGGTGAGAGAGGGAACGGTAGGTTAGAAACTTTTGCTGCACAGGTGATCCTGCTAACACAGAGATTTACAAAATGTCCTGAGGTTCCCAGTTCCACTTGGCTATGTTAGTCCCATCTACTGTCGGTCATCGAGCACCTAAGCTATTGCCTAAGGTACACAAGAGTCTCCTTGACTAACATCCTGGGAAACTGAGACAAAAGGTAGCAACCCTATCCCATGCTTAGGTTAATAGCTGAGCACAGAATACATATTTTTTTTCATCCTCAGCTATTCTGTCCTTGTCTAAATCCATTTGTTATGCTATTACAAAATGTATTCATATTGCAATTTCTGCTAACTCAATTCCTACCCTTTAATATGCAATCACCATTCACCATGAACTTAGCCTGAGGAGCACTGTGCTCACTAGTTAAGAGTTTTCACATTTTGAAGTCACACTGTACTTGATGTGTAGAGACATTAAATTGTAAACAATGTGCTTTTAGGCATGCACACACATAGATACCCTATAATAGAGCATTCTCCTCATGTCTGTTTGGGAAGTTCTTGAAGGAGAGCCCTGTCAGATACAAGTCATTTCCTCTGGAGGCATCAGAAATCCTGGGACTTTGTCCAGGACCTTCTCCTTTGGTGTCTTTCCCACAGAGAAATAGTAAACTCATGGCGTAGATTACACCTACAGTGAAAGGCGAAACTGAACACCAGGCAGCTCCTAAAGGATCAGGTTTAGAGAGTCTTGACACCACCCGTTACTATGGGAGCCATAATCCCCAGAAGCACAAAACGACCGTCTCAGAGGAAGGACTACTTATGAGTTTTCAAGTGGCCTGTCATTTTTTTTATTTCGGTCACTTCATTAGGGTGGGCAGGTAGACAAACTTCCAGTGCCACACTCATAGATGGGTAGAGTTTACAGAAAAATAAAACGTTAGGCCATGTGTTTATTGTTAGCATTCTCAACTTTTCTGAGTCAGCAACAAAGCAGTGATTGCATCATCTGCCCTCTCTAGATGCATTTGGCCAAATATGTTCCCTCCAAAGAACACTGGCTCCCTTGCCTTGGGTAAAGAAGCCTTGAATTAGCCGAAGACATGCAATATCGAATTGAGTGTTCACACAGAAGCTCACTGTACATGTAATTAGTCAGTTTTTCAATAGGCCATTGATCATATATTTTAGTCAATCAGAAATTGGCCTTACAGGGTAGATGGAATCAAAGATGTACCTGAGATTCAGACCTCAACACAGACCAGTTCAGAACTTAAGGCTTAGAGGCTTGGGTTGGAGACAGCTGCTTTTTCCTTTGAAGTATCTGTTCCATTTCTATAAACAGTGATGCTAATATTTATGTGGAAGATTTGAAATGTGTATTTACTATGCCATACAATCAATCCATATAATAGTACTTTCATTCAATTTGCAGTTACTAGTTGGTTTTATTTATTTACTTTTTGTGCATGAACATTTTATGTGACAACAAAATTTTGTGAATATTCTTTAAGCATCTCAAAGAATTCTTTATAAGAAATCCTCCTATAGGAACACAGAAATTAACAATTCTGGGAATACTGATGTCACAGGCTGAGGAATCATTTTGAGCTATGGTATTTCAAGATCTTAACTTTTCTTCTCCATGTCCATTCTTTTTGTGTCCCTATTGGGATGCACTTATAAAATTTAACTGGAATTGCTTGGAATATTGAACTTCAGAAAACCCGATGTGGCTTTTCTGTGTTCAGACTTCTCACATACAGTCGTTACTGCCTTGTAGCTAATTTGTTTTCTCAGGTATCACATTTGCTTCCTGTGTCGAAACCCACCTGTGGGGATCCTGTGCCACATTCATCACCATGCAGTCTGTAAGGTCAACAAATGATGGCAGATTGTATAGGGATTATTTCTTGACAAGTTTCACAAATAACTTGTCTCCTCCTCTTCTGCCTACTCTTTCTTTTCCCTCTTTCCTTTTCTTTGTTGTACTGGGGATTAAGGCACAGAAACTTGCATGAAGTGAGAACTCTGAAATGGAGCTATTATCCCAGCCCCCTTCCATTCTTTTTTCATTAATTGATTTTGTAATTTTATGGATGAATTATATTTGACAATTTCATTTAGGCATATAATGTTTTCTCATTACTCTTTCTTCACCATCTTTCACTTCCTTCCATCCCTCTCAAGCTTTCCAATCACTTCCCATTCCAACCAGTCCCTTTGCAGATTCATTTTTTAAGTCATTTAGTTGAACCAGGCCATCTGTGTTTTCATCAGATCAACACTGTCTAGTGTATCGTGTTAGGGTCATCGACAGGTACATAACTGAAGACAATGATTCCCCCTTTCCCTGCATCTATCAGTAGCAAATAAGTCAGCAGTTAGTGATAGGGTTCCTTGCACCCCTCCCCCATCTGTACCTGTCTGCTGGTAGGCCAATTTTGTGCAAGTGTTTTCTTCTTTCTTTCTCCCTTCCTTCCTTTCTTTCTTTTTTCCCATTTTCTTCTCAATTCTATATAGGTTTGTCTTGAATTCACCTTGTAGCACAGACATTCACTGAATTTGAAGTCTTCCTAATTCAGACTTTTTAATAACTTGTGTTATAAGTTTAACCAAGAAGCCTGGCTGAGTCTTATCTTGAAAAGAGGTAATTTCCACACTTCATGAAGTTGAAATCTATGGGGATAATTAAGAAGCAATTAATGATGGGGAAAGAGTAGCAAAAGGCATGTAACCTAATTGATCCTACATAGTTGATCAAAGATAACACACACACACACACACACACACACACACCATTCAGGTATTAGGTCACCGTGAAACACATCTTAAAATACTGGGATTTTGAATGAGTTTTGCAGAGAATCTGGGGAGGAGAAGAGAGAGACTATGGACTACTGAGAAAACATTAGTAGGGAATAGATCACTGATAAGTGAAAGGAGACACAATGAATTTAGAAAAGGTATGGATAGAACTTGGTTTCCCAGTTTTAGAGTTAGGGAACTTTACTTTGAGTTATTCTATGGGCCAATATGGCAGCAGTTGGTTGAGATGGGGTAGAAGGAAAGATGAATTTTAAAAACATACACAGAGTACTATTGTATAGAAACTTCAATTTGGGGGGACCTATCTATTGTCTTAGTTTCCCATTATTTTACCTGTTGTTAGGTCATGAAAATTATTCTGTTTCCCTATAACTCCCATTATTTAGTTCATTATTTTTCTTTACTACATCTTACACTAAGTACAGTTCCAGAAGGACAATCAGAATTAATTAATACTCCCTTTCAAGAAGTTGACAAGTTGATCCAGAAGTTCAGAGACACTTTCTGAGAGTAATGGTCATACCCAACCATTAGATCTCTTTGGCCACAATACCATTAACTCAGATAACACAAAAGCAGACATAAGCAAATCTGGTGTTGGAGGCCAATCTCAGTAGTGTTGTTCAACACACAGCTAATCACAGATTAACGAGATCACCAGTTTCACTTATGAGTATTCTCTAAACTGGGGTGGTGGTGTGCTCTTTTACCCCCAAAGTGAAAGGGTAAGGTGTGAGTTCAGGGCCAGTAGGAACAAGACTGTGATGCCCAAACTCTGATACCAGGAGGGTCACAGGATGCCAAGAAACTGACAAGATTTCCAGAACTCAGAGACAATTAAGCATATTTTTTTTTTGCTCCAGAAAACTGCAGATTGGCCACTGAGGGTAGATACCCAGACACATAGACAGATGACACAGACTACATAGTGGTAGACACATAGCATATAAGCCTAGAAATACCTGTAGGCAGGCTGGCAAAGGCAAAGGCTATGACCTCTGGTGTCAAGGCCTTATTTATACAGAACCCACACAAGTGTGGCACTCTTTCAGGAATAATTATACAACAGAGTATATCACTGTTTACTCTGGGGGTTCCCTGGATATTTTGTGCTGCCTCAGGCCCCTGGATGTCTTGTGTCAGCCATGTACATCCATTGTATGGAACATCTACATCAGCACCATGCTGTCTAAATGTAAACTGGGCCCTTAGGGCCCTCTGGTCCCTAGAGTAGGCCAATGGGTTTTAATGTAGAAAAGGGCAAGACGTTCACAGATACAGTTCAAAGTTGCTCATGTCAAGTCAAACATAGCAAACTGTTCCATCTCAAGTTTTGGTGTTCTACCAAATAATATCCACAGTCATTATGAGGAAGAATAGATTGCTATGAGTATTATGAGGTAGCCCAGAATGGCAATGAGTTTACTATGTAGTTCAGGCTAGCCTTGAACTTATTATGTAGCCCAGGCTGGCTTCAAACTTAATTTCTCTGCAGCAATCTACCAGAATTTTGAACACATAATCATGAACCAACTTACCTGGCTAGTAAGTTAAAAATGGCTAATTAATGTAACTAATTCTGTGCTGATTAAAAATGATTAAGTTACATATTAAACTAGATTTGCCAAAATGTAGAAGAATATCATTCTCTATACATTCTGTCACTGTTTTCAATAATATAGTTTTAACAAAACATGCCATGACTTTATTATCATTTTAAAAGCAATTCATAAATAATTCAAATTGTTTTACTTTGTAATACAATAACTATTATAGCTATAATAGACATAAGCAAAATCTCTTTAAAGTCCCTAATAGATTTTTAAGAGCAAATGAGGTTCTGAGAGTTAGAAGTGAGATGAAAGGTACTGGGACAGGAAGACCCCACACTTCATTTACTCTACTGTTCCTCTGATAAATGGAAATCAGTATCTCACTAATGATGCTTGGTGGAGTTACAATTTGAAATGTCTCATACTTCCCATCTGCTTTCATAAGCCATCAAACTTCCTTTCCCACACTTATCATTCTCCTCGTGTGATTTGAATGTCATCTGTAACTTGTTTATATTTTTCTGGTTTGTTTGTTTACTTGTAAAGATTCTTTTCTTACTTCATCAAAGTTTGTTTTACACAATTTACAGCCATTTATCCCTTCCTACAAAGCTTCTCTATCCAGATCTCCCTCAGCTGTCATCCTCTTCCTAAATCTATTTCTTAAAGGCAGTTACTTTCCATGTTCCCAGATGATGACTGGAGTGTCCCTGGATCTCCCTGCAGAGACTTACACTGGAGCATCTTTGTTCTTCAGTTGTTTGCATTATTTGTCATGTCCCACTGACAAAGATGAGATTCCAGGTCTTTGGTTTCAAACTGCCTAAGCCAAACACTGTCACCTACCAAACACACATACATTCGCCATGCCTCCTTACACCAAAATGTTCAGATGAATGCATGTGGAGACCAGAGCTTCATGTCTGATGTTTTTCCTTGATTTTTTTCACTTTTACTTTTTAAAACAGGGTCTCTCAGAGAGCCAAAGTTCATCAACTCAGCTAACTAGCTTATCCAGTGAGATACAGACGTCCTCAGACCCTGTACCCACCACCCACAATGCTATGGCAATAGGCATGAGCCACTGTGTTGGACTTTTCACATGAGTTCTAATGCTCAGTTATCAAACACCTTACTAACTGAGTTATTTCACCTGTTATTTTGGCTGTCTCTCTTTTTAAAATATTCCCCTATCTTAAATAATTTATTGTCATTTAAGTGTCTTTTGGAAATGCAATGGTGCTTCATATATTTATCCACTTCCTTGTACTTTGAGTTTTTCACTGTGTGTGTGTGTGTGTGTGTGTGTGTGTGTGTGTGTGTGTGTGTGTGCACGCGCACGCGCACATGCTGTGGCATAAATGTGGAAGTCCAAGGTTGACTTCTCTGCTTCAGCATGTAAGACCCAGGGATCAAATTCAGGTAATCAGGACTGGTGGCTAGCACCTTTTCCTGGTGAGCATCCCCAGTGGACCTTTTCATCATGTTTTTAAAAGACTCACTTTGGTTTATTTTTTTCAGCAAACCTTCCAAAAATTGTCAGGGGTCTCATAGTACATAATTTTCAAGGGATATGAACATTTAAAAGAATTTTCTTACAATTTTATCTTATTTATAACTGGCTGTAACTTTATTTCATTTTCAAAGATCAAACAACTTAATATAGTACGTAGAGTCACTCAGGGGTATTAGGATCTTAGGACAGAAAAATAAATGGAGGGTTTGATAATAAATATTGCTGACTATCCATCTCTTACATTTGCAGTATTTGTTGAGTTATATACATCATTAGGATATCCTCCAATAAGAGCACATGCCCTGTAAGGTGTTGCAAAACTAATTTATGTTATACCTTTGAAATATTAATTCGACATGAAAAGTAAGACCACATGCTATTGAATCAAAGGTGTCTAAAATATCTTGGCAATGAAAATCTGTCTATTCTTTGGGACTTTTGAATTGAAGGCAGTCCTTGAATCTGTTTCCAATCCTGTTCTTCTCCAGGGATAGTCAGGGTGGCTGACTAATGCATTGCTTACATTCAGTGTCTTTCTACTACAAGTCACCAAAGGCCCATTTTACTTATCTCTCTTTAAAATGTTTTAAAATTATAATTTTGTTTAGTATATATTGGTGTTCTGCTTGCACATAAGTCTGTGTACCATGTGCCTGCCTGATGCCCATGGGAGCAGAGAGGGTGTTGGATTTCCTGCAACCAGTGTTGAACATCTCCAGGAACTGGTGGTGTAAACTACCATGTAGGTGCTGGGAATCAAACCTGGGTCTTCTAGAAGAACAGTCAATTCTCTTAACTGTAGAGCTATCTCTCCAGCCCTGCATTCACCTCTTAATAAGTTAAATTTATCCCTACTACATCATATGCATTCAAAATATATGCTATTCCAACATTCCACGACACTTGTGCTCAATACTAGTCAATGTCCAGCACTCCTTCTGATGCCAGACACACTGCACTCAGCTACACAGAGATTCCTGTTTTTGTCTGAACCAGTTAAGAGTTGACTTGGTCCTAAAAATTTAAAAGTCTCATACATTGTTGACTATTTTAAACAATCACACACACTCATTTCCATTGCTACAAACATAGCAAATGCTTTCCACCCTCACATTTTTGTCATGCTCTGTGCATAGGGTTTCAGGTGTCTTACAAGTTCTCAACTCTTACAACAATCTAGTACTGCAGATACAGAAGCCAAGGCACAGGATGTAAACAAGCAAAAACCTGCTCAAGGTCACAACTAAATGAGAAAACCAGGATTTGAACTGAGCTTTGTGTGCTCTCAAATTTTGCAGGTTTAAAAAAAAGTACAAAATAATGACTCCTAGGATATGGTTATGTGTGTTAAGCAACAATCTGTTCTCAATATTAGCATAACTAACTGAGAGAAGGAGAGTGAAGTGGACAGAATATGCCAAACCAAATTCCCGGAGAAGGATCAACATTATAATCATTGGAATAAGATAAAAACTATTAGGAATACATGAAAAATGTGCAAATTGTGGGATTTAAAGCCCTCTTCTGTTTATTTTATAACTATAACATGCTTTTTTGTTCTTTGACAAGTCAATAATTGTTGCACTCTGCTGTGTAAGTGTGTTTGTCTATGGTAGCATCTCCTCATCAAAACCACTGCTTATATCTGTGTGGTGACTCACACCTATAATCTCAGCACTTGAAAGGCTGAGCTAGGAGGATTACCATGAACACAAGGACAGCCTGGGCTACACAGTGAAATCTTGTCTCAAAGCTGAAAAAATAAACCATTGCTTACTTAGACAAATTCAACTTGGTTTAAAAGATGCCAATACTTTAAACAAATCATGTAGGCTCAACCACACACACACACACACACACACACACACACACACACACACAGACACACAGAAACACACACACACACACACACACTATTAGTAGACACCACTATACCTATGCCCTTGAAGAAGCTGCTAGAGATGAATAAAGCGAAGGAATCCATCAATTTGTTGCTAATAATTGAATACATAGAAGCCATAATTCTATAATCTGAAAGTTAAAGACCATTAAAACATTCTTTTGGTGTTTATTTTGTTTATTTGATAATCATTTAGGATCCTACTTTTATAACTAGGAAGTTTTTAAAACCTGAATTAGTCTTCTTCTGTCCTGCCCTCCTCCCTTTTTCAACTTTCCATCACTCCTCCTTTTTCTCTCCCTTTCTATCATCAAGTGCTATACCACTGAGCGACATACCCAGTACTTAAAATCTAAACTTTAATTTTAGCCTCTGAAAGCATTAAAAATAAAATACCTTTACTTCCTCAAGTGCACGAAATTCTCTTACTTAGTTTTGATCATTTTTCTGAGTCAGGGAAAAAATATAAATTCAGAGTTTCATCCCATATATCCCATTTAGGTACCTGTAATGCCCTTTGAAGACCAGCATAAGAAACAGACACCAACCAGTAATACTTACTGCTCTGAAATGAACTTAATTAAAATTTGAGAAAAATCAAAGGGAGATAAGCTATCATATGTTTAGCAGTAGTTAAAATAAAAGATACATGATGTTCAAGTCCTACAAGTTGTATACTGCAATACATTTGCTTCTACATCTTTCATTTTTTGAGGTGTCTATACATAGACTTTGTGATCCATGAAGTCATGAAGTATACATGTAATTTTTGTGGCTCTAGGATTGGCACCATTTTACATGTAAAATGTTACTGGTATTGTGTATGTAGTCTGTACACATTTGTGTAGATTTAATTGTCCTAGTGGGCACATTGGAGGACAGAGGTCAATGCTAGGACATCCTCTCCTATTGTACTCCACCTTGTTTTTAGGGATAGGGTCTCTCACAGAACTTAAAGGCTTCCGGGAGCCTCATATCTCTTACTCCAAGAACAGTCTGAACAAGTGATCTGGAATATGATAGACTTTAGGTCTCATTGATCCCCTCCAGCATCAAGAAAAGTTGAGTTATTCAAGTCTCCAATGCATATAGCACCTAAGCCAGGAACTGTGGTCCCATCACCTGCAGAAGCTATGGACCTTGCTGGGAAGATGGCAAACAGATGAGTCCTTTGGTAAGGCAGGCTGGTGGCTAAGTTTATCCATTTATAACTGGTATTTACCTTTCAAGTTCACTTGTTTCTTCTCAATTTTTGTGTGTTATGTCAGACTGCCATTCTCTATAAACCTGTGCAGTATTTTCCCAGGACCTTTCTGATGATGATTAAGAAAACCAAACTCCATAAAGATGAGTTGAACTGTTATCCATTGAGGAATGCATTACTTTTGAAGGCATGCTCTCTCAGACTGTGTGCGTGGTGTGTGTGTGTGTGTGTGTGTGTGTGTGTGTGTGTGTGTGTGTGCGTGTGTGATGTATGTGTTTGTTTTCTGCTTTTAGAAGTTTTTATTTTGTTGTGTACAATGAAGGACAATTGGTCTTTAAAGTATTTTCTCTGCCAATAAATGGTGGCAATCTTGAGATCATACACTGGTAACATGAAGTGTTACCAGTTTAACCGTGTGAACTGTGTGAACAGTAAAACTGTGTGAACATGTTTTTGACTGCTAACTGGGAAGTTGTGTAATTGAGTGGGGGTGCTTGCCACCTTGCTTCAACATCTATGCTTCATGTTGAGTTGAGATTTCTATACATTTAATAAATTGGTGGCATGAGAGGGATAGTGTAAAGGGAATTCACAATTGGTCTAAGTAATAAAAAATTCAGAGTCAGATATAGAGGGAAAATGCTGAGCGATCAGGGAGAAGGAGCAAGCCACCACCACACATTACCTCCTTCGCATCTCCTCAGACAAGAGAGTGTGTTCCTGTTTCTCCCTGTTTATATCCTGTTTCTTCCCAGCTACCTCACTTCCTATCTGTCTGTACAGACCTCCAGACCTCTATGGTTAGTTAGTGGCAAGCTACAGTCTCAGACCTTCAGGCAGGATTTATTTGTACAGGCAAGATATCACCACAGGGCAGGCATTAATGAGTGTAGAAAAACAAATTTATATAACTTGATTCCCAGAGAGTCAATTGAATATATCATTTGTTCTACATCCTTGAAAGCAGAACACATTCCACAAGCAAAAGGGTAGCTACAGAAGACTAGAAACTACCTTGGCTTTTGCTTCTGCTGTGCTTGGGCCAAATCCATTGGGTCTGTGCAGTTTTAACAGATGCCTGAAAAGACCAGTTGTTTCCTTTTGAATCAAGGGTCACATTGGCTCAGGGCCAAGAAATCTGACACTTCAAAGACTTTGTGATTTCAGATAGACTTCTGATGCCCCTTGGCATCAAAGCATTCTGAGGTCAGGTTGCAATATATGATTTTCCATACAGTCTCTGCCAGAAATACCACTGCATCTCTTCCTGAGAAGATATTTTCCTAGTTCTTAGGGCAGGAAATGCAAAAGACATTTAAGGCATGTTTAAGTAAGCTTCAGAATACTTACATAGATTTATTGTGGTCACCATCTACTATTAATAGCCATGGCAACCCACAGAGAAGAATAGATGAGCAACTGAAAAGGAATGTTTTCATGTCCTGCCACCTTACACATGCACTTTTTCAAGACCATCATGAGGTGTACTCCCCACATCAAATAGGATGGGGGCTGTGTCATTATTCTGTATTTATAAGATGAATCTAAGATCACAAAGTGGGGGGTATTGCAACCATATTGCCTCTTGGAAGCAGAGCTTTCTGACAAGACCAATTCCCCTGACACTGTGCACACAATCCAGACTGTATACATAGAAAACATGTATATATTTTTAAATGAAAGCTCTTAGAAGCTGGAAAAGAACAGAAAGAAGCCCCTAGGAGCTTGCTTTCTTATGCTAGCTGCTTACAGGAAACAAAAGATTAAATTCTAGATGATATCACAGTCCCTTCTTCCCTAAGATCCTAATGTTAGGCCTGCAAGAAAAAGGCCTATAGTTACTACTGAACTTTATCTGGTTTAAATATGAAGATAAAGAGACATATATGAGAGGTGCAATAATAGTACAAGGGAGAGAGTGGGTTTGCCCATCTAGATTATTCACTAACATTGCCTAATTCCTTGCCTTGCATAAGTCATAGCTTCTCTGATCCATAAGACCCAAAGGACAGTAACATAACCTACAATCCTTGCTGCAAGAAACTGCTTTCTGAAGTTTTTCTCTTTCTCCGTTAATTCAATGGCTAGTTGCCTTCCGTAACTTCACCTACTCATCCTTAAACAGGGAATAAGAAAACATTGTTTGAAAACCATGGATTTTTTTAGTTTTATTTATCCTTATATTTTAAGTAGTCATTTAAAAACAATATTCAAAATATATATTTTTTGGGAAAAGTGATGTTCAGCAAACATCAGATCATTCCATCTCATGGCAGGAAGTTAATTCTTGCAATCATTTCATCTCTGAAGAACCGGTGTTTCATCTTACTTTGAACCCTCATGGAAAGTTTTCAAATAAAAAGTTTCTTCCAAAACTGAAGAAGACTCTGTGCTTGGATTAGCTCCATAGAAAGCACACAGAAGACAAAAAATGAGCCTGATTTCAGCAGACAACAGAATAAATCAAATTAAAGAGCACCCAGAAATGCTCAGCCCATCACAAAACACTTGTAGTGGGTTCCTTTGACTTCACAAGAGTTTTCATTTCTCCAAAATTACTGGTACTTTTAAATTCTGTTTCCATTCTAATTGATCATGTCTCTGCTGTAGCAATCACAACATGTTCAATTATATCAAGGATATAATTTAAGCAATATTGACTGTAGCTGTTTGAAACTGTCCATTTATTGCATACATGGGCATAGTATTTTCTTTCAACTCATATCTCTGCCAATAGGTGATGAAAACCATTGCAAATCCTCCAACTTGTAACAAAAGTATCATTAAGATCTTTTATGTTGATGCAGAAGATCACTCTTCAGTGGAAATGTGGACAAGGTGATTCTGATATGAAGTTAAGTGTCAAGAGCCAACTGCTGAAGATACTTCAGAAAGACTGTTTCCAACTCTACTGCTAGGTCCAGAACTTGGACACTTTTTAGTAGATGGTACATTTTGTTCTCTCCCCCTTCGCAGTGATCTCTAAGACCACCCCCGAGAACTCTTGCCACACCACTCCCTATCCTAAGGACCATCCTCAGCCACCCAGTCTTGAGTGTTGCTGCAGAAGTGTAGGAAGCTTTGCTATGGCTTTCTTTGCAGATTATTAATTTGTGAGTTCATCTGAGTTCATCATGCTTCTCTCCGTCCGCAAATCATATCCATCGGGTTTCCAAAGTCAGTTCTGTGTGGTTGTAGCCATCAGGTGGCCACACTCTTTCTGCAAATAAAATCAGGATCTTCTTTTCTCTTATACTTCTGCATCTCTTCATCTCCAGGCCTGCTTCATCAGCTTCATGCCTCTCTTTTCCAGTGCACGAGGAACATGTACCTTCTCCCATCCAAGGACAAAGCCTTCTTCTCTCATGAATCTCATCCTCTCTTGAATTATACTTTTCTGATGCAGGTGTGTGTGTGTGTGTGTGTGTGTGTGTGTGTGTGTGTGTGTGTGTGTCAAATCCGCCAAACCCTTTTATAAATGAAAATATCAAATAAGTAATATGTCAAATAAAGATAAAAAACATTCAATCCTTCAAATTCCTCATTTTCCATCCATTTCTATTGTCTTATATTGGCAGTCTTCACATGCTTCTCCATGTTCCTTGTCACCATATTGCAAGTGCACTGAGGACAAGTTACTTCTGTGTACAATCTGTGCGATCCTGTGTTAAGGCAATAAACAACATGTTAGGCTTCTGTTTACCTGTTAGTAATCCTTTCTTATAATCAAGTGAGTATTTTACTTTCAAAAATACCATGGATATTGTCAATGACACACTGAAACACAATTATAATCTATAAAATCAATGTACACTTGGGAATAGACAAAAGCAGTATATATTGCAAGTTTCTTCATTGTTCAATCTCTGGTGAATTTAGGTAAATCTAACATTTACTCATAGGTAGCTGATATGTATAACACCCCGTGGTAGATACTATGGAAGAGGCAATGATAGGTAAAATGAGAGAATCTCCTTAAGAAATGAGGATGTTAGCATGCCACACGTCTGTTGGCATCATGCACAGCTAGGCACAAGTTGAGTTAACTGCATAAAACACATGAAAAGGCATCAAATTCTATTTAGAGGAATTGGAGGCATCTGTGAAGGAATTATAGAAAAACCTAACATTTGTTAAGTGACTGGTTCTGCATTCTGTGATCTTTATTGTGGCTTAAAGCAATAAGCTTCATTTGGCTAATTAAACAACTGTTTTTCTTTTGAGCTTTATGTGAAGCTGTTATGCTATAGTAGAGACATAATTTTAATTGGATTTACTTTTTATGAAATTAGTTGGTGTGGGGGATGGGATGTTAGTTTTGAATTATGAGAATGCACAATTTCTCAGAGGCTTGAGAGAAATAGGGAAGAACTGAGGGTTCTGACACTTTAGCTGTGTGCATGTGTGTAGATCACATGACAAAGAACCATGATTTAGGAAGCAGGAATAGAGCTCTAAGGATCACAAAGCATATCAAGTGAAGGCTTTGAAATGGTGAAAATACAGGAATGTGGTCATCTTCCTTCTAATAACAGAGACCACACTGCCTGAGAGCTTGGGAGTATATTTGGTCACAGTTCGAACATGTTGAATATATGAATCACCCTAGTCTTGCTTCCATAAAAAAGACAATAATACAGCTTTCAGAGTCTAGCATTTTCACATTATGGATAGTATTTCCCATATGTATTACATTTCAGAAACCATGTTAAGCCTATCATCCAGTTTTGAAATGTAATTATATAGTGATCCCTGTGAAAAGCCAATGGCAAGGTGGGTTCATCAGAATAAATTTCCCTTGATGACATAGTTTGTGCTCGGGTCATGCACGTTTTCCAAAATGGATTTTGTTCTGAAATACCATGAATTTTCTGTGATGGCTGCTGGGCTCATTGGCTAGCATATTTGATGACACACTAAACCCACTGGTTCTCTCAGGCTATAGAACAATGGTAAAGCATGATGGCTGGGTCCAGCTTGAAGTAATTCAAGATGGCTCTTGGGTAACAGCTCCTGTAATGGAGCCTAATGATCTGAGTTCCATATCTAGAACCTATATGATGGACAGAAAAAACAAACTTCCCCAAGTTATCTTCTGACTTCCACACAAGAGCTGTGGCACCCCTCACTGTACACACACATCATATATGCAGAGTGATTAATAAATATTTTAAAAATAAAATGCTTTGAAAATGAAAAGGATGCCAGACTAGCATCCTTTTTTAAGAGTCTTCCAGGAATGATTGACTTCTTACTCAGCCCCTAGGAACTGCTTTAGGAAGGGCATTTTCTCTCCTATATATTTAAGTAAGTTCATAATAAACTTCAATTTGATAGTTTACTTTAACGTATACCAGAAGATCTAAAAGTAAAGCTATTAACATCCCCCCAAAACGCCTTTGTTCTAAGTAAGAAACATAAGCAAAGCTTTGTTAGAGATTAGCCTGGTTTGGGATTTTATGCTAAAAATCAGAGGATTCCAATTTTGTCAAATCTGAGCAGAAAAAACATCCAAAGAATTATCTGACATTGTAAGAAAAAAAATATTCATACATTTTAAAAAGTTGTTAAGGAGTAGGGAGTAGTTACCTCTGTCTTCCACATGTCCACAGGAATGAGACTGGATGGTGAATGGGTATAGTCCACAATTCCTCTGCATCCATGCTATGGGCAAAGGATAGGATACTTTCACAAATGTGGAGAGAGGTGCATAATGGACCATATCTCCCCATCCCTACCCTCTATCTTAGATAAAAGTAGCAGCCCTCCCACAGTGACAATTGAAAATGACTGGGTTGAGAACCCAGTCTTACCCAGAAGAAAACATCAGGTTATCAATACAAAACTGTGTCTCCTAAAGAAAGTAGAATTGTGGGTAACAGGAAAAGAGCAGAGCCATTCAAAGGTTATTGTCAACTGTGTGACTGCACATCATAGGATTGAGGGCACGAATGGCCCCTGGGCCCACTGTAATCTTTACCTTAACAGTTCTGTCAGATTTAGGAAGATTTAACAAAATTTAAGTCATCTCCTTATCCTTCTTGAGAAAATACACGGCATCAAAACCAGTAACGATGGCATAAACCAGTAGTCCATCTACTCAACTGGACTGGGGCAGGAGGATTGTTTTAGTCTAAGAGTTTCCTGGGTAACAGTGAAAAACAATCTCAAATTAAAACAAAACTAAAATGCAACTGTACACACACATATGCATGCACCACCACCACCACCATAGCAGAGCCTGTGACATGGCTTAGTAGGTGAGGGTGCCTGCTGCCAAGTCTTACAATCTGAGTTCAGTCCCTGAAACCCACATGATGCAATGAGAGAACCAACTCCTGTAAGTTGCACTCTGACCTCCACAAACATTCCAGGCACACGGATGCCCCATCAAAACAAAATAATACATAAATACATGGAAAGATTTTAGGCCACCAGAACAAACAAACAGAAATACACTGTATCGGTTCTTCATTTCAGACCCAGTTTGAGAATTACACCAAAGAGAATAATCTTCACTATGCACACTTTGTAAAGAATAAGTAATAAATAAATCCATACCACCAATAAGAAGCCTCAGCAATTCTGGTTCACCAAAAATTTCCAACTAAAGTTCCAATTGTGTTCAAGAGAAACGTAAGACCAAAGGAACCAGAATATCCTTAAAAAACAACCTACTTTGAGTAGGCAAAGTGGTGGAGAGAACACAAGCAGAGGAGGAAGGAGTAGGAAGTGAGCAAGCACAGAGGCTGGAGGACTTGGCAAAAGGGATCAGCCCCAGGACAAGCCCTTTCAGGGCTCCAGACACTCCCAATGTTCCCAAGGCTTTGGCATGTAGAACTGAAGAGACAGTGCCAACTGAGGAGGACTAGCCTTGCCCGGAGGCCTTTTAGTGTTCTGTGTCCATGCAGGGGCCCCTCAAGTTCATCTGTCTAGTCTGAAGTCAAAGCCATCATAGAGCATCTCTGTACTTTCCCACTCAGGCTTTAAGAAAGTGTAAATGACCACCCTGCTCTTGCTCAATGTCCTTCCATCCAAGGGATGTTTCAAAAGGCTTTATAGCCAACATGCTACATTTCTTCTGGTGTTCTCACTACAAACAAATGTGTGCTGGCAATAGCACACAAGCCCTCGCTTTGTTGCTATTTTCACTAAATAGGCTTCACTATAATAGTGGTAGGACAGAGAAGTTGTTCCTAGGGCACCCAAGAACATCCACAACCCAGCAGAAAGACAGTGGACCTTCCCTCCTGACTACCTGTCTACTTTGAAGAAGTTCCCATGTTTTCTCAGTTTACATATTATCTAATGGGTTGTTTGCTCTTGATGCCATAGATGCTAGTCTTTCTAGAACACAGCTTCCCAACTAGACAACGTGAGGCTAGCATGTTCTCCAGGAAGCAGCCCATCCACAGGCAAATCCTCTGGTTCTTTTTACTGACTTTCTTGGTTATTGGTGTTCTTCACCCCTCCTCATTTGGATGGCATAGAAGGACTAATGATTTCCCAGCCCCCCACCCCAGAAAAGCAACACTTTAAATGCAATAAGTTAGTCTAGACAAAGAAAATTAAAGTCATTAGTAGAAAGCCTGCAAATGTGCTGTGTGGGAGGGGCCCCGTCATTACAGACCCTCACCCAGGCTCCTGTGGTTTGCTGTGTGTATAGGACGATAGTTCTGCCTTTCCTCTCTGGATAAGAGAATCAAATAATAACGGGTTTCAATTATAGACATAACTGGAAGTTAGTCAGGGGCATAAGAACAGGGGGGCTGTCAGCTATGCCAACCTAATGTCATACGACATGAAATCCTAGCACATAACAAGGGATCCTGAGGCATCCTCATTACCACAGCCCTCACAGTCAATAAGACACCAAGACTAGCAATTAGGATGCAGACAGAGCAAATATTTACATTTTGAGAAAACAAGAGGGGAGGCATCCACAGCAGAATGAATCAAAAGCCACAAGGTCTCAGATGTGGGCAGGCAAAGTGTTGCTGTCAGTGTGAAGCAGGAAGGCAAAAGGGGTTTCCAGTATTTGCAATTCAGAGAGCTAGATTACTGGAAAATTTACAGAAACCTTGAAGTTTAAAATCTGCTCAATCTCTAGCTGCTATGCACAGAAGCCAAGCGCCCCTTTTCTCCTTCCATCCTTACCACAGAATCTGTTGATTCTGAAGATAGAACCTGGAGACAGGTTCTCAAGTCTTTCAGAGTCCTGAAAAGCAATCAGGTAGATGTTTAAAAGTATATATCAATCCACACATTCATCATTAAGGAACCCAATGTAAATAAGCAGAAGCTATCTTAAATCTGATAACAGAAGTAAATTACAGCAGGATGTGTCTGAAGAGAGAAGAGAGCTCTTCTCTCAAAGTACAGTAGATCTCTGTGTGTGTGTGTGTGTGTCTGTCTGTCTTTCTCTCTCTCCCTTAAATGCTTTAAGGTGATTCATTCATTCATTCATTCATTCATTTATTCATTCATTCCTGCAAGCTCAAAAAACAGAACAGGAGGATAACAAAACCCCAGATGTTCAGATACATATGAAAGAGACTGAAAGACCTCTAGTGAACGAGTGTGAAGAGCTAAGGTGTTCAAGTTGCTTGTGTGAACTGTTCATGAATATGCAAGTGCATGTGTGGGGTACATATGGAGGCCAAAGATGGATATTGGATGTATTCTTCAGTCACTTTCCACGTTATCATTTTCTCGTTTGAAATTGGCTTTCATATGCAACCTGGAGGTCACCATTTTCACTTTCCTTAGCCTGGCTGGCCAGGTAGTCTTAGGAAATCCTCCTGTATATGCATAGCCAAGGCTGCAATCATAGGCATGTGTTGATGTGCCCATGTTTTTTCTTTTCTTTCTTTCTTTTTTTTTAAGTATTTATTATTTATATGTTGTAGGTCCTGGAGAAACAAACATAGGCAATTATAACTGTGTAGTAAACACTTTACCAGCTGAGTCATCTCCCCAGGACAAGATGTTTGGTTTGATCAATGTAGGATGCATCAGGTTATCGTAAAAAAGCCAAAGAGGATGGTAAATAAATACATAATGATGGGAGATTGGGAGTGAGGGACAGGGCTCAACGCACATGGATTGGTTGTAATATGGCCAGTGAGATGAAGCTTTCCTCCTACAAATAACTTATTCTGAAATTAAGTACCAGCTAGTGTTCCCCCTGACACACACTCCCTTTACATCTACACCAGTCCTTAATAGACTTCTGCCATGCACTTGGAATCAGTATTTGGGAGGATGACTTGGGCTGCCCATGGTTTGATAGTGTTGTTTAATTTCTATAATACCATATCTAAAATTGTTCCTTTGAGAGATGTTTCAAAGTACTTTTAGTTCAGTTCATTTAGTTTCAAGTTCACTTTTAAAAAAAATAGATGTGCATATACACCATTTGATATTTTGTCAATGGCTAACTTTGTGTCTGACAAATGTTCTTCTTAAATATTTATCTTTAATACAAATTCGGATAGAGAAAAATGATGAGGTGATCTGGGAACATCACATATTTGATAAAACACGTAGTCTAGTATATTTGTAAGCCCTGGGCTTCATCCTCACCACCACATAAAAAGGGTATGGTAGTGCACATCTATAATCCCAGCACTGGGGAGGAGCAAAAAGGAGAATCAGACATTCAAGGCCATCTTTGGCTATACAGCAAGTTATATGCCAGCCAGCATTGGCTACATGAGACCTTGTCTAAAAAGCAAACAGAAAATCTGAGAGGTGAATCCACAGCCCTTTAACTATTTCCAGTGTGCTGAAGATAAGGAAGAGACCATGCACTGGTTGACACTGGTGCTGCATAAGACTCTAAAGAGAAACATTCTCAAGAGGACAAGAGGCAAGACAGAGCTACTGGCTGTTTAAGAGGTGCATCCAACCAAATCCCTTAAACCTCTTAGGGGATTGTCAAATGACCAGAATACACTGAAGGTTCATACAGCCACAAAGAATGACTTAAAAAACAATCCTGGTCCTTGTTCTTCTTCCTACTGGTTGCCTTTCATTTCTTTGAAATCCATTCTTTCAAACACATAAAACATTTTGAGGCTTAGTGATTATTTGGGTTTAATGGAATGAAGTTCTCCCTTCTATAGGGAATTATTTCAGGGTTTGGTGTCTGAAGGAAAATTCTATAAACCACCAAGAGAGTTGTTGCATAAGTGATGGCAGGTATCTTAGGGGACCTGTGTGATTGTTGTTTCCTATTTTCATGATGAAGAAATAAACCCTAACCGCCTACAGTACTTACTGAACCCCCTCTGCTGACTTGTATTTTGTTTGTATTTTGGTAGTTACATGCATATATAACATGTGTTGGGATTATATTCACCCCTTTGTCTTCTGTCATTCCCCTTTCTTTTCACTCTGGAACCCTTCTTCCCTAGTCCCCCAGTAGCTACAATGTTCAAAATGTCACCTGGCCCTATAGCAACCATGACCAATGAACAGCTCCCCAGGAAGGAATGAAGCATTGTGGGTACTTTGTTTATGCAGGATGGAATGCTAGAGGTCAATTCAATTGGTTAGGCCATATTTCTTCCCCCTCCCACCAGGGCTATTTCCTAAATCTACTCCACATCTCACACTCTCATCCCTTGCAGTAGAAGATCATTTTTCTACTGTTCTCTGAGAAGATGCCTTTAGAGGGTCAATGGTCTACCCAGACACAAATCCCCTCAGCTCTACAGTGTCTCCCACCAGGACTTTTCTCCTTATTTTCCATTTCAAAGGACAAAATAATCGTGTTCAACGAGCTCGTTATTTCTTCCATTTCATGTTTCCTCCTAATTTTCCCTGTTTGTCTCTTCCTTTTTTATTCTTCCATCCTCTCCCTCAATAATTAACATATATTCAGGCAATCTCCATTTTACGCTTTAAAATGTAAATGATAGAAGGATGGAAGGAATGAAAGAGGACGGCTATAGAGGAAGACTGCACCCTCTGAGGTCTGTGTCTCTTTTCTCTCCCACCACTTTCCCATGGTGTAACTAAAGCTGCTGGGCTGTGGTATCTGAGTTGTATGCTTTGGCTTGTCATTCTGTTGAGTACTCTGTGGTGTGGTGTGGTGTGGTGTGTGTGTGTGTAAGTGTGCACTAGCCAATACATGTGCATGTGGAGGTGGGAGACTGAAGTCAGGTGTCTTCCAGCAACCTCCATGTTGTTTATTTATTTATTTAATTTTTTTGAGACAGTCTCACACTAAACCTAGAACTTTCTAGTTGGCATGAGTCCCTGGCCAGTGAGTTCTTGGGATCCTCCTGTCTCAATCTTGGCTGGGATTATAGCCACCTCTGATGCCAGCTTTTGGGTATTGGGGGGTTGGAATTCAGGTCCTCATGCACAGCAAGCAATTTACCCATGGAGCCAGGTTCCTCTTTGGTCTTCCTTCTAAACATCTTCACCTCTATTGAAAGTTTATTACCCTCTGCTTAAACCAGATATCAGCTTTTTTCAAGTTCAATGTTTGCTCCTGTCAAACCTCTTTGGACACATGAGAAATCTTATCCCCAGATACATAGCTACAGATGGCTTCCAGATCTGCTGCCCTAGTCAACATCTTCTCAGTCTTCCACATTGCCAACAAGTCATATTTTCTACCCTAGGAAACTATAAACCAACTTGTTCAGTTGAGAAATCAAATTGCTCACCCCTGACCATAGCAATTTACAAATGCACTCTTCCATCTTGGTCCATTCTCTCTGCAGTCAAAGACATTACTTTGGCCAGCTCAGGGCCAGAACATTTCTCTGTGAACTTGATGGGTACCCCTTCTTTTCTGCTTCCCTACAGAACCAGCTTTAGGTTTGCTTATGCACTTTATCTCCTATGAGTTAAGCCTCATGCTTCTTGGTAAGTTTTTCACCCTTAGTTCTAAAACTATACTCAAAAATGCCTCTATTCAATTAATTAAGAGAATAATAATTATATGTAATGACCATTATTGTTGATACCTGATCTTTTGTTCTCCTCATTAATCAATTTTTCTCAAAAAAATCCTACACAGGGCTCCAATTCTTTGCAGTCTTATGAGTCATCATTTAATTTTTGTGACATTTGCTACAGTGAAATTGCTCTGAGAAAGCCCCTTCACCTCTTGATTGCTGCTAAAGTCAAAGGGTTCAGCTCAACTTTCATCTGGATTCGCTTGGCAACAGCTAGCACATGGAACACCATTTTCTTCAATATTGTCGTTTGTTTTTCCACTACAGCTTTTATTCTTTTTATGTAGAAGTCTCCGGGGCAAATTCTTTTCCCTTCTGCATTTTTTTAAAGCTGTTTATTATTCTTTGGTTTCTCAAAGGTGCTATCCCTGTCTTTTTTGTATCTTCATCCTTATTTTCATTTTATAATCACTCCTTTTTTCAGTTTTCATGCTTTATAAACTGAAAGAAAAATTATATTTAAATATCAAAATTAGAAAGAACAATAAAAACCTAGTTTTGAATGTTGTCTATGACTAGACAACAAACCTGAGTTGGAATCCCAGATCTTACCCTCACTTTTACCAGCTATACAATGCCAGGTAAATTGCATGGTCAACTTGTTATTATTTACAACTTCTATAAAGGCAAATTTCATTTCCACTCATACTGTAGTCATGGGAGTAGGGGGAACTACTGTGTACACTAATGCAGAGTATCCATCAGTTGATGCCTGCATACTCTAAATGCTTATAATAATAATTTTAATCATTATTTTTCCTGCTACCAAAGCCTATCATCTTTAGCACAGCTTTTTCCCTGGGTTTCACATTGATATACCTATAAGAGGTCTCGGGAGGTTCAGTTACAAAGACATATATCTTCTCATCCATCCTTCATCCCAATACCCACTAATCACCGAATTTACTTTCTCTGATCCTGAGCACATTACTGCTCTAAGTTCGTCACACACAAAGAATCTATGATTCTAAACATGTCTCTGTACCTCCCCCTACTCATATGCCAGTGCCTGCTCGGTCTCTCATTTCCTCTCACTTAGAGGATCACATTATACTCCTTATTACTCTCATATTTTTCCCATTTCCATTTGCATTGCTCTCTCTTAACTCACTTCTCAGAGAAAGACCCTTCCGAAGCCTTTCACATTAGAGATGAGATCCATGCTGCTGAGAATGACATATACCAATTTTTCTCAATGAGCTCCCTGCCTTCCCCTTAATGTATCAAAAAATGACTTTTGTTTCCAAACATGGGTGCTCTGATCTTGCTGTTTTCTCCCCAAACTGCCTCACACTTCATGTCCTGATTTGCCTATCAGCTTTGCCTCTGTCCTTACCCATCATAAGGCTTGGCTTATTGTCACAAATCCCAGGCATGATTGTTTTGATGAATTGTTCACATTTAATGAAAAAAAACTCCTGCTATAGATACCTCAGCACTTCCTATATATACATATTATTCAAGATTAGCACCAGCTCTTATCTGACATATGTAAGAATATTTCTCTACCCGAAAGAACTTCATAGGCAACCCAAGAATGACATGTTCCAAATTAAAGTGAGCCTTCATACAAAGGTGCTGGTCTCTCTCTAGGCTGGCTTTCCAAGAATGGAGATAGCCAGCCTTGTCAAAAAAGCCTGGAAGCACAGACAATCACTCACCTTCCTTCCTATTTCCAGTATTTGTTCATCTGCCTATGTACTCTCAGAGTTCTCACATCCAACCCACTTCTCTGTAGAGCAATAGTTGGCTCTTTCTATGAGCGTTTGGGAGGAACCTGATTTTACTGGAATGGATTCCAATCTTTTTCCTACTTGTAGAAAGAACCATCTACTCTTTGCCTTAGCGATACCTCCTCCCTGGTACAAAAATTTTATTTTTAAAAGTTTTAAAAGACTCCTTAAAGTCTTCGGGATAGTGTTTATCTTTGGTCAGACATGGCGAACTTCCCAATTACTGAGTTTTCAAGTCTTATTTATCTCCATGTGTCTGCCGTACACCCTGTCCTTCAGCTATGAATACCTCTTTAAACCATTCAGTGCCCTAATCTCTATTGTTATATATAAAATAATATTGTGGATACATGTTGAAATTAATTGCCTCTTCTCATTGCACTAAATTATTTTCTCTTTCCCACAACTAGCTGTTGTGATTTAGACTGATTTTTATTTCCTTAGTGTCTGTTGTCTTAACATTTCACACTGCTATGTGGCATTATCACTACTGTTTTGTATTACAATTCCTCCATAACACTCAAAGTTCATTCCGGATATAATGAATATTGTTATGTTATGTTCACTGTACCATAATATATGACAGAATCTGACATCATAATGAATTGCTACTTATTAAATACATGAATACAAATGAAGTCAAAATTAAATGACTTGAAATGTGTAAACCAATGGACTCTTCAGAGAAAACTGTTATGGGCAGCAACTATACCAGAAGTGTGTGGTGATAATGATGATTCCTGCATAGTCCAATTAACATAAATTATGTATAGCATTTAACATAGAATCATCCTCAGTAAAGATATATTATTATTCTTTTATATCCTGGTCTGTCAGTTGCTTTAATTATTATAAAAATGAAAATAAATTGTATAGCTTTGGTTAATTTCATGAAATCATGACTTAAGATATACAGATCTGTAGAGGTGAAGTGGCAATTAAAATCTTTTAACTCAATCCCCTTACATTATCATTGGAAAGTGTCATCTACATTGTTCAAGATAGAGTCACATAGTTTATTAAAAGTTAGTTGGTAGCTACCTAAGGCCAGAACTGATCTCCTAATGGCTTCTATTTCCATTCACTTGAATTGAAGAAACAGTGTGGCATTTTAAGAACAAGCATAGCCATAGTTTTCAGTCTATGTTGGGAAACAGGCAGAGACCATGTGTGTGCAGACTAAGCCTTGCCACATAACCACACCAACTATACTATTCTTTTTCTTAATTTCTCTTGTTTTGGAGGTTTTCTTTTCCAAAGAAAGGAGAAAAGGGCTCAGTGGAAAGTTATGAAATACTATTACATTCAAATCTGATTAAAATTACAGTGACTGTAAACCCTGAGTTGAGGCGGACACATTCCCTAGGGCTGGCATGTAGCTCTGATCACGTTAAATCTCACCATTTATGTCTAACTTTAACTATGTTGTCTTTCCCCTAGTAAATGATATTCCAAGAAAATCAATTTTTAGTTATATCATCCATTTGTTCAAGTTCCACCAATGGGTTAGAATAAAGAAAGGAAATCTCCATAAACGGAGGTAGAGACAGTTATGAGAACACGAACTCAAACTATCAGTTTGTGCCAAAAAGGGAAAGAAAAAACACTATAAGGATGAGGATATTTCTTCCTCTTATGGGAATCCAAACAAGAGTTTCTAAATGAATCTTGCTTGGTTTGAGGGAGTTTTCTTTCTTTCTTTCTTTCTTTTTTTTTAATTCCATGAGTTTCTTGGTCAGAAGTTCAATTATCCCAGTTATTTGTCACTAAATCTGATTGAAGACTTAACAAAACACAACAAACCCTTAATAACCCGGGCTCCCAGATGTCTGTCATAATTTCAGAGTTTATGGGATTGTCTATTTTTTGCTCTGAAGTTTCTTTAAAACAGCAAGAGTCAGGGCATTCCCATTTTACTATTGTTCTCCAGCATCTGACTGTTAGATGATGAGTGACTCTGCACACTATAGCAAGACTGACATTTTAGGAGCTGGAGAGTTGCTCAGTTGTTGAGAATACTTGATGGTCTGGTAGAGGACCAAAGTTCAGTTCCCAGAACCCAAGTCAGTGCCCATAACTCCAGGTCTAGGGAAATCTGACCCTTTCTTCTGGCCTTTGCAGGCACTGACATGCATGTACACACACACACACACACACACACACACACACACACACACACACACACACACACACACACTAATAATAATAATAATAATAATAATAATAATAAATTTTAGAAACCAAAAGCCTAGTCTTTGACTATTTGACTTGGAATTTTTTACACATAGATTCTAGGAAGAATCTCCAAGCTTTTTGGTAACTAGCATCGCATCACTGATACATCAAGGATCTTCTTATTTTTTAAGAGTCACATCATGGGAGACTGTGCTATGTCAGTGTGGTTAGCAATGAAAACTACCAAAAGAAATTGAGCAGTGTGTGTTTGGGTCCCTTTCTTCTCATAAATGCCACGTGTGATACTTTTGATCTTTTATGCCATTTTTTTTTTTTAAAAAAAGCCATATATTTTAAAGAGAAGCATCAAAAGCTAAGTGCATAGGAAATACCTGCACGATAACTTGCTCGTCGTGTGAACAGGAGATTATCAGAGAATTTAGAGCAGGAGCACGTCTTCGAAATCATCCTGTCTAGCCAGCCCCTTGATGACAATACCGGTCTTTCCCATTGTCTGAGAATTCAGGAAATCCTGCACAGTATAACTCTCTTTTAGAGACTCACATATCACATTAGTCACACTTATGTCTTCCAGAAAGGGAGTCTCAATAGCTCTATTTAGCATGGGTTGACTTAATTTATTTGATCGCAGACAGCTTTTATGGAACCAGCAAGCAGAAATTCATATCATAAGAAGTATTGAGCTAGTCTCTGTCCTTAAAATCTTTGGGCTCAATGAGCTTGTCAAATGATCAATGACTTCTAAGTTAGAAGCCTGCCTTATTTTAGGGTCAATTTCAGGTTCACTATTCCATGCATGGAAATGTGAGTTAGCGTCTAAGGATTATTTTTGTCCTAGTTACTTATGCCAGGGGTCAAGGAGTGAACATTAGGTTTGCCTCTGGGTTTGCTTGTGAAATGATTGCTCTTTCACTGGCAGCAATGACAATGTGAGTGTTCCTGTGGTAATGTAGACAAAGCTGGGAACGGCGCATAAGAGGGCTCAATGGTCTATCCTACATAGGAAAGGCACTATGAAAGCCTGGGCTGTTTGAGACTATATAAGCCAATTCATATAACTAACATATACCACTAGCAATTTTCTCAAAGATCTACTTGCAGAATTTTCTGATAGACTTGGAGTTTTGTAACTAGCAGGGTTTTTCACAGATTAAGTTGTTTCCGCTATATAAACACACAATATATAAGCTCATTATGGCAACTTGTTTTTCTATTTATCTGAGATAATACAAGACAATAATGGACCAATAGGGCCATTCTTCTGGAAGTGTCTTCCCAATAGAGTGGTTCTGTCATGAGAGCCATGGGAAGAAAACTGTGACAAATTTGTTATTTTAGTAAATGAGCCAAATTTTTTTCTGTGTTTGTTATAGTTCCAAATTTCTAATGTTTTGCTATAATTTCATAAAACTGTTGATGAACATATGCAATCACCTAATTAGTAAACTTTACTTTTAAAAAAGCAGAGGCATGGATAGAACTCTATGGTTACAGCACATGCATGTTAAACATCTCAGTTAGATCCTGACTATCAAAAGGAGGGAAGGAAGGAAAGAAGGAAGGAAGGGAGGGAGGGAGGAGATAGGGAAGAAAGGAATTGTCACCATAATTTTCTTCATCATAGGGAGTGTTTTCTTACTTGTTTGTCAGTCTGAAGTCAATCCAGTGACTCAAATGGATCCAGCATAAGACTCTGGATGAACTGCCTTGACATCACTAGTCCCAGATTTCTGACTCTCCATCTTTATTCTCTCAGTCTCTCCTGAAAGCCCTACAGAAATCTCCCTCCCCTACAGTGTTATTTACAAACTGAATGAAGACAATAAGTGTGATGCCATCCTTAGAAATGGCCAGATCAAAAGGAAAGTCAATCCAATGGTTCTAGTCATATTTTACCTTAGGGTAACATTGGCTACTGAACATAGAGATTCTTCAACTATTCCCTTCATGAAAACCCCAAGAGCCCCTTCAAGAAGAAGCAGGAGAAAGAGATGGAAAAGAATTCAGGTTAAATGATTCTCCTTGAAGTGGCTTTGGCAAAGCTTGATGCTGAGTCTGAGGCTCTACTTGGATTGAAAGAACTATTCTAAGGTTAGAGTCGTAAAACCTCAGCAGGCAGCCTGTTGATCATTTCTCTGGCAAGGCCTTGATAGAGAGGAAAGTAACTTGCCAGAACACTCGGACCTATGCTGAAGGATCAGAGAGACACAGTTTCAAGTGAAAGTTTACTTCAGCCACTCACTGAACAGACCAAGATTCATGTTTGGTACTGATGACTTAGATGTTTTAATAAATTGGTTTAATGTAGCTGTTGTGTGGCTTTCAGGTTTATACAGGAAAAAGAAACATATCCATTCCCTAGAATATTTCAGTTTCAATTCATCTTTCTTTGTGTAGTCAATAATGTTTCTAAAGTATTAAGATTGGTGGCAGCTAAGTACAGAATAACTGGAAGATGAGAACCATGGCCATTCAAGGATTAGAATATGCTAATTTAATGGGAACAGCTGACCCTCTAACTTATGACAGTCTCATAGTAAAATCCAATCACAGAAATTTTAAATTCTTATGAGAAATCTCATTATTTGAGAGGCAATCCCATTCCTTAGTCAAATCTGATATTCTGGTACACATTTCAATAAAAGTCAATCTCCCCATAAGTCTTTGCATTAAGCATTAAGAAATGGTTCTTCTAGGTGTATTTTTACCCCAATTTGTGGTCATCTTTCTGAAACTCACTCACAAGGTTATCTGCCCTGTTCTTTTTAACTTTCTGTGACTCCATATTCCTCTGATGGTAACGAACCAGGCAAGCGAGGCCACAGTGCCTTCTACCATTTTACGTAGTGTATATTGAAGTTAAAGGGGTAAAATTTTGAGTTTGCCATTTGAGTTTTCTCTCTATACTCTAGTGGCCACATGGTCTTAACCATGCAATTATGGACTCAGTGTGTTGATCTGCCAACTACTGAGGGTTTAGAGAACATGGACATTATATGCTGGCTCTAGAACAAACATTGCATAAGCAAGTTTGTTCCAGCAGATTTCTTCCACACTCCACTCCTGCTGCTCCACTTAAATTTATGTTCCTCCCCCTCCTCTGGTCTGTCAGAAGCACATCAACACACAACACCCTGTACACCATCAACAGAGAGACAGAACCAAAAGTATTATTTTCTCCTTTGATTGTCCTGATCCTAAGCACGTGTGTGTGTGTGTGTGTGTGTGTGTGTGTGTATGTGTGTGTGTGTGTGTGTGTGTGTAACTGGAGTATATATTAAGACTATTTCAAAGCAAGAGACACTAATATTAATCTACTACAATTATCCACCATTGTTCTGGTTGTATACATGTAGCATTATTTTCAAGACTTACAGTGGGCACTATTCTTTCAAATTGAGAATAGTGGTGTAGGAAAATCACTGGGCATCTTATATTAAACCATTGCAATTACAGTTCCTTTCTCCTAACACAATTCAGAGGCATTTGGGGCAGAGGAAGTGGCTGTCTGGGTAAATGCTTGCTTGTACAACCATGGGGATCTGAGTTCAAATTTCTGGAACCCACAAAAAATCTGGACCTGATTTTGAGCATATCTGTAATGTCAGTGGCCCAATAGTGAGACAGAAGGCAGAGACAGAATTCCCCAGAAGCTCCCAGGCAGCTGGCCTATCTAATGTGATGACAAACAAGAGAACTTGTCTCAAAAAAGATGGAAGGTGAGGGTTGACAACCAGAATTATCCTCTGTCCTCCATATATGTGCCATGACACACACACACACATACACACAAGAGAGAGAGAGACAGACAGAGACAGAGAGAGCAGATCAAGATCCAAAGATGGCATTTCATATTGTACTTCTGAGGTAAGTGAAAGGGTTATGCAACAGGTTCGGAACACAACTGACCAACAAGTTGTGGGTACAGACATGTGACATGGAGGGTACACCCTCTCCATAAAGTGAACTTCCTTTTGTTTTCCTGACCAACATCTCCTTTTCTGCTTATCTTCCTTTATATCTCGACCATTGCTCCAGTGTGGATCTTGAGGAATGCATTTAGTAAGTATTGCTTAGCTAGTGGAATATCAGCTAATAAGGTTAAAAGGTAACAAGATAGCTGACCCCTCGGCAGAAGCTCAGGTTTCTTTCCAGCCAGTGCATGCTAAGCCATATCTTCACATGCCTGGAGAAGCAGTTTAGAAATGTACTTTTAACTGGCGGCATCCTCCTCCCCTGTCTGCAAATACTGTAGGCCTTCTCTAGGGCACTCTCTTCTTGACTACCAAAAGAACAAAGTGCATCTTTCTATTAGATGCTATTGAAGGCTTGGAATCTCCTCAAAGACACACAGGAGCCAGAGAGTGCCTGGTAGATCAGTAATAGAATATTTAAATCAAAGTTCTTCTTGGTAGGAGTCCAAGTGAGAGAAGAAGTACTAGTAACCAGATCCTGGCCATGGCACAGAGAGCAGCAGCTGTGCTGAGGGCCTTTTGGACTGCTTGCCTGCACAGCCCAACAAGCCAGGGAGAGCACGGCTTTAAATGCCTGTTGGATTAGTGATAGAGGCAGAGCGGAGACCAGATTGCTTTGATTTCTGCAGAAACTAGCACATTAAAGTCAGGTGTTATTTGTAAGAAAGGCCTTAATTTTGACAAAATAAGGAGCCCCAAACTATGCATATGTTGTTGTGCCATGGTTATAAATTTTACTTCCACTTACTCATTGTTAATGCCTCATCTTTGTGCCCCAGGATCATGTTAGAGAAATGTGGTAGACAAAATGTGCCCCTCCAAAGATGCCTATACCCTGATACCTGAAAAAATCTGCATATATTACCTTAAGTGGCAAACTTGATTTTGCAGTTGTGATTAAGTTAGAATTTGAGTTGGAATAGTATTCTAAATACTGCAGGTGAGTCAGATATATATTCATGGGTCCTTTAAAGAAAGTGAATTTTCTGGGTTGTGGTCAGAAGTAAGTGTGGCATTACAGTAATAGTCATTTCTGTACCTCCTTTTTAAAAATGCACTTGAGCTGGGCATTGTGGTGTATCCCTGGAGTCTCGGCACTTAAGCAGATAGAAGCAACAGGATTAAGAACTTGAGGGAAGCCTAGGGTATAGAATGAGAATGCATCCAAGGTGTGTGTGTGTGTGTGTGTGTGTGTGTGTGTGTGTGTGTGTATGTGTGTGTGTGTGTAGAGTGAGAGGTGGGGGAAGAAGAGATGAACAGAGAGACAGAGAATAATTCCAAGAAAATGGAGAGAAAAGAATTTTAATATGAAAACAGAGTTAATCAAAAGAATGGGCAGGAGGTTTTCTTACTCTTTTCGTTTAGAAAATGGAGCTAGAGACCAAGAGCAAACAGTGTGAGCAGTCATCAGAGGCTGCAAAAGGCAAGGAAATACATTCCCTTGGAAGGTCACAGCTCTGTTCAACACCTTTGATTTAGCTCAGTGAGACCAATGCCAGATTTCTAACACAGAGAACCCTAACATCATCTACTCATTTGTGATGTGTTCAGTGAGAAACCTTGTGGTCATTAGCTATGGCATGAACAGGAAGTAAAAGTAGTAGGAATTAGAAGGAAAGTCCTTACTATAACCATTCTTTCTAGAAAACTCCTTCCTGGTCCCATGCTTAAAGCCAGGTGAGTCTTAAGAATCAAACTGTGGCATGTAGCTCTCTCTCCAGTGGAAAGACTATAGACAGAAGGAAAAACTACAGGCCCTTACTCAACATTTCTTGTGTGAGCTCACCATTACTGAAGCAAATGCATGAAATAAGCAAGTTGAAAGAAGAAATAGCTCCAAAATATTCAGTTCATGGTCACTTGGTCCTATCACTTTGGGGCTGTGATGAGGCAGATCATCATAGATCAGAGAGCATGGCAGAGTAAAATTGTGTATTTTATGGTGATTGGGAAGGGAGAAAGAGAAGAGGCTAGAGTCTCATAATTTCCTTTAAAGATAGTCCCAGTGACCAAACATCCTCAGTCTATGTCCCCACCTCCTAAATGTTCTATCACATCACCAACAAGGCCACATGTTGAAGAGCAAATCTTCAACTCAAGGCCTTTGATGAAGATTAAAGAAAAAAACCATAACACACTCCTAAATGGAGACTTAGTCAGTACAGTTATGTTCTAGGTTTGTCTACACTTTGGAATCGCACAACTGAATAACAAAAAATACTATAAAAATCCCATAAAGACTTAAGTAAATTTATGATTTCCTGTTGTGCCTGGGTATCTTAGGACATGTGGGTCCCATAGACCACATATGGGAATATTTAAACACAATCTTGATGTAGATAAACATGGCAACATTTCCTGTCAGGTATGTACTTGAGAAACATGCAGTAGTTTGACCAGAATATTATGTTAAAGGGAGAAGAGACAGTAAGGAAGGAGTCCTAGTTATTTGGAGCCCATGTTGGCAATGTGGATGAAGTTCCTTAAAAAGCAGAGACACATAAGACTCAGAGCAATCATGGGAAAAAACAAAGATTGCATTTGGCAGCTTGGACAGGAAGTGAGATCAGGACCACCTGACCAAAGCCTACAGACTCCATGCACCTCTGAGCCAATCTAGTTGATCAATCCCATTGCTTCAATGGCATACACTTGAGGTTACATTCACTCATGCTGAATTGGCTGAGACTCTGCTGGGATGTCTATTTGCAGCTTGAAATTAGTTCAGAAGAGAGTGGTGAGAGAGGTGACAAAGGCACAACAGATGGATCACCTAGAAGTAAACACTTTCCATTCTGTATGGCTTTTTTCATGCATGTCATATTGGGAAAGTCCTTTCCCACAAACAAGTGATTAGTGTTACTTCTGTAGTTTCTTTTGACACTATTCATTTTTAGCTAAAACTTGGATCTATGGGGAAGTATATTGGTATTATGTGAACCACTCTGTATTTTACAATTTACTTCCAATGTATTCCAGTACTAATGGTCATATAGTCTATAATGCCAGACACAGCTTCATACATTATCAAGTATACTTGTGTCAAAAGACAAACATTGAACTAGATTGCAAAAAAAAAAAAAAAATGAATTGTAGGCTAATGAGGTGACTCAGTGGGTTAAACCCTTGCTGTGTAAGCATCATGACCAGAGTTCAGATCCTCAGCTGCCTTGAAAATGTCAAGTATGTAAGATGGCCCACCTGTGATCCTTGTACTCAGGAGAAAGTGACAGGGGATCCTCAAGGCAAGCTCGCTACTAAAGCAAGTCAAACAAGCAAGCTCTAGGTTCAAGTGAGAGGCCTTGCTTCAGTATATAAGGTGGAAAGCAACTAATGAAGATACATGGCATCAGTCTGTGGCCTTGGAATGAATGCACAGAAAACTGAATATTTACTTGTAAACAGATCCACCTACACATATGAGAACACACACACACACACACACACACACACACGAATATCACATACACATGCAAAAGAAAAAAATGTAAATCATGTCATATTTAAAGAGCCTAATATGTAATTGATTCTGGAAAAACTAGTTACAAGTAGATGCGTCATAAAGAAATACATAACTAGATATTAAAGGAAAAGCTCTGCCCAATGGCAACAGAAATACAGAGAACCCTGAACACCATGCTTCACCTGTGAGATTGGTAGAGATCCAAATGTCACTGCCAATCAAAAATGACAAAAACATAGTATGTGACCCAGCCATTTCTCCTCAATAAATTTTCATTAAAGGTGAAATTATATGAATTGAAATGACCTATGTGTAAGATTTTTTATTACAACTCTGCATACAACTTAAAATAAAAAAAAATGTGAAAGACTATCCATTACTTGATAAATAAGTCCTCATACTAAATGTAATGAATGAACAAGGGAAATTCTCCTTGAGTAAGTACTATTATGAAGTTTTTTTTCAATGTATGGAGAAGGCGTTTTGGTATCACATCTTGGACATGATGCAGCATTATGGTGAGTAGAAGTCAAAGATACCACTGAACAGTCTAGAATAAATGGAGCTCATTTCCAGCCTAGAGTTACCCAATTCTAAAAATTATCCCTAGTGCCTGGAGATGAGAAATGCTGTTCTAGAATGGTGGTACAAACTGATTATATGACTTCTAAACTGTTGGGCTTTAGAGCCAGGAGTGAGTGGGAACCTGTCATCATTTTCTACTTTGTAGTCATTCAATTCCATATCATAAATGCATGTATTGCCTCTTCAAAACTACATCATTATTTCCTATTTTTCCCTTTCCTTCCTGCCACCCTCTTCTCTTTCCCTCCCTCCTTCTCCTCCCCCTCTTCCTCCTTCTCTAAGCCATTGTTGAACTTGGGAAAGCCCTCAAAGGTTGTGAAGAAAGGTCTTTGATTTGACTTTCTAGATTCTTCGCACCTGGCTCTTGTTCCCTTGAAAATGTCAAGAATCTCATACCACCATAAAGGAGGTGATCTCTTGAGGAAATGATTGCTAAATGAGAGAGGACAATATGTCCTACAATTTTAATCTATTTTGTTGGAGCAAATGGGCTTTAATGAAAATAAATATCAGAAAAATCAGGTCCAAATCACTAGAAGTTGAAAATGTCTAAGTCAATGTTTTCTCCTGAGTGAAGGTAAACATTACATAAAAGGCACTGATAGTGTGAAGGTGCCTTTGGATTGGAAGTGACAACCGTGACTTTCTCCAAAGACCTCTAAAGATCCCTCTAGAATTATTTCATAAAGTGCTAGTGCTGTAAATTACTTTGACTGACTTCTGCTTAGTAAATTACTTTGGCTGACTTCTGCTTAGTATCTCACAAAATAGCGTTAGAAGGCAGTATGATTTTATTTACCATTAAAACTATGTTCTCTGTCTCTCTTTCTCTCCTCTCTCTCTCTCTCTCTCTCTCTCTCTCTCTCTCTCTCTCTCTCTCTCTCTGTGCGTCTATGTGTATTTCACTCTGTCTCTCTGTTTCTGTATCTGTATCTGTCTTTCTCTGTATGTTTCTGTCTTTCCCTCAATTGCCAAATGGCCAAATCTATTTTCCCAAGATAAAGCCACCAATAGGGACCTTTCATATGCCAGAACTAAGTTTTTTGGGTCAAGATAGCAAGGAGTCTGGAGAATTGTACAAAGCAATGGCATGGTGAGAATCACCGTTCCAGATTTACTTTCATTTTCTCAATCTTTTCCTCTTTATTTCAGCATTTCTATTCAATCTTTCATTATCTTTTTAGATACAAAATTATTTTGTGAGGTTTAAGATTCACTTTCTGTGTTTTTGGGTTTATTCAGATGATCCTTGTTGGACTAGTGAATTTGAGAGGACCCACTGTCTTGGCTTCTCATATTGTTTTTGTGCTGTGATCTGGGCATGTGAACTGCTCTATTTTGTAGCATGTCTGATGTGAGAGTCTAGCCTGCCTCAAGCAGGGCTGGTACTGGAGCTTCATGGCAGAGCTACAGCTGGGAGTATAGAGATGGTTCTAAGCAGAGAAACCAAGGAAAACCATTGTACAAGCTGTACATACATTGTCAAAACACATCACATGTAAAATATATATGTATATATATGTGCATGTGTATGTATACACATATATATGTGTATGTACATATGTGTATGTACATATATATGTATACACACACACATATATATGTATATATATTTTGTAGCAGCAATGAGTCGTAAGGATCAGTCACCCTAAGCATAGAAAGAAATGATCTCTTTCAACACAACAGAAGATGCCTCATGACTGCGCTCCTCAGCAAATAGACAATATTCAAACAAACATCACTTACACTTGATATTTCAACACCCTTTGGGCTACTCATTACCTTTTTCCTGTTTCATATTAAAAACTGTATAAAAATGAGAAACCAGTGGACGGAGGGGGGGGTCAGACTGATGTCTTTTTGTGCGGACAACTGTAAGTCACCGCTTTCACTCACAAGGCAAACCCAGGACAGACAAAGCCCCTATTATTTACAGCAGCAAGAGGGAGATGTGACAATAGGATCAGAGTGGATTGGACTGAGTCAAAAGCAACATTGCCTTAGGCACGGCAGACTTAAGAGCTTATTTTGCTAGAATAATTTATCCCATCATTCCAGATAGTCAAGGGACAGGATATGGAGCCAGACTAAGGATGCTTGGTTAAACTTCCTCCCTCCCCAACCAAAGGATGTGTTCTTTTTATGAAAACAAAATATTATTTTAAAATGGGCAACAAAAAAGAGAACAATAAAGAAACATATATACTATTAAAAAGTTACACATGTGACAAACTTGTCTGAATTCAATGAATTTATAACCATGATGAGGGAAAGAATACACAGAGACACATGTAAGTTATACCCGATATCCCCTTCCACAGTCCTACCTTTTCATTAGACTGTAAGCATTCTGTGAAAGCTTTTCAAGGTCAAGGTGGTTATGGATCTTACTGTATCTGCAGCTTAGATTCTTGTTGAAAAAAGAATGGTATAGATGCTGATGGGGAGTATCCGAACTCTAAAACACAGTTTCTTCACTAAGGATTTAGAAAGCAAATGAGGGCCTAGGTGATGGCTCCGGTTTAAAGTGCTTGCTGTGCATGAATGAGGAACTGAGTTTGGATCCCCTGCACTCATGTACAATAGCAGAGGCTGAAGTTTATACCTGCAATTCTAACCCTGAAGAAGTGGAGGCAAGGGGATGCCTAGGGCACGGCTCACAACCCTAATAGATCTACCATGTTGGTGAGGACTGGATTCATTGAGTGTTGCTGTTTCACTAAAGAATGTAGGGCGAGGAATTAGGGAAGCACCTAATAACCATTTGTTTTCTTACAATGGTATGCTATGTGGTCTCATAGCCTGTTAAGTAGTAAGAACCCATGCCATGCTTGTCCCAATGTGACCACTGCAATAGCAACAGAGGGGTGGGAAATCCAGTTCTTTCTGTGTTCATAACACGAAGATTGCAATATTGCAAGAATGATGGGTTCTGCATTTTGGCCTTTACATAGGGAGTTACGGATTTTCTTGACACTTAAAATGAGTCAGCTGGAAATGTATACTGTTCGAATACAAAAAGTAAAGGAAAAAGCTGGTAAATCTAGAAAAAGAAGGGATTTTTTCTCAGAGGAAACTTCAGTTTGAATCTCAGCTCTAAATCTTTAATTGTGGAAACTCTGTATTTATACCTGAAAAATGGAAATTAGTTCTTCTAACAACTAGTTTTTGAGAAACACCCTGATTCTGGAGTGTGTATGTGCATCTCTCTCTCTCTCTCTCTCTCTCTCTCTCTCTCTCTCTCTCTCTCTCTCTCTCTCTCTCTCTGTGTGTGTGTGTGTGTGTGTGTGTGTACATGTATATGAGTGTATATATGTGTGTTTCTCTCTGTGTGTGTATTATGTGTGTTTGTGTGTGTGTGTCTTATATATGTATGTGTCTTATAACCATTTAACCGGTCCCCATGCTGACGAAGAGAGGGGAGAGGGAGGGGAGAGAGAGAGATTCCTGGGCTTTTGACACCTAAAAGTCCAACCCTAGTGGCACACTTCTTCAAAAGACCATATTTCCTTACCTTTCTAATCATTTCAAATAGTGCCACACTTTGATGTCTAAGTATTAAAAAATATGAGCCTATGATGGGCATTATTATTCAAACCATTACAGTCTGTGTATATGAATATGTGTCTGTATATGAGTATACCTGTGGTGCAGAGATTTAAAATTCACCTCAAGATTTTATTCACAGTAAGTGTTGGTAGGAATAGAGTTGGAGCCTAGAAGCCAAAGCCTTGGACCCTGCACAGCCACCATCTTTGGGTTTATGTTATGTGGATAGAGTATATTTTATCACTGATGATATCACTAGCAACAAAAGTAACATATCAAGTCTCAGAATTGAAGCTCATTTGATACATGATGCCTCTTTTGTTATCTATACTTTTCTAATATTAAAATATTAGAACATTTTCTTGATTGAGGGACAATATAAACTAGAAGTTTGCTCCTGAATTTGTTCCTCAAATCTCAAAAAGAGATTACAATGCAAGAATCAGCAGGTTAGATGGAATTACAGGAACGAAGTACTCAGGTGTTATATTAGTAGAGGTCCCTATGGATGGTGTTTTCTTCCTGCACAGCCCCAGTTATAGTCTATTGTTTCCAACATCATTGTTAAAAAATTTAATAAACACCCGCAAGAAAGGTAAGCAAGCATAGGGAGCAGCAGTGATGCCCACAGCATCCATTTAATTCCATATTTGATCACCAGGAACCAAGTGTGTGTCCCTCATCAAAAGTGTTAATCTGCCACATTGCTTCTCAAATTCAAGTTTGCAAATTGATCTGTGAATATTTTGGAGTTTCTAAAGAACTGAAATTTATCAATCACAGTCTGGGAGACTGAGGAGACAGCCCAGATGGTAAAATCTGTTGGCCACTCAAGGGTGAGGAGCCAATCTTGTATCCAAATTGTCCACATAAGAAGGCAGGTGTGTTGATGCCTGTAATCCTAGGATAGGGCAGGTGGTTCCAGGAACTCGCTGACCAGTCAGCCTAGCCAAAGCAGTGAGCTTCAGGCTTAGTGTGAGACCTTGCCTCAAAACAAGAGGGAAAGGGACCTAGGAAGACACCAGATAATGACCTATGGCCTCCATACTTGAATATGTGCTCTCTCTCTCTCACACACACACACACACTAATCAGAATTTGAGAGAACTCACTGATCATGATTTTAAACCAAACTTCTCAGAAGCCACGGAAGCACACTGGAGGGAGGCTGCATGGGAGGTCTCCCCAGAGGGACTGATCTTTCTCTTTAGAAGGAAGATCCATGATTTTGATGGCTGCGATCTAGAAACCTTTAGGAGCCAAAGGAGTCATCACCTAGTAATTTAGCATCTACCCTGTGGTTCACTGGTGGTTCTTTTCATGTTCAAGAGGGAGGGTTGTTCAAACAATATAGTTGGTTTGAAAGGCTTCCAGGGCCAATGCAAACACAAAGTGGGTTGCCCAGAAACCACACATTGTTTCCTTTAGACAAAAGATAATGATGCTCTAATGAGATTTACCCTTTATTGCCCTCTCTGGAACACAGCCTCAGGAAGAAAACCCACAAAACCAAATTGTTAGTCCCAACATTTACAATATTTTGCAGTGACCCCAATCCCTTTTACTTAAATGCTGGTACTTGTGTTAAGTGTTTGTGCTGTTTAACTCATCTATCCCAACCTCATGTAATCTCAAAAGTGCCCTCCCAGAGAGAGAGAAAGAGAAAGAGAGGAAATGAGTAAATGAGGAAAAACACTAAGAGGTTTGCTGATAGAACCTCCAAGAAAAAGTGATTCTGAGATATTCACCAACTGATGGGAAGGGTAGGTGACAAGGCAGCATTATTTTGAACTATATAGAGAGGATGTATAGTGAAAAATAACTGTGCTAAATAGTATTGTTCATTTAGCCAAAAGCATGTAATAAATAGCCTAAAGTAGGAAGGAGGACATTACCAGGTTGATAGACCTTTAAGGATTTGATGATCATTGTGGGTATAGAACTCACTGGAGCCATTAATGGTGTCCTCAAGAAGATCTATTGGGTTTCCATCTGTATGAAAACTACACTTCTGAAAGTTAGCTATGACCTTCCTCCCTAGATCAATGGGGCATTTCTCTGCCTGCTTGACTTCAGTAGAACTGTGACCAGGTGACACACCTTTCCTAGATACTTCTTGGTCTATGTGGCACAGTTTTTTCAGTATTTATCTTGTTTACTTCTGGTTCCTTTGCAGTCTTTTTCCTCTGCTGCTTCCTTCTCAGCATGGTTCTCTGTGACCAGGGGACATTATTTTCAGCTCTTGTTTTTTTCTCCAAGATCTGTAATCATACTCCTCTACCCTGCTTTCCTGTCCTTGAAATATGCTTCACAGCCATTTGCTTCTCTTGTCCATCACTACCATCCTAGCCTCCAAAGCCACTGTTTTGTCATCTAGATTATTCCAATGCCTCTTGTGCTCTTCTCCCATAAGTCTTTAATTCTCTACAGAGCAGTTGAGTTCTTGGTTTTCAAGGCATCAAATTACAACTTGGAACTTTGTTGCTTTAAATGCCATATTGTGTTTCTCACTAAGCACAGAATAAAGTCCACATAGTCCCCACTTTATCACAATCTATAAAGCTGTCCATGATTTGGTCCGCATCTTTTCTCTTTCTCCTCCCCCTCCCTCCCTTTCTCTCTGTATAGCCCAGACTAGCCTGGAGCTTAGTATGCAGCTCAGGGTGTCTTTGAACCTCAATCCAATATGGGGATAGCAAACATAGGTCATTATGTCCAGCCCCGAGATTCATCGCTGTTTGTCTGTGTGGAGCTAGAGGTCAAATCCTACATGCACATGCTGAGTAAGCACTAAACCAATGAGATACATTCCCCGTCCCTTCTGAGCCATGGGATGGCTCCTCTTGGCTGCTAAACTCTAAACACTATTTGAAACATAATCACTAAGAGTAACACCTAGGAAAAGGGGGATATTATGTATTGTGTGTCTAGTGCCTATAACAGTGCCTGGCATATAGTAGGCTCATGGAAAACATCTGCTGAGGATTATGGGTAGAAGAAAATACTGAAGTAGAAGCTTCTATAGAATGGGGAAGCCTGGGGACAGATCAGGTGCCAGCAATAATTTCACCAAGAACTTGTGATAGAATCATAAAAGAAAGGCATAACAAAATTCTGAGCTGAGCTACAGAATTATTCTTAAGACACCTCCTTATATACAGTAATTAAAATAAACATAGGACAGCCTCCAAAGCCACAGAGAAACTTTGTCTCAAAAAAAAAACCAATAAATAAATAAATAAATAGAGGGTCAGAATGTTGGATTGCATTTTAAAAAATTATTTACACTTTATATACAGAGGCAGGGTTTCTTCATCCTATATCTTGAGAATTAGGTTATTCCAGCAAGCCTACTTGCCTCATGGTTCCCATCTCTACCTCCCAAGTGCTGTTATTGCTGGCAGGCCATTACATGTGTTGACTTTTTTTGTGGATGCTGGAGATCCAAACTTCAGCCTTCATGCTTGTCTAGGCAAGTACTGTGGCCACTGAGCCATCTTTCTCTCTCTTGCTTGGCTCTTTGATCTTTCCACAGATGTATCTTGTCTGAAAATGACCTGAGCATCATGGAAAAGTACAGGAAAGGGGAGATGGTGGGGGGCCTGGCAGCATCACATGATCTGGTTCCTGGGAAAGGCTCTGCACATGGGTGAGTGAGATACAGTGAGCCAGATTCTTGGGTTCTTACTAGCTTTGCTGGTAATCATCTGGACAGCATGACACTCAGGCTTTATAAGAAAGGGATACTATGTGAAAGCGCTGATCTCTTGCCCATCTCCCCACCACCACACTGAAGAAATGCTTTGCTTAAACACAGGCAAGCAGTCTGAAGAGCTGTTAGACCTCAGCTTCCATCAATGCTGACCATGCATACTTCATATGCCGGCTCTTTTGTTTCTGATTCTTATTAATGAAGACAGGATTAATGAAGTTTACCCTTGCCAGTGGACCAGATCTCAGATAATTACAGTTTAGGTAAATATTCTTGACTGTGATTTAGAGTAGGGGTGCACATAAAGAACCCTAATTCTCTCTCAGGTTCTAACTCAGATCGTGAGTGTCAGCGTTCCTCCCAGTATATGCACTCAGGATCTGCCTTTCTAGTAAGTTCTCAGGTATGTCTGCTTCACAGCAGCATTTAAGGAACACAAGAGTCTTTATTGAATTTGTATTGCACACCAATAACAAATATTATGAAATTTGCTCTTGGGAAAGATGTGCCAATATTTGTTTGGAAACAATATGTTAGAAAGTATTTGATAAGCTTGGCTTAAGGTAAAAGTGGTTCTGTTTGATGTTAACAAGAAACATTCTCTGCAAATACTTTAAAAGTTCAGTGGAAGTCCATTTTGTTTACATTATTTATAATTAGGCTGATCTAAGCAAAGATCTAAACAGAGAGTTATAAAATGCAGAAAGGACACCAAACATCATGAGCACATGTGCATTCAGTAAATATTTGCTGCATGAACGGTACACTTAAATTTGCTGTATTTCCCAAATAAAAAGCAAAGGAATGATGCCTTTAACCTCCCAGATTTTTTTCCTTCTCAAATATCACTTATGGTCTGGATGTTTGAATAATAGCAAATGCAACATCTGTAATTTCTCAAAAAATATTGATCTCCATTCATTTGTTCAATACATAGTCATTGTCCATATTTTATGTGGTGAGACATATGCTAAATTATAGGAATATGATAGACTTGGGTTCTACTCTCATGGAGTTTTCTGCCAGAGAGAACCAGTAAGTCAACTATGCTGGAGAAGATTGACCAGTGGGGAGACAAAAGAAATCTCAGGAAATGTAGACAGAACTTCAATCAAGGCCACAAACCAGCTTAATATTTGTTTCATTTTGGCTATTGCCTCAAGGTGACTCTGCTTGAATTTTTTTCATTATGGTTCAGAGCCTATAAAATGAAAAAAAGCTGAAGAAGAATGTATATGTGTTTATGTGAAGGAATGTGTGTGTGTTCTTGTGTGTGACCAGACACATTTGTATAGGTGTCGATTCATATGTGTGCATATGATATTGTAAAGCAGAAGTCAACTTTGGTCATCATTTCTCAGGAGCAGTCCTTAGATTGGCAGTCCAGAAAGCCCCAGGAATTTGCTTGCCTCTGCCTTCCCAGTGCAGGGATTTTTATAAAGGTGTGTGCCTCCATGCTCAGCTTTTTACATGGGTGCTGGCAACTGGACTTGTGTTTTCTTGCTTGTTCAGCAAGCACTTCACTTATTACAAAATCTCCTTAGAGCTGAAAAATACTAGTTTTATATGTCCAGAATTGGTAAGTATGTAGAGACAGAAAGTGAACAACTGATTGTCTGGAGCTTTAAAAGGGTGAAGGGTACGACAAGTAAACTATAACCCACTACCATTATTGGGATGAAAGAGGGTTGGGAGTATATGTAAGTGATAGGAGAGCATGCACATGGTCCTGTATTTAATCCTTAGCATCAAAAGGAAGAAAACCACTGTCTAGCTTTCTTAATAGCCCACTTACTTAGTTCTTAAATGTTTGAGAGGATATCAATAATATTGGAAAGCAGATTAATAGCCCCTTGCCTTCATACCTTCCCTGTTTCAATCTTGCAATCTTTATTTATTTGCTTTGTTTTTTGAGACAGGGTTTCTCTGTGTATGTAGCCCTGACTCTCCTGGAACTTGTTATGTAGACAAAGCTGACCTTGATCTTAGATATCTGCCTGTCTCTGCCTCCCAAGTGCTAAGATTAAAAGCGTGTGCCACCACCACTAGGCTCCCTGTTGCAATGTTGCTCCTGCCCACATCTGCGTTCTCCAGAACCCATCCATCAAGCTGTACCCAAACATATCCATCCAGGAAAGACTTGTTTTTTACTAATTAAATTTGTTTTTCTCTGACAATTCCATGCATGTATATAATACATTCTAAATTGTTCTCAACCATATCTAATCTCCCTTGTCATACCACATACTTCCCTAGACACCCTCTTTTCCACATTCACATCTCTGATTTGTTTTGGGACTCACTGGGTTTAACCAGGGCCATCTGTGTGACCATAGGTTTGGAATGGTTCATTGGAGCTTCCTTGGCTCACCAGTGACAGAAAATTTCACAGATGTTGCCTCACCTAGCTTCTGATAGCCTTTGTTCTTCCTGTTTTTGCAAGGTCACCCTCCTGGATTTCCTTTCTGCACTGCACTGGAAAGGCTGTTTGTAGTTGGGTGTTTCTTTGGGCTGCCAGCTCACAGATAATGACATGGAGACTTCTTATTAATTGTGAAAGCTCAGCTCATAGCTTAGACTTGCTCCTCATTAGCTCTTGTACCCATTTATATTCATCTATGTTCTATCACATGACATTGCCTCTCTGTGTCTCCTAGCATTTCCTGTATGCCTAGATTCCTCCTCCTCTTTCTTTTTCTCCTTGAAAATCCTGCTTGTATCTTCCACCTAGATATTGGCTGTTCAGCTTCTTATTCTTTTTTTCTTTTTCTTTTTCTAGACATGGTTTCTCTGTATTGTTTTGGAACCTGTCCTGAAACTAGCTCTGTAGACCAGGCTGGCCTCGAACTCACAGAAATCCACCTGACTCTGCCTCCCAAGTTCTGGGACTAAAGGCATGCACCACCAATGCCTAGCAAGCTGTTCACCTTCTTATTATATCAATCACAACAACACAACAACAAATACCCCACAACATCTGTTTGTCCAAGAATTCTACCCACATCCTCATCCCAGTTCTCTTCTGCTTACAGGTAACCCATTCTTTCTGCCACTACACAGCCAGGTAGAACTTCCTGCAGCCTATCTAAGCGTCGAAGTTTCTTTCCTAGTGCATATAGACTTCCTGTCCTCATGGAATATCTCTTTGCCTGTCTCTTACAGTAAATACTCAGCTCCTCCCCCACAACATCCATTGGATAGATGCACATAACCTAGATTTTAATTTCTTCCTTGTTCTTGAGTCTATTAAAAGCTAAATTTCTCAATTTTTTCCTCCCTTTCTGTCCCCATATACCTTTGATTTGGGCCAGCAGTTTTGATTTCATGGCTCTTTCAAAAAGGCAATCACATCATCTCCAATTTCCAAGGTTACAATTTTTTTTTGATCTAGGATGCTATTAATTCCCTTCATGTGTCACAATTTATGGAGGTTCACAGAGCATTGATGATGAACAAATGGGTCAGTTAATGAACACAGCTTTAACAAAAGTGCCAATTATTGAGGACATGTAAGTGGAGAGTGGTTTTACTCTTGGTATTCATTTCTGATGTGTTTTCAACACTTTTTTCTTCAGTTTTTCCATAACTCCATCTCCACTGGCATGCTTCAAGTCTCCTGGTTGTCTCTGATTATGTTTGTTTTCTTTGGTCCAAAGCCTTGGATTTGCCCTCCAATTTGTCTGAATTCACCATCAGTTGTCAATAGCAGCTAACTGGAAGGAGGCAGAGAGCCCGAGAAGTAACACCAACCAAACCAGACTTCTTGTTTCAATTAGATTACTTAATACAGGGTTTTCCAGTTCTCTTCAGACCCATTAGCCAACTAAGTATTTTGAAAAACTGTCAGGGAAGAGAGGTTGCAGTATTTGACAGACATGAGTGAATGAATCAGAGAGGAATGGAGCTTGAGCTCTTTCCTAACATTTATATATGGATATAATTTTTTTATGAACCGAAGAAATGAAGGGTGACTTACTGTTCTTGCACAGTATTACTAGTGCACTTTTTATATTTATGCAATTTAAAAATAGACTTCTATATGCATTATTGTATGACTATTCAACATCACTATTTCTAAATATAACCTATGTGTTTTTTGTTGTTGTTGTTGATATCTAAAATTTGCAGTGTGTCATTATCACAAGTTGAGTGTTGCAAACTAAAGTCCTTCTTAACATCACTAAAGGTCTCTAAATACTGTCTTAGTACCCCCCCCCCAGAGGTCTCTAAATACCATAGGTATTTCATATGTATTATTACATTTTTTAAAGTATGTATATAATATTTCTTTAAAGAAAATGTTTTGTAATCTCCGTTTCTTCTTAAATTCATGTTTCATTTTAGCTTTCCCAGTAGACTCTATATTTGTAAGTCTTTTACCTTTTATTCTGACTTTCTTTTCAGTTTAAGAAAGTAAGCACGTGGGTTTTTAACTTTTCTTCAGTGGCCATAAAGCTTAAAATATTAAAAATTTCTTGTGGATTAATCATTTTAGTCAAAAACAGTAGTTGACTAAATAATATAAATATGTTATGAACTTAGTAACTAGTTGTTAAACCTAGAATTGTACATTTCCCTGGCTTGCCTCTTTCTAGGGATGTCCCATGTGAGGAGCTGTTTTTGTTATGTGGGCTTTGTAAATGGATGCTTCTGGTTTCTAGGAAGTAAGAGGAGACCAAGCAAAGATATAGGTGGGGTTGGATGGGACCAACCCCTTTCTGTCCACAGACAGAAGGGGACACTCACAGGGGCAAGAAGCAGAGGTGTTTGTTTCAAACTAGGCACATTTCCTATCCAATTTCTTAGGAGAGAAGCAGCACATGGAGCTTGAGGGTCTGTGTACCGGTTACTATTTAGCTTCCCATGAATATACAACATCCTGAGTACCAGTATGGTCTGACCACATGCCTGCTTAAAGATGGGTACAGAATTCCTGTAATCCTTAGAGAAGAGATTGCAGAGGACATGAGGCAGTGGTCTAAAGAATGGACAGCAGTCTAAAATGGAAGGAATAAAGAATCTGCTAAACAATGAGTACTGAATCACAGGCAACTGGTAGAAGGAATTTTCAAAGGTGAGTTCCTACGCGTGATGGCTACATATGTACTAACTCAACAGCTGAAGACTGTGTGACAAGTATCATTTCCACTTTCCAGAAAGCTGATATGACTTAAAAGTTGAAGATCGATCTTGCAAATATCAAGCAAAGAGGTCAGCAGGCAGTAACCAAAGTAACCAAACCTGGCTGGATTCTTGAGCCTGTCAACACAACCAGAAACATTCTTGCTGTACTCTGTAATGCATAAGTCAGATACTTTGACTTACATGCATACCCCTGAGGGGGATTCCACAGCCTGGGACATTGTTCTGGTTCCATTCTATTGCTCTGACAAGTAACTTTACCAAAGCAATAAAGGGCAGGAAAGAGTTTATTTGACATTTATTCCCAGCCCATAGTCTATGCTTAGGGAATGGTACCCCCATAGGGAGTTGGGGCCTTTTATACCAATTAGCAATTATGACAATGCCTTGGGTCTGGAGGGATATCTCAGTGGTTAAGAGCACTGGCTGCTCTTCCAGAAGTGCTGAGTTCAGTTCCCAGCAACAATATCATGGCTCACAACCATCTGTAATGAGATCTGGTGCCCTCTTCTGGCCTTCAGGCAAACATGCTGTCTACATAATAAATAAAATCTTAAAGAGAGAGAGAGAGAGAGAGAGAGAGAGAGAGAGAGAGAGAGAGAGAGAATGCCTCACAGACATGCCCACAGGTCAATATGATAAATAAATGCCTCAAAGACATTACCAAGGGTCAACATGATAAATAAAAGCAATAAATTAAGCCCTTCTTTTCAAGTGAGTCTATGCCAGGTCAAGTTGACAGGTGTTACTAGGACTGGCATTAAAATCCTCAAATTTAAAAAAAAAAAAGAAAGAAAGAAAGAAAAAATTGGCACTAGTAATTTCTCAGGGCAGGTCTCATTTCATCTAGGAAAAACTTCCCAGAGATGCACAACTACCCATGTCAAAACCAATTAACTGAAAGGAGACAGGGTAATTTATTGACTTGAACCAACTTTCCACAGCATGGTATGTAGCAAGTTCAAAGTGAACTTAGAATTCAAGGCCTGAACAGAGCATGGTTCTTCTAGAGGGTGAATAGGGCTGTAAGTTCTGAAGTGGCAAACAAGCAGTCTCAGTTTGCTGGCTTAAAGGGAAACACTGAGTTGGTCGCTGAGATCTGACTGTTAGGAGAGCAGCAGATGCACAGGAAATTATCGTAGAGCCATAGGACACAAGGGACCCAGATACAGGAGACTTGGGGAATGTTTGGTAGGCAGGTGGGCATATTAATGGAGACTTGTTAGCAGAAGGCTATTGGCTGAAGTCAAAAGTATGGATGAGGAATAAGATGGGATTAAAAAAAAAAAAAAAAAAAAGCCCTACGGAGGAATGTCAGTCTGTTGAGGGAAGAAAAGAAATAAAGTGGAAAAATATAGAGAAAGTAGATGCATAGTCTCATGAACTCCAGAGGAAGTAATGGGGTTTGGCTTGGCTTTATCAAACATGATTATGAGCTGCTGTCACTCTTAAAAACTGTGATGTAACAAAATCAAGAATCTGGAAGGAAGAGTTAGCAGGCAAACTTTGCTCTTCCCACAGCATCTTAGACAGGCCGGTCTGACTTTTATGGACAGGTACACAGGAGAAATCTCTCCTATGTGCCCGAGAAAAAGCAATCCAGGAACACAGTACCATCCTGACAGGGTAGGAAAGACTCCGCTGAATGCAGTCAGTGTGCTGTGGCCAGCCTCTTGGGCATCAGTCTCAACTCCTTATCTAAAAAGAAGTAACAGACTGTCTGATGACTGGGAGAACAGTGGCATTAGCTACAAAATGCTTCACAGACTACACTTCTCTTCCTTTCAAATGAAACTCACAGAGACTTCTTGGACAGTGATGTGATGTGAGCTGTAAATGGAGTTCTTAATTGGTCTTCATAATAAAAACCCAGAGTAGGGTATTTCCGCCTACCGCTGGTCTTGTCCCGCCACCGTGCCAGCCCCAAATAACACACAGAGACTCTGTATTTGATATAATGCTGTTGGCCAGGTACTAGTTTCTAATCAGCTAGCTCTTTCCTAAGTATTAGCCCATTTCTATTGATCTATGTATTTCCACATGGTCTCATCTTACCGGGGAATGGGGCAGGTGTCTCGTCTCCCCAGTCTCTCCATGCTGACTCCTCCTTCCTACTTCCTCTTTCCTCCTTGTCTCCTAGTCCTGCCTATCTTGCTTTCCTATTGGCCAACAGTGCTTTATTCATTAACCAGTATGAGGAACATATTTACAGAATGACATCTCCCATCAAGTCAGACATAGAGGAAAATGCTGAAAGATCAGAGAGAAGAAGGAACAAGTCATCACCACACCTTTCTTCCTTAGCATTTCCACAGACAAGAGAGCAAGTTCCTATTTCCCCCTCCTTACATCCGGTTTCCACCCAGCTATCTCACTTCCTGTCTGTACAGACCTCCAGACCTCTATGGTTAGCGAGTGGCAAGACAGGCTTTATTTGTAAAAGCAAGGTTATCCCAGAGTCAGCTCCATTTTTCTCCTCACAGTAACATGGTCTAGTGGGTGATAATTAACACCATTTTATCAAGGGAAATATGGAGGAAGCCAGCAGTGAACCATATCCAAGGTCCAGAAATCTATTATACTTCCCATGCTGATGCATGGGACCAAAACAGCAGCCACTCCTGTCTATATATGTCACAGCTGCCAGAGAGTTCTCTGGTCCATTTCTTTATGGAATATAATAGTCTGTAGTCATATTGCCTTGGGGTTGCATTGCCTGTTCCGACTATATGCCACCACTTTCCTCAGAGATTAAGAACTTTGATTATTCGGATACATTTGCTAGCCACAGATCAAAATACATAACCATAAATCATATTTTCTTTGGTTGAAAAATCTTTTTTAAAAGCATAATATAATTTTTTTCAGATGAAATGGAATTGGTCTTGGGATGAAATGATGGTCAGTTCGACCCAGACAATGTCACTTGGAAAAGTAAATTACTCCATTTGGATTTCAAACTCCTGTATCATGAGGGGTGCTTTGATATTTCTGCTTTGAAATTGCTAGCCGTTTCCGAGTCTTTTCATGACACTTCAGAGATTTGTAGTGAGGACTTCTGAGTTTGCCTCTCACAATATTTCAACTTCTCTGGCTTCAAGTGCATTGCAGTCACTCCTTTGTAGTCAGAGGATCACTGCATTTGAACTTGATGTGACCTTATAATCAGAGACATTCAAATTAATAGTCAAATGTCCTTTTACTATTTATTTTTTTCAGATAGGCAAAATTTATGTGTGGTAACACCAAGCGTTTGCAAGTATATACAGCACAAAATCAGAGACCCATATTTTACCTCAGGGAAAGAGTGCTAGTATCAGTGCTTGGAAAGCAACCTATGGAAACTAGTCCAGTTCCAGCTGATTACAGCCCGTGACCCAGCATTTGCCCCTTGTCTCCTGGAAAAATCTGCAACCAGCAGGCATAAATAAACAGATGTTTGGAGTGTTAGTTGTAGCGCTATAGACTCCAGAGCACAAGCAGAAGCGCTCTGCAGTCACTCAGTAAGATGAATGGATATGATCCATTTTAACAGAGAGGGATGAACAGATGTCTGCAAGTACCCACAGATGTAAAATTGCAAGCATGCAATTCTGAAATGGAAAGTAGATGGTGATATTATTTATGTAAGGAATTATCACACCCTTTCAAAAATACTCTTGCATAAAGCATAAACTAAAACATAAGCAATGAATGGTAGAGGGCAGAATGCTGGTCATCTCAGTGAGGACATTCAAGAGGAGTTAGAGGAGGGTCCTGCGGGGTTGTCTCTCTATATATTCATAATACTTTTTCTCAAAGTTGAGACTGTGAGATAAAGATGAGAAATGTCAATACTTCTTCCATCTTGGTGATTGGCATATAAGATTTATTGCATTCTCTATGTCACTCAATGAAGCACTGAACAGTTACAAATTTTGAAAGACTACTTTGTGGATGGCTGGTGTTTGAAGTGGACCTTTGCAAAGCTTTTCTGTAAAAGGCCACATAATGAATATTCTTTGACTTTGTGGACATCACAGTTACTGTCTTCACTATTCATTCTGCATAGTGTAAAGGTAAATGAGTGGGCGTGAGCATGTTCCAACACAAGCTTATTTACAAAACAGAGCCTCAAGTTTGGTTTGGCCCCATGGGCCATAGTTTGCCTCAGTTTGCAGTTGCCAGAGGGAGATAAGTGGTTTCAGGAACAAGAAACCCCAAGCAAAGGATGATCTTGGAGACCAAGGAAATCGGGATGTGCCTCAAGAGAGTTAGACAAGGAGCTAAACATTACCTTCCCAGTAGCAGACTCAAAATTAGAGATGAAGTTTGTTGAAGCTGTGGCTGTAGAAACCTATAAACAACAATCCCTGGTGGTTAACATAGTTGGGGGTCTGAGTTTGCATTGTTTTGCTGAGTTAGAGTCTGCCTCGTAGGGTAGTGGAGAGGTGGGTAGTGGAGAGGTTTATCTCAAATGGTTTCCTTCATCCTTCCCTGGTGCTCTGGAATCCCTAGGATACAGAAAATAACTGGGCCCCATTCTATTATCGACTCCCGCACAATCCAGTTCGTTCCTGCCCTGATGTCTATGATCCAGCAAGGTCACTCTGAGAGTGGGGCCTCCAGTTTGCCTGCATCTTTGGCTATTGCTCATCTGCTGAACCTTCTCTAGAAATCACAGGTTTCCTGCCATAGACCCTTCTTTGAAGAGCTGATAGAAGGGACTTGTTTTATCTTTGGCTGCCTAGTGGGTAGCCTGCTCGGGCTTCAAAGGTCAGGCCCAAGGGCATTCACTTAAGGGAAATACTTCCAATACCAGCTTTCTCTCTCTCTCTCTCTCTCTCTCTCTCTCTCTCTCTCTCTCTCTCTCTCTCTCTTAATACAGTCTACTTGGGCCAAGCTAGTCTGCTTAGGCCATCAGCATTTATAGTCCTGGCACACTTTGCAAATTGACAACATTGTCAGGCCAGAAAGATGGTTAATAAAACCAACAGGAGTTATTTATGAGTTTCTTCTGATACAAGCCAAACACAAGATGTGAGAGTTAAATGAAGTACCCTCGTGCTGGCATTGCTGGCAGCCGCAGCAACATTCCTGAGAGGTGGTTAAATGCCAGCCATTTCTCTGAATAGAAAAGGGGTTCAGGCATCACTGAAATGCTAAATGCAGGTCCCAGTTGGCCCTCTGACATGTGTGTGGGATAGATGATAAACCGAAGGCAGAGATGTGCACCTTCTCTCCAACTGTGACCCTTACAGAATTGCAAGCTGCCTCAAGTGCCCTTGAAGTAATAAGGACACCTCCCAGCAGTCATTGAAAGTAAACAGTTAAGCAACAGGCTTACCTGTTCTGGTACGGAGATGCCAGGTCCTTGGCCAACTTCTTATTGCTACATGGGAAGGAGAAATGAGATATTACACACACACACACACACACACACACACACACACACACACACAGAGAGAGAGAGAGAGAGAGAGAGAGAGAGTGTGTGTGTGTCTTGGAAAAGAGAAGGAGAGGAGAGTCAGACTTGGCCCCCATTGTGGAGATTTCATCAGTATCTTTCCCTTTCCTAAAAATTGGAAGTTTGCTTTACTTCCTCAGTTCTTGGGAGACACAGCTTCCAGGGATGGAGGCCAGATGTTTGCGTGCCCTTTTAAAGTGCTCAAAGAACGCCTGTTACTAATCACCACATTGAACATTGTTCACACGAAGACTTTCTGCCCCGAATCGATCTGGGCATGTCTTAGCTCTCTTCTCTCTGACAACGGTGAGAAGTTGCTGAAGGAGAAAGCATGCTGTTTAAGCCTATCAAGAGTCCAGGATAAGCTGATGTTGAAGTTAGGAGCAAAGGACCAGGCTGGCCATAAATCTTTCCTGGCTGAGACTTGAAAATTTTTGGTTTTGTTTACTTAGAATGTTAATAATTTTGGAAATTATTAAAATAGAACCAAAATACTCTCCTTTTAAGAGGCTATGGGGATCACAAACCACTCCACAGATACAATATGCTGAGCAAATCCAAGTCTCAACTCTTGCCATGGGTCTGCTGGGAATGTGGCCATTCTCATATGACACTTCATGTGTGGAACCAAGGAGGCCCTTAAAAGAAATTTGGACTTAAAATTTTAATAATTGTGGTGTACAAATGTTTTTATAACAGGAAAGAGCAAATCCTTTCCCTGTCTCTCGGGTCTTCAATGTTTCTTCCTGTTGGTCAGTGCCATCCACATTCTCTAACATTAGCCAGTGTTTCTGGTAGAACCATCACTGGGGCAATTTTTTCTAATACCCTACCTTATCTTTTGAGAAAAGATCTCACTGAACCTGGGGCTCATTGATTAGCTAGATTTGCTAGCCAGGAAGCCCTGGTTCCCCCTTCTCTGCCTTCTAGCCTGGAATCACAGGTATGTACCTTCATGTCAGGCTTTTCTTTTCTCTGTTTCTGGGGAATCTAACCCCTAGTCTTCCTGATTTCACAGGAAGCCCCTTCCCCACTAAGCCATCTCCTCTGCCCATGCTTTGCAGAGGTTGAGAGACACCAAATTACCTAGGCTCTTCCTACTCCTTTTCCAAGCACGGTAGTTACATTTTCCTCATACCTTCACATCCTCTGTGACCATTAGTTAGCTTTCCTTTACTGAAACAGAATACCTCAACTGAATAAGATAAAAGGTCTGTTTTGGCTCACAGTTTTGAAGGTTTTAGTCTATGGAGAAATGCCAGATCAAGGGAGGGATGTGTGGCAGAGAAAGCTGCTCACATCATCACAGCCCAAAAATAAAAGTTTGGAACTGAAGTTCTGCCTTTGTATGTGTATGGCTTCTGATCTGGATGGGGGATGGGGGTCCTCTGGGGTTCTGATGCTGGTATGGAGTCGGCATGGGACCAACCTAGGCCCTCTGCATATATCTGGCAGTTGTGTAGCTTGGTCTTCTGTAGGACTCCTAACGGTGTTAGCAGGGGCTCTCTCTGATTTTTTTTTTTTTTTTGCTGGATTTTGGAACCCTATTTCTCATACTGGATTACCTTGCCTGCCTTAATTAATATTAGTCTTATTGCAACTTGATATGCCATGTTTTATTGATATCAATAAATTAATTGGGGGGGGCGGAGAAGAGGAGGAGACCCCAGTCTCACACTCTATTTCGAGGGCATACCCACAATGACTTAAAGGCCTCCTACTAGATTTACCTCTTAAAGGACCCTCCACATGCAAACTCTGGGGCACTCACATGGAATCTGGGGGATGTTTAGCTGCAAAACTGTAACAGAAAAATAAACCCTGGCATTGAAAAAACTTCTGATAGTGTTTAAGCTAGGATCAGTTCTCCAGAAATACCTGATGACAGAAGGAATCATTTTTGGGATGATGTACAAAGCCACTTTTCACTTATACCTGGACTACTAACAGTGATACACACTGTGATTTAGCACAGGCATTTTAACAAAACTTTACAAGAGTTAGTTATATTCATGGGAGCCTAGATTACAGAACTGGGATGTCTAGATTCAAGTGTTTTGGCAAGTTGGGTAGCCTTTCCAAGCCTGTTTCCTCATCCATGAAATTGGGAAAGCAGTCATACCTATTTAGTGCAACTCTGATTATTAATTTCATTTACATGTAAAAGGAAACAGAAACCTTCTGATATAACTTGGGAACAAATCAATTGCAGTTATTCTAATATTAAATTACCTCCTAAGCTTAGAATTTGAAGAATGCAATCTGGGACCAAGGCCTCAGTTTACTTTGTTGAAAAGTAGGCACTCGATGGTAGGTAGAGCCTAAGGCTGATTCAAGACTCAAATAAGCTGTGAGGAGACTTCAATGTCAAGTAGTTAAGCCAGCATTAACCCATAATGTGCACACCTGTATGGTGGTCAATGCTCGGTGCAGTTATTGCTACTAAATGCATCTTGGCTTTGGGCTACATCAGCACTACTGGCTTTAATTTTTCTGAAATCATTCAACTTACTATTGCATAGACGATATTTTTCTTCCTGTTGTGACAAAATACTCGGCTTAGCCATCTTTTAATGGAGGAAGGGTATATTTTGGCTTACAGTGTAAGAAGGGATATTGCCTGCCTCTACAGGGAATGTATTGTAGCAGGGAGTTGAGTGGGACTCTTCAGCAGTGAGGAAGGAAATAGCAGACAGAAAAGAGCATCAGCTATCCCCTAGTGACTCACTTCCAATCAGCGAGGCCTTACAGCTAGGACCTAAGTATTCAAACAACAAGAGCTATGAAGAGATGCTTCCCATTCAAATCACAGCTCGGCCTTCTCCTAACAGTGCTACAAGGTACTTGCTGTTGGGTACAGTGTGTCATAGTCACAGCTGACTCCCGTGGTACTGTTTAATCATGTCAGACAGACTTCCAGGTCTCTGAGCATCATAAATACTAAATACTAAAAGTCATAAATACTAAAAGGAAAGATGGTCACTACATAACCCTTCTCAACCAACTGTTTTCTCTTGGCAGGATGTTCTGGAAGCTCTCGCTGACCTTGCTCTTAGTGGCTGTGCTGGTAAAGGTAGCTGAAGCTCGGAAGAACCGGCCTGCGGGCGCCATCCCGTCACCATACAAGGATGGCAGCAGCAACAACTCAGAGAGATGGCATCACCAGATCAAAGAGGTGCTGGCCTCCAGCCAGGAGGCCCTCGTGGTCACCGAGCGCAAGTACCTCAAGAGTGACTGGTGCAAGACACAGCCACTGAGGCAGACCGTGAGCGAGGAGGGGTGCCGCAGTCGCACTATCCTCAACCGCTTCTGCTACGGCCAGTGCAATTCCTTTTACATCCCGCGGCACGTGAAGAAGGAGGAGGACTCCTTCCAGTCCTGCGCCTTCTGCAAACCCCAACGTGTCACCTCAGTCATCGTGGAGCTCGAATGCCCTGGGCTCGACCCCCCTTTCCGAATCAAGAAAATCCAGAAGGTGAAGCACTGCCGGTGCATGTCTGTGAACCTGAGTGACTCTGACAAGCAGTGAAGTCACCAGAGCAAGACACAGCTCAACCCTGAGCGCCCTTGCCCCTGGGTCGCACCACCTCCACTTCTGTCGAGCCTACTACTCACACTCTGCTCGGTGTCCCTGTCAGCAGCAAATGCATCTCTTAGGGCTACCAGTGTCCTTGTCACAAATGTGGACCGCAAGTCATCATGTCCCAGATCCACCCTGGGCCACACTCGTGTCTCCAAATCCAGGCTGTGGATCAGGCACAGAAGTTGTTGGAAAACACTCTCAGAAACCAGACAGGACTTTTCAGGCGATGCGCTGTCAAAAAAGGCATTGACATTTCCACCATGTGGAAAAGCCAGTGTTTCTCTGGCCACATCCTACACTCCAGCTCAACCCTCCTCTGGTGAAGAATGCACCACTCTTCTTTCACAAACTTCTGTTAGCCACCAGACCTCTGTGGTGTGGGCATTCATTCTTCTGATCCGGGAGCTGCAGGGCTCAGTGGCCTCTGTGATGTCGACTGGGGCAGAGTCCATAACGGAGTTGCTCACCCTCAAGGGGTCTCCAAAGCAAACCTGATTCCTACGAGGACAAGGAGAGTAGAGTGGATCAGGAAATGACTTCCCTAGGAACCGTGCTAAGCAGGCCAGACCCTCCACACCTCTAGACACCACCACCCCTTTTCTTGCTCCTCGTAGCCCCCAACTGTGGACTCAAGATGGACTCTGGTGCACATGCTATTCCTTCTGCCATCAGTCTGTTACCATACAAAGGGTTTCTGTATTAATGTCACTTTTATAATGGATCTATTGTGTAAAAATCTGTTAAAAAGTATTATCAACCTATTCATGTATCCACTCACATGTTGGGACTCTGATTTTGCAGCACCATCTGAATAAGGAGTAGAACAGGGAATGATCTGTAGAAAAGGTATTTTACCAGGAAATACTGCCAGGCTAGCAATTCAGCGCCACACACCTGTTATCAGGTTGAGAGTGGAGGAGGAACAACACCTCATGATTTTACTTTGAATATGACATCACCGGAGACACAAAAACATTGCAGCATAGTGTAAAAATTGGATTGGGACAGAGCATCTACAGAGGAATCGCTGGGAAGTTGTAATGCTTGATGCACACATGTGAAATGAGACCTTGTACTGTCTTCACTGCCATAACACTAAGCAAAAAGTATTTTCTATTAAAAGTCATTTAAAAAAATATATGGAATTGAGACACTTTGTGGCACAGGCAGAAATATAAATTAACCATAGAGGGTAGTAATGTAGGTGAACTTTCACTCAGAAAATAGCATTCTTTGCAAAGAATAGACTTCTAAAAATACTAGAAAACTTAAGTCACCCTTTGTGATGAGTGTGGAAGTCTCTATAGTGTGGTCTTTTGATAGGAGGATATGAAAGAATCTTTTTTCCTTCAAAATTACACTCAAGTTCAACCTCCTTGTACAAGTGTCCCTGTGAAGGACATGTATGGAATCTAACAAATGTGAATGAGAAGCCATTGGTGGGGAGCAGAATGCATTAATATCCTTTGGTTGGTAATTTCCTAGTGCATGCTCATACCCAAGAGTGGGTTTCCTCGTGTGCGAGAGACTGTCAAACTCAGACTTCTAGATGCTCAGTAGTGGTACTGGCTCTCTAGCTTGTCACCTGGAGAAGAGGACTGGGGTGAGCTGGGGTGGGATGTATCAGTGACTCTCTTGCCTGTGTTGTCATGCAAGTTTTCTAGTTTACTTACATCTGCAACACAGCAAACCCCAAGCATAGATGTTGTGGTTTTGAAGGGGGTATTAGCTTCAGAAATGAGAGTGCACAGCCTGGAATCTGGAGAGAGAAGCAAGAAGAATGGAGAAATTGCCGAGGGCTGGGACCCCTAGGATGAAGACAAAAAGTGAAGTGGGTGCTGAAGGTCAGAGCTACAATTTTCACGTTTAGTAGACAAACCTCAAGCTAGAGCCATAGCAGAGCATGCAGCAGACAAGCTGTGAAAGACATCTAAGTTTCCTTAATGGAGGATGATTAGTACAACCAGAGAGGAGGAGAGTCTCACACCCAGCTGCAAAGCCCACCCATATCACATTCGTAGCAGGACCCACACGAGTAGAGGAAGAGTTTAGCTAGCAACCCACAAAGTACACATGTTGACACTTTTTTTGAACCCAGTCATGGGTGTTCCCATGAAAGCAATATGATATGCTGTGGTCTGAGGCTACTTCTTGGGTTATTGTATGTATAATGTTTACCTTCGAGTGGCTCAAATTGTATTTAAATTTTGTCTTGTTTATAAATGAAGAAAAGCTATAAGTATAATGTAATTATTTTATAGGTATACTATTAAGTTATAGTACAAATAAAGATACTCTAGGATTATATATGATCCGGGTGTCATGTGGCCATAAAAGCCGAATTCTGCATTTGTGTTCTTGGGTCACCAGGGTTCTTGATGAACTCAGAGTGCATTATCCAGCCTTTGGGAGTGGTCCATGTCACAAACTGTCCTTGGGGACTTGGGATCTTCTAGGAGAACCAGAAACAAGCATTGAAAAACAAGTATTGGTGGGGAAGACTTGCAGTCCAAGTCTATAGGTGCTTCTAGCCTTTCCCAAATCAGCCACCAGCTGAATAAAGAATGTAATCACAGTGTTCCTGGAATATGAAATATTGAATGCGGAAACTTTGAGACACTTATGCTACAGAAGTCCACCGAAAGTCTCATTGTCTCTCTTGTAGCCAGTGCACCACACTCGTGTCTTACATAATCCAGAAACTGTACTGAGTTTTGCTTCCTTTTACATTGACTTTCCACGGATTTCAACATTTCTTAATTTAAACACGACTCAGTTCACAGTGTTGTCATTTTCCTGCAAGTTGAATTATCTGCCATTTAAGAAATGCAATGATCAATAAAACATAAAAATCTTAATAAAGTTTTGTATGTGTGATTCACTATACAGACTTTTTGATTTAAACTCAATGTGACAATAATTCACCTTAGTTTATTAAACAAGGGTATTCCACTTCAATCCATGACATTAAAAGTGATTTGTTTGTAGTGCTGGCTGGCTGACTTTTAGGTTGTAAGGTCAATGAAAAGGAACTATTGATACTGAGAGAACAACTCAAGAGTGTAAGACTAGAAAATTTACTTAGTGATTGGTTGATTGATCTATTGCCATTGATTATTGTTTGCATGGGAGATAAGAGCAGATCTTAAGTAAATCATCTAAAGCTTCTTTGACTCAGCAGCCTCAGGACCCCATCACTTCTGTGATTCGTTCCCTGGGTACCACAGCATCTTCTCTGTGTTCTCCTTTCATTCCCCTGTGTTGTGTGACTTTTCCTGGAGAGATGTGAACATCTGTTAATCTCCAATTGAATTTTGACATCAGATCAAAGAAAACCATTCTATTCCTGTCTAACCTGAGTTTGTTTTGAAAGGAGCATGGGTGAGCAGTTACTTAGAAGAGAATGGACAACTCTTCCCATAGATGCATCACTGAATACCACACTCCAATATAGGTGACAGGTCAGAAAGTGATATTTTGGGGGCTACCTGCTTAATGTGCACACACCTCCACTGAAGAGTCTCCTAAGCTCCTGCAATTGTTTGCTGCCCATATCTTGGAGAGAGATCTCGTGTGTCTTGCAGCTATCTGAGCTCCCCTTCCGGAGTCTCCTACTTTATAGATTCCAAGTTTCATGATAGGGGTAGGAGCCCTTGCCTTCCTGAAAGCTGCTGCCCACTTGAGGCAGGGCTCTGACAAGAAGGCCAGAGAACAACAGAAACAAACAAACAAGTACTTCTTGTTGAATAAAAGCCCACAGTGAACAAAATTGACAACTTTGACTATAGGAAGCATCAGGCAATGGCCTGCAAGGATCACAATAGTACCTAGAATAGATAAACTTGTTTTGACAGCTCTTCCTTACTTGGTCCCACTTTTCACCTTATTCACATACTCAAACTCAGCCAATAAGCACCCACCTGGTTCTGAGTAAATTTGGCTGTCTAATGTTTCAGTGTGAAGAAAACACTGAGAGCTGACAGAGGAAGAAGAGAAAGGATGCAGATGACTTTCAAGACTTGCCAGAGATGGACAAGGCTTCCACCTGAGTCTTCGCACAGCCAGTAGTTTGATTGAGCCAGCTTTCAGGACTTGATCAATACTTGCAAGTAGCAGATTCATCCCTGCCTCAGTACCCACAACCCCATGCTTCTGCAGCTGCTTCTGATCTTTGGGACCTTTCCAGGACAGAAGACCCATCCACACTGCTGCTTTCTGCATACTTGCTCTGCAAGGCACAGCCCTCCTGTGACATCTTCTCAGAGCTGTGGCAGCTCTTAGCTAGCATCTTGCTGCTATTGAGTTCAAACCTGTTCTATTGAAATTATCCAAAGCAAGTGACAATCTGTTCAAAGTTATCTAACCTGTTTAATCTGAGTGATTAATATAGCAGCTCCCATTTGAACATACCTTGCTGGTTGCCCACTTCATTTTTGGAGGGAGGACATTACAAGCACCCAGTTTGAAACAGTTGAGAAGGTCTCAACTGACAATCATAAACTTTCATCATAACCTTTCTTTTCTCCAGGAGGTAATTTTCAATTCATAGGAAATTAATACACAGCTCCCTAGCTGCTCAGATACTTTAAAGTAGGAATGAAAGCAAACCAACAAACAGGTCTTCCTGATTTAGTGGAATTTGAGAGTATGAGATTCCCCACTGCATGGGCCCACATATTCCTTCCCCAATTTTTTAGACCTATGAGGGCTTTCACCCAGGCACAGGATTCTTCCAAGGGCCACGGAAGCAAAGTTCCCTGAACATGTATTTCTCATACAGCCAAGACCTCCCTTTGAGTGTAGTAAAGTAGGAATTAATGAGATGTTGCCAAAGAGATCCTGTTTATGATCATCACATTTTGCCTAAATTAATAATTAATCATCCTGTGTCTTTTATTATCTCTTCAACAAATAAATGTCATTTGAAATAGGTATCCACTCCTAGAGTCCCTGTGTCCACTCTGTCCCTCATAACTTTTAAGACCAGCCAGTGAGTCCCTCCACCAGTTATCAGTGCTAGCTTACCCAAGGGACCACTCAGCAGTGTACATTCCTACATGCCTATCACTATCTTGCCAACTACTGACAATTGGTCCATTTCCAAATTACTTGTTGTTCTGTCCTTTCTTGGGCCACCCAATTTGGTTAGATTGGTTCCTCCAACTTTGGGACAAGGGTTCTGAATGGCTTTATTAGGGATTCTCAAAGCACATGAATCTTTGTGGAAGTAGAGGAAATCAGACTGTGCACTGGGAAAAGCTATCTGCTTCCAGATGAGGCCTTGTCTGATTCTTTGGAGAGAGTTCTGGGACTGGGATGGTATTTCAGTGTTGTCCTAATTGAAAGGAGGCCTTTGTAATCCACATTACCCAATCACTACAACAGGGCATCCCTAGAAGGAAGTAGACATTACCTTACACTCTGGAAACCCCCTGAGGAGGATGAATCTGGCTATGAACTATTGAACAGTGATACTTTCACTGAGGTCAGATTTGGGTGAGGTGAGATGGTCCTTTATCCCTGAAGAATCTGGGCAGAAAGTACCACAATGGTCATCCTAGAAAGTGTTAGAACAAGGCATGGGGGAAGGGGGTGTGGGCAGGGACAGAAGATAAAGGAATCATAGAAGCCATTGAGAGAGACAGGCATGAAAACTCTCCTTGCTCTTACAGGAAGTAGATTTCTGACAGATTGGCCTAGGTTTTAGTCACAATATGCAGAACAATTTTGAAGGAATGTAACCCTGATCCAGATTGGCCAATCCAGAGTTGTTATGAGAACATAGACTGGTAATTTGGGGCCAGACTTGATTAGAGAATTGTATCTGAAAGAAGGAAGTAGCTGCAGAGGATGCTTGGTGACTCTGGTGGTGAGAAGTCTATCGGAGCACGAGATGGTCCCAAAGCCCCAGTGTCGGCAGATGATGCTGTGGCCTTCTGGGACTATTGACTCTACAGTGAGAAAGAAATGACATAAAGGAATTTTCTCCCCATTTGAAGAAATACAACTGTGATTTGAACTAAAAGCCAGATATGGGAAAAGATGTGGAAGTAGAAAGGTCATGACCAAGTCTACAAACTTAGATAAGACTTCTAACAGAGCTTAACGGCTGGGGGAGACAAAGTAACCATGGAAAATGCCTCTTTCAATGATGAGGGAGAAGGAATCAGAGGAAATGAGTAACATTCCTCAGGAAGGGCTGCCTATATGAGGCCGGATGTAAACAGCGACCCTTCCCCTCAGTAACTCCCCTCTCACAGTGTTTCTGGTTTCCATGCATAGCTGCTGTCACAGAAAATTCCAGCTCTTCATTTTCCTAGTGGTGATTACCTATTCTTTTCCCTAAGCTCCCTGTGTATGTATGTGTGTGTGTGTGCGTGCACATAAGTGTGTGTGTACACATGTATGCATGCGTGTGTGAATGAGTATGTGTGTGTACACGAGTATGCATGCATGTGTACATGAGTATACATGTGTACATGGGTGTGCATGAGTATATGTATGTACACATGTGTGCATGAGTATGTGTGTGCACCCGTGTGGTATATGTGTGAGTTCTCACATGCACAGTTGGAGTTGTTTCTCTCCTTCCACCTCTAGGGATCTAGGAATGGGAATTAGGTTATCAGGCTTGGTAGCATGCACCTTTACCTACTGAGTCATTTCAAAGGCCCAAAAGAATTTTCTTAATCTCCCTTGGGCAGGACATTTGACAGGGTTGCTATAGTGACATGGACCACCATAAATGACCTCCAATGTATTTTCCCCTTGGTTAAACATAATGGACCAGATAGATGTGCTTGATATTGGAAATGAGATAAATTCCAAAAAATTAATTATAAAACACATCAGTATTCATTTATTCTCCAAATTGTGCCAAATCCAAAAGAATCAAAGGAATAACTGAAACCAAAGCAAAACAAAAACCTCTTTATTTTTTTCTTTTAAGTATCAGCTTTGACCTTGCAGAAGCCAGTATTGCCTCCAGAAACTCTACATAGCTGAATTCAAATTGCCCTACTGGTATTTTATTTGGATTGTATGGAATCTACAGATTTCTTTAAGGAGCACTGACATAATCTGGTCCTTTCCACTTTTTTCTTTGGTAGCTCTCTTAATTGTTTCTATACAGATCTTATATATAGTTGTCTTATTTTTGGTTGCTTCTTTAGGTGGTGTGGAACTAGCACTCAGGGCCTCATGGTGTGGTAACATGTGCTCTGTCATTGAGCTGACCCCATTCCCCAGCTGCTGGTTGCCTTTGTGAGTGGTGGATTTCTCTCATAATATCTTCTCACTAAATGCTGTGTTAGCAGACAAATGTTATTGCTGTGTGTGGTTAGATTTTGGCCTAGTGAGTTTATGACATGCTATTGTTACCCTTAATGGTTACTTCCTGTTTCCTGCACATGTATTCTGCTGGATAACAAATAAAAATTACTCCATACCTTACAATTATACATCTTTTATTTTTTCCCCCCATTACCAGAACAGGGATAAATAGTATCAGAAAGGTGGACATAACAATCTTGTTCCACATCCATCCTAGGATACTTATATTTGCTCTTCACAGTACAAGGCCTAGGGCCTTATGCATACTAGGTGGAAGTGCCTCCTGCAGCAGATGGGAACAAGTACAGTGACCCACTCCAGGCATTGTGCAGAGATTAAGAGGGCAAGGGGAGGAGAAGAAGAGAGGGAGAGACAGAGAGAGACAGAATTCAATGACTCTTAATAGCCACCCTCATCTGCATACCAAAACCACTGATTGCCTCACAAGAAGAGCTTGTATGCATTAAGAAATGTAGCTTCCCTCCAAAAGAGAAGGTCTCCAGGGCCATCCTCTCTTCATCTCCTCCCAGCCACACACCAGAAGACTCCTCACGCATTTTCTGGTTTGGGTTTTTGATTCCTTTAATTTGAATCAATTTTTGCTCTGTCTTGCTTCAGGATGATTGCTTAGAGAAGAAAGAGTACAGGACCCACCTCCATAGCATTTTAAATCATGACAGTTCTTTTTTCTTTTGCTTGCAGTGTAAGTGAAGATGCATTTCACAAAAAAGAAAAAGAAAATCACATCCCACCCCCAGCGTCTGAGTTCACTGGCTAGTTGGAAGGTGGAAGCAATAAAGGCAAAGGGAATAACTTGGGCAATGTATATAATACATGCATTGGCCTTTAAGAGCCAGTTACAGTCTCTCACTAGCCCCAATTCTCCCATCTACTATCTATACCTTTTTAAGACTACAGTTTGTTATTTTTAAATAAGCTTTTGCCTCCTCTTTTAGTATTTCTATTTTTGTGACAAATATCCTCAAAATGTTGTTTGCATTTTGCAACAAATTCTAAACACATTCAGCATTCCTGTCTGCTTTCCGTTCTTTGTTTTAAAGCTCATGTAGCATACACTTTCTATGTGTCTGTTGCTCCCAAGGCAGACAGCAGTTTCTGCATGCATATTAACAACCCAGAATTTATTGAATTACACAAAGAGAATAAGGCAAAATTTTTAGCATGTTTGAATTTGTTTCTTAAAATTTCCCAGACATCTTATTATTAATCTTTTATAAACACAAAAATGACTTGTTATTGTTTACAGTCTGGAATTGATTTACTGCACGAATTTCTGTGCCCTCTGTAACCTCTGACGTTCAAGTCCTTTGCTTTCCTTGCTGGCATGTGCCCTTGAACAGACTTTCCTGTGAGGTTTTTGGAGAGTAAACTCTTGGTTTTCAGATTCTGAATACATTTATCTTGTTTGTTGACAGTCTCGACTTGCTGTTTTCAAGATAGCTCTTTAACTACTTTATTCTTGCTGTTGTTGGTGATGCATTTTTTAAGGCCAATTTTATTGGCATTTATTTGGTCTGGAACTTGTATTCTCAAGCAAAGAACATGCCATTCTGTTATTCTAGAAAATTCAGCCATTGTTTCTTGAAGTAATTATCTGGCTTTCCTGAACCTTTCTCCATTTTATTCTTATGGGGTCCTGGGGTCCTCCTTAAGTCTCTGTGTCTCCCATGTAGCATGTATCTTCTGATGTCTCTTGGGACACTACCAGCTTTTTTTTTTGGGGGGGGTGGGTCATAATGCCAGTGAATTCCTCAGCATCACTGTTGTGCTAACTAGTTGTCACTTCAGTTATTTCCTTCTAGAATTCATTCAGCTCATGGAATTTTTTTTCTTTTATATCCTAATGATTAGCTACTTCACATTTCTTCATGGACACTCCACATAACTGTTGCTTGATTTTGTCAGCAGATCTAATCTTCCTCATGAACACTTGCCTTGTATGCTTAGGGAGTATGGCTTGTCTGAGAGGATTTAAAGATAGTGTTTCCTCTCCTGTGTTTTGGTGTAGTTATTGACATGATGATCAGTCATTCTGATGCAGATACAGTCTTTCGTGGTGTCACTGGGTGTCTTCATGGTGGTGACACCGAAGATACTGTGCTAGAAATGTTGCCCAGTTTGGTCTGCTTTCTCCTGCAATCAAACATGTGATGTCAGCAATATCCTAAGGCATCCAGGGTAGCTATGTGCAGAGAAGCTTGCATCAGTGGCCCTGGGCTTTGGCTTGGTACAATTGGGCATGACTATTCCCTGTTACCTTGTACAGAGAATCATCAGTTCATGTACCATCCTTGGCTGCCCTGACCCTGGTTCCCCTCTCCCATCCATGCCGATACTTTACAAAAGACATTTGATCTTTTTGGAAATATTTAGAAATTCAGAACTCTAAACTCACAGCTTTGTGTTTTTTAAACTATAAAAAAATGCTTCCACACTTACACCTAATTTACTGCCTTATTTATAAGGATTGGCTTTGGGTCTCTTCTTTTTACATTCTCTGTCACCTCATATAAAATTTATAATGCATTTGTGGTGGTCCAAGAGATAGCTACTATATCATGTTAGGTATAGATATGAAGCATAGAAGAAGTTGACAAGGTGCGGACTTGTCATGGCTATTCTTTGTTTTCAACTTGAATACATTGTGGAATTAAGTAAAATTTCAATACTCAAATCAATGTCAGTGGAGCCTGATATATATTTATTCTATAAGTTTTATAATTTCTGTTTCTCTAGATAACCCAGACTAATACACTAATATCATCCTCATTCCCTACTACTACCCTCCAAAACAAGACTTCTTTCAGTCCTCCATTTGTATGTATTCTGAAGCTTGTGGCATAGTTAACACTATTCCATTATTTAACAAATATTTATTAATGTCTGTAACATTCTAGAAGCCAGGGAGACCAGTATCAAGTGGCTGGATAAATAGTATAATGGTTCAAGGTGAAGGAAAACATGGAGAAATATGTAGAGTAGATGTGTTAATCCATTTTTCTGTTGCTATAACAGAATATCACAGACTAGGTAATATTCATAAGAAATACAAGTTTCTATCAATAGGTCAAGAGCCTGGGAAAACCAGGATCAATGGAGTACCTCTGGTGAGGGCCTACTGCTTTATCTGACCATTGCAGAATGAATTGCAATGTGCCACAGTCACATTTTGGATAATGTGAAATGACATATTTTGATGCATGTGATTATATCTGAATAAGAATAACTAAAAAGGAGAAAATCAGATAAAAACAAGCCATCATCCCTTGTTTTTATTCATGAATGTAGAAGAAATATGACAAGTTGCCTTATTATGCTCTATTCCCAATGACTGTATCACCTTTAACTGAAAGACAAAACAAACACTTGTCAGTTGCTTTTCTGGTGTAACTCTATCAAGGCAAAGAGGAAAAGAATTAACTAATATGGCTATCAAGGTAATTCTCCAGTTTTTAAACTAAGAATCCTGGAAAAGAGGAAGGAAAGTGGATACCTCTTCAAAGCAGGAACAATTAATAGTGCTGGCAGTTGAGTCTATGAGAACCTCAAGGGAGAGGCAGATATAAAGGATGCTTCCTGTTTCTGAAAATGGAGGCTCTGTTCCCTGAGATGGATAACACAGAAGAATGAGGAGTTTGGAGGGACAAGAAGACAAACTGAGTCTGGTCTTGCATATAATACATTTACAGTACAGTATCCAGTTGAAAATAGATACTAGAAAACAAGGTGGTTCTTCAGAGCTCAGAAAAAAAAAATGCGTGAAAAGAGTCAATATTTTATCAGGATTCCTTACTCTATCAAGATAGACTTAAGTTTCAGAATCCCAAAATCAATGATTCTCATGCACTTTGCTTATGTGAATGTTTAGACTAACTTATTCCCCACCCCTCTTCCCTGTAAAATTTGAACATGATGTCTATATTTTCTAAGTATACACATAGGATATACACACAAGTGACACAGAAATATTTTATTATTCATTTTATTTTCATATAAATTAACATCCTAAAAAATTGAAATAGAAACACTAAAATACAATATTGCACATAGCGATCTTTGTTAAATGCCCTATTACTTCATTGAAGAGTGGTAATATACACATTGGAAGAACTGAGGGACAGGAGAACTACAAAACAACAACAGAAGAAAAGAAAACACTACAGCTCCTTTGTACTTCAAACACAAAGTAAAAGAAAAGAGGTCATATTTTCTATAAATACATGTATAGCTATGATTTAGAACATAATTTATCTTTTTAAGTTGCTGTCCATAACTGGTTTGCAATAGCAATAATTTCCCCCTTTATATAACCATAACTTTTAACCAATATTATTAGCAGCAATTTAAAAGAACAACTATTACTGTTATATAAAACCTCCTTAATGCATAATGAGCTGACTTTAAAATATCCTCAGAAAGAATGGGGAACTTACAATTTTCCCTGATGGTAGAGTGAGTAAAATCCTTCCACAGAACCCTCTAGATTCAGGATGAAAGCATCTTACGGCACAGCTTTAAATCACTTGCTGTAATACATGGTCACAACCCAATATTGTCAAAATACTCAGCCAGGTATTTTACTTAACAAGGTCCAGATAGATCCAATCCTTCTATATTTTTTTATGATAGTCATCAAAAATAAATCTCAATTTCATAAGCTTCACTTATTCAAAGCTCTTGAAAATATTAAATAACTTGTGTGTGTGTGTGTGTGTGTGTAGTATCATAGTGTAATATACAAAGGAATGTCTTTTGATTTCATTTACCTCTGCTGCAGAGCAGGCTTTCATATGGTCTAATGGGACAGAGTATAGAGAGCAACTTAAGAATGGGAAAGCATCAGTCATGACATATAGATACAACTTACTTCTCAAAATAGAAAATGTGTAAGTAGAAGTGAAGTAGATACAAAGAATTCACCAGGGATAACTTTATCCACAAATGTAGTCACATCAGTGTGGAATTCTGGTTGTCAGTAGAAAGGAAGATATTTTGGTTGTGACAAGGGAGAGAATCTCACAAAAGGAAACTGCAGGATAAAATTTAGCATGTTCAGAGTTAGTATGATAGTGCTTCTTAGTCCTGCCACTTCAGTCTCTTGGGATAACACCAGGACATTTACAAAAAGTAAAGGGTACCAATTTGCCACAGATCTACTGCTTTTTCAAATTTAAAATAACATACAGGAAAATTCAACAATCAACCAACTTCCTAGAAAACCTGGAAGATTATGCGAGAGGTTCAGAGGAAAAATGATCAGAATGTTGGTGTAGCTTTCTTCCCTCCTCAGGTCAGGCAGATGCTAATGGAAGATGTTTTGATGACTTGTTTTGTTCTGTTAGTCACAGCTCAGGTTTTCATGCTTATCTTTGCTTTCTGAAAACAAATATACCAGGTAGGGTTAAAAAAAATAAAAAAAAGGAAGGAGTTTAGAGCAGATCAAATAAAAAAAAAAATCTTTATTTCTATTCTATTCTGTGGATAAAAGGTGAAAGATCAATTTATTCAAGAAACTTTCCTCACATTACATCTGTTCCATCTTAAAATAATTTCCATCAAAACAAATTGCCAAATGCTTTTGAGAAAATGAGTCTTTAAAATTTAACTTGTGATGTATGTGAAGTAGGGTTGGTACAACTCTGTCATTTCAGAACCTACATGCAAAAGCATGAATACGGAAACAGAACTAGTAGATTGATTTCACGGTTGGCAAGTTTTAATTCTCTTCCATTTAACAGCATGGTTGGGGTTAGCTAATAATGATTCCACTTATTCAATATAGATTTATTAAGCTTTGATCAGAAAACACCACAGATTTATCATTTGATAAGACTAATTTTGATACAGAAAAACTGGCAGAAAAATAAATTTTATCTGAAGATAGAATTCTTTTTTAAACAGGGCTATTTAATCCTAGGCAGTTTGAGTTATCCTAATTGTCCATTTTATTTAGACTATGTTATACTAACCTAATTCAAAATGATTCAGTTTGAGCTGGAAAGATGGCTAAACAGTTAAGACCTTCACTGCATCTATAGGTGCCCCAATTTCAGTTCCCAGAACCTATGTAAAGTAGCTCACCACACTGAAACTCCAACTCTAGGGGCTCCAAAGCCCTTTCCTCACAGCCTCAATTACCTGCATCCACATCCACATCCACACCCACATCCCATAAATAATTAAAAATAAAAACAAATCTCCAAGATATTTTAGGTAATGTCCTAAATCTTCATTTAAACTAGTATGATTTCTTAACCTTGGCAACAGGGTTTGGATGACGTCTTCAAAGCCTTCAACAAACTTTCTACAGTACCAGAAGGGAGAATTTGCCATTGTAACCATTATTTCTCTCAGAGGGCACACAACTTAGTGTTTTACAGTAATGGGTGACTTGGCTAAGGAGGAATTTTACATCAGTCTCTGGGCCATAGACTCCAAACAGCCTACTTGAGAGCATATGTCATTTCCTTGTGATTTTTATACGGAAAAATCTCATATTAGTCACTCAGGGTTAAAGTGCATAAATGGCCAGTGACTCGTGTATTATGAAGAAGTACAGGCTATCTCCTGCCCCAAGCAGTGAACAACATATGTCCATGCTTACATTTATCTTATCAGATTTCAAACACCCAACTTTGAAACTAACTTAACTACAAAGTCATGATTAAAGAGATAATGAAAAGAGACTGTTGGAATTAGAAGCTCATTATTTATCCAAACATGAGATAAAATGACTGAGATATTATTATATAAACTGGTGTATATTGTAAAGACAGCAAAGACACCAAAAGCTGAAAACAAGAATAGTCAATACTTACAATCCCAGAGTCATGTCTTGGTTTTACTTTATAGAGTGATTTTCCTTTCTTCTGCCTACACACTTCCTCAGCTTCTTTGACTCTGAGTAGGGAAGAAGACAACCAATTTAAACAGGAGCCCACAATGACCACAGAGACCTACTTTACAACAGGGAGGCAAGCTTCAACTCATTAAAGATTTGAATTACTGGGAAACACACACAGGAATGTCTCCTCACATTTGATTTTTAAATAAAAACTGCTAGATAGAGCAGGTCACTCATGTGAGGATGAGGACCCTATGATGGGCTGTATTATATAAATACAAAATGATCAATAATTGCATAATTAAGAACGATCGTGCAAGAATTCCCATGAAGCTTTAAAATGACTTCAGGTTCATTTTCTCTCTACCAAATACTTACATATAAAAGACATTTGGAAGGAAACTTCTGGGCAGTTCCAACAACTAAACTTCATTAAGCATGGAAGCAATTATTATTCACTTGATGATAAAAACAAAACAAACAAACAAAAAACTGTTACCCTTTCTCATTGTTTAATGAGACAGGGTGTCACAGGGAATTTAAGTTATCTGTAATCTTGCTGTAGCCTCCTAAATGCTGGGATTATGAGGATGCATCAACATTCAAAGTAACATTTTTAACATGTTTAAGATTTCTTCTGTGTGTATACATTCCAAGGAAAATGCACTGTGTCCATGAGAAGCACTATCTAGAATAAAGTGCTGTTAAAGATGAATTTTGCCATAGAACACTGGCAATGTCAATGTCTTTCACCTTTTATCTAGGGATGCCTTTAAATAATAAAAGGACAGCATTACCAAATTATTATATTACGATTACAAGGCTAACGACTATTTTGCTAAACCATTTTTTTACACATTACAATATATTACAAAAAGTCACAACTGATTTTTATTAAAGAAATCACAATAAACATGGAAGGTAGGACTCCATTAATAAAAGAGTGACAAAACAAAAAAGAACATGATCTATCAGATTCATTTATTTCTTACTCTTATGTTTTATTCCTTAAGAATAAAATTAATTGAAGCATGAAGTGTGTTGGGAGAAACTGAACAGACCATGGCTTGGCCTTAAGAAAATATACCTTATGTTGCTTACATTTATTGAAAGAAACAAATCCTGAATATGTTTCTTGTGCCCCGTAGCAAGCGATCCAGCTACAGAATTTATCTCCTGTGTAACTGATTTAACTTTCCTTAAATGATAGAATGACCTACTGATCCAGGCTGGCGTCTCAAGCCTTATGTGAAAGTAATTCCTTTTAGATACAAAATGCTTCTCATTGGGTAGGCAGTAATTCCAGAAACTTGTGACAGTTTAGACACTGCATTGTTACCACGTTTATTACTACCCTACCAAGCCATAAATTCCCTTTAATCCCTCCCTAAACATCTGAAGACAAAAACATTTTCTCTATAACAAACCAAGGATTTCAGAATCACCATCTTCCTCTGAAATAGCTGCCAGTAAATTTAAGCTTGAAGTATTTGGATAGGGAATTAAGGGAACTTTTTTTTTTTCCCTTTTTTTTTTTTAAACACTTAGTCAAAATCCAGTAGATCCCCTTTTAAATATGCTTGGAGTTCTTTAAAACATTTCATAACACACACACACACACACACACACACACACACACACACACACACACTGTATTTTACAATTATTTCATTCCCCAAAGCATTGTGGTACTTCGCTCTGCTCTATTTCCAGCAGTCTCAGAACTATCTTGGTTAGGATCACAGGAAGCTGATTTTAATACAAACATATTTAATTTTACATGAAAGAAAGCCCAGTCATTCCTTATGGTAGAGCCCATGTTGACTGGAGAGAGTGTGTATCAAGGTGACGTCATGGGATCTTTTAGAGCTCATGTGTTCATTTGACAAACATTTATGGAGCAGCAACTCCAGATCAGGTCCTGGCGCAGCTCAGGTTTACAAAGACAATTCAACTTAACATCCATAGGCCAGAGGCATACAAGAGCAAAGTAATGACAGGGTGTACTATGGGCATGGACGGCCCCCTGACTTTGTATAAGGTCCCAGAGAAGGCTTCTGCAATTGGTATTCAGGGTTTATACAAACAATTCATGAGTATCTTGACGGTTGAGTCTTATTTTCAAACAATTAAAACAGCTCAATTGTCTATATTTTTGGAAAGAGAATTTGTTATCAAGGGTGATAGAAAAATAAATGCAATCCATAAAGTTACATACACAATGGTGGAGGAAGAGTCAATAATGCTGCACTTCAGAAAAATGAGTATCTGTTCTTCTCCTGTCATGGGGTCCCTATGAGGCAAAAGTTCTAGATGCTTTTTGACCTATGCTTGAGTGCCTGTGTGTCCATCATCTTATCTTAGGCTCCTTGACAGATTAATTACATTAATCTGTACATTAATGAATTAGGGAGCTGGAGAATTGAGCATTAGAAGTGCTGTCGTACTTTGCATTTGCTTCACGGAGGATTTACTTTAATGCATGTCTCCAGGTTCACCTATATTTTGGGGCCCAGTCCCTGTGGTCCAAAGGCAGCACATGGAATAATATGACACAGGTATCCTAGCACAGCCCTTTAAGAAACAGTGCTCTCTAACTAGGTTTGGAAAACTCTGCCTCCCAAGTCCTCTCCTTCAACAGAGTGCCACTAAACATGTTCACATCCTTTCTCAGTGATTTCTGACACAGCTGAACCGAGTAACTACTGCTCATTCTAAATGCCAACTGCATTTCAATATAAATCCCATTGAAATACTTTCCCTTCACACTAGAGACTGGAAAAATGAATGTGTCCCTGAAGCCCAGCTTTACTGCCAGGATTAGCAAGGAAAAAAAGAAAAAATAAAAAAAGAAAGAAAGAAAGAAAGAAAGACAGGAATGGAGGAAAGGAGGGTGAAAGGATGGAAGGAAGGAGGGAGGGAGGGATGACTTGGGGTTGTGCCTCAGTTGGCAGTGTGCTGGCCTAGCATGCATAAAGCCCAGGGTCTGTCTGATCCTCACCCAGCATAGAGGTACATACTTAAAATCTCAGCACATGGGAAGGAAAGACAGAAGGATCAAAAGTCCAAGGTCATTCTAAACTGCATGTTTAGTCAACTTGTGATTCATGACAGTTGTGTCATAAGAAGTTATAAACAAAAGAATTTAAAGGAGGGAGAGAAAAGAAAGGAGAGAAAGCAAAGAAAGTGAGACAGAAATGAAGACAGGGAAGGAAAAGTTGGTAAGGAGCCCTATATATCAGCATCTTCCCCATTGAGCTATCAGGGAAGATTTTACCTGTCATTTTAGGTCTAGTGTGTAAGTGCTAGGGGCTTTTAATGTCTACCCTCTTCCTGGCTCTCTCCCCTCACTCAGTGAAGCCAAAAATTTCCAAAGTGATTAAGGAATAAAGATGCTAAGAAGAAACAAGGTGTCAAGAAATAAATTAAAAACATCAACTTCAACATTATACTAATTGGGAACCAGAAACGAAATAAAAGGAGACAGTATTCGGCTTACAAAAGGCAGCCACCAAGAACAGAGTAGATGCTCTGAGAGGAAAAACTGACTGGGGAAAGGCAGTATTCCATTGCTTTCAAACGTTGTCTTCAGTGGAGTTCAAACTTCAGGTACCTCTATTGAAGTGGAATAACCGTTTGGGGGGGCCTATGAATGTTCTGGAGAAGCACAAACAGCTCCATGCATAATTAATTAAGATCTACTCTTTTAAACATGGTTACATTCAAAGAAATGGGAATGTGAACTGTCACATTTGTTAATTGAGACTTCATTCTCTTAATGAATTAAAAAGGAAATTAAAGATGTTAGGATGGCATCCATGACTGACAGGCTAATTTTAACCCATCATGACACCCCATCATCAGTGTAGACAGTAGAGAGCAAATGTATGCAGATCTAAACGCAGGACACAGGATTATAAAAAGAAATTCCTCATTCATCATTTTTAGTGATTTCTGAAAAAAAAAAAAAAGAAGAAGAAGCAGAGACCAGAAAACAGGAAATAGGGCATTATCTTTTAAGAGGAAGAGGGGATATTAGATGGTAGATAATGGCTGTAAAATTTAATGTTAATATTTCTCTGTAATTGTTGCCTATGAAGCTTCAGAAACAAAGGAAACTATGCATCTCTACATAGATGTCCAAAGTTCATACTTATACCTCCAAAAGAGGAACAGGAGTTGTCACAGAAGGGCTGGTGTTCTCTATCATTTAAGAGAATAGTTGATTACAGTTAGTGACCAAAATATACATGGAATCATGTTGGCAAAGAGGAGCTGACCAATATGAGTAAAATGAGTTTTGCTAATTTTTTTTCTTAAAGCAGAAGAGATAGGAGAGCTAGGGGGAGAGAGAGAGAAAGAGAGAGAGAGAGAGAGGCAGACAGAGACAGAGAAAGAATGAGTGAGATATACCCATTGGCATCCTATATTTAGCACTAGTCACATCATTGTGGCAACATACCCTGTTAGAGTCACCTTCCAGAAGCCTCCTAAGGTACACAAGGTACTCAGGCTTTCTATACTGTGCCTAATTGTGTACATATTAGATATTTTCTGTTTCTTCCTAGGATGGCAACTCTAATCTCTCCTCAGCCTACCTCAGGCTTTACCACTTGTACCTTTTTCTTTTAGCAGAGACAACCAGACAACTAAGCTGGCTCAAATGGCAACCCCAATTCATCATGAATCTTAGCACCAGGTAAAAGAATGGTATTCCTGGATCTACAGGAAACCTGTCTAGCTCCTCCCTATCTCCTACTCCCACAAACAAGGCATATAATAAGTATGTCTGAGAGGGCGAGGGAGCCAGAAGGCTGACTTGTAGATGGCATCAGAACTCTTGTTTTGAAAAGGAAAATGTGAGGCATTGCAAACATAGATGGTGTTGTGTCATGCAAACTGCTTATTCATGGTAAACCCTAAACCCAAGTTCATTAAGGTAAAGATAGGAGGAGATAAGATTATACTTTGTGTTTGCACGCATGTCTATGATTGGTCTATGCATGTGCTTGTGTGGCTGTGTGAATGCATGAGTGCTGATATCATGCATTGTGTGTTCATGTACACATGCATCTGAAGGCCAGAGGTTGATTTCAGGTAGCCGCCTTACTGTTGCTACAGTCCTTCACTGAAAGTTAAACTCACTCTTCAGCCAGGGCTGGTCAATGGGCTTCAGACATCTACCTGTGTCTATCTCTCCCCACCCTCCACTATTAATTTATAGTGACAGTCTGTGGTGGCACAGAGACCAATAGATAGGAGTAGCAACTGTGGTTTTGGTGACAAATAGATTATCCTAGCTGCAAATCCAGTGGTTTTTTTAGGTCCCACAAAAACCTACTACCACTATTGTAACCAAACTCTATAAACAAGCCCGCCCGAAGCCATCCGCCCTCCCCCCTCCCCAAAATCCTGAGGAACATTATACTAAGTTCATTAATTACAAAGCTGTAGCTGGAATTTACCTAAAATTTCCCACACGAAGTATATTGTCTCAAAAATAAGATTGTGAATATTATACAAAATGGGAGTTACAGTCTTCCTACACATGTAGATGGAATTTGCCTCTTTCCTCATAGAGCCTGTGGGTGGTTGCTGCTTTTTTTGAGTTTAGTGTATTAAGCTTAAAAGTTACTACATAAATAAGATCTGAAACCAGGAGATTGGAACAAGTTTAAGGTTTACAGTATCATAAAGAAGATAGATATAAGCAAGAAACTATGGAATTCATTCTTATAGGATTTTCTAACATCAGTTTTAAATTCCCATATATATATATATCCTTGAAATGTGTCAGTCTGAAAACTGGATTCATTTACATTAAATGTTTTCTAAACAAAGGGAATAGTTTTTCATATCTGTTCTAATAAAGATGCACTTCCCAGCCCTGAGCCTTCTCTAGCCCCAGGGACATTTATTGTCAGGCAAATATATACAAAACATTCAGTATAGTTAAGTTTAAAAACAGTGTGCGAGACAAACAGGGAGATAGACTCAGATACAGACAGAAAAGAGAAGCCAGACATCCTTGTAGCCTGTAGACAGAACAGCCTGTAGCCACCTTCTATAGCAAATGCCACTCTGGCCATAGTCTTATCAAGAAAAGATACACTGTCATCATTCAATAGGATGGGAAAGGCGGCTGCTTTCCCACTGCAAAACATTAATAATTTGGTCTACACAAGTATCTGTAGCAGACAGTCACGCCTCACTGGCTCCAACTCAGCTTTCTGGGAGTCGCTGCCTTTTTGCTCTGGAAGCCAGGATGTTTGTCAGGGGGAGGGCCTTAGGCTGAGTTTGGGGCAGACATTTCACTGATCTGAGATCCCCATCATGGAGAAACAGACCTAGCAGGAAGCTAATAGCACATGAAAGTGTCATTCCTGCCACTTTAGAATGCACTTTACCAATAATAATAACAACAGCAGCATCAGGTCTGCCTACAAATTAATTTATTTTTACCTACAAAGTGGTGAAAGTAAGAGACAGAGATTTTAGACTATGGTTGGTTAGCAGTAATGGCTTAAGACTTCTGGGGTTCTTTCCAAGTAGAAACAGAAAAGGTATCAGATGTGTGGAATTAGAGGTGATTTAAGGAAGTTTATTCTGACTCATCTCCTTTATAACCCAAATGATCTCAAACTCACCCATATAAAACCACAAAGATCTGAGAAACAATAAAAACAACTACCCCACCAGGAGAAAGATTGTCAGCTTCCTGCAGCATCCTTTCCTGAGTTGCATGCTGAGCATTTTTCAACTTCTAGAGAAAAACTGCATTGGCCTCTCCAGTGCTTATAGAAAACAGTAAAAAAAAAGAGCTCAAACAGATTCTCAAGGAAGAAAACCAGGCTTCCAATACACTCCTGATCTGCTAGAAGCCAGAGTCCAGGGATGTGGCACATTAAGGGACAGTGAGTTCAGAAGGGCACTATATGCTTCAGGCCCTCAGGGACCAGACCCAAGGACAAGGGAGCTGGATTCACACAGAAGCCACATATCATACTCTATCTACCTGCACCCAAACCAAGTCACCATTTCTACCAACAGTGGACACTATCTTCTGGGGGAAATCTCCTAACTTCATTCCTAATTTGTGACAGTTGGCTAGGTGGCTTTATGCAACTCTTCATAAAACTACACATGGGTTTTCATAAACATGAAGAAAATTAACAGACATGAGTATTGCCAGTGTTTCCTGAAGAGTATTTCTATGGAGCATACATAGGTGAAAGAGATAAAAGGAGATTTATTTACTTTGCTTCTAATTGTGTGCATATACGTGTGTGTGTGTGTGTGTGTGTGTGTGTGCATGTGTGTGTGTGTGTGTGTGTGTGTGTGTGCATGCAAGTGGAATCCAGATACTGATTTTATGTGTCCTCATCTATTCCTCTCTCCCTTATTTTGGGGAATGGGTCTCTCAGTGAACTCGTAGCTCACCAATTCAACTAGATTGGCCCCAATTTGCTTGAGCTCCCCACCTCTCTACCCCCAATTTGCTTGCCCCTGAAACTCCCAGTATTAGGATTACATATTATCAAATTCAGCTTCTAATGTGGTGTTGGAGAACTGAACTCAGCTGAATTTTGTGCAGGTTCTCCTTCAAAGCAAGGACTATGGCTATGTGTCTCTTTTCTGCTTGCTGATTATTAAGTTGCTTGAGGTTAATAATCACAGTTAGTCATTTTGAAGTTTCCAGAGCACAATCTGAGCCCTCACCAGGTCATTTTTTCCTAGACACTTGAAAACAGACCATTTGCTAAGTTACCCATGAGAAACAACAGAGGTTCTAATTAGGGCTTTGACTAAAATCTCTTGGTTTTGTGTCTCTTCTGGATGTGTCTTGACCTTTGAATTCATCAATTTACTGCTATCATTCTATTTTTAAATAACAATTGATTTTTAATGAACATATACATAATTCAATGTTGTAAGGTAGCCTAAGGTATTTTTCCATTTCAGAGGGATTCCTTTGTGTTCTGTATACAATGATAGGACCAGAAGAATACATGCTATGGCCTCAGTAACTCCTAGGCTATAATGTGGCTTTGCTTCCACAAGACATTTGAGAAATCTCTCAAGGGATGTTGGTGGACTAATTACAGAAAGATGGTTCCCTGAACCATACTTGGATGAATTTACAGTGAGGGCAACAGGGTAACTTTATAGATGACTATGCCCCTTTTAAATATAACTGCATTTTATAACTCTTAACAAACAAAATATATCATTAAAATCTAAGGATATTTTAAAAGTGGGTGTCTATCAGATTGAAGAGCAGTTCTGTAATTGAAAACATTTGAACCTGAAAAGCAAACACAGCCACACAAGTGCAACCATCTATAGGCAGCAATTTTGGAAACGAGAAACATGTAAGATTTGACTGGAGAAGATAAAATTACTACTACATATTCCTGACTCTACTTTCTAGGAGGCTCTTTTCTAAGTAAAGGTTGTAAACTGTAGTTGGGAAAAATGTAAAAGTACAACTTCAGAAAAATTTCAATGAAATAACATTTTAAAAAGATATTTAAACTTCTCATCACATTTCCCACCATTCATATTTTAATCTCTGATAGAGGTGACATAACTGTTTTGCTTTCACATATCTTAGATTTCACATGACACACATTTCCATGACAGCCCAGGCCATGTGCCCTTTCTTTATGTATGTAAGAAGGACCATGTGTCGTTCTATGCATAATGAAGAAATTTTAGATTTCTTTAAAATCTAGAAACAATAGTTACTGGTATCAAAAGCATATGATAGTAAATAAAACAGATCCTGTTATATGTGGTGACTTCAAATAGTAAAAAATTATATTGACATCAAGGTTCATCTTTTATTATAGGAAAATAATGTTGTCTACTACATGTGAGTTGGTTTTTTTTTCATTTTTAAAGATTTATAATATTATTACATTTCCCCTTCCACTTCTTCCTTCCAAACCCTTGCATATGCTCACACATTTGCTCTCATTCAAATTAACTTCCTCTATTTCATTGTTGTTACATACATACACACTCACATACATGTTAAGTCCATACAATGTACCTTGCATGTGTATATACTAAACCCTAGGCCAAGAAGCACTGGGGCCTAAGGGAGTAGAAGAAATGGTCTTCTCCAGAGAATAGTACATCAATTGGTTATCCAATACACCTCAATTCTTCATGCAAATTTCCTTTTACTATTTCTATTTGTAATAAGGTGTGTGTGTGTGTTTGTATGTGAGTGTGTGTGTCTGTGATGGGAACTGAACTCAAGGCTTCATGGATACTACTCAAAATCAGTTTTCTTAATCTCATGGATTTTTCTTAAGTAGTTCAGAAAAGCTTTGACCACAGCTAGTGACACAGAAAGTTAAACTCTCTTTGGATTCATGTTGTGAAGCTCACTTTGACACTTACCTAGAAAGGATGATGTGTACAAATCATTTGTATCTTACTTGCTGAAGGTCTTGGTGGGGATGTGAAGGAACGCAAGGGCTATTAGACAGAGGAATTAGATTATAGTGAGTTTATCCAATTTCCTCCTGTAAAACTCATAAAAGAGCACAACAGAGCTATTTATATCATAATGGCTCAGAATTGCACAAGAGGAAGAATGGCTTCATTAAGACTAAGATGTGGGAGATACAAGGCAGGGGCAGACAAAGGAAGCACACTCACTTGGGGAGAATTCGTGTCTCAATTTCTCCTTTACTGGAATATTCCTTTCTGGCTACAAATATGACTTTTATCTAACCATCAGAAAATCACAAAACCTCAGAAAAGAAAACCTCAATCTGCCTCCCTGCACACAGCTTTTCTTTTCACTATGGACCTTTGAGTGAACAAGTTCCTAGAAACTGTTGCCTCTGGTCACTGTCTCCACTTCCTCGCCTTCCATCATCTTTATCCTTGAGCAGTCTCAGAGTCTGCAGATGCTACAGATCAATTGTTAGTCTCCCTCTCCATCTAGGTCACATAGCCTTGCCCACTCTTTTCACACCTTGCCTGAACTTGTTCCACTAGAATATATTTCCGATGCCAGCATTCTTTTCCCAAACTCACTGATCTCTCTTCCTTGATTGCTCTGTTCCAGCCACTCTGAACTTCATACTAAATAAGCTTTTCCTCAGCTTCTCTATTTGCTATGTCCACTGTCTATGATTTTCCTCCTCCAGATTCCAACTAATTTACTGTCAAGTGCCTGCTTACACACCATTTCTCAGACACCATCTGGCTACCTAACAAAAACTAACAGCCTTGACCCAGTAATGACTCTCTCTAACTATATTTGAAGCTCCATCAGGGTAGAGATTTGCTGTTTTTATTTGCAACTCCAATCATATGATGAATGATCTAAGCAAAGTATGTTGGCAAATACTAAATTGAGAGGGAAGGATAGAAATATGGTGTTCAGAAGAGAGAAGACAGCAGCAATACCCTTGTGGGTGATGACTATATATGGAAATGAATATTTGAATAAAAGCATTTAGGACTTCCCATTCTCCTATGCCTTCCAAGCTATGTCTTAGGCTCCTTAGGAAATAAGCCTGTGGTGGCCCTGCTGACAACTGACCAGAAAACTGTACCTCTTAGAGAATTTGCTCCAGAGCAAGGAGGATGAAGGGTTAGGCCGGCTGATGCTGAAAAGTGGAGAACAGTGAGATATGTAATTTGATGACTAAAGCCTGGACACAGAAAGCAAACTCAGAGCTGCCATTATAAAGCTCAGTCTGAATAGGAAACTAAGTGAGTGAGAAGGAGCAAGGAAACTCCACAATAATTACATAAATGAGGATGTCGCATCAGAGAAATAGAGAATCTGCATGGGTCACCACTTTGAAACTCATACATCTGAAGTCTCATTAAGAGATTGATGTATCCCTGTGATTATAAATAAAACAGAGGGCCCAGTACCTGCATAGTTCACTCAACCTGATGTGAATTCATTCTACAATCCTTTACCCCCAAACTTTGTTGCCAGATACTCCCTTATTTATATTAGGGAAGTCATTAACTAGCCAAGTAGAGAATGGAAATAGTCTCTAGGAATCAAATCTTTGGATATGAGAAATGAGTTCTTAGCTTTTATAAAATAAGAATGATAAAATGACTTGCTTCCAACTGTTCTTGAAGAGTGACTATATACTTCATGGAAGCCAGCTTGTCTCCATCCTGTGATGACCCGCCAGCTTTCCAATGGTTATATGCCTGCTCTCAGCTGAGATATTGTATATTGTGCTTGGTTATCATCTTTCTCAACTGAATGTGGAGCAGTCTAGTGTACTTCACTCAGTGGCAGAATGGACTGGGGAAATTTTATATTTACTGCTGAGAGATCAAGTAGAAAACTATCAAATAGGCAGCAATCAATAATTTATTTATGGTGATGCTGCCTTTCCAGATGGGTTTGCATTCTTCTTAAACGGTTGCATTATTTCCAGTATCCATCCATCAATTCATACATGAAACCATCTTTGAAAAACCAACAATTCCCTCTTCACCATTATATCTAACTCACCATCAATGTTATTTAGTCTCCAGATCCCATCTTACTTTCTCCTTTAAACAGATCCATCTTGACTATGTCAAACTCCAAATTCTGTGTTTCTAGTTGTGTTCACATGCTGGCTTAATTTTTAAATGAGAGGATTATAATATGCGAAGAGAGCCAGAGGCTCAATCTTTCTTCTTTAAAAGTCTATGATATAGCTCTGCACTAAATGGGGCCCTGTAATATGATAGACTGAAATCCATATTAACAATCATAATTAGCTAGTGTGAAATTGTCAGATAAAAAACAAAAAGAACAAACCTGCACAATTGCTGTGGGTTCACACAAAAGAGTGCTCACTCATTCATTTGTAGAACTGGGTACCATAGAACTATACCTCGTCCTTCTTTGTAACATTACGTGTAGGTATTGCTGCTTATACAAAAAGACAATATGGGTTTCCTGGCAGAGAAGTGATTGCTAGCTTCTTTATGTTCTCTACTTTCTATTTTAAGCACTACTGCCTATCTTAATTTATTGCATTTCATTAATCTCATTCTAACATCTATAATTCACTCTCACTTTTCTGCTTTTCTAAATCCTACTTCACTGTGTCTATTTCTTCACAATAATAGCCAGAATATATTTGGTGTTTGGGCTTTTTTCTTTTTTTTGAGTCAGGATCTCATCATGTAGCCTTTACTGGCCTGAGGCTCACTATGTATACCACTCTGGCCTCATACACAGAAATCTGCCTCTGCTTTCCTGGGGCTGGGATTAAAGGCTAATACCATCAAGCCTACTGTGGTAGCAGCTATTTCTAAAGACCTATGGTACTATTCAAAACACTTAGCACCTGCAATGGGCCATTCACTCTGTTGGAAAATGTGAAGCTAATATCATAAATTGACTCAATACCATGTCCTTTTGAGATCACTATTTCAGGTCTGTAAGTTAGAAAGTAATGCCAATTAAACTTTAGTAATTTCTGAGTTCCACCATTTAATATTTGGCAGCACGCAAATTTTTAACTTGGAAATACCTACTTTAGAAAGAATAGTAGGTAGAATAGAGCTGTTCTATGAATGCTGATGTTAAGTCTTTCTAACAGAATTTCTTGCCTTTAGAACATGAATTTGCTAATGATAATGCTATTAGAGAAGCTTTGGTATGAGTTAAACTGTTCATTCAACTCACTCCTGAAACCAGATAATATCAATACCACCACTTTATAAATGGGAAACCTGAGGCTGGAGATACACTGCTAGAAGTATATGTTAAATCCAAATCTTCTACAATGTAATTCCATGTTTCTACCGCCTATTACATTTCATTTTTGTAAGAATGGATATTCTGGAAGAATGAGGCACTGTAGAAAACCAAGCTAAGGATGAACTCAAGACAGAATTATGGGCACATCAGCGTTAAAACTTAAGGATGCATTAATAGCCACATGGAGTCTGACTTAAAATGAAATCCTCTGTGTTATCTGTGAGCATCAAAAATTCCTACTGAAGAAACATACCCCCCCCCATGTCTCATCTTACCCACCTCCCCCACACACTTGGAAAACTTTAAAGTGGCCAAATGTAATTTAAACAAACTTTCCAAAAAATGTTCACCCTAGGCTTAAGAATTTGACCCTTAGAGGTTAATTTTAAAACTTATCCCATCTAATAAAATTAAGATCTATTATGAATACACTCTGATGTGCTTGACTTCTGCAAGATACACACTGTCTAGATCCATGCCGATAGCTGCAACAATTTCAGGGTTAAAGACGGCCAGACATGGTGTACATGTCTGTAATCACAGTACTTGAGATGCAGAAGCCAGAAGACTGTAAGAGCCAAGGTCATCCTTTGTCATCCTGTGAGACACTATGTCATAAACCTGAGAGCCAGGGATGAGCTCAAGGTAGAGCACTTAACTACTGAATCAAGGGTTCATTCTTTTTCCTCACCTAACAATGTTTACAGGCTCATGTCCAACACATTTTTTGACAAAGTAAAATTATGAGTAATAGGTATTCCCATATATAACCTTTAAGTTCTGACTATTATACTTGAAGAATATGAATCCTATTTTCTATGAATAATCATTATTTATCTCATAAAAAATAAATGTTTGTTACTGAGTTTTGATTTTTTAACAAGATAGTCAATACAGCCTACCTCAGACACCAATATTGTAGAATTATTAAACATAACATTTTAAATTTATATTTATTATATTTAATATAATATAATATTTATTTATATAATATTTATATTACATTATATTTAATATTATTAATTATATATTATTATTTATATAATTATTAATACTATATAATATCTATTAATTATATAAAATTAATATTATATTTAGTAATAAAATTGCATAGAGTAAAATGCTAAATCATTAATAAACTGTGTATATTTTTTCTTTTTAAAAACAACTATATGCATCATGTCTTCTTACTGAATGTTGCAATATTCTTATCCTACCACAGTGTTATCCAGATGATGTTAAATAGGCACACTTTCTGTAACTCAGCACTTTTGTTCCCTCCTGCTTCATAATTTGTTGGAGACAAAGGTCATCTTGGGGTTAATGAAACTCAAGGGATCTATACACTCTCAGGATTCAGCGGGTGAATTTAATGTGGGCTGCTGGCTCTTCCTCCAGGGCATGCTCTGATCATGCTCTCTCCTGGAACCATTCCAGGGATAAAAGGACACTGTGAAGCCCAAGAAGAGATGGACATGACCTCATGGTACTGTGTCCTTTCCACTTATAGAAGAGCAGTTATAGGCTCACAACTAACACAGCCAGAATTCTATGTTAATTAAGAATATCAGCCAGTAAGAGTACTGGGTGCTTTTCCAGAGGACAGAGCTTCAGTGTCCAGCACCCAAATGGTGGCTCATAATCATCTGTGACTCCAATTCCTGGGTATCTGATGTCTTCTTCTGTCCTTGATTACAAGGCTCATGAAGGTACACAAAAACACATGCAAGTAAGACATCCATATACATAAAATTAAGCCATATACATAAAATTAAATTAAATAAAAAAAGAGACCCACTAGCAAAAATTAGTATTGAACCTAGAAATAAACACCACAGGGATGGAATGGATCTGCTAGCTGATGATGCTCTGGTACCAGCATGCCTTGACTCCCATCTTCACCTTAGCTTCCCTTTGCCAGGTAGAAGAACTTGGAGTCATCTCTACTCAGGTGAGGACCCATACCAGGAGAGTTCTGTGTCCTTATGCAAATGTGGAGGTGACAACTCTCAAGGTGAACTTCCCTCTGCAGGAACAACTTCCCTAACTATACTTTAGATGGCTTCCCATCGAATGTTAAATCATTCAGGGAAAGTTTTAGCAAGGAGACAGAGCTGTCCTTCTTTAGAGGGAGATCAATGAGCTTTGGAGACGCATTGGCCAGGGACACTGCCTTTGATGGAGACAGGCTCTGTGATACTTGGTGCCAGCTGAACTGTCAGTCTGAAAGGAAGGGGTGGCTGGGGGAATCAATTGGAGGTGGAACATGGCCAGCACAAAGTGGAGAGAATAGAGACAGAGCTGATGGATTATTTAGAGGATGCTTAGTATCACCAAGATACAATGACAGATGAGGCTGGTTAGATAAACTTCCCAAACTTTGAAAGGTTTTTAGGGATCAGGGATTCTAGGTGTATTATTATAGACCTAATCCAGGAAGTAGAGGCACAAATAAGTGAAAACAGAAGCAACTAAATATAAATGCCCATGGGGTTGAAGTTAAAAGATGTTAAAACATAATGAGGAAAAGGGCCTCTGGAGAGTCTATATGTTAATCTGAGTATAAATTAGAAGGGCTACAATGAAAAAACACTTTCAGATCAATTAAAAGATTCTATTAGGTATAATTTGGCTTTGTATTCTAACTCTTGTTTGGAAAGAACGATGCCCAAATTCCCAAATATTGTCTATAAATGTTTGTTTTCATTTAAATGGACTTGGTTATATAAAATAAATAAAAAAATAGTTAAAAATAAAAAATGTATAAAACTATACAACTTAAGGATTATTGTTATGAAAGGAAAAAAATGTAACCCTGTGAGGTAATGGAATTGTCAATTGGCTAGATTATGACAACAATTATTCAGGATGTATACAGATAACCAGACGTGTGTGTGTGTGTGTGTGTGTGTGTGTGTGTGTATGGATGGATGGATGGATACACACACAACTTGTCAACTATACCTAAATAAAGCCAGAAAACATTGTGTATATATATATATGTATATATATAAACTTAAACAATGATGATTCAAAATTTGAACTTCACTGTCAAGTAGGAGCAACAGCTTTTTTCACAAACCAAAAAAACACACATGCTATCTATGTGACACTAATTTGTCCTGAGAGCTACGGTTCAATTGATGGACATTTGACTTGACTGCAAATGTCAACAACCAAGACTGAACTGTAATTTTATAGCTAGTTTTTCAACATCAGCAAGATTAACTTCCATGGAGTGTGTGCTTGTTAGTAAGTACAATATAAACGGCCTTTCTCTATTACTCTCTGCCTCACTCCCTCCAAAAAAAAAAAAAAAAGACCCCAAACAACCCCAAACAACCAAACAAAAATGATGCCTTGGCCCTGCTTCATCTTTGGCTTCATACAGAGACTAGTATCTATGACATGGCCAAGGCAACCTCATCCCTCTGTACCTCTCAAGCCTAGTTTCTGATCAGACATTATTTATTCTACAGCCCCAAGTTTTAGGTACAGGAGAATCAGCTTTGACTTCTCAAATATAGTACTTTCAACAATGGGAAAGCATAACGTTTGAGAGGAAATTCCTGAGGCAGATGGAGAAGTGGCTCCTTCCTTAGAATTTTCAACCCAAAGAGTCAGAGTCAGTAGCAAGCAGTATAGTGGCAGGTAGGTCTATGGGGAGCACTTTAATTCCAAAGGTTTTAGTTATGACAACAATTCAGGCTCCAGAAGAAGTACTCACACAAACCAAAATATTTGCTAACTTTCTATTACACAAACCCAATGGATCTGCTCAACTCCCTGTAACAGAATATAACTGTGATATTACTTGAAATTATGTATCTTAAAGGAAGTGGGAATTACCCCCTTAAAAATCTTGCTTTTATACAAGCAGTTTTCAGTCCATATAAGTTAAAAGATACTATTTTTTGAGGGATAATTTTGACTCATGTTTTCCAGGAAGTATATTTTGATCTAAGATATTTCTACTGTAAACTTGGCTAAATCATCAGAAATACTTTTACCAAATGCTAATGGGAAACTACCAATGGCTCAGAAACCTCCCAAGCTCTCACAAACTCAAAAATTGGAGAGCATTTAAATGACCGACCACTAAAGCAAAAATACCTCTGAACAAACTGGTTTCTTGTTTTTGGGTGCTAATTTCCTATTTAAGTGCTTTAGCTACAATTCTTGAGAGCTGCTTCAGCTTTTGAATGGGAAGCTTTCCCTCCAACCCTCCCTAATTCTGTCACTTCCTGTCCCCATTCCATCTCTCCCTCCCTCTCTTTCCCTCTGGGGCCTTGTACATGCTAGGCAAACAAATTACCACTAACTTATATCTTCAGCTCACATGTTTTCTTGCCTTTATTCCTTTTTATTTTTATGGTCTGGAGATAGAACTCAAGAAGTACTTGAGAAAAGTTTCTCTGAAGCATGGGCAAGACAAAAACCAATATAAAATCCTTTCCTATTTAAATGTTCACCTGGGATGTGCACATCCTTCTAGAACTAAACTTTACAAAGTAAATGTGCTAACATCCAGAGTTTAAGAAAACAGTTTAGGAGAGACAGTACAGGCTGACTTATTTCCCGAATATCTCATAACTCAACTCACATTAGCTTGTTAGTGCCTGAGCAGATACTTAGAACTGTACACCATGCCTCCCCCCACCAAACCAGGAGCACTGATCCTGGGTAGAAGTTCCACCAAACAACACCCCAAACACACTCAAACATGACTTCAAACAGTTAAGAGTGCCACATCTCTCACCTAAACCATAGTGATTTCCTAACTTAATTCTCATAGCCACTCTCAGATGCATTGAGCATATGACAGTCAATGATCTCAGCACACACACTTTATCAGATTCTCCTCCTGCCAAATTGCTGATTTTCTACTTGATGGATAATAAAAGTTTACCACTTACAATGAACCCGTCATGATGTGGATTGTGAAGCCCCAACACACTTCATCAGTTTCCTTTTATTGCTCATCTTTCTTGGAAAACACACAAGTATTTCTCCCCTCTGCCTGGAATGCACACATGGTATTATTACCAGCTCTCTGTCTGGTCTCCACACATGACCAGAGTCTTAAACACCATAAACACAATAAACCTTGCCTCTTGAGAATGGTCTTCTGGCTATTCATTCTATATTATCTTCAACTTCTGATTCATCTTTTATTTCCTAAACCCATAGCTTAGATGTGTGCTTTCATTTATTGTCTACTTTTCGATTTAGAGGGCAATATCGGTATAGCCAGGGACTCTACCTAACATATGGATGAGCATAAATAATCACAAAACAAACTACCCTGACTATCACACCTTAAGGAATATAAATTAGGACCAGCCAAAAATAAAGACACCTCTGTACATACTTAGCTTCTTGTTATCATTTTGATAATCTTGCCAACTGTCTTTCCAAAGCTCAAGTGTTAGAGATCTGGCAACAGGAAGAAAATAGTTTCATGGGTCATTTCTCTAAATATTGGAACATTAATGGAAAGGGCAAATGATCAATCAATGCCATTACTACTACCATATAAGGGTAAAGAACAGGAGGGGATTTTAGCAATAGGAATGCTGATGGGCTGGTAAAGCAGCCTAGCATGGACAAAGCCCTCAGTCCAATCTCTACCAGGGCAACTACAGTGGCAAAACTCTCTAATTCCAGCAAGTTGCAGGCAGAAGGGTCAGGTTTAAGGTCATCCTCAGCTGCCTAGTGAGTCTGAGGCCAGACTTGGCTACAAGAGATCCTTTCTCCAAAAAAAAAAAAAAGTGTGTGTGATGGGAATTCCACTTATCTATTTCCATTGCCATGAAAGTGGTTTCTTCTTTCCCAAACTTCTCTCTGCTAATATCATACCTAAATCTGAATCTGAACATACAGTGCACTTAAATGCAAATTTTGGCAAGAATTTTAGCATGGCAAGAGAAATCTCCACTATAATAAATGACTTTGTAAGAACAAACATCCAAATCATTTCTCTCTAATTACAGACCTCAGCTGGGCTGAATGCAGACTGATTGCCACAGGCTCGTTCAATTAGAGGGGTAGCTAGCCCTTCTCTTGGTTCATCAAAGACTACCTGCCTCTAAGTAAAATAAACCAGTAAATTAAATCAGACAACATTTTAAACATAACTCATACTAATGTCTCAATTGATTTATTGAATTAAAATGTCTAACTGATTAAAAATGAAATTATGGTATACCACACTTCATGGAGCTTGGGCGCCAGTTTCTGGAGACAGATTTTGTTGTCTAAAATGATTTTAGTGCTTTAAGCTCTCTTTAAAACTCTTCCTAGGACTTCTGGCTAGATCTCAGACCCTCCTCTGCTGTATATTTCACTGCTCAGAGGGAGACTGTACAATCAAGGAAGATGAGACTGCCTACACAGAACATAAATACTTCAGTGCCTAGTGAAGTTCAAGGTGTAGCGAATGAATAACAAAAACATAACCCCACAGAGATAAACCGCTAAAAATTCTGGATGAATACTGGTTTCAAATCACAATAAAGCAGATGTGAGAAGTAAAGTTGCTCCGGGGTGGGCTACTCTCTTCTTCCAGGATTTAACTCACAGTCTATTAATTAGAGACCAAGATATATATATATATATATGTGTGTGTGTGTGTGTGTGTGTGTGTGTGTGTGTGTGTGTGTGTGTGTATGTGTATATGTATATATATATATATATATATATATATATATATATATATATATCTTTAATCACTTGGGCTTTTTTTCCCATCTCTACAAGGTCTTACTAATGTGGCTGGGTGACACTAATGCAAAAGTTTCCTGTGGCCTTACATATTACAAGCATGTTCTCTGAGACATGTGGGGAGGGGGGAGCTTGGTAGAATTGTTAACATACCCCTGACCTTCTAAATATTACAGTAACATGGAGTTGAAAAAAATCACTTGTCTTTTTGTGATGTTCAGTGATGGCATGTCTGAATCTTTTAAAGGAAGATTTTTTTAATAATAAGTGTTATGTACAGCAAGTAGATGGAAAAGACCACTTTTATTGACTTTTAACAAAGCCAGTGGGTTAGTGGGCCATATAAAACCAATATTCTATCATATCACACAACATTCATATAGAAGTATAGTGTATAGTAACATTTTAAACAAAAGTCCATCCTCATGTGCAGAACAGATACATTTTTCCCAACCAAAAAGGAAACTGTGTCATAGTAATACCTTGTATTTATAAACTCTTCTTAGAATGATGTCATCCCTTATTAATATGTTAAATCATTTTATTGGAGATTCAATGTGGATACCATTTATATTCAATGATAGAGAAATAGCCAACAAGCCTCTAAGCATGTAGGTTTTGTTACACACACACTCACACTCACACATCATTTCATCCTACCTACACATTGATGCTGCAAAACAGGTGTAATCACTTCCATTTTATAGGTGAGGAAAGCATTACTCTTGATGGATCAATGACTTTCTAGATAATCCCAAAGATAACAACTTCCAGGTAACTAAAACCCCATGCTTTCCAAACCACATCTAGAAAAAAGACCAATATACCCAAAAAGATAAAGGGGAACTCACTATACCAGGAAACACATCAATAAAATCTCACAAGTTATCCAAAGCCAGACAAGTAGACTCTTTCTACTCTATCATGAGGTATCAGTTAGAAATAAAATGGTGAGGAACATTCGTACAGGACTTGAAATCTTAAAGAATCATTTATTTATAAATCATTTATAAATACTAAGTGAGAAGATGGGAAATCACATGCAGAAGTAAGAGTTCAATGGTATAACTAATGCCATTGGTCAGGTTATTTCTACACACTAAACCAAAAGATCTTGAAGGTAGCCCCCTAAAACTCAGGAAGTAACTGAAACCTATTAGGCTCAGGAAGTTAGAGGACTCACAAGGCAACTCCTTATAATTTAAAAAACAGCAGCACTTGCTGGGGACATATGACTCTCCAATCAGCTATGTAGTGTATGAGTCCAGCAGGAAGCTTCAGAGATATAGGTTTTGTGACTCATTGCCCATTTATGATGGGTCTTTTTGGAATACAGCTGTCTTTATGTTAGCTATGTTCTGTTATTATTACTCATACTACCCTCATAACTCACTGTGTTGCTTAACTACACTTGAATGAAACCATTTCTTTGGTTAGTCATTGATGGCCTAGTCATTTGTATGCATCTCCCCAGGAAAAGTCATTTAACACATGCTAAATCACTTTGGCAATTACATGAACACCCTTTACAGGTTTGATAAATTGAGGTAGTAATTCACTCCTTTTTTTCTTCTTCTTTTTCTTTTTGAAATTTTTCCCCCTTACCCTCCCATCCCCACCCCCAAACAAAAACTGCTCAGAAGGGAACTGACAATTATGGCAAGCCCTGGCTAGAGGATTGGGTTGAAGGGCAGTTGAACTTTTTGTGAGAGCCCCTGGCTGGCCAAAGTAGAAGAGCCAAAGTTGGCCAGAGTTCATTTGTAGTTTACTCTGGAATTCTTCTAGAGGGGACTAGAGAGTACTTTCTATGCCTGGGTTGTGAAAATATTAGCCATGGCCACTCAGGAAGACTACAGGACACGGGTGTACTGCTAAAGAAAAAGCTTGGCTTGAAAATTAAGTGAATCCACAGAAAAGAGTGGGAGTAGAGTGTCATCAAGGAAAAGAGGTGAAAAGGGGAAAGAGGTGGGAAGTGAAGACAAAAAGAGGAGGACAAGAAGTGAGGGAAGGAGGAAGGAAGGAAGGAAGGGAAGAGAAAGACATTTAAAAGGAAACAAAGGGGGAATGTCCTTCCAAAGCAACTCAGTTTGAGTCTCAGCACCCACAGGGCAGCTAATAACCATCTGTAAATCTGTTTGTAGACAATCCAGTGCCCTCTTCTGGTTTGTGGTTTCTGTGGGCAATGTGACCACATGCTCCACAGACACTCAGGCAAATACTCATTCACATAAAAAAATAATTTTTTGAGGGATAGAGAAAAAAAGAAAAAAGCAGAGAAAGAGTGGTCCAGAGATGCATGTTCAACTCACTGACCACCAGCAGAGTTCTGCATCTGAGCACTTCATAAGCAAGCTACTCTCCCACCATTCTGTGGCCACAGTATCTAAAGAAGAGCTCTCAATTTGCTCAAGTTATTTGGAGAAGGGTCTTATTAAACGGAAACATGTTCATTGCTCTAGAGAGCGAGGTTTGTGTTCCCATGTCCATGTCATTGACAGTGATGCAACAGATCAAATCAGTAAATATATACAGACACACTAAAGTGAAAACACTGTGGGTAAGTCACAGGTGAGTTCTCTTCCAGAAATGAGGACAATAGCCTTCTCGTGTGAAATAAATACTACAGTACAAACAAGAGAATTTATAGCATGAAGTAAAACACTGGAAATAAGTGGTCATTTGTTGTTTTGAAATTGTTCACTTTCAAACAGGGACCTCATGGTTTTGTTTTACTTAAGAAGTGCGCCCAGCTTTGAGCAAAGGGGCAACACTGTGCAAACATGTCTGATTGATGGTTCAGCTCTTCGAAGCAGCCTGGTCATTATTTGTCGAGAGGCATGAACTGCCACATGTTCTGCTCTAGACCTTTATCACAAGCAAATGTAGTAAAATTACAAGTGGATGGCTAGAAGCACTTAGAGTCAACCAATTCACAATTGGTTGTGAATGAATGCACAATGAAATACAGCAATGGAATACAGTCATCAATTGTGTATTCAAAGGCCTTTATATATTTTCAGAATGTGACAAGTCCAGGACATCAGAAGAAAGCCTGGCTGGTCAAAGAAGTTAAAAAGTGAAGACACTCTTATCTGAGTGTATCAAACTCAGTAACTCAATGTGGTAAGACTCAAGATGTTAATGTCACCTAGAGATAGAACTTCTCAGGAATGTTGAGCACAGACCAGAAGTGATTTTAGGGTACAGTATGACTGAGTCAGTGAGCCTCGACATTTTCCACCAGAAGGAATTTTCTTACCAGCATTTTTGTCTGGTGATGAGGGCAATACTGATGATGGAATCCACCTTGTCCCCCCAGAATCTGTGACATGCTTAGTCACCTGATATGTGTCAGGAAAGCTATTCTTGTACTTATTCCTGTCTTGTTGCTGCCCAAATCAGAGGTCCCTAAACCAAGAGATGCTACCAATAACTGTTCTATATGAAATGCCAAGCTTTCTACTTCCAACAATGGGGTGAGTGCATTTCAGATGCTTTTCTGGGTTAAAAAGAAATAAATTTAGAGATTCAAGAAGAGAAGTATGCTAATTGCTAGAGAATTGCTGAGAAATATTTCTCCTTTATACCCCTCTAAACTGAGCCAACATTTTGTTGGGTAGAGAATAAAAGTATCATTTAATATATGCATGAAGGGATATGTAAATGATTGTATGGCAGAACAGGGATTGGGATATAACTATCTATTGAGTTTGACATATGTGTGTGTGTTTGTGTTTAGATATGTATGTGCAGGCACATATGCATCTATGTGGGGGCTGGAGGTTGACTTTAGGTGACTCCCACAATTGTTTCTCCATCTTATTTTTTGAGATAGTCTCTCATTGAACTTGTAACTACCTGATTTGTGTAGATTTGAAGGGGCAGTGAGCCACAAGAGATGATGTACAGCTTTAGCTGTGGAAGTAAGACTATGTCTGTATCATATATATGCATAATAAATGCTAGCAATTAACTCTGTTCACTTAAAAAGATAGGGAAGCCTATTCAGAAATGAAAACTAGGTGCACATCATGTTGTATGTGCAAGCAGACCAATCTGAAGATAATGAGCAGAAAACTGTGGAATATTTTAGCAGAGATGAACCAAGTACCTTGGGAATGTAAGTGCTCTAAAGAACTGAAGCAAAGCTATTGTTAGAGCAGGGATATGAAAAAGTATACTAATTGCTTCTGTGTTAGGATTTGCTTTCTATGTGGATTATGTTTCTCTTTCATTTTCCCACTAGACCCAGCTATTTGGGGAGGCTTCTCTGGGAGGGCTAGCTTTCCTCATGAGTTAATATTTAATATGCCTTTGTGGAATTTCATAATCCCTGAGATGTTATTTCACATACTCAAGAGGGAAAAATTTCGCTTCATTCTTGAACAGATTTATTTTAGGAAATGTGTTGTAATTCCACAAGAATCTTGAGGGGTCTTTTCAAAAAATTGATCATCTATGGTTTGGGGAGACATCTGGGTAAAATTTTGAGATGAGTTGATGAAACTGACAGTATGCCATGAGTTGAACAAAAGCAAGCAAAACACTAATCCGTTGACCTTTGCAGCCTATGCTGGCAATCTGTAGAGGGGAGATTTATCGCTATAGCATTATTCAATCTTTCATATGGTTTTTCTTTTTGTGTTTTTTTTTCACAAGAGACCTTATTTGAATAGACAATGGTACTGCCCCTACCCTCAGCTATCCTCTGCAGCATCACAGCCTAGCCCACACTCCTCTCAATCAAACTCCAAGTTCTGCCAAGTATCAGCACCTCTTCATCTTGCTATCCCAGGATGAGGGCCATCAAAGTTTTCATTCATGCTATAAAAATTGGCAACCCCCAGTGGAGTCACACTTAATAAAATACCAGTTTTAAATGCCATTGTGAAAATGAAAATACCTACCTCTCTTGCAGAATCAGTTTGTTCTCCTTTTTCCAAGAGTCTTTAAAGTCAGAACTAAATTCATGCCAGACACTGAAGAAAACATTTGGGGACACCTCCTTCTCTCCAAGTTTTGGTTTCATGAAGTAGTAGGCTGTGGTCTCCAAAAAGCTGTCAAAGCATACGCACACATGAACATAAAAGTTATGATTACTTTCCAATATGGGATATTCCTTCTCCATCCAAATGCTGATTTCATTCATGCACAATTGTTATTACCAGAAAGATTCTAACTCTCCATGCACCAACAGTAATTTCTAATATGGGATATTTCAAATATGGCATATCTAACTCTTTGGGCACCAACATTAGTTCTTTGTGGTTTCATAATAGAATTTTAGTTGATAATAAGAGTAGTGAACAAAAGTTGTCTGAATACTGAAAACTACCACTGGGAAACTTCTATTTCTAGTAAATCACATGACATATTCCAGGGATGAACTGTGGTCAACATGGGGATGTATCTAGAAGTAGTGACCCTAAGCTTGCTTATAAACTCTAAACAAATATTGCATTTGCTTTTCACTGACTTAATATGATTCTATGTCCATATAATTCCACATGTATGCTGTTCACATCCTTCTGTTCATTAATACAGGAGGAGTGCTAGGAGCGGACCTAGGAGACACAAATAAAGTCTGCTATCTAGACAACAAGGTGGCAGCTAGCACACAGTGGACACAGTGATCCTGAACAGGTCGGGCCTAGTTTTCCATTGGTGTGACTCAGAAGGCTTATTGTATTGTGGCTACATAAAGGCTCAAGTTTTAAATGGGTTATTTGACAAAGAACACACAACTAGTAAATAATAGGTTTAGAACTTGCCATGAAAACAGAACCCTTAACAGGAGCCTGGCCAATAGTTTATGATGTCATTAACAATGAGGGAAGCTGAGCAGCAGGTCACAGAATGTCACAGAGGGCCAGAGGAACAACACAAAGAGTGGTGTGCAAATAAACCTTATCTTTGTTTTCACTTTGGCCGATGGCCAGTACTATTTCTGCTTATAGACATCAAGCTTGATTTATGCTGAAATAAAAACTTGAATGGCAACCTGATTTTCCCAAATAGTTAAAAATGTGAACAAATAAATACAGGCATGTGTATATGGATATAAATGAATATGTATTCAACTTATCATGTAGCAGATTCAATTTTCTTTCTATAAAGTAAAGTGGACATTTAAAAGGTAAGGTTTTTATGGTGAGTTTTCTCAGAAGGATGTTCAATGTTGACTGAACAGCAAACACAAAAATAAAAATCGGAACCACGGAGTGGCAGTATTATAGTCTACAAAGCTTACCCTAGCGTCGATTGTTGTTACTTGAAAATTTCCCAGTACCCACCCATCATACTTGAAATGGAGTCAGCATTGGCAGTTTTGGCAGTCTCCCCAGAAACTGAACATTGTTGGTTTAGCAGTTGGTAGCTGGGACTGGGAAAATAGCTCAGTCAGTAAGGTGCTCATTGTGTTAGCCTGAAGAGCTAGCATTCGTGTAAATAAGCTGTTCTTATGGCTCACACTTGCATGCTAGCACCAAGGAGATGGAGACAGGAGAATCACCGAGGCTCTCCTGTTAGAAATAGTAGTTGTTTTTATGAGTCCCAGTTGTGTAAGAAACTGTCTCAAGAAGTAGAGAACAATTGAAGAAAGCATTCCACATTGATCTCTCGATCCTACATGCATGTATATTCACAAACACATAGAAACACAGACATGACACACAGAAACCCACACATACACAACACACACACACACACACACACACAGAGAGAGAGAGAGAGAGAGAGAGAGAGAGAGAGAGAGAGAGAAGTTAGTGTCTGATGGCTCTGAAAGAATATAACTCCATGATGGAGAGACCCTCCCTAGCATCTCAAAGCCCTAGGTTTCATCACTAGCACCACTAACAGCAAAACTCAAAAAAAAAAAAAAAAAAAAAAAGTTCATAGTTATCTGTGACTGTTAACTAATGTGGGATGAATCTGTTCTGCTTTTACATTTACAATGTGGCTGTCTCTGAGTAACAAGATGTTTAGGAATACCAGTGTTTGGCTTCTAGGAAGAGAAGGCAACACTGTTTTGATTGTATGTTTGCCTTTGGTGCACTCTGCTCTTGGTAGCCTAGTAAGGAGATGGCACAGTGTAGTCTGTAAACCCTGTGAAGAGATGATATGAAGTGCATTTGATCGGGAGAGTTCACATGCTCCCTTCCAGTGACAGCGTGGGAATTCATCTACAAAATAGGCTGTAACTGGCAGAGTCACAGTAAGTAGATGTCAGAAAGTACAGAGGATAAATGGTGTTAGACAGATCTAGTTCTTCTGAAAGTTAATGAAGTATATACCGACAGCCTTGCAGAGAGATGCTCACTTGTCTTTTGATCCTAGAGAATCTTTGTGATATATTGAACCTATGTCTCAAACTATTTGACTACTGATTTATTCTTTTGTTACAGAGGAGCCTAGCCTGTGAGGCTATAATAACTCATCTACCCACACAGCTGTCTTGCAGTATTTTGAAAGTTTTATCAAAAAACAACATGGTATAAAGGTGAGGACATATGATTTAAAGTGAGAAGATGTGGAATGATGGATTCTGATTCTAACTTGCCACATAGAAAAAACTTTAGTGACATTATTCTTAGCTCTTTCATCAGCAAAAGATAGATTTTTAACAATTTTGTCATGTCATGAGGGAAAACAAATCTTCAACTTGTTTGTTAAATATTTTCACACAAATTAACTTTATATTATATATTATGTATTTGTGTTGCCGCTTATAAACACTTTTCTAAATTAAAACTAATTCTAATATTAAGATTTATTTATTTTATTGGTATGTTGTATTCATGTGTACATGCATATATGTTGGTATGGGAGGGTATATTTGCCTGTAGAGGTTATGCCCATAGGTGAAGACCAGCATTTGATGATTTTTAGTATCTTATGCTATAACTCTACCCACATATTCTAAGCAGTTCATCATTGAACTCTGCTTACCATCTAGCAAGACATGGAGATCTGCTTCTCTTCATAGCCCAAACCCTACCCTTCTCCAAGGTACCAGATGGATGCTACCACATCTCTTTTACATGGATGCTAGGAATCTGAAATCCTGATACTTTCTATTACATATGGAACATAATTGTTTAATAATGGAGAACAAAGACATTTAATAGTTTTTCATTTGTCCCTCTTCAGCATGGAAGTGTCAAATCAGTGTACCTTTGAATTACAAGGGTGAGAATGTTTGATTTTTAAAATTTTGTTTGAGTTTCTGACCTGGGTATAATAAATGATAGAATTCACATGCACACACACACACATACACCATAGAAAAATGTCATAATATACAAGCAAAAAACAAAGCAGTATGAGACAAAAGATCTCTAAAATTAGCATTGAGTTCATTTTGTGCTGGCCATGCACTGCTGAGTGTGGGACGTCCCTTAAGTACTGTCTGTATAGCCAGTGAGACTCCACTGGGAAAAAACTGATTTTTCATCTGCAAGCATTTGTCAGTTGGAGATAGCTTCTGGATTAGGGATGGAGGCTGACATTCACTCCCACTCTCAGTGCTGGAACTCCATCTGACTTGGAGCTGCATAGGTCCTGTGCATGCTGCTATGGTGTCTGTGAGTTCATATGTGTGTCAGCTCTGCTGTGTGTGGAAGGCTCTGTTTCCTTGGTGTTCTTCATCCCCTGTGACCTTTGCTACCTTTCTGCCTCCGCTTCTGCATAGTTCCCTGAGTCCTGAGAAGAGGCAGTTGATGTAGACCTCTCATTTAAGATGTGTGTTCCAAGATCTCTCACTCCCTGCACACTGTCCAGTTGTCAGTCTCTGTATTAGTTCCCATGTCCTATAAGAGAACACTTCTCTGATGCTGGTTGAGGGAGAAATTGGTCATATTTGTGATTGATGTGAGGAAGCCTAGCCCGATGTGGGTGGTGTTATTCTGGGATTGTGTCCCGGGTGCAGTGAGAAAGCAGGCTGAACAACCACGAGGAGCAAGCCAGAAAGCAGCATCCCTCCATAGCCTCCACTTCAGCTCCTGCTGCAGGTTTCAGCCTTGACTACATTTGATGATGAACTGTAAGAAAGGGTAAGCAAAATAAACTTTTTCCTTCCTAAATTGCTTTTGGTCATGGTGTTTCATCACAGCAACAGTAACCTAACTAAAACATATAATAAATGATCCTTTATTAACAGTAACTCTTTATTTAAATGTCCATTTTACATGTTAATACATCTGAGGTCATGCAAAAATTTTTGGGCAAATATTAGTCTTGAGTATAAATAACTCAAGAAGCCCTGGAACAGATTGGTGGAACTAGAAAGCTATCTTGACATGTATTTCCACTGAAAACTCAGCAGAGTTGTTTTCTGCAATGAAAAAGGGATGCTGTTTGAACATGAAACATAGTGGAACCAGCCTTAATTCACTTAATGTCACAGAGAGGGTGAACTTCAAGACAAATAATACATAGTATGTCATTATGAAAAAAAGCCTCAAATCATCAGGGAGCTGTAACCAACCTAAAAATGTATGTACACACCAAAGAAGCTTCAAAATATGTGAAACAGCAACAACAAACAGAAAGATGCATAACGCTACCAAACAGCCCCAAACCAAAACAAGATTTTCTCAGATTTTGATATTAAAAAACAAAACAAACTTCACAAATAAAGTTGTACTTATTGAATATAGGGAAATCATCCTTGATAAGATACTATCCAATATGATATAGTAATGATATAGTCATGTCCAATCAGAACTTATCCCAATGAAACAAAATGCTGTTAACATTCAAAATAAGAAAAACTATATAATAATTTTAAAAGTCATTTGAAAAGATCCAATACCAATTTTAAAAAGTTGATGATGAACTGAACTCCACAAAAATAAAATTTATTCGTAAGACCACACTTAGAGAAATGACTACACAAATCACAGGAGAAAATATTCTCCAACCATGCATCGCACAAAAGACTCTTGGAATCTGTAGAAAACTTACACAAATCATATATAAAAAGCCAAAGACAAAAACAAAAACAAAAAAACAAGAATCCTTGAGCAGAGAGTTTTAACAAATGACAAGTCCATGGACACATGTTCAATATCACATTTCCTAAAGGAAATGTAAATTAAGACAACAAAATGGTGCCATTTCCAAACCATAGGGTCCTGATAAACAAAATCCCTGACAATGGAATAAGTTGTTGATGACAGGGTAAATACAGCTTGTTGTTTTTAAAGTGTAAAATGTTAAACAACTTTGAAGGTTGACAGTTTAGAATGCTGATTATCCCAAAATATAGAGCCATGTACCATTTTCAAGAAGAATGAAAATAAGCACACAGAAAGAACATTCACAATAACCCCAGACTAGAAACAGTAATGTCCATCAGTGGGATATTGGATAAACAAACTGTTATCTATGAGTATGACCGAATATTGCTTAGTAATATGGAATACATTAGTAATATGTACACTTGAATGGATCTCACAAACACATGTAGAAGAAACTGAAGTAAAAATTATGTACATCATATTAAGGCTGAATATATGTAAAGTTAATCTAAATTGGCAGAAATAAGAACATTGATTCCCCTCTCTCAGTGCTATGGAATAAATATGTTGAGGTCATAGAGCTGTTTTGTGGCAGGACATGGCCCAGTGGGAGTGGTGAGAAAGATCTCACTGTGAGTCCAAGGCTAACCTTGAAGCCAAGGATCCTCTGCCTCCAGTATTGAGATTATTGGTATGTATCACCATGCACAACAAAGTGTGGTAAAACACATCTTGGTAATCACTTACTGGAGAGCACATGTAAGTTCTATTCCATATGATGTATAAATTATGTCTGACTTAACAAAGAAAGTATACAAAAAGAACGACATAGAAGAAAACATTGAGCTGGGTATGATAGCTCATGCCTGTTATCTCAGCATTTAGCAGAGCTGAAGCGAGAGTGCTGCTGAGAGGTTTATACTAGTCTGGGCTATCTAGTGAATTCTGGGCCAGACTGTGTTAAAAAGTGAGACCTTGTCTCAAAAAAAGTACATTTTTCTATTTTAATAATGGAAAGTAGAAATACATTTTAAATATCTATATATAGTCTTTAGGTCTACATAGATTCTTCTTCGTGGTGGTCAGATAAGTATGGAGCTACTAGGGAAGACATGGCAATGAGAAAGAAAAGAAACTATTAGAATTAAAGAACAAGACCATGGAAGAAAGGGCGAAAGACTGAAGCTTTTTCCTGAGTCAATCTATTAAAAGAAGCAAGAAACCTGGAAGTAAACCATGGGTCCACAGACTAATAAGAACCTGCCAGGAACATACGCCCAAGAAACAAATGAAAACAGTTGCCTGGGACATGCTGAAGCATATTTATACAACAACAGAGTCATAAAAATGAAATTCAAAACAGGAAAGACTCAGTGAAGAGAAAGCAATAGAAGTTAGTAAAGAACATGAAATCAAAAGACTAGGCAAGAAGCAACACAATGGTTCATAAACATGTCAAGACATGCCCATGTTAATGGGAAAAGAAATATGAAGAAGATTTTAAAAATCAGAGAAATGAAGGGAAAATGAGAAAAAAAGTTACAAGTAGTGAAGAAAAATAAAATAAAATAAAATAAAATAAAAATACTTGCATGTGAACAATATCCCTAAGCCTTAAAAATTGATCCCACAGCAAGCAGAGAAGCAGAGAGCAGAATAATGGTTACCAGAAGAGGAAGAGGGAAGAAACACAGAGTGGAGGCAGGCTGATCAGTAAGGACTAAGTTAAATTTAGATATGAGAAGTAAGTTTTTGTGTGCTAAACGTACTTTAAGGTGACTGTAGTGAATCTGTATATTTTAAAACAGCTAAACAACAGGAATCTGTATGTTCTTATCACAAAGAAAAATTGTCAGAGATGTATATGCCAATCATTTTCTAATCTAATCATTATACAATGTCTATAAATATAGATAAGCATATGGTTATACCTGATCAATATGAAGTTATCTGTCAATTAAAACAAAACTTAAAAAGGAAAAATCTTGCAAAGCAATGAAGAGAATGAGTATTAAAAATAAGACCCAAGGGACCAGCAAGGTGGCTTAGTGTGTACAGGAACTTGACCACAGAAAATTGATGGCCTGAGTTCAATACTTGGAACACATGTAAAGGTAGAAGGAGAAATCTGACTTTATGAGGTTATCGCCCATCTCCATTTCCCTCCCCTCTCCTTCCCTTTCCCCCCTCTCTGCCCCTCCCTTCCTTTTGCTCTCTCCCTCACAATACATGTAACAAATAAACATAAAAACATGACTCAAAATTCAGTGAGATGAGAAGGGTATGTTCAATGAAACACATATTTAAGGCACCAAACACAGAGAGTACGAGGCAAATAATTAATACCCACTCAACTATAAAGAGCATGGGAAAACTGTTTTAAGTATCAAAGTTTTCAAGGGATACTGCTTCAAGGCTAATTACTGAGATATTTGCAGGAAGCAGGCTCCACACCAACAAAATGGCAGACAAGAAAGGTAAGAACTATGGCTTAGACTGCAAGTGCTGGTAGAGAGTAACCAGGTACGTTAATTCAAGGTGGTTCACATAATAGTGTAGTCACAATGGAAACTCCTTGTGAAATAAGTAGGAGAGATTAGATGGTTTTCAAAGACCATTGCAAAATTCAGAGCTGGGACTGTTTGGAGAAATGGTTTAGTTGCGTTCTGAGGGAAATATAGACGTTCTGGGGTCCTTTACCACAGAACAGCCAAGGAAAGTCTGATAGGCAAGCTCACTTTTTCTTTTGTGGTGACCTTCTCTGCTGTTTTCTGTGATGAGGCACTCTGGTGACATCATGCACAGGAGTGAAAATATTACCTACAAAGGCCTGGCCAGTACCAACCATGTTTCAATATGTGAACTCTTCACAAGCTATGAAGCTATAAGCAGATGCTAGAGATCCATCTTCTTGTTTTAGATATTGGCAAACTAATAAATATTGTTTTTCTTTTCTTTTCTTTTTTTAATGAACAATGTCACTGAGCAACACTATGTCCAAGACAGAAGTTTTTCTTTAAAGAAAAAAATGTTTCACTTAATGACTTGGGGGGGGGGGCGAAGTCCTGTGTTTTATATACTGTAAAGAATTAACCCATCTGAACACTGATTTTTAAACACTAGAAGTGTCAAAAACAAGTGTCTTGCTTCTTCCTTGAAGTCATCACCCCACTCATGAAAGATATCACTAAAATGGTCAAGCATGTTCAAACATGCTCAAACACTTAGAATAACCTGCCAATCTATAGGGAATGCAGGACAAAGTAAACTATGTCACTGATATAGAATAAGAAAAACTCACACAAGCAGAAACTGCAGAATAAATGATCTAGTTTCTTCAATAATTAAGTTCCAAAGAGAAAGTCTAGGAAATTTACTTTAGGATTTGAGGTGTCACAAATTAATCTTTGTGATGAAACACTAAAGCATCTTGGTGGGACATGTGATGTCATAATAGAACATTATATTGTTATAGTGGGACACTGTAATGACATGCTAAAGCATTGTGTTGTCACAATAGTGAATTTTGATGGCACAAAAGGATCAATGTCACACTGATTCTGAATTCAAAGTCAAAATGCAGCATTGTGATGGAAAAATTGGAGTGACGAAACAATGTAACATTATTATGTCACAGGGGAGTATTTGAGTTTATCATGGTTATTGTCATATCAAGATGTATCATTATATGTCAGAAGGTAAAACTTTGATGGCACAATTTGCATTGTGTTGGTACACATGGATTATTATAATTCACATTTATGATGAAACCATGGAACATTTTGATGTCACAATGATACATTGTGATGTCACAATTGGCCACTGTCATGTCACTGAGGATTAGTGTGATATCATATTGAGTCACTTCTACCATCGAGATGCTATAACAGAATACTGTGATGTCACAAAGGGACGATATGATTACAAAGTGGAACATTGTAATGACACAATAGAGTACTGTAATACTGTTGCATGACACTGTGATGTCACAATAGAGTACTGTGATGTCACATTGGAGAATTTTTATTTCCCAATGGAGCACTGTGATGTCACTGTGAAGAATTAGAGTGTCAAAACGGAATACTGTAATGTCACAGTATCACTGTGACATCACACTGCAGGATTTGAGGGCACCAGAGAACATAGTGATGACACAATGCGTGACTATATACCAACCCACCTCTACGAAGTTACACATACACACACACATATATATGTTAAAAATGCATCAATGAAATTCTGCCTTTAGGTCATTTTCTTTAAAAATAAAGGGATGGGGGATGAGTGAGTGGGTCAGGATATAGTACAGATGAAGTCAAAGGGACTATGGATTGATGATAATTGTTTAGGTTAACTGGGAGGTTTGTAGAACATAATTACATTTCTCTATTTACCTTTACATATCTTTTTACCTTTCCATAATGAAGAAATATTTTTTAAATTCGTAACTTTACATATATATGTGAATGACAGAACAATAATGACTATTAAGCATGTTTTAAAATTGTAGGAGAGCTCCTTTAAAAAAAAACTGAAATTTTAGGTCCTTATGCAGGTATACATTGTGTGATGAACATAGTATCTCCCATAGGCAAGCACCTCTGAGAAGCTTTTACCCATATATTCTTGGTTGTGCACTCTTTTCTCTTTCCCCTAAGTGCCTCTTTTTCCTAATAATCCCTGGGTTTAAATGTATATTGATGTCTTTTTAAGAAATTCCAATTCTATTTTAAAAAGGAAACGGTCCTTAATATGGTCAAGATATTTAAAATATATTTGATGGCAATTCAACTTTAAACACCTGGGATTCAGCAACAAGATTTTTTGTTCTGGTCTTCTTGAAGATTGTATACTCTACCATTGCTTTTGATCTCATAGCTTGTTATAGTATACATTTTTTTATATCATCTTAGGTTAATCTGGGTTTATGTGTCTTGAAATATATCTATTATCTAGGCCTCAACTTACTGGAATATATGTTTTTAAAGCATTCCATGATGATCATCTGACTTTTATTAGTATCTGTTTAGTATCTTCCTTTTTCACATCTAATCTTATTAATTTGAGTTTTCTCTCTAGCTCTTGGATAAGGATTTGTCAATCTTGCTTTTCTTTTTGAAGAGTTAATACTCCATTTTGTTGAACCTTTTGCATTGATCTCTTCAATCCACATTTCATTAATCAATTGCTTTGGCCATTGTTTTAATTCTTTCTGCCTATAGCTTTTTGGGATATTGTTTCTAGGGTGTATTATTAGGTTGTTTATTATTTCATAGATTAAGCTGAGATTCTTTTACATAGGCACTTATCACTCGTTCACACATTCCCTCATAGAGTTGCCTTTGCTGCACCCCAGAGGTTATGCTGTCATTTCTTCATTTGATCCTAATATTCTTTACATTTCTTCCTTGATTTCTTCATTGGCTCATTAATCACTTAACAATGTGTTGCTTACATCAACATAAACAGCAGGCTATTGACACAAGACACATGCAAACCAATGGAATAGAAAAGAGGACAACGAGGAAGCAAACTCACATAGTTGTAATCATCTGATTTTTGAGAAAATGTGAAAACCATGCACTGGCAATGAGGCGGTCTCTTCAGGATCATGCTGGGGAAACCAGATATTCACAAGAAAAAGAATGAAACTAGATTCCTTTCTGTCACTCTGAATAAACATCAATTTAAAAGAAAAGACTTTATGTAAGATCTGAAACTATTTGAGGAATATAATATATAAGGAAAATACTTCAAGATATAGGTATAGTTCACAAGACATGAAAAAATCAAGTCAGTAGCTTTATCAGTACCGGAAGGTACAGCAAAAGGCTTGCAGCCTTGACTTATCTGATTGTGTTTAATTCATTTTCCACAGGAGGAGTAAGACTGGTACCATAAGTCTGGTCAGGAAACCATTATTGGTAGCTCACAGGTCCCAGGGGTGAAAGTCTATTATCATTTTGCTAAAGAGACATAGTATCAACTACCCTCTAAATTCTACTTCTATAGCTATAGACTACCATAACTCTCAGACCTCACTGGAAAAATGTTTTTGTGTAGTAGGCAGTGTTAAATACAAGAGAATTGGTAAATGCAAAAGAATAGAATGTCTGTGGGGTGCTCAGCCACAAATGGAGGTCAATATCATAAACGCTTTCCAGCATTTTCAGAAACAATCTGGGAAAGAGGTATTAGAAAGATTATAAGAGTCAGAGGCCATGGAAGACTGGAGTGAATCAGTGTTTCTGGACATGGTAGGACTGATGCACTAGTGGACTCACGGCAGCTTTCTTTGTCTGCACAAGATTAAGTCAGTCAACATTCCAGCTTAGAGAGGAAAGAGGCTCATGAGGCTGGATCCCTAGCTGAGGAGCTATTGGCTACTGACGAATTCTATTTGTGACCTTTTCCATTAAGGGCATGGCTCCTTGTGGTTAATTAATATATATCTAGAATATACAATGACTTTCAAATACTAAATACAAGAAAATCCAATAGTCAATAAATGGACAAATGATGTGAACAGATATTTCTCAAAAGATGAAGTAATCATGGCAAAAGAACACATTAAAAAAGTTTGACATCTTATGGACCCCAGTCTGACAGCTGGGGAACCAACATAGGACCAAACCAGACTCCATGAACGTGGATATCAGCTAGGAGGAGTGGACAGTCTATGGGGCCTCTGGCAGTGGAACCAGGATGTATCTCTAATGCACTAAAGAACTTTGGGAGTCCATTCCTTATGGAGAGATACTACCTTAGCCTAGAGACATGGGGGAGGGCCAAGGCCCTACCCTAAATGACTTGACAGACTTTGATGATCTCTCATGGAAGGCCTCACTCTCCCTGGGAAGTGGAAGGGGATGGGGGCTCGGTGGGGGGAATGGGAGGATGGGAAGGAGAGAAAACTAGGATTTATATGTAAAATAAGATGATTTACAATAAAATATAAAAAAAGAATAAACTGGAGGGAAACAAAAAAGTTCAACATCTTTAGCTATGAGGAAAATGCAGACTAAAACTACATTGATATTCCATTTCATCTCAATCAAAATGGCTACTAGTAACACAAAGAAACACACAAAACAAAAATGAGAAAGGTTGGCAAGAGAGTCAGGTGTGAGGACCAGCACACACTGCTGGTGGGAGTGTATGCTAATGAGGTCATTACAGAAAGTAACAAGAAAGTTCCTCTACATACTAAACACAAAACTGCATATGTTCCATCAATGCCACGCCTAGGAACATTCCCCAAAATACAAGTTAGCATAATACAGAGACACCTGTTAATTCATATTTATTGTGACACTATTCAAAGAATCCAAGATATGATATCAGTTTACATATCTATCAAGAGATGGATAAAGAAAATGTGATACACACACACACACACACACACAGAGCGAGAAGAGTTTTTTCTATATATAAAGAGTGGATTTATTGTCCTTTGCAAGAAAATGGACCAAACTGAAGATTATCATATTAGGTAAAATAGCCAGAATCAGAAATGTATTATCAGAAAGATATATTATATTATTCTTTTCCCCACAGTTAGAACCTAGGGAATATGTATGTATACACACACATGCACACACATACACACACACTCACACCCACACACACAAAAATCAAGGGAGACTTTTTCGAAGAGAAAGAGCATTCCTGGTAGGGGAAGGAGGAACAGAGAGGGCAGTGTATAGTAAATAAAATGCACATGATATCCTTGATAAAAAAAAGTTCCATTGAAACCCTTTCAATACATTGGTATGGTATAATTGAAAGTTTTAAATGTTTTTGAATATTAGGTATATGCTCCAAAGATAATTAGAAAAACAATTTTGGCTTCTTTACTTGAAAGACACTCACATCACAAATTAAGAACTAGTTTACAGTCTTCTCATGAATATGCTCTGCCTGGGAACTATACAAATGCAGAACACCTCAAAACTTTGTTTTCATTACAACCCAGAGGTGCTAACAATTACCGTAAAATAGCATTTTCTACCACACTTATGATCTCTATGGAGATCAATATTATATTGTTAGTCATGACTTCCGTTATTTTCCATCTATGACCGTGATTCACTCCCAGGAAAGTATTAGATATAAAACCTTGAATGGAAGCCTAGACATTTTGGTAGTCTCTAGTGTGTCATAGCCCACAGAGGGGATACCATGGCTTTCATTTAATTTGGGTTAGTGCAAATCGTAACTACACCCAAGCTTTCTGCATGGCAGGGCAAAGATTAAGAAAAAGATCTATATTCCAAAACTTTCTTGAAAAACACTTCCACTCTGTTAGCAAGACACAGTTTTCAGGCTGTCAGACAGACATTGTTTGCCTAGACCTGGACAACTCTCTCTGTAGTTGCTCCACTGCAGAATGGACAGATTCCTCACTGTTTGTCCATTTATAAAAAATGGAAAATAGCTCTTCACTAGTCTAAAACAACAAAGGATAGAAGTTTTGGTGTGTACAAGGATGTTCATGAAAAATCTGATATAGAATAAAAAGTGCCCTGAAATAATCAACAGTCATTGACCTAAAACTGGCCTCAGAATCATGAGGGTGTCTGACTTTGCCAGGTGATATCACACATAACCTTCCTACTCTAGTTGGAATAACACTAACCTCCTTACCTGCTGGTCCCTTGTGCCCAGCCACCTAGCCTCACATTCTGGTGGCACTGTCACTGTTGTTTTGCATTTCTTGGGCAGGTGTCCATGAAACTGTCTCCTTCATTTTCCAGATCTTTGTTTAGGGGTTACTTAGCAGAGATATCCTCATGAGAAGGCAAAGGGTAACCTTAGACTCCTCTAAAATAGTCTTGGCAGACAGGCTCTTTCCACAGCACTCAACTAGCATGAACACAATAGGGACAATGCCTGGTAAACAGGGATTAATTGAGTCAATAATCATTTAAACGTGGAACAAATGACATACTTGTTTGTAGGAGAAAAACTTCTGATTTTTTTTTTTTTTTTTTTTTAGGAATTTTGTAGTGGAAGAAATCTATGAGGTGTTTTATTTCCCATGGCTAAAACCATGGCCTATGCATTTGAATGACTGATTTTGTTGGTCTAGAAAGGTCCTTCTCCCAAGATTTGTCACCTCATTTATTGAAAGGGAATGACACCATCCCATACCAATTCACACACTCTGAGGATCATGGGTTCAAGGGTCTAATATGTTTCTACATGCATGCATGCATGGTAACTTCTGCCAAGGCCTTTTTTTTTTTTTTTTTTTAAATTAAAGACAGGCTGGACTTGAAGTCACAGAGATCCAGCTGCCTCTGTTTCCTCAGTGATAGTATTAAAGACGTGAGCCACCACACTCAGCCTGAGAAGACTCTTCTACCTTCTTTGGTGTGTTCAGAGTGGGATAAGGGTTTGATCTATCTTTTACATTGAGAAGTTTAGGAAAAGGAATCTTTTCCTTTATTATATCCTCCATAATTATGAGGCTACACATATCATTTGCAAATATTAAAACTGACACCAAATACATCAGTCAACTAGGGGATGGCTCTCTAGTGTCAGAGGTGGCAGACAATCCTTCCCTGTTCTTCTTACTCATCTATACAGTTCATTCTACTTGGTTCAGAAGAAATTTTGTAGTATAACCTGTCAAGAAAACTTCTCACTTTATGTAGAAAAAAATATTTTGTACTGTTATATTTTAAAAGACGAGCAATATAGATATATATTACCTTGATTCTATTTCATTGATTCCATATTTCTTGGTGCCATAGATATCATTCACACACACACACACACACACACACACACACACACACACACACACACACACGGTGGGGGGGAAGCATCTGTCTTCAGACAACTGGCGTCACAGCCAACAGCTGAAAAATGAAGTCTACCAAAAGGTGCGCATCTGTTTAATTCATCAAAAACATGAAGAAAGTTGTAGTTAAAAGTAAAACTAACATCTCAATTCAAATGTGAGTTCCTCATGCCCTCTTGGGTCTCCAAGCATTCCACAGGCAGGAACAGACTATTTATTTGTTTCCTCTGCTTCTAAAGTCAATGTCAACAAGACTTGAGACCAAAGTCCTCGGTCCCTGACCCAAATACCAATGAAGCATTTCAGGATATTTTGGGGCTGTTTTGTTTGTACTGGGGGTGTAATGATGTGTATAGTGAGACTGTTTCTCATGCTCACATCGATGGTCACATTGGCCTTGTAATGAGTCAGCAACTGTGTCCTAGTTGAGACACAGCAGACCTTGGGGTCAGCCTTCTATTTTGGTGCCTTTGTGGCCTTTCTTTTTACTTTCCTCTCTTACTATCATTCCCCTTTTGGAGAGGATCAAAAAGGTCACATTCTATAAACAGTTTATAACCATAATGGGAATTGCTTGTACAATTCAATTCAGTACATCCTGGCACAACCAAGAACTCAAGGCATCTAGGTATTAACCAAGGAATGTATTGTTTAAAGGACTGACGAGGATCAGCTACATAAATCTTCCAATGCTGAACTCTTTTCTTCTGATTGTGTAATGCTGGATTTTGTAATATTATTCTTCACAATAAACTACACTCTCGAGAGGAAAGTCTATTTTCAGTTAAAACCTTCCACAATCACTTTCAATATCTGGAACCCTAAAGCTGCCAACTCCATCACTACCTTGTCCCCTCAGCCCCCATAAGAAGTTACATGAAGTGTTATATTTCATTACTTCAAAGAGGAAAATAAAATCCACTTACATTACAAAAGGACTTAGAGGGATGGTCTATGTCTTCTATGCCAACTATTTGGCCTCAGGCAATGGAAAATTAGAGGAATTCACAATGATAAGAGGATACACTGGTATTTCTTTTTTTCTTAAAATAAAAGAATGTAGTATTTACACCTTCAGGGTAATTGTGATCGGCCACAAAACAGCAAACTGCTCATAGAAAAAAGATGGATTCCATAGAGGAATAAGAATCTGCTCATACAAAAGGGTAGACTGGAAAATCCAAGTAAGTTTTCCCATACCAACTGTCCCAGGCTGGCAATTAAGGAAGCTCTGCATTGACTCTCCTGTCCTAAGAACAGACACAAGAACAGTATGAAAACTGTGGTTGACAGTGTCAGGGTAACTTGTGTTACCTTCTTACATATTTTCAAAGATGGAGATTTTCTAGATTGACCTTCTGTCTTTGTGTGTTCTGAATTTTGATAGGAGATGTATATATGTTTCTCATACTGGTTAATGAATAAAGCACTGCTGGCCAATAGGAAATGAAGATAGGAAGGACTAGGAGACAAGGAGGAAAGAGGAAGTAGTAAGGAGGAATCAACATGGAGAGTCTGGAGAGAGCAGGATGTCAGCCGGCTCTCAGTAAGATAACCACGTGGAAATATTAGATTAACAGAAATAGATTAATACTTAAGACAGAGCTAGCCGATAAGAAACAAGTAACTGGCCAACAGCATTATATCAAATACAGAGTCTCTGTGTGTTAATTGGGGCTGGCGTGGCGGCGGAACAAGACCAGTGGTGGGCAGAAAAACCTTACTCATTACAGAATTTTAAGAGTAAAAAATAAATAAATAAATAAAAATAAACAGAAGAATGTCTATAAATGTTTGTTTTTATTTAAATGGACTTGGTTATATAAAATAAAAAAATAAAAGTATAAAAAGAAAAATTGCAAAAAACAAACAAACAAACAAAAAAAACATTAATTTGAAGCTGCTTCATGGATGAAGGTCATAAATAAAAATGAGAAACAGTACCAAAATAAATAAATAAATAAATAAACAGAAAACCTCTCCTAAAAATTTCATTTTATTAACACATGATTTTAACTCTGATTTTTCTTGCTCTCCAAATTGTACCTTGAGAAGGGGTCACTGATATCAAGCCTCAATCAAAACCAAATCTTATGCTCTACAGCCTTTATCCTTGTCACTGCTCCTCCAAGTGTGGCACTCATCCATCATCTCCTATTTCCAGTCTAACGCATTCTTTCTGTATTGCATTTTTGCTTTTATGTTAAACATAAAGATTTCCCAAAATAAAAACAGATTTCTCCCAAACACATGAGCCCTCCAGACGATAATACAATTTAGGAGTAGGTTTTTTTTTTTTTTTTTTTTTTTTTTTTGTAATTTATTGCTGTTGGATACTCAAGTTTTAGTCTAGCTTCACAGACTTGCTTTCATTCTCTTCTCTTTCCGGGCCCTCCAGTGACATTGTAAGTCTTCCCCAGCTCTCACCTCATATCTCGAAGTTTTAGAACCACCACTGTCCACACTTAAACTTGAAAATAAATTATCATGAGCTCAGTTTATCTCTTTTATCCTTTAATATTGAACCTATAAAAATAGAATTAGATACATTATTTCCATGTTCTCAGTTACTGAGCACTCTGAGTTAACCATTTCACATGTCACTTTCAATCACTTTTAGGCTAACAGAAAATCTATGAAGTTAGTAAAGATGGTTCTTACATAATCTTGACCCCGTTTCCCCTAATATTTGCATCTTATCTAATTTGTCAATAGGAAAAAAAATGAAACTTCAGAAAGAATTTCAAACTTGTAATTCAATTGATGAGCACAGAGAACTGGATAGGGTGCTAGGCTGACATATCTACATAAAATTTAAGATGATTTATACAAATGTCATGCACCATTCCATAATTGTGAGGGCACATGGAAAAGAAGAAAGGAAATAAAACAAAGCATGTTCTCTAACCATTATAGAATCATTAGGGGGCAGCCAAGCACTTGCTCAGGCACTACATACAACCCGAGGCAGCCTGATGGTGGACCCCACTATGATGGCAAATATGTGATGGATGAGTGGAGAAGACAAAGTGTGTGGTAGAGATGGGGAAGAGAAACAGAAGTGGAGTGCTCCATCCCTTCTACAGAGGGATGGAACTGGGACACACTGAAGGTAGGGAACAGGCCAATATGAACAGCCTGCGCTACCACCTGCAGCCATGGTGCTATCCAGGCCTGGGCTGCTGCCATGTCTGGCTGGGTCCGTGTCCCTACTGCAGCCTGCGTCTCTGTGTTGATGTCTGTGGCCCATGTTGCTACTAGGGCCATTTGGGTTATCCATGGTCTGGATTGCTGCCTGAGGTCAAGTTGATACTTGCTGTTGGTGGTAGTGGTGCTGCCATCAGGCATGATAGAGGGGGCCTGCCCCTCTCTATGGGGAGGAGTGGGTGATATGCTGGATAATGAACTCAGCTACCTCCCAGGCCCAGATCCAGGGCTTTGAGTTGACCCACCCCAACATCTATCCCATCTATGACCTGCTGAAGCATGTGGAAAGACTGGTCCTGCAGAATCATAGCTGCAGGACCTCCATGACTCAGGGCAACAGCAGGATGTTCAAGAGGAATCTTGGTGAGGGTTCAGTATTGATGTTGTAACAGAAGCCAGAGGCCTTGAACCAGACCAATGACTCATTGCAGTGAACATTTGCGAGGAAAGCTGTTTGGGTAAAAGGGTGTACTGTGTGACACACTGCAGCTCTCCAGGCCACTATAATAAAGGAATATGTGATGCAGGGGCAGGAAAGATGGAGAAGCAGAGCGGCACAAGTACGGCTGAACTTTTGTTTGTTTGTTTTCTTTTTTCCCTTTTCCAAAACACTAATTTTTTATTTCTTTTGGGGCAAGGTTACAAGAGTGCAAGGCAGAGATAGAAGGACAGGAAAATGCATGGGATTGGCAGGGTGTGTGATGTGACATTTCAAAAGAACCAATAAAACAAATTATGTTAAAACAGAATCATTTCAAAATTCAATATAATAAAGATAATAGAAGCACATTTGAAATAATTTCTAAACAATGCACAGGTGAGAGAGACTGTCTCAAGGGAAAATAGAAAAGATTCTGACCCAAAAAATATGCAACTGTTTAAGCAATATGCATTGGACGAACTTGAGTAAATCTTCAAAGCATCAAATATTTATATTAGAAAGGATCTCTAAAATAGCATGCTATCTCAGAAAATATTTTCTAGTATAAAAGGTATAAGTCAAGCCTAAAACTTGTAGACAAAAATAATTATTTTATTTTATTATTAATTATTAGAGAACAAATGAAATTAAAAATTGTAACACAAATTTAAAAAAATAGTATAATTAGTTCAAAAGGATAAATTAAACTTGTAAACTTCTTAGCAGAAAATATGCCAAATGCTCACACAGAAACGTGGAAGAAGGGCTTTCACAGATACCCCATAAAGAGCAATGTCATGATCCATGCTTTGTACACACATTTGACACCTCAGAAGAAGCTGACCAATTTCCTAAAAGACATGCTTACCAAATCTCTCATAAGAATTCTGAAGCTATCACAATCTACTAACGAAATCAAGTCAACAGCTAATGATGGTATAAAACAGGAGACATAGGTGGTTTCATTTTTGAGTTCTACTAATACTTTCAAGAAATGCCTTCTACTCAGTGCAAATTTCTCCAGAAAATGGAAACAGAAAGAATTCCTAACTTTTGCTACATAGCCAGTTTTACCCAAAGGCCAAGACAAAAGCATGATAGCAAGGAAAACTGTAAGCCAATATTTTTCTTAGGTATAGATGAAAACTTCCACAAAATATTAGCAAATAGAATCCAGTGAGAACAAATAATATAATTGCTAAAACACATTCCAATTATACAGGATGTAGCCAACATTTAAATCAAATGTAACATATGTTTAAGTACATACTATGTATTTTATACATATAAAATTTACAATAAAACTAAAATGTGAAATACTAGGACATAACCCTTACAAACATGTATAAGATCTCTAGGGTTCAAAACCCTGAGTAACAGTCATTGTTACTGCCCAGTTCAACAAAAAACAATCATATTTTTGACAAGCTATATGACAAACAAGCATATTGTAAAGTTTGTATGGAAAAGTAAAGGCTCTAATAGCCAGCACTTTGCTAAAAAACAGTGATGCTAGATAACTGGTAGTGTCTGGCTGCCAGACCTACTTCAAACCTACAATGAGCAAGACAGAATGGGCAAGGAATAGACACAGAGTAAAGAACCAGACTTGACTGTGAATACGTAGACAAATACATAAATGATCTGAAAAAGCAACTCAGTCAAGTCCATGGAAAAAGTGAAGTCTTCCAATACCTGTTGATGGTATTGGAATTAAATGAAACTAAACAGACACCAGGCTCCCATTTTTCACGAGAATAAAAAGGTCAACTTGTCAACAAATTATGGAATGGAAAAGAAACAAAAACTTAAAGTGTTCTGTTACTTGGGAAAAGGCGCAAAGATAATAGTAAAAATGAATGTCATTAAAGATGGACTTATCGGCGGGCAAGATCCTTGACCCCCAAATCCGGGCCCCTGCCAAAGAAGGAGGTCTCAGCTGGAGAGCGCCAGTTTCCAGTGAGATCCCACTACCCTGCAAAACCTTCTCAAGTTCCAGCCCAGCCCTCGTCCTCTTCTGCCGGCTATTGGCCAGAGAGAAACCTCCTAGAGAGCTTGGACCACACAGAACTACAGACATTGAATCTTTGATCCACATAAGCCCATCGGGGAAGGACCATAGAGAGAGGGAAGAGACACTACCAACACCTACTGGAAGAAACTATGGGAAGAAGGCAATACAAGAGAACACCTAACAACAGAAAGACAAACATGACACCACCAGAATCTAGGGAATCTACACCAACTAGAATGGAACACAACAACAAAGCAGAGGAAGCAGAAGGGTACGACTTAAAAATCACCATCATAAAAATGATAGAGGCCCTCAAAGAAGATATGAGAAAATCCCTTAAAGAAATGGAGGAAAAAACAAACAAAAAAGTGGAAGAAATGAACAAATTCCTTAAGGAAAGTACAGAAAGCCAAGAAAAAACAATTAACCAGGTGAAGGAAACGGTTCAAGACTTGAAAACCGAAACTGAGAAAATAAAGGCAACACAAATGGAAGGAAAGCTGGAAATTGAAAAGCTGGGCAAAAAATCGGAAACCACGGACACAAGCATAACCAATAGAATTCAAGAGATGGAAGAGAGAATCTCAGGCGCAGAAGATAAACTAGAAGAAATAGATTCATCGACCAAAGAAAACCATAAATCCAACAAATCCTTAACACACAACATCCAGGAAATGTGGGACACCATGAAAAGGCCAAACCTAAGAATAATAGGCATAGAGGAAGGTGAGGAAGCCCAGCTCAAAGGTGCTGAAAACATATTCAACAAAATCATCAAGGAAAACTTTCCAAATCTGAAGAAGGACATGCCCATGAAAGTACAAGAAGCATACCGAACCCCCAATTGGCTGGACCAAAGAAAAAAAAAAACCCTCGACATATAATAATCAAAACACCTAGCATACAGAATAAAGAAAGAATATTAAGAGCAGCGAAGGAAAAAGGACAGGTAACATATAAAGGCAGACCTATCAAAATTACACCTGACTTCTCCATGGAAACCCTCAAGACCAGAAGGTCATGGATAGATGTTCTAAAAGTATTAAGAGAACACGGATGCCAGCCTAGGCTACTATATCCAGCAAAACTCTCAGTCAATATAGATGGAGAGAACAAGATATTCAATGACAAAACCAAATTTTCCCAATATGTATCTACAAATCCAGCCCTACAGAAAGTATTGGAAGGAAAATTCCAACCCAAGGAAGGTAACTACGCCCACAAAAATGTAGGCAACAGATAATCCAACTACACCAGAAACCTAGGGTGAAGCAGAACAAATATATTCACAATACCACTGCCAACAACAAACCTAAACCAAACAAGCATCAACAATCAATGGACCTTACCCTCAACATTAATGGTCTTAACTCACCTATAAAAAGACACAGGCTAACAGAATGGATACGAAGACAGAATCCATCCTTCTGCTGCATATACAAGAAACACATCTTAGCTCCAAAGATAGACATTACCTCAGGTTAAAGGGTTGGGAAAAGATTTTCCAATCAAATGGAAATAAGAAGCAAGCAGGCGTAGCTATCCTAATATCTAACAAGTTAGACTTCAAACCAAAACTAGTCAAAAGAGATGAAGACGGTCATTTCATATTCATCTCAGGAGAAATCCATCAACACAAAGTCTCAATTCTGAACATCTATGCCCCTAATACAAAGTCACCCACATTCGTAAAAGAAACACTACTAAAACTCAAAGCTCATATAAAACCTCACACACTTATAGTGGGAGACGTCAATACACCACTCTCAACACTAGACAGGACCACAAATCAGAAACTCAACAAAGAAACAAAAGAATTAACAGAAGTTATGTCTCAACTGGGGCTAACAGACATCTATAGAACATTCCATCCAAAGACAAAAGAATATACCTTCTTCTCTGCTCCACATGGAACCTTCTCTAAAATTGACCACATACTAGGAGACATAACAAACCTCAACAGATACAAGAGAATAGGAATAGTCCCCTGTATCTTATCGGACCACCATGCTTTAAAATTGGAATTCAACAACAACACAAATAGCAGAAAACCTGCAAACTCATGGAAACTTAACAATGTGCAATTGCACCACTCCTGGGTCAAAGAAGAAATAAAGAAAGAAATTAAAGACTTTCTAATATTCAACGAGAATGAGGATACAACATACCTGAACTTATGGGACACCTTGAAAGCAGTGCTACGAGGGAAGTTCATTGCATTAAGTGCCCATATGAAGAAAACAGAGGATAGTCACATAAGAGAATTAACAGGGTAACTGAAAGCCTTAGAACAGAGAGAAGCGAAGTCACCCCTTAGGAGTAGACGCCAGGAAATAATCAACTTGAAGGCTGAAATCAACAAAATAGAAACCAGGAAAACAATACAAAAAAATCAATGCAACAAAGAGTTGGTTTTTTGAGAAAATCAACAAGATAGATAAACCTTTATCCAAATTAACGAAAAAGCACAGACAGAACATGCAAATTAACAAAATCAGAAACGAAATGGGGAACATAACAACAGACACAGAGGAAATCCAGACAATTTTCAGGTCATACTTTGAAAATCTGTATTCCACAAAAATTGAAAATTCAAAGGAAATGGACAAGTTTCTGGATAACTATCACTTACCAAAATTAAATCAAGAACAGACAAACAACTTAAATAGACCTATAACCTGCAATGAAATAGAAGCAGTCATCGAAAGCCTTCCAACCAAAAAAAAGTCCAGGGCCAGATGGATTCAGCGCAGAATTCTACCAGACATTCAAAGAAGAACTAATACCACTACTCCTCAAACTGTTCCACAGAAGGTTCATTGCCAAACTCTTTTTATGAGGCCACAATAACTTTGGTACCCAAACCTCACAAAGATACAACTAAGAAAGAAAACTACAGACCAATATCCCTGATGAACATCGATGCAAAAATACTCAATAAAATACTGGCAAACCGAATTCAAGAATACATCAGAGAAATCATCCACCATGACCAAGTAGGCTTCATACCTGGAATGCAGGGATGATTTAACATATGAAAATCTATCAACGTAATCCACCATATAAACAAACTGAAAAAGAAAAACCATATGATTATCTCCCTAGATGCGGAAAAAGCCTTTGACAAAATTCAACACCCTTTCATGACAAAGGTATTGGAGAGGTCAGGGATAACAGGAACATACCTAAACATAATAAGAGCAATATACAGCAATATACAGAGAGAGAGAGAGAGAGAGAGAGAGAGAGAGAGAGAGAGAGAGGGAGAGAACATAAATGAGGGAGCCAATATTGGTTTGAAGATAAAATTGAACACAAAGCGAGGTCTAGAGAACTACAAGACTGCTCCCAACTAACAATTTGAGCTTCTGTGGAAAGGCTATCATAAATGCCCTTCCCGGAGAGTGAGATCAACAACTAACTTCTCCATGGAGTCCTCAACTAATGCCTGTTGAAACCAGGAGCAAACACCCATACATAAACACTGAGTCGAACTAGAACCCAGAAGCAGATGGAGAGGACAAGACCATGCGGTAGAAGTACATAGAGACAGCTTACCTGAACAAGGAGGAGCTAAGGGCCACTAGACTGATAGCTGGGAAGCCAACAGGGGACTGACTCGGACCCCCCTGAATATGGGTCTCAGCCAGAAGGTCTGAGCAGTCTAAGAGACCTCAGACAGTGGAGCCAGGATGTATCCCTGGTGCACAAAAGGACTTTGCAAACATATCCCCCATGGAGGGATAACTGCCTTATTCTAGAGATAGGAGAGAAGCCCTAGTCCCTACTTCATAGGACCTGTCAGATCTACATGACCCCAACTGGATGGCATTCCCCTACATATGGTATTGTGGTGGGGGGTTGGGAGGTGAGGGTGTTTAGAGTGCATGGGAGAGGGCAGAGAGGGCAAAAGGGAGGGAAGGAGGGAGGGAGGGAGAGGGAACTGGGATCGACATGTAAAATAATAAATTAAAAAAAAAAAAAAAAAAAAAAAAAAACGCTTTGACTCCAAAATTTAAGTTGAAGAACAAGTTACTGGGGAAAAGTATTTCTATTTTTGTTTCCACAGAAAATGAAAAGATGTGGATTCCTTCCAGACTAATGTGGTTTGATCACGCCAGACCGCCTGAAACAGAGTACAAGCTGATCTTACATTCCAAACAGCTGGACAAAACAGCCCTACAGACTACAGCTAGGATATCTGAATCTTCTTCGAATCCCCCTAGACAGCGCCCCTTACCAGCAGGAAGTAGTTTGGAAAGAACGATGCCCAAATTCCCAAATATTGTGTATAAATGTTTGTTTTCATTGAATTGGACTTTGTTATATAAAATTAAATAAAAATAAATAAATAAAAAAAATGTAAAAAAAAAAAAAAGATGGACTTTTCAATTATAAGAAATAAAAGACAATTCCACAGTAGCAATGACTATGTATGATTCACATTTTCACAGTTCCCACATTGCAGCTTCAGGACAAGCAAAACTGAACACAGGCTTCAGACTCTGTGCCCTGAAACCCACCAACTTCCCAGGGCTAGGGAGTGTACACAGGAGGGCCATAAATGCATCTGTAATCCCAGAAGACACAAAGTCTTCCCTGAGGTGGCTGGCTCAAGGACTTTTCATTGCTACTGACAAAAGATTTATTGTAACTTCCCCTTTTTCCCTTCCCTTCCCTCCCTTCCTCTCCCCTCCCCCCTTTCCTTCCCTCTCCTTCATTCTCCAGAGCTCAAACCTCTAACTACTCCAGGTGTAGCTTCCTCTAGCTTTCTTCCTGTTTTGCATAGTGTATCTATGGCTTTTTGGAAAACTCTCACTATGCAGTAAGTCCATAGGTAACATGTATGAGTGGCTAGAAAAGTAGGGGCCTGGAACAGTTCATTAATTAGTCATCTGTCCTTGGGCAGTATGAGTGTCACTGATATACAGTGGCCACATAATTGCTAAAGTTAACAGCAGGACTAACCCAAGAAATCATCCTTGTTTGAGAATGTCCTTGCAGACTACTGAAAATATGATTGAACAAAGACATATAGAAATTAGAATTGGCTCATTACTGCTAGGTTGCACAGATGCCCCAGAGGGGGATAGTGAGATTCTCAGAACATTAAAAAGTAGGTCAAAGCTACTACTCCTTGGAAACTATCATCTTCCCCATTGATACGGCAGAAATGCTGAGCAATAGAGACAAAATCCAACAGTTAGTATTACATAGTGCCAGGAATGTTTAAATATTCAAATTAGGTCTGCTAAAGTTAGAGATGTATCTGAAAATTCTAGGATCCCCAAATAGAGGGTAGAATCATCTACAGAATAGCATGTACAGATGCTCAAAACACTTTGAAGCTTAGAGAGGCCTTTCACTGTTCTCCAAGAAGAATTAGTGCATCCCCTGTGCCAGAAAACACTGTAAGATATAGTTGGCACTCCTCCACCAGACATTGTTCTAGCCTTTTGCTCAGCTGTCAATACAATAATTAAAGTGATATTTAAGCAAAATCCAAGTAGGAAAGTTCTAGGATTTTACAAGGAAAGGAAGAGACTATATGACTCTTTCATTAAGGGCTAGAATAAGTGATAGCTAATGGAGAGAGGAGGATAAAGGAAATAACCTAGAATCAGGCAGATTCATGAAGGTTATATGAGTTCAGAAAGCTGACAAAGGATTATTCCCCAGGGGAGCCCAGAGGTCCTAACATGTAGTGAAGCCAGAGAATGCAGTTAAGCAGAACAGCTGGACCCTTCTCTGTAGGCCAGGAGTGTGGGTGAGAGCTGGGCTCATCGAAAGCCACTGAGACATAGGACTTTAAAAGAATCAGAGCCAAGAGGTGATGGGGAATGACCAGAGCCAGGGAACCACGATTACCATAATCCCTGAGAAAGTCAGGGGACCTTGGAGATGGTTAATAGAGCATGACATCCTCAGGGGCAAACAAATGTATTGCTCAATGACTGCAACTTAGGAAAAAAGCAAGAACAGAGGGTCAGGAGGCGAGGAAGGGTGATTCTGCTAGAAAATCCATGATTCATAAATCAGTTCTCAGAACTATGCTAATTTTGGGTCCAGAATACACAGGCCAAAGTGATTGAGTCCCTGAGAGGAAAGAAACACAGCAGGAAGAATCAAGTGTAACGGACCTAAGGTAAAATACTTCCTGCACGAGTTCAATCCTCAGTACCTGTGCAAAAGTCAGGCACAGGTTTCAGGTTCAACACAATTCTTTTACAGGAAATAAGGTAAAAAGTAATTGAATAAAAGAGCTGAAGATGACTTCTGCTCTGGCTCGCTCAGTCTCGCTCTCGCTCTCTCTCTCTCTCTCTCACACACACACACACAGATGCACTCTGCCCCACACTCACACTTTCTCTCACACACACGTATACTCTCCCCCCCCACACACTCAAATAGTCTCTTTTTCTCTCACACATATATACTCTGCACCCCCAGTCACACATACACACACACATTCACACACAATTTTAAAAGAATATACTATAATTATTCTCCTAGTCTTCCTCCAAAGGCAGCCTTCAGCAACTACGTTGTTCCTACACACTAAACAACAGGAAATACTCAGACATACTGAGTGAGAATCCTGGAACACAGGGGTCCGAAGATGAGGATACCCAGAGACACAAAGCTTCATCCTAGCCATTTCATGCTTATGGAAACATACCGGCTCAGGTGCTGACAGGATCCTGACATAGTGCATACAAGCAGTAGGCATAGCTTTCATAGGAACTGGGACAAGCTGACAGTAAAATTGTCAGTGTAGTGACAAACAGTGTCCTTAAAGAGCTGATATATACTTTTAGTGGTGCCAGGCAAAGTAAAAATTTAGACAAGTGCTTGAAATGACACAGCATTGAAAACAAGTATTAGTTCAGGACACTGGAATAACTTTAAATTTGGGTATATAACCTGAAAAAGAAAACCCACTAGAAAAATAAACAAAGCAAAAATGCCATGACTTTTAGGAGACAGTGACATGTTTATTCTGCTACCCTTCTGATATTTTAATGCTCTTTTATCTGTCTGGCAGGACACAAAGACAGAATAAATCATGAAGATAGAAAAATTTAAACAAGTTTATCAAGACACACGAAAATAGTCAAGCTGGGTGTTGTCGCATGTGCCTGTAATTCCAGGCTGATGCAGGAGGATCATCAAAAGTTTATAGCCAGCCTAGGCTGATAGTGAGACTGTGTTGCAAAAAAAAAAAAAAAAAAAAAAAAAAAAAGCTTCAGTCAAACCAATATAACATATAGTGAGACAGGGTTTCTCTGTATTGCTTTGGAGTTGCCCAGTGTACGCATTTTGATGGCTCGGATGGATGGACAGGGACTCTGGCACTCGGGAGCCAGAATACTGAGTGCTATAGCCTAGATGGAAAGGTATTCTGGCACTTGGGAGCCAAAGGAATACCACAGGACACAGTCCTGCTTCAGGGAAAGGCTTCCCCAGTGTCATCAGCTCTGCTCTGGCAGGAGAGAGTTTCCCCTGCCCACTCAGAGTCGTCTCAGTGTCTCTGCTCCACAAAAGCAGCGAAAGGTGGTCTCACCCAAACCTCATTCAAGAGATTTATTGGGAGGGAAGAATCCAGGACAGGGGCTGCCCTCTGCCAGAGTGGAAGAGTACAGCCAGGCAGCCCAAACAGCCACAAGCTGAACAGATACAGGGTTTATATACGGCTTCTTAGGAGGTGGAGTTTTCCCAGGGAGATTTCCAGGGTGGGGATTGGTCAGATTTCAGTCCTTGAGCTCAGACTGGCTAGATCTCCTGCTCAGGGATTGGTTGGTTTTCTGCACAGGTTTAGGGTCAGATTTGGCTTTGATTTCAGGGCCAAAGTGTGTTTCTTTCACTGGTCCTTTTTAGCCTTTTGGCTCTAATTTTAGGACCAGGGTGTATTTCTTTCACTGGCTCTGATTCCAGGGATAAAGTGTATTACTTTGGCATTGGTTTCAGGGTCAGGGTGCATTTCTTTGGTTCTGATTGCAGGAACAAAGTGTGTTTCTTTGGTTCTGTTCAGGTTGTGTTTCTTTAGTTGGCCCTTTTCCCTTATACCGAGGCTGGCTTCAAACTCACAGAGATCTACCTGCCTCTGCCTCCTGAGTGCTGGGATTAAAGGTGTGCTCCACTAATGCCTATCTAAGTGACAATTCGTAAACTACACAGAATTGTTCCTTTCAATGGTCTTCTTTATGTAGTTTTCATTCACTTAATAATGAAAAAAGAGCATTCTTGAACATCTTTTTATTTGGAAATTTAAAAGTACATATTTACAGAAATCCTGTGTAGCTCAGTGTGGAGGTATGCACCTGTAACCCAGCACTTGGGAGAAGGAATCAGGAGGATCGAAGGTTGAAGCCAGCTTCTGTGGCATAGTGAATTTCAGACTAGCCTAGGCTACAGGAGTCTCAGAACAACACACAGAAACAAACCCAGATGACAACAAAACAAAAGTAGAATTTGTCAAATTCCTAATAGACGTTGGTGAAGAACAACTAAACAATGCTTGCTAGCAAAAACATAAGTTAATCTGGAAGAAAGCTTAAAACAGCAATAAAAAGAAAAATTCACTTAGCATCATTAGTACTTCAATAAAACTAATTTTAGATTATTATTGATTGTTATTGACTTTATATTTAAGATAGTTATAAAAACTGTATCCTTGCATACTATCTAGGAGGAAAAAGAAAAACAATATAACCACATTCTGTGTTAGGAAACCTCCAAACTAAAGATAAAAACTAATACTTGACAAATTAATATTTGTAAAGTACAATGCAACAAAAGTTGAGAAAAAGAAGCATATACTAATTTGTCAGAAATAAATAAAATCTACCAACAATCCAATAAGTATAAAGGAAATAATGACATATTAGGGAAGATCTATCAGAGTAGATATTAAAAATTAAAAATTGAGATAAATGATTTTGCAAAAAGCAGAGTGAAACCAAAATACCCAACAAAAATAAAAGTAAAGATGTGGGAAATCATGTAGCAAGGAAAAAATAGCAAAGTCAATAAAAAGGGCCTTTTTACTTTCTTTTAAAGAAAGAGTCTTAAATCCAAACAATAAAAAAGAGACAGTTGGGGAACACTGGGACAGTTTAGGGGGATAAAGTGATTGCAACAAAAGCTTGGCGAACTGAGTTTAATCCCTGGATATTATAACAGAAGGAGAGACAGGATTTCACAAAGTTGACCTCTGACCTCTACAGGTGCACCCTCACATGTATGTGCCCCATCATACATGCTAATAAAATGATAACAATAATAATAATTTTAAATGATAGTTCTGAAGTTGTAGCTTAAAATGTTTACAGTATTAAACAACAAAAATGGAAAGTTCTATGATTAATCTTAGGACCTAAAATATTCTACAAACCAGCAATGACAATTTGAAGCTTGAGATTTTACATTTATTGTCTGATTTGACTGAAGTCCCAAGTCCATGAGATGAAACCCAAACCCAACACTGCTTGGGTGATAGAGAACTAGAAACGAGAGTAAAGGCCAAACACTACTGTTTAGAACAAAACACAGTAATAGACTCCTAGTGACATTCTCCTACACTCATAGATCAGAGCCTTGCTTGACCATCAGAGAAACTTCCTTCTGCTGGCCTTGCTTGAGCAACCATCATCAGAGAAACTTCCTCCTGCAGCAGATGGCAACAAATACCGAGACCCATCGCCAGACATTAAGTAGAGAGTAAGACACCTGGAAATACTCAGTCTTAAATGAGCTGTTTCTTTTAAATCCCTCCCCTCAGAGTTCAGGACTGAGGGAACTCCAACAGAAAGCATGTAAGAGCTAAAGGGTATGGAGAACACCAAGAAAACAAGGCCCTCTGGATCAACACGAGCAAAGTTCTTATGAAATCACACAGACTGAAGCAGCAAGCCTTGGGCCTGCATGGGTTTGCACCAGGTCCTGGCGTATACATTATAGCTTCCGGTTTAGTGTATTTTATGGGATTCCTGACTATACAAATGAGTGTGTCTCTGAGTCTTGTGCCTTCTCCTGGGCTCTTTTCCTTCTGTTTGTCAGCTTTTACTTTTAAAATATGTCATCTTTCACTAATCTAACATGCTATGGAGTTTTAAAAATTGACATTATTTCATGTACCAGTAAGAAAGATAGTTTAAAATGAAGAATCTTTATAAAAGAGGTTCCCTCCCCCCCATCCAAAACATACATATCATTAATTAGGATTGCAAGGATTCGTGTATAAATAAATGGGAAAACAAGCTCTGGATGAAAGGGAAAGTAAGGAAATTTACTTATCTGAGATCTGACCCTGAGTACTCGGATGGATGAAAACTTAAGAAATACCCATTATATCTGACTCACAAACCAGACAGAAAAATCCTGCAGGGTTTCCATCTGAACTTAATTACCAGATTTCATTAAAAACAAAAACAAAAAAACAAAAACAAAACAAAAGCAAAACAAAACAAAACAAAAAAAGATCCCAGACTTGCAAGTAAAACATAAAACAAAACAAAACAAACACTAGCCCCACACACAGCCCATGAAAACAAACCGTAGCAAAAGCAGAGGGTTTAAGTTTAAGTTAAAGTGGTTACAGTGCCTTCACTTGAATGGCACACAGACACACAGACACACAGACACAGACACACACAGACACACAGACACACAGACACACACACACACACACACACACACACACACACAAGCTAATACTCTCTGGTGGAAGTTAATTTTAACTTAGGCACTAATTAATATTTAGATACACATACCATTATAAAACATGTTTCATTTTCAGACATGCTAAGTGTAACAAAATGTGTAACTCAGAATTGAAAATCCCAGATTCATATGCACAGTAAATATTTTCTTCTCAACAAAATACAAGATGTACCATTAGACTGTATGCTAGATGATAAAGGAGGTCACAATGGCTCTTAGGAAGTTGGATTCATACAGACTAGGATTTTTGCCTGCATAGCAATTAACTGCAAATAGACATATCAGATTGCAAACAAAGGGAATGGACACACTTGAAACAATCACAATGGATATACACACAAAACATTTGCTTAAAGAAGTAATAACAAATAAGCTAAAACTGAACAATGAGAAAATATACTTTACATTTCAAAACTTGTGGAATAGATATGATTTAAAAATTGTGTGTGTGTGTGTGTGTGTGTGTGTGTGTGTGTGTGTGTGTATGTCTGTGTGTGTTGCAAAAATTTAGAACTTTCTTCCTGTGAGAGATGTGGACAATATCTTATCCCCTCACAAAAGGTCCTAATGACAAGCCAAAGTTCAGTTCTAATAAGGAGGCTCACCCAAAGAAATCAAAGTAATCACTGACCTTACTTATAGAACATGGTTGAGTGGCTACAGAAAGGATCATGAGTGACCATAAAGTAGCTACACCATGGTTGCAAAGAGATGTCTCCTGTCCCCTCACACTACCTACATATTCTAGCCTCTCCCTGAGACCCCAAGGACATAGGCAATTAGAAAAAAGAAATTGCAAAAAAATGGCTGAGAGAACTGATGGCTGATCCTCAGGTGGGTCAATGACCTTCCCACCCAGAAAAAGAAAATTCAGCAGTTCCCAGTATCAGTCATAATGGACACCTGCAAACAAACACAGCTAATCTCATGCCTGTTGTTAGATCTCAGAGGACAATGCTGTACAACACTGTACAGCATTGTCCTCTGTATATGGGTACTTGCATGCCAGGCTCAGTATGTAGATGCCAAAGAGTAACTAGTGGGAGTTGATGCTCTCTTTTCACCAGTCCCAGAGACTGGAATCAGGTTGTCAAGTTTGGTAGCAGATGTCTTTACTTTCTGAGAAAGCATATCAGTTCTAGAAAGTAGAACTTAACAAAATAATAGCTGTAAAGATATAAACAAAAAATGAAAGTAAACTTTTTTATGCAACTGGTAAAATTCACAAAATACCTGGACAGGTCATAGAAAAAAATATTACAGTGTAGAAATATGTGAATGGAAAGCAAATAAACCAATTTAATTGTAAAGAATAGGGAGATGGCCCACGACCCAAAATATCTGATTCTTTGAAATGATCAATAGAGTAGACAAATTTGCTGAGAAAATGGCATGACACCAGAGTAGACACAGATATGCACTGATATCAAAGGGAGGATGAAAAGGAAGTGTTTTAAAGAGTGGCAGGAGAATGTGTTAGACAAGAGGCTGCTTTCAGTCCTTTGCTTGTTAAGTACCTACTGTACAGTATTAGAAACACGTAGGAAAATAAAAAGATACATAATAGGGACTGTAAAATCAAAATCAGGAGGCAAAGGGGCCCAGGGAAGGGAACATATCAGTGAGAATTATAATTGTCAACTTGACACAATCTAGAGCCACCTAGGGAAGGCAGTGTCTATGAGGGATTATCTAGATTCGGTTGGCCTATGGGCCCATCTGTGGAAGATTCTCTTAATTATCTAATTGAAATGGGAAGATGCCCATGGAGGGTCTCTCCATAGGTAGAGAATCCTGAACTGTATGAGAGTAGAAAAGACTAGCTGGGCATGATCATGAATGTGTGCATTAATTCATTGCTCTCTCATACTGCTATAGATGCAACATGGCAGCTCTTTCAGAGTCCTGTCATTGTTACTTTGTTTCTAAAATGGACTACAAACTATAATTGCACAACAAAATAACCAAGTCTCTTCTAAGCTGCTTTCATCTGGGTATTTTTTATCTCAACAGGAATTGAAACTGAGACAGGCATGGTATCCAAACTAAAAGGAGAAAGCACACTATGTGCAATGGGGCAGAGGGTAGTAGCGCTTTCCTCTAGTGGATTTAATGTTTACATTTGAGGCTGAGAAGAAAACAAGGTTGAAAGCAGAGGGAGAACAGAGGTTAGGAGGCTGGGGAAGCTGTCAAATAGGGGTAGTTTAGTGAGAGGGGTAGTTTAGTGAGAGGGGTAGTTTAATGAGAGGGGTAGTTTAGAGAGACATGCTGAAGCTGGCTGTACTCTTATGGTAACCCTCAAGTCCTTATTAATTCCTCACTGACTTCCTACCTAGTTCGCTGCTCTACAGGGGTCTGGCCTATTGATGAACAGATGCATCTTGTTGGTCAGGGGCATTGTTCTCAGTGCTTCCCCTAGATATTAAAGTGCTTCAAGTCTTTACAGCATCTTCTACATAAACACACAGCAGAGGTTACTGCTAACCTGATATTGCTTCCATCATAATGCAAACAAGGAAGATGTCTCAGGTACTTAAGTATGTTTGGTATTAAAAAAGAAAAAAAAAACTACTAGCTAATCACCATTTTTTCAGACTAGGGAAAGTTCTGGACCATGTTCTGTATGTAGAGTTATGCTGCATTAGTACAGCCAGTTTCTTAGGGAAATTGTGACATTTTTAATGCCACACCTTCATTTTAGTGTGTAATGTCCATAGAATATAGTTCTAATCAACAACACATTTGCTATTAGTCTTAAAAATCTTCACTGTCACTGGGTTTGGGATAGGGAAGCTTTTATGTATGTTAGCATGAATGCTCAAAATGTGCAACATCCTTCATATAACCAACCCAGAAAAACTTGTATAGCGACAGATAATCTCCAGTTTTAGATACCAAGTCACATAGACCCAAATGTTTCTGTGAGTTTATAAATATTGTCCTATTACTTTTGTTTCTTGGCTTTTCATGAGCACAAAAGTAATGATGATAATTTTAAATAGGGCTAACATTAATATTGCCTATCTATATGTTATCACATAATTAACAAAGGTGTTGAACATATATTGCTAGTTTTATTGTTGCATAGTTATTGGAGGGGTAGGACAAACAAGAGTCATAAGAAGGGATATATTACTTGGCAGGAATAATAATAAAACATTTTTACAAATATCCACATTTCACTCATTAGTGTTTAAAACTTTATAATCAAATCCTAGGATTGGGCAATAGACTATTGTTCGCTTCATATTCAACTTTTAGGAAGGCCAAGATTCCTTTCTTGGCAGGGCACCACTTCACTTCCTGATACTGGAGAAGTCATTTGTCAGGAGTGAAATCCTCCCTCTCCATTTCCTCACCTGCAAGATGAGCACTAAAAAGTGACCCAACCCATTCATTAGAAGTTGGGAGACCTAGTTGAATCAGGCCTTTAAAACCCTCCCAGCCTTCACTTTGGGTCAGTACCATTAGGATAGAGGATGTATTAACAATTGGAAATGTGTGTCAAAACTCCTTTCACAGATAATGGGACTATGCCCGTCAGAGCTTAAATTCCTCTCTGATGCCAGCTCAGAGCTGTGAGGCCAGAGAAGGGAAATAACAACACTCCAATAAGACTTGGCATTTGCAAATGTACTTTCAGTGCTTGGATAAATCTTTGCTTCACTAACCCAACAGTGTTTGTAAGATATTCCTGGCATGCTGAAAGCTGCTCAGCCCTGTCATACTGAAGAAATACCTTCTTCCTAAGAGCGAGCAAGGCATCTCCCAACAGCTGTAAGGTGAAAAGAGCTATCTGCAGGCTTGCTAGACTCTAACATCCTAATGTTTTTGAAGAGAGGAAAGCTGTTTGTAACAGCAGGGGAAATTATTCTACTTGTACTTCATGTCTCTAAAACTATTTCCTACAAGTACCAAACCAAAAAAGCCTGATTATCAAGGAGATGTACACTATAAGGTAACAGAAGCCACAGTAGTTCTATAAGATTTCTCCTCTTTAACCATCTTCTCTTCTAGTCTTTTTTCCCTACAAAAACAAGGCCTTATTCCACTAGAAATGTAGGAACTAAGGGGAAGGAGTCATCAGGTGTGGAGGGGTACAAGAAAGGGTAATGGTCAGGTAATGTGATGAAAGAACATGAAACATATTTCAGTTACTTTTCCTGTTGTATTGATAGCATGTTATCATGTCAACATGTCCTGATTTAAAAAAGAAAAAAGCTTAAGGAAGAAAGCATTATTCTGGATCCTAGTTCAAGGGTCCATCCTTCATGGCACAGAAGCCCTGGTGGCAGCGACATGGCTGTGGGTCTGGTCATGCTAGGAGAGCAGACAATGAAGGATTCTCGGGCCAGTGTACTCCTCTTGACACAGCTCAGGACCCAGGCAGAATACAGTGCTGCATTCCTTTATGGTAGGTCTGCCCACTTCAGTTAACATGAGATAGCCCTTCACAAGCATGGCCAGACACTAACCTGATCTACCACTCCCCAGGCAGGCTTATAGGCTTGTTCCCTGGGTAATCCAACCAAATGTGATTTACAAACCATCCTGTCACCTTTGTCCTTCTCAAATCTTCCTATAAAAAGTAGCTTAGCTGCAGCATTTATAATTCTTCTACAATTCAGCCTACAATAATGCAGCTTCTGATTCAATGACTCAAAATAGGCAAAAACAAAACAAAACAAAACAAAAACAAACAAAAAAAAACCCAGAAAGAAAGAAAGAAAGAAAGAAAGAAAGAAAGAAAGAAAGAAACTTTGCCTTTAGGATCTGAAACCCCTTCTCCATTGATTTCAAAATATCTTAGTTTTCCTGCTGTCATTTTTTGTTAATGTTTTCCAGGCTGTTAGATTTATTCAAGGATGAATAAAAAAATAACATTACCAGGAGTGCTTTTGTTTCTAATGTTTAACATGGGTATCTTTGTTTTAGGATTGGAGTCAAAAATATCAAGGAAAAAACAAATAGCATTATCTCTTTACATATATTTTTCTTTAATAGCTAACAATAAATTCTCATGCCCTGATTTAAGTACTATTATTTGGGAGACAAGATTTCTATCATTTATATTTATTTTTGCATGTGTAGGTGTGTGCAATGTGGACACATGCACACACATGTTGTTGTGTTTGTGTGTGTGTTCATGTGCACATATGTGTATATAGTTTAGTAATCAACATAAGTTCTCAACTTATGTGTCAAGTGCTTGCTAAACCATCTTCCAAGCCCAATACCCATTCTTTAATGACTAAATTAATTATACACTCTATAAAGGATTATACTTTATTTTAGCTATCAATTACGGACACTAGTATTACATTTTCCTGCAAAATTAGTGTCTTTGGGGGGTGATCACAGTGGTTTTAAAGTGGGTATTTATTTATGGATAGTTACTGTTTATACATTTTCCAGTAAAATCTTTGTAGATATATATCCCCTTGTGCTCTGAATATATTGTGACCCTTCCTCCACAGTAAGTTATGAAAACACACTGCCAGATTTGGGAAACCAGTAGTCACTGTTCACTACTGAATGCCTCATTACTTGTTTCCTTTATTACAATTACCTGGTACTTCTATTGATAACATATAATGTAAAATACATCATGGACTTACATAAATGTTACAACACTGAATAGTTGTAATAGGTAGACAAGCAAGAGATTGCCATTAGCAGTTTAAGCCCAAAAGGCACTAAGAACAGTAGGGCTGGGAATGCAGCTCAGTAGAAGAAAGCTTGCCTACCACATGCAAAGACTTGGGTTTGATTCACCCAAGGAAACAACCCAAGAATTTCACATTTCTTATAGTATAGCGTGAAAGGAAAACACTTCAAGGCACATTCAGACAGGGTGTTTTTTTGTTTTTGTTTTTGTTTTCTCTGTTGCCTCTTTGCATCCTCCTCAAGTTCTGGGATTACATCTGCATCACACATACACTTTTAAAAGAGTATGAAAGTGTATAATGTGACATACAAATGTGTATTTTATAGACCATTTGTAAATGAGGTTGAAATTCTGTGAGCTTACATATAAGTTAGCTACTTAAATAAAAGAGCTTATAGAGACTCTTATTTATTTCCTCCCCCACATCCTGCTACTTTTTTAAAAGACTGGAGAATCATGTAACTCAAATTGGCCTCAAGCATGTTACATAGCCAAGGATGACCTTTGGAACCCAGTCCTCCTGCCTCTATCTCTCAAGTTGTAGTCTTTGCCTGGTCAAAGTTATGGCTATGTTTACCTTGCAGATGAAGTAAGAGTGAGAAGAGAGACATTATCAGATACTCCACCAACTCTTAGAATAGAACAAGAAGAATGCCATGACTCCTTGGTGTATGGCAGGCTCACTAGACTCTCATTGCTCAGTTTCCTTCATTTGTTGTGAGAACTCAATATGATCTTGTAGATACTGAATTTAACACAATAACAAAACATGCAAAAAGTGTCCTATCAACACAGGCTTTACCCCCTTAAACACCATGCATTTTTTCTACACTTCAAACAGCAATTTCCTGGGTTAAAGTGAGGTCAGATTCCCAGTCTTGGTCACACAGTCTCCTAAGGAAAAACATTAGCATATTTGCAGTAGAAATGTGTTTTAAGATCCCTGGTAATATTGTGGCAAAGAAATTTTCATCTGTACTGAGTTTTGAAAGTGAAGGGTTGTTGCTGACACATGAAACCCTAGATTAGTGCGAATGGATGCAAATTTTGCATGCTACATCGAGAAGATTGCTGAACCCTGTTTTTATATTTTTTAACTCACCAAAACAGTTCCCAAAGTGAATGGGAGTTCTACAGTGTTTTGAAAATATAACCTTATAAAATAATCTATAAAGTCCTTTTTGTTTGTCTTTGGCTCTAGTCCCCTCATAGCTAGAAGAACTGGGGGGAAAGGAGAAAATGAGTTGATCAGAATCATTTGATGTGATGATACTGTAAGTTAAAGACCTTTGGGATATTTGACATGGTGTTAAGACTTGATCTAAGAAACACATGAGAAGCTTGGCCAGGGGCCTGTGACTTATTCTTACTCCAAGTCAAGGCCCCCCAGAAAAGCATGGAATAAACAAGGCAGTGAAAAGAACTGAAATAAAATAATTTCAATAAATCTTGGAAGAAAGGAAGAGTATGTGATGAATGATTGGCAAGTACTACTTCCCCATTTTTTTTTTTTTTTTTTTTTTTTTTTTTTTTTTTTTTTTAGCAGCAAGTGCTGTAGATGAACATGGAGCTCAATTTTTCCCCTATTCTCTGTTTTATTATCTGGAAATAGTTGACATTATTTTAGGTTGGTTTTCATTTTGATTATTAAGTGACAACTGAGCATGAATGAATTGATAATTGGGAACATAGGTTCGTTTGTAGTGATGATGTTGAGAACTCCAAATATAGATCCAGAGAAAATAAGAACTGAGGGCCCATGATACGTCTCATCCGATAAATGATCTTTTTCTTTCTTCCTTATTGTGACATTGCCTCACCTTGCCCAGGCTGGGGTAGTGACAATACTTCAGTACTCATGTCATCCACCCAGGACTTTTCAATAATACTCACAGAAAAGATACAGACTTCACTTATTAGCAGTGATTCACTCTCACTATATGCAAAGAAGCAACTTAATGACCTTGGTGTAAAAATGAAAAGATGGAGGCATGGAATTTCAATAACTTCCCTAAAGGGAGACATTTTAAAGGTAAACCTAGGATTTGAATTCCAGAAATGCACCCCAGAGCTTGAACTTAACTACAACAGTATACTCCTTGTCATGGTGGGAATATTGGTCTTACATTCAGCCTGGGTTCTACCTTTTGTAAGGTAGTATATCTTTGCCTTGGACTCCATAAGCCTCTGAAAATGTTTTGTGGCTGTAATTTAACATTTTTTATATCTTGTAACCAAAGGTGGACTCATTTGAATTACAACCTTTTGGTTTGCTTTGTTTTTGATATAGGGTTTCTATAGGGTTTCTCTGTGTAGCCATGGCTGCCCTGGAATTTGCTTTATTGACCAGGCTGTCCTAGAATTCATAAAGATCTGCCTGCCTATGCCTCCTGAGTGCTGGAATTAAAGATATGCACCACCATGGTTGGCTCAATTACAATCCTTTAAATAATATTCTAATCACCCTGGTGAAATGTCTGCTTAGATTATATCATCAATAACTGTTGCACTTTTCATGCTTCATGCTTCCCTTGGTGGAAAAAAAATCTAGAATGATGATGGACTATTTTCTTGGACTGCTCTTACTCACCACCTTTTTCTTTCTTGTTCTGTAACAGCTACTATGATGGAAACATGACTTCTAACCTGAATGAATTATTCTATTATGCTTAAATATACCTGAAAACTTAATTATTAGCCTCTACCCTATTTCTACTATCTATTTCTTAAAGAACAAAACTGGGAAGATTCTATCCCCCTACTTTTCTGCCTTATTTTCTCCTCTTCTACCACTAACAACATATATGTCAAAACCAAAGTGATTAAAGTCACCACTAAAAACACAGTGATGTAATGTCTATTTTTCTTGTTTTTAGGAGGCGAAAGTTTGGGAGTTCTAGTTGTATCAACGTGGGGGGCTTCTGGAGATAGTTTTGTCTAATTTAGACCTCCGATTACTTTTAAATATTGGAACATGAAAGAACTTGACTCCATGTAACTGGTCATTTCTTACCATAAACATAAAAGGACAGAACAGCTTTGGTGGATTTTCCCTTATAATTTTTATCTACAACTGGGCAGAGGAGGCACTGACACTCTCAGAAGAAGACAGTTCTGAAATCTTTTTATTCCAAATGCACACAAACTGAAGGTAACAACATTTGATAGTCATCTCCTTCCCTCAAAAGCCATGGAACCTGCAGAGGGATCCATGGCTCTCACACTGATAAAAGGTCAATAGATTTCTACAAAGGATTAATTGATGCTGCCACAGAAGTAAATCCATTTCTACAAAGTGTTGAGCCTAAAGGTACCACAAGGCCTAAAGATAAAAAGCAGGATATCCAGATTTCTACCATCTTTTCTGGAGGCTCCCAGCTTGTTCTTCTAGCCTTTAAATAGTGAGTCTCCTGGCAGGATCTGAAGGAGTTAAGTCAAAAATCCAAACTGTGAAGTAAGAAACTCCAACTTTGCTTGACTTTATCAATATTGCTAAAGGAATGATGTCATTGTTTGGGGGTTCTGCAAAGACATTCCATGTCACTTCAGTTTTAATACCAGGCTGGAGCCTGTATGGTCTGCCAGCATCAGCAGATAAACAAGACCTGTAGTCTTTCTATTCATCTCTGGATAGTTACTCAGAAAGACTCTGCAAAATATGCCTATTAGGAACTAAACATTTCACTTTTCATTTTATCTCTGTGCCAGAAGTCCATTCCTCGGATAAACACTTTACAAACTGACACTCTAAAAGTCACTAAATATGATAAAGTATGTGTGCATCAGTCAGGACTGATTAAATATTTTCTCTCCTAGTTAGATACTATATGAAACCTTTGGAACCTAACAGTTACCCCCTTCTCCTGCCTCTTATGTTTTGTCTTTATTTTGCATGAAAGATTATTTTTCCATGTCAACTCATTTGTTATGCAATCTTGGCTTCGGTAAAATATCACTCCAGGGATATTGCATGCAGAAATAGTATTTAGTCTTAAGATTTGCTAATTCAAATTCTTTTTAAAAATTGCTTTCTTTTCTTACTATCACTTCCTTTTGAAACTGGTCGTTTCCAATATTTCTGCTTATATTTAAACAAAATGTAAAGGGAGGGAGAAGCTACCATATTTTCCCTTAAGGGGGTGGGTTAGTGTTGGGTAATAGTGGCACATACCTGAAATCCCAGTACTCAGAATTGTAAGGCAGGAGTCTCGGGTGTTTAAGATTAGTCTGAGCTAAATAGCAAAATCCTGTCCTGTTATTCTTAAAATTAGTTTTAAAAGACCCTAAGAGATGGTTTAAGTAAATTCTAAGCTATATACTCAAAGCTTCATCCCATAATAATACTAAAAGACACTGATTTATTACTTCAAGAGAATTGTGGTAATTGATTCCTTTCCACCTTTCAATTCCTGGACAATTTCATATATGAATATAATATATCCCATTTATACTAAACCCCTTACTCTCTCTTATCTCCCTTCACTCCTGCTCATCACCTTCCCACAACTTCACAGCTAGTTTGCCTCCTACCTTTATACTATTTGTTGTGTCCAGACCTCATACAGGTAGACACAGCTGCTGTGATCATGACTGCAATATCCTGGCCATGTCAGGTCCAGAAAACAGCATGTAAGGACACACACCTCATATTCCAAACCTTACCTGCTCCTTTATTTAACAAATCTTTATTGTCTTATGATGACATTAGCTAGTATGGCTAGTACAGAGTATGGGGCTAATGTGCTTAAAGACTAGAGTCAATCTTGAACACAAGGAAGAGAGAAAGGAACATTGATTGGTTACAGTCTATCTTTATTTATAGCACCCCAAGAAAGAGACTTCTATTCTGAAACATTTTAAAAACAGTTTGAGGAGCTTGGCAAGGCAGCTCAGGGGCAATGCCTTTACTGCTGAGCCTGACAATTTGAGCTGAAGCCCCAGGACCCATAGGGCAAAAGAGAATCAACACCCCCAAGTTGTTCTCTGACTTCTATGTGTGTACATGATACTTTCACACCACAGACATGCTCTAGACATGTTTCCTTTTTCTTTTTTTCTCTCTCTCTCTTTCCTCTCTCACAAACAAATAAAAAAGAAAATAAAACTTTCTTGATAATAGTTTATTCATTTTAGAAAATATTTTGTAAAAAAAAAAAGATATAACACAAAGGTCTGTTGGGTGTAATTTTTTCAGCACAAGCTCACACTGTGCTCCTGTGTATGTTCTAATGCATATATGTGTGTGTATACTTATATGGCTGTATATGTGTACCTGTATATATGTGTATATGTGACAGTGTATATGTCTGTGTTCTGTATGCATACAAATCTGCTTCTCTGTGAGTATTTGAACCTGTATTTGTGTATGAGCATGTGTGTGTGTTTGTGAACAGTGGATTTTTGACTTCATTTCTTTCTATATGTGTGCCCCATCTTCATGTCTCTGTGTGTTGTGTGTTGTGGGAGGGAGGGGAGAAAGTAGTTTTGTGTGTTTGCATGTCTGTGGGCATGTGCATTCTTGTGAATGTGCACGTGTGCATTTAGTTTAGCAAGCATTTTTCTAGGAAATTCTCTCACCAACCATACACAAAGAAGCTTTGGGCATTGGAAAGAACAAGAAAGTCCTTTGCTAAGGCCTCAGAGGGCAGAGGAAGGAGAGTCCCAGACACTACAGCGTGGCTCACCTGCTACATTCCTGAAGGAAAAGAGCTTAGCTCCAAGGAACCAGCAAGGCTCTGTCCATCAAAAAACCCTACCTTCTTTCTCAGGAGCCTCTGTGACCATACAGTGTGGTGTGATGCATCAAAACTCTTCAGACACTTCTCTTTTGACAGAGGAAGGGCATTCATCCTTTATCATTCCCACATCTGAAGCCTGACCCAGAAATTCTTATTACTTATAAATGGTCGCCATTTCTAAAATCAAACATGTCAGCAGGCCGTCAATGGATCTCTCACACAACATAAACTAAGTCTTCTTAAGCATTTGCTGTATCACCCAGATTTAAAAAACAAACAAACAAACAAACCAGGAATTAAGCAGAAACTTCCTGTTGTTAAGAGGCTGTCAATACATTCATTGAAATGAAACGCCCCACTGTATTTTCTGTCTGAAGGTCAGAAAGAGCTAATAGAAAACTGGAGAATGAAGACCGAGTTTGTGAGCACAAACTTACACAAACAGACCCAGTTTGTTTGTTCCAGATCTTATCCCCAGGATGATTTTATTTGGCTTATGATAACATGATACATAGAAAATAACAAGAGTAAAGATAAAAAAAAACTAGAAGATGAGATACTTGCAGGTCTAAATGAATACGAATTCTTAGCTCACCTTTTCAAAGGCCTTGCTGAGTGGACTGCTTTGTCTCAGTTTTAGCTGACTGTAAGGAAGCCAAGGCAAGAACAAATAGGAGTGACATAAAAGACCAAGGCTTTGAATTCTAATGTGATCCACTAATGGGGGTAGCAGGTAACAGGGTATAGAACATAGCTGAGGCTTTACCGCTACAAAGGGGACAAGGAACTTTAGAATCTAGTGAGAACTGACCATTCCCCCTTAACCCTGAAAAAAGCCAGTCAACCTGACAGAGTGGTGTTCTCAGCACACCAAGCAAAAACATTTCTCCTGGCTCATATGTAATTCTTCAGAAGCAAGAACTTACTTAGTACTGGCAAACATGGGTCATGGAGAGTAAATATTGTGAGATTTTATTTTTAACTCTGGCATCCTGGGAGTTCTCAGAGTCAGAACTGTTCAGCCAGAGGTTGGTCAGAGGTTATATGGCTTGCAACATGCAGCAAGGGATCTCAAATCAGACTGGAGAAGGTTTCTGTCTGTCCTATCCTGGTCTGAAGTCTACAGGAGAGCATGTACAGGCTTCTAAACTTCCAGTATCAACTGTGATCCCAGAAGGATCCTTCTTGTATGTCTCTATCTTTCATTCTTTCTGTTAAACTTCTGATAAGTTTGGCCAAGCTTAGCCCTCTGTTAAACTGTATCATGGGATATAAGAATGTTCTTCATTTTTTTCTCTGCCAAATGCTTTTTCTTTTCTTTATTGATAAAGTCTTTAGATTTGGAATTCTTCCAGTTCTATTCCCAAACCAGCTAAGTCTCTTAGGCAGAGCAGCAGGAAGAAGACAGTGGCTCACGTGGCTCACTTTGCCCAAAGTGACACTTACAAGCAGAACCTGAGGTGCAGAGTCTCTTGTTGTCATGGTTTCTTCTTCACAGACCATTTCTACCACTATGGATGTGTGTATATGAGAGCATGCATGGGTGTGTATGTGTTTGTACATGTATCTGTGTGTTTATGTGTAAGCCAGAGGTTAACATTGGGTATCTTTCTTTCTAATTTCCCACCTTAGTTCTTGAAGCAGGGTCTCCTGCTGAACCTGTAAATCACCCCTTTAGCAGGACAAGCTGCCCTACAAGGACTAGGGGTCCTGCTGTCTATGTACTGGGACTGTAGGTATGCACCACCATCATCAGCTTTGTACATGGGAGCCATCAGGCTGAACTCAGACAGGTTTGTGAAACAGGCACTTCACTAACTGACCCATCTCCCTAGCCCTACAGTAGATAATATATATGAATCACTTAAAAGTACTAAAACACCCACCAGAGATCATGTTATTTAATCCTCTTTAGCAAAGTAAATACTATTTAGCTGATGGTTTTAAGAGTAGTTTAAGGTCTAGTGCTATGGCATATGAAAGACCTGGCTCAACAGTAAAGGTCCTTAGAAGGGTTATGCTGCCTTTCTTCACAGAGCTACTACTGAGCACAGCCTGGGCTACATAGAATTGTGGAAAAAAATGGTATAAAGATATATTTTGGAGGAAATGTCAAATGTTTCAGATAACCTACTACTTATCTTTATTTCTAAAGATTAAAATGGCTGTTTTGCTAAACATTTTATCATTAGTATTTTCAACTCATTGGATTTGCGTATGTTGTGATTTATGTCTTGACTTCGGCTTTTGCTTTCTTAGAACTTGCCAATTCTTTCATCAGTTTGCCAGGCAGTGAGTTGTCTCTGTCATTTCTAGAGTTTATATACTATCCTTCTGTGGTCTTTGAAGGAGATAAAGACAAATAGTTATGGTTATAGTTTTCCTTAGTTAGGATTAAAGATAAGTTACATATAGGACTTTAGACTCACAAATATAGGATAGATGATAGAATAGTTTCTTTTAATATTGCTAAATGTTAATGGACTAAATATTGTTAACTGTGATTCTTATTTGATAACTGTTGTGTTATATATTTTGCTATGTTAAGCTTAAAACCCTTCTTTTTATTTAGACAGAAAAGAGGAGATGATGGGAGATGCCATTATGTATATATGTTTCTCATACTGGTTAATGAATAAAGCACTGTTGGCCAATAGGAAAGCAAGATAGGAGGGACTAGGAGACAAGGAGGAAAGAGGAAGTAGGTAAAGAGAGTCAAGATGGAGAGTCTGGAGAGAACATTCCACTTTCAATAAGACCACGTGAAATACATAGAAATGGGTTAATAATTAAGATAGAGCTAGCCGATGAGGAACTAGTAACAGGCCAACAGGATTATATCAAACACAGAGTCTCTGTGTGTGTTAATTGGGGCTGGCGCAGTGGCGTGACAAGACCTGGCGGCAGGAAGAAAAACCGTACTCGTTACTTTCCAAGTTTCAGAGCAAAGAAGAAAACTCAAGATAAGGAAGAAAAACAAGACTACTATTTTCAAAAGACAGAAAGAGGGGTAGATCTTTGGAAATCCAAAAAGGGAGAGACAGGAGACAAGACAAATGCTTAGGGGTCTAGAACAAGAGTGAGAAGAAGTGAGTGAATTTTCCAGGCCCATACTGTGCATGGAAAACAGAGGCCTCACCTAAACACAGTGTATTTTATCTTTACGTCTGCTGGAAAATGAGCCCCAGAGAGACGGCCAATCAATAAAAGATCCCTCAAATAACACTGGAGAGACAAACAAACAAGAAAGTCAAAGTATAACACAAATATGAAAAAGCAAGGAAGCATGGCTAAACTATTGCAACCCCTAAGCTACTGAATTAAAAATCTGAGGAGGGTGAAATGATTTAAAAATTGTGTGTGTGTGCGTGCATGTATGTTTGTATAATACTGATCTATGGCCTCAAGGAAATCACAATAAATGGACTGAAAAACATCATGTGATCAATCCAAGACCTGGAAAGAAGATTCAAAAACAGAAAGCTGGCAGTGTGGATGAAAAGTTTAGAATGCCAAAAAGAAAATCATCAAGAAAACTGAGATTAATAATAGTAATAATCAGAAAGAAATGCTGGAAATTAAAAACTGTATAATTAAATAAACGTTTTTTAAAAAAAAGCAATGAAAAATCATCATTACAATACAGTCAACCAATCAGAAAATAGAACATCAAGGAAGGAAGATAAGATTGAGGAAATGTGATATCAAATATCATGGAAAAAAATGTCAATGACCATGATCACAACTTCAAGAACCCCAACATATGATCAAGACTCAAAATTACAATGTGATAAAGGTAAGAGCTGAGGTAAACACTAAAGTCCTTGGTAATTTATTCAGTGACATTAGAGCAGAAAATTCCCCAAATTTAGGAAAAGAAATGGGAATCCAATCATACGAAGGTTTTAGAATCCCAAACACACATAATGACAGAATTTCTCTATGACACATTACAATTAAGATGCCCAAAATACAAAAGAAAGAAAAGTTATTCGAGAAAAGTATCATTTCAGAAAGAAAAAACACATGAGAATAACCTGCTACTGCTCAACACAATCCCTAAATGACAAGAAATGATGGAATGATAAATTTCAAGCTTAGAAAGTAAAAGTATTTTTTAACCAAAATTGCTATAGAGATAAGTAAATTAAGAGGGGTATAGAAGATAGTGAGGAGCAAATATAAGCAAAGTACAATGATAAGTATTTATGAATACATCATAATAAGATCCATTAATTTTATGCGAACAAAAAATAAGAACAAACAAAACAAAATGCAGCTTCTCCATATCTTGTATAATTTTTCATTTCCTTTCTTCTGAATCCCATCAAAAAGAGGTGAGGCTGCTCCTTACAACTTAGCAATTACAGTATTATGTGCCATAGCAACTTTCAGAAATTCACTGTGGACCCAAGGTACACTCTTACATTAGACTACAATTTTTTGCTTGAAAGTAACAAAACAAAATACCCCACAACCAAGTACTGGTTCCTAGGGTTAAAACAAACAAAAAATCTTCATAAGGCTATTCTGAGAAGAAATATTATATTAAAGAAAAGTAATGTCTTACCATTTATGAGTCTCTGTCAGGGCAGCCTCTTGTGACTCTTGGTCAATTTTGGCTGAAAATACAAGAAGAGGCCAGGTGGGTACATTGCTCTGCCATCTCAGAGAGTATACAATCAAAACATCAGATTTAACTATGAATTCTAATGTTCTCCAGCCAGATATTATCTTAACTCTATTAATATACTGATATGCTAGAAGTATTATCAAACTGGATTAAATTGACACTAATACATGGACATAAAAGATTTTTACATAACCAACCAAAATTTTTAGGTTATGAATAATTAATTGGCCCCGACACTGCGACCTAAGGACTTGGTACACTACTTTCATAGTTACATTGATTATGCTGGGACTTAAAAATATCAACAAATTTGTTAAAAATAATTCTCTCAAGCACAAGTACAACCATCAAGTTGGAAATATAAACAAATGAATGTGATACACATTTTAAATTCTTTGTAGCCATGTGTTTTGGGATAGATCTCAAGTGACAGATATGATCTTCTCTGAAAGAGATACATCATTATACACCCATTTATCATTATATATACATATACATATATATGTATATATATACATACACATATGTACACATATATACATATATATGATATGTGTGTGTATGTGTGTGTATGTATGTATGTATGTATGTATATTTGGTTAGAACTGGAGATCAAATCCAGACCTCTCCTGTGATAGGCAAGTGCTTTGTCACCTAGCTTGAAACTCAACTTGATTTGTTCTATTTCCCACCTCTTAAAATAAAGATGCCTGACAGAAACTCACAGATCAGACTTAGAACAGGAATGAAGATTTCAAATTACTCAAAAAATCAGATAGTGATTCCATTAACGGAAACTTGTGACAGCAACTTTCACCTTCTTTGAGATGTAAGAATTCCAAGAAGTTATGGAAATATTCTACGACCCTCCTCTCTTCTTCTTTGTGCATATATATTTGGCATAAATATTTCAGACACACTATTAAGCCAGACACTCATTATTTTCAGTCTAAAGACTGAAAAGGATTCACAAATTAACAATTTCATTATTATTGCCCACCCACAGGTAGAAAACCACCAAGCTATAGGAGACTATAGGAAAACATTATCACACCTACACAGTCTTCATAACACCTCTCCCATAAAAACAGACCTGCATGAGATTAAAAAAAAAAAGGAAACAAAGAAGTTGTCAATTTATAACCCTTCTCCCCTGGGTAATATTGGGGGCCATTTGGAAAAATCAGAAGGCAAGATGGAGCAGGGTAAGTTAATCAGTTCTACAATCATAAGACAAAACAAAACAAAACAAAAACAAACAAAAAAAAAAAACCACTGGCAAACTTGTCCAAATAAAACCCATGATCCCTTGGGAATTGTTTAAGTGTCTCTCTCACTACTTAAAACACAATAGCATACCTTGCGTTCATTAAAGTTTTACAGTTTTAACAACTGTTCTGACTGAAGGTCTGTATAGCATCTCTATTGTACTGACAGTGTCAGCAGGCCAACACTTTCAGTAGTGGATGTCAACATTTAACAGGGATCATTTGAACTGGCAGCAAGGCTCTTTTTTTTTCTTCTTTCCTTTCCCTTTTTGTACTTTTGATTGTTTACAGGTCTATCATTAGCCACACTGAAAACTGGGATGCACATTAGATACTCCACTCTAAAAGGCTCTAGTATGAACATACTGAGATAAAAACCAGCTTCAGAGTGCCTAAAAGAAAACAGGGTTAGCTTCAGGAAACAATTCTAGAATCATATACAGTGCCTCCAAGGGGAAATAACAAAAATAGCCTGAATGAAAATTATTTCAACAAAGGACTTTTTTTTGTTTGCTCATTTTCTTGAAAAATACATAGATTAAAAGAATTGATGGGCCAGGCTGTGGTGGTACACGCCTTTAATCCTGGCAATCGGGGGTGGGGGCATGGGGGGGCAGAGGCAGGAGGATCTCTGTGAGTTTGAGACCAGTCTGGTCCACAAGAGCTAGTTCCAGGACAGGCTCCAAAGCCACAGAAAAACCCTGTCTTGAAAAAACAAAAACAACAACAACAACAAAAGAATTGATGGAAATAATTTCTGGACTATTTTAGAAGATCCAAGTAAATGATTTACGAAACTAAAAGCACATGAAACGGATACTCCCAAGAGCTATCTTCAATTCCCATGAGATTAATGTGAGCCACGTGACTTTGGCAATCAGATTCACTTGTCAACATATGCAAATTATTCAGCATAACGTCTACAATGACCAGTATATGTGAAGTAAATGTCTTCCGTAAGTTTTGAAATTGAAGTTCTGAAAAATCTTGACTTGAACCAACCACGGTTTTATAATGTTTTGACATCATATCAAGATACAGAAAACATATTCCTGCAGCTTTTTAAAAACGTATGCCCTTAAATCATGATAAAAGAGAATGAAGTGAGTCTTGGTAATAATTCCTTTTGATGTGAACCAACACAGCTCTTATTTCAGTGCCTGAGAAAGTTGGCTTAAAAAAAATTAAAACCCAAACCACTTTAATCCAATGTGGCAGGAAACTGATCCATACCAAAGAAATAAAACATAAAAACAGATCTCCTTACCAAACCTTATAACCATGCTACAATAATAAAGTCAAATTAGAATAACAGGCGATGCTTGGGACTTCTATCCATTAATTTTGCGCAATTTTCAAGTGACAGGAATTTGTGTATTGAAACTCTAATCAGCTTTGATAAACTGGCAAATTAGAGATCAAAGAAAGCATATTAAAGGCCAAATTTCAAATCTTAATGTGGAGTCAACAATTCAAGTAGTGGGACTATTTCCTTTTGTATTATAATCTGAATAAAAAAATACATTCTGAGAGATAGGCGTGGTGGCATAGATCTGTTATTAGAACATAAGGCAGTAGAGTGGGGATTGGAAGATCAAACTTCCTGACAGTCTGACCTACACAGTGAAACCTCATCTCAAACCCAAGGGTCAGGGTTGGAGCTGAATGGTAAGGCACTTGCCCATTATTTGCCAGGTCTTTGTTCAACATAACAAAATGCCTTAAAAGTTGGGGTGCACACTTCATCTTTGCACAAAAACACAATCAATGAGTTATTGACAGAGTCTCCTTTTGGGGTCATTTGTACAAATAGCAAGTTTTACTATAATACAGATTTTGATGCTAACTCAGTGACAGCAAGCTGTGGCTGTTTGAAGTACTGAAGATGAACCCAGATAATTGAAATCAAATGTTATTGAAATCAGTAAAAATCTGCCTTCACCAAGGGCGGATGGTGGGGACAAGCTATTTATGCACATTGATGAAAATCTCAGCATAGCTTCATCTGCAGAGATACTATGACTTTGCTAAAGGTGACACAGAAATCAAGATAACTTTCTACAAGTACCACAAACATGTTATATGAATATTTAAATTTCCTGGAGTATTTTTTTTTCTTAAATTTCCTAAAGCATTGCTTGTGGCAGATTGGTGCAATGGCTCAGGATGCTTTATTGTATAAGCCTGGTGACTTGAGTTTGATCCCCAGGAGCCATGGAAAGATTCTGCTAAACTTCTTGACCATCACACACACACACACACACACACACACACACACACAGAGAGAGAGAGAGAGAGAGAGAGAGAGAGAGAGAGAGAGAGACATACAGACACACAGACAGATTAATTGTAGGTAATTTCTAATAGTGCACCTGATTCTATAAAGAGTTTTGAAAGCTCAGGTTCTTTTGGGCGCTGATTTCCTATATATGTACTGTCAGATATCAACAAAAGATTAAAGTATGCTCAAATAATCATATAAAAGAAAGGAAAGAAAATATTTACACTTTATAATTCATGTAAGGTTTCATCCCCCACTCTTCAGAGGAAATAGCTCACTGTTTTACACATATAATGACACTGCAGTCTTCTGGTCACCTATAGACATGACTATTGATTAGGGGACTATATTTCTGCAGTATAGCACTTGTCTAGGATACAGAAAACTGTGGTCTTGACAACTAGCACCACAAACAAAACTCACAATGATTCTAAGTCAGGTTTGTGTAGGAAAGCCAAGGGAACACTTAAAATGGTCAAACGGATGCAAGTCTGGTTTGGGTGGGTTTGCAATGTGCTTTAAGATGTCAAAGAATTGCTGGGTTCCCTCTGCCACAGCCTTCCCAATGATATCCCTGGCCACTTGCAACAGAAGTGTCTGAATAACTCTCAAGGGATAAAATCACTGCCAAGCATTCCCCCTCTTCCACCCTCCAGCTCCAAGAAAATCCATTGGCACATTTCCCACTAGAAAGTTGCACACACCTTGTCCAGTGTCCCAATCCTTCACCCTCCAGATTCCTTTAGTACTAATGTTTGGATCTTGAATATCATTTACTTCAGACATACCTGGGTTGAATTCTAGTTTATCCTTTAGACTATGATAAATTTTAATAACTGTGACTCTCACTTTTATGGCACAACCTTTCTTCATGAGTCTGGAGTGACATTTTCTTTTTCATTGAGTTGGTTCATATTTCAGTAAGATACTATATTATGACATAAGGCTTGGTGTAATACCTTTGATAGCCTTCCTCTTATTTCCATGTCATTATTTATTAAAAAAGGATGGGGTTTATTATTTTCAGATTGTCAGAATATACCAGATTTCTTTTTATTTTCCTCTACAAAATAAGATAAAGATTTAAATATACACAGCTAAAATAATACCTCTCTAGCAATGTGGAGAAATGATGTTCCAAAGCCTATCCTATACCAAATCTTTGGAATAATTCTAAGACATTTTCAGGGAAATTTCTTTTATTACTACTTAACTTGAATGTATAGTTAGGGTTCCCTTTCTCTTTCTTCCCTTCTTTTCCTTTCTCCTGGGCTCAGGGGATCTCCCTCTGTGTCTTCTTTAGTAGCCAGGACTATCAGCTGACTCTGTAGTCATCTCCATAGTTATTTTAACAGACATAAGAGTATTCTCAATTCCTGTAGTATCAGCTGAGTCTAATAGTTTCCTGCATTTATTTTTTAATATTTTTGAAAAGGCATAACAGTAGATAAAGTTGCCCCAAGGAAGAGTGCTTTTGATGAACTTAGGGAGAAAGTGCCAAAATCTCAAAGATAAAGTGATTTCTTTAAATTTTGCAATGTATCTGGGTATAGTGTCACACACTTTTACTCTCAACACTTGGGAGGCAGAGGAAGGTGGATATCTGTGAGTTTAAGGCCAGCCTGGTCTATATATTATGTTCTGGAACAGCCAGAGCTCCATAGTGAAAACTCATCTTTAAAAAAATAAATAAATAAACAAAACAAAACAAAGTTTTCAATGCTCCTCCAAAGCAGATATGTTATTCTGAGTATACCACAGGTAACCATTCACATCCTGACTATTGAGAAGAACCATTAAGACAATGTCTGGAGACAATGCATACCTAAAACAGGCTTGGTAATAGAATGACAACCAAGACAGTGAAAGAAATCAGTCAACTCAGTACAGAATGATTTGAGTATAAGGAAAAATAGTGAAGAAGAACATGGTTTGAATAGATAATCTACAGAGAATATCAGCAAGTATTCTTTTAATAGGCCTAAAACTATATGGGGAACTAATACTAGGAAAAGTTGGTCAATTAACTTTTGATCTTCAGAGAGGAGCTAGCCATTAGATATTATTAAACCTTACATTTTGTCCATGACTCTTTAGCCTTTAAATTTAAGTGGTAGAGATCTGCAACTCGGGGCAGAGAAAGTCCATGGTTGGGACCACAACAAACAAACAAAACAAAAACTACCACTAAACTTCTTAGGAAGCAGCTTTCATCATTTTAAGTACTTTTATTTTATTTGTGCTCATTTATTTTAGCATTAGAGTGTAAGACTAAGATAATAAGACTAAGATCTGAGCCTGATTCTACCAAAGGGGCCACTGTCTTGGATGGTTCAGGGCCACTGAGCATGCCAGTAGTTAAAACCAGCACTCCTGATGACATCTTCTCAGGCAGCACTGATGCATCTTCCCCAAATATCTGGCCCCACAAATTATTCCTGGTGCTTGCTGCCCTACTAAGTTAGTCTTCTGACCTGGTGATTTATGTTTCTGGTCTCTGTCTGGCTCCAGACTCTTTGGCAATGCGAGACATTTCTCCTGACCTTGTTCCAAACGACTGTGAGTAAGCAGAGTCATTGAACGGACGCCCTTTCTGATCTCCAGCTTTCATGAGGGAATGCCACATATTCCCAGGTAATTGGAGACAGAGTTGCCTCTGAGTAATATCAGATGGAAGGCAACTCAGGGCCCTTTCATCTGTTTGTCTAGGCTCTAAATCTTTGTGCTAGTTTTCCTTTTATTTAAAGTGTTAACTAGTTTTGTTTATAATTAGCTATGAATGTGCATTTGGGTCGCTTTTAAGTGCAGCCAGTATGGCTTATTCCTCTAGACAGATGCACTGCCTTTCCTCTGAGTCATCCGAGGTTGTCATTTAACTGCAAATATATTGCTTTTAGTTTTGTGACTTTTAAGACACTCCTCCTTTTGACAATGTACTAAAAGTCAAGTAAATTTGGGAAGGGTCACATGTCAGATGGGATGTTTCTGTGAGTGTCTTCCCTGAGACAACAAAAGAAAGAGCCAGGACTCACCTCACTGCACCCCCTGCCCCTATGCTGCTGAAGCTTTTAGGCCAATGAAACAATTGCTGCAGAATGGCTTGGAAGGAGCACAGTTTGTATCTGGAAAATACTGCATTAAATTCAGCCTTTATAGTAATTCATGGCTACCTGTTAGTACTGAGGGCATTTCAACTGTGCATGGAAAATATGTACCATTTCGTCCGTGTGTGTGTGTGTGTGTGTGTGTGTGTGTATGCATGTATGTATATACACACACATATATATGCAAACATAAACTATTAATGTTTGTTGTTAATAACCCATATAATTGAAAACCATACATACTTAAAATATTTGATTTATGTGGCTTTTAGCAAAACCCAAACTACAGTAAAGCCATTATAGATCCTGATCTACATTCATCTGAATGATGCCAAATATTAAAAAGCCCAAAGTGGACAAGACTTGGGAAAATATTCAGTGCATGCACATATAAAACACTGTCAATATTACTATAAGAGTTGCCTATTTTCAATTAGAACAATTCTTAACATCACCTACATTCAAAACAAATTATACCTGGAAGCTGTATGTTACTCCATCTTTTAAGCTTTGGCAATCTCTGCTCAACTTCCACTAACATAGTATAAAAACGAAGACACACCCAGGCCTACTCCTGTCTCTTCCTTTGCCAAGAAACAACTATGTTACTGAAGTGGTCAAGAATACACACTGATACCAAGATGACTCTATATGAGCATCCTTCAGGTAGAAATCGAAATACTATAAGCTGTGCATTAAAACTGCAAACACATGTATCTTAAATCTGAGTCTTCAATATCAAAAGCAATATCTACTAAGTCTGACTGCTGAATCTAAAACATACAAGTATAAAATAGCTAGAAATAAAAATCTGAAAACCATGTGTTTTCTCTTCTTCCTAATATTACTTGCCAAAACAATGTTTGAAGCTGAGGGTATGCCAATTCTAGAAATCATAGACATATAAATGAGCATTCCAATATTTCAACAAATATTTGAGCATCTATTATGTTTTGGGGATCTTTTATTGGGGTTCATGTGATATATTTGTATAGTCATTTGCATTAAGAAAATGATCAATGGGTTGAGAAATTATGTTCACATATTGGACAACAATAACTATATTGGAGTACCATAGCCCATGTGCATAATACTAGGCTAATTTTATATGAAATAATCAATAATAATAAGCCCCAATGAGGAAGTTCCTTTATTACAGTTTATTGGAATTGAAAGTGAAAAATGTCACACAAGGTATTAGAAATAGATATTACTTGAAAATGACAAGATTCAAAGTCATGTCAATGGACCCCAAAGTTGTAACACTGTCAAATTTCTATGAGCACAGTCAAATGAGACTCTGATTTGCATACTGAGAAAAACCCCAATGAGCAGGAAGTGAAGGCATCTGAATTTGGACTACAATGATGAGGAAGTCCTAGGCATAATAAAAGGTAGAGACTGGAGAGTGCATACAGAAAATGGTAAGAAACAAGGTTCTGAAGAAAACACTCAAGGTGTTAAGAAGGAAGGCCTAAGGAGAGAAGGTGGGAAATATGATAGGAAATAGTTGGCAAAAAGGCCTTGTTGGGGACTATGGGCTATGGTGTGATAGCACAAAAACAGAGTGAAGGACACAGATTGTGCTCAGTCTAAAGCAGGGAGTCACATACTTTCAGACATTGCTGGGGCCATCTTTGTCTGGCTCTAATCAACCAGGAAAGTGGATAAAATACATGAGGCACAGTTTTCATCCACTACAGCATGGGGAGCACAGGGCTGGGAGCTCCTCAGTCCTCCATCTCTCTACATAGTCAGTGTCCAGATTATAGGCCCTGGAAGGGACATCTCACAGGAGCTAATCACCTTGAGGGGAGTTGAAGAAATAAAGATGGGACTCTAAAAAGGTGAAAGTGGCTGGAATTCAAAGGGTAGAGGTCCAGGGAGGAAACAAACTTTTCATAAAAGAAGAGAAAGAAACCATTCCCAAGGTCTCTCTGAGTTTTTCTAAGTATTAAGAGGCACATGTCTATGGGAGAATACTACAAATCCAAGCAAAGACTCACTAAGGAAGAATCACCCCAAAGGTCCTTCAAAGTCAAAGTGGAAGCCTGAAGTCTGAAGAGCTCAGCAGAGAACAGGTATAGAGTAGTCTTGAGAGCCTTCAGCAGTTAAAAATCGTGTTAGCATATTTACAGTGTGTTTCCTCTTGATTTGCTTAAGCAGGTTTAAAAGAGGCCTTAAAAGGCATCAGACTGAATCATGCATCATGTTTAAATGATATATCCAAACAAAGCCAAATATTCTTTGTATTTGCATAAGACAAAGAAATGTATTGTATTTTATAGTCTATAGCAAAAACAGCTCTGTAAATACCACCATTAACTTCCATGCTGTTTTGCATATATGAATATTCTTTTAAGCCATCGGATTTCTCATCATAAATTGAAAGCAGAGAAGAATCAATTATTAAATTATATGTAGAAGCACACAACAGAGAGACAGAGACAGAGAGACAGAGATAGGCACACACACACACACACAGAGAGAGAGAGAGAGAGCTACAACTTAGTATTTCTTAAAGGCTTGATTCCCAAACTGTCATACTACTGACAGACAGTAGCACTTTGAGGAGGTGGGCCTACCAGAGGGAGATGCCCCATAAAGGAGAGATCAGATATTGGGACAAAAATCTTTCCTCCTCTTTCTGTTTTCCTTTTCCTCTCAAAACCAGCATCTTCTGCCAAACACACCTAAAGAATATGGCCAACATGACCTTGAAATGAAACCTCAGAAGCCATTAATCAAAATAAACCATCCCTCTGTTTAAATGGGTCACCTCAGATCCTTTATCACATTGATAGAAAGCTGCCTAGTACAACTGTTGAAAAATAGAATCTAAACAAAATTTTAAAAGCATTCCGATGCTAGAACAATTTTGCACCTGGAAATGTACATACTGGGGAGTGTTCAAGGAAATGAAACCTTAGATCTATATAAACAAATGAAAAGAACTGGAAAGTGCTATGTATGAGCATGAATATGAAGTATATACTTTCTCTAAAGAACTGACTAAAATTAGGAATAAGGTATTATTTTGTTTTAATATATCTAAAGATAAAATGCTTGACAATAGCAAGAATTACAGGAGAAATAGAGGCCTGTCGCTCTAACGTTTTTGTGCCAATGAAGATTGGAGCAATTGTATTTTTGAGGATAGTGATAAATTAAATGGACAGAACATGAGAACAAAATCCTTAAAATACAAAACAAAGATATATAGTGTATTAGGTGATAGTGCAAAATGGGAATACTAAAATGCACCAAATCTATAAAAGGAAGGAAGAAAGCATCATACAGGATAACATATAGAGATGTAAGATGATAAATTAAACTCGATAATATTTTTAATCAAACTAACGGTCTAAGCAGTCCAACTGAAAGTCAGTGTAGGATTGTTAGAATGAAAACTTTCAGCTCCATGCTATCTAGTGGAAATCCACTTAAAAGTGTAGACATGTACTTAGATTAGATTGAAAGTCAAAGGATAAAAATGGCATCATGCAAACACTAATCACAATAAAGCTGACATGGCTGAATTAAAATTAGATTACTTAAGACTTTAGAAAGAGAAATTTTGTTAGGGGAAAAAAGTAAAGTACTACACCGAAGAAATAATTCAACAGAAAGACAAACTAATTCTAATTATGGATATATCCAGAACCAGAGCTTCAAAATACGCAAAGCAAAATAATGTTATATCCAAAACAAAAAGAAAATGAGACATAACTGAAGGGTGAAGCCACAAGGTGACTCTGCCAGCACACTGAAAAGAATGGCTAAATTAGAGAGCATCTATACTATGTAGCATATGGACCACAGGGAACACATAACACCACGATGAACTGTAACTGGCAATGGACTCAACCCATCAATGCTATTCCTATTGCTAGAGATTAGAACAATGCCTACAAAGAATGGACACTCTTCACAAATCCTTATTAGGTTATTTTTTGGGGGTGGAGAATGAATTGAATTCTAGGAAAGAAGATTAAGGACATTTCATCAGCTGAAAAGCTTTCACCGTGATACAGAAGAGTTGGGTGAGAAAAGAAGTTAAAGTCTGTGAGATAATTAAGGTAGGAGAGATAGCTCAGCAGTTAAGTCCACCTACTGTTCTTACAGAAGACCTGTGTTCAGCTCCCAGCACCCATATGGTAGCTCACAGCTGCCTGTAACTCCAGTTTTAGGGGATATACTGCCCTCCTGCCTGTATTTACTAACCTTTCAGTCTCCTTCACATGTGTAGTACACACACATAGACATTAAATAGAATAAACAAATATAAAATGAGAAAAAAGTAAAACATTCTAAAGTATGTAGCTTTCTGCTAAAAGAACGAAACAGCTTGTTCAGAAATTCATGGCAGACTCAGCCTTGAGTAAAGTTAATTATAAAAACATTAAATTATTTATGTTTTAATTAGCTCACACAGAGAACATATGAGCAACATTCTAAACATACAGTTTAGATGCACTACAATGAACATTCACACACTTCAGTAATAAGGAGAGTGTGACACCCTAAACTTTTCCAGAAAATTGGAAGGTTGTCCATGTTCATACAATAATGTAATGCCAGTATGGCTGGTGTTGTAAAGGCAAGAGATTATTTGGGGCTAGGAGAGTTGGATTCCTTAGAACTGGTTTGGAGTATATTCAGGAATTAGTAACAAAAAGGGAAATGAGCAGAGTAAGGAAGTGTATGGGAAAGCTGGCATTGTAGATAAGGCATTAGTCCAGTAGTTCAACATTTAAAGATGCATTATATACAAAGAACTACATATACTGAGAAATATATATATATAGTCACATATTAGGAAAAAGTGCAAACATTAATAAATAAGTTTAGACACTTTGACAATGAAATAAAGTCATTTGGAAGGATACACTGATACAAATTATTGTATTCCAATACCAAAAAATATAGACCTTTATTTTCAACAGTATTATGTACTTGCTAGATACAAGATATGCAAGGTTTCTCTCTCTCTCATATGCACACACACACACACACACACACACACACACACACATACACACACACACAAACACATGCCAGAAAAAAAATAAAAGTTAATACATGAATGAATATGATAGAAAGTAAGGAAAATTCTCTGAGGTGGTTAAAACAAAGAGGAACAGGAATCCAAAGAGGACAGCATTTCCTAGGGCTATCACTGACACTTAGAACTTTTCTTTGCATGGACAAACAGGAAAAAAGTCTGAACAGGCCTAAAATCCTCCAATGTATCTGGAGGTGGCATGAGGCAGAAACTTTACAGGACCTCCCCATGGATTAGACCTTGTGGAAATGTGTTCACCCATAGTAGTTCTGAATAGAAGTAGAATCCTCTCTTGTAACACAGAGTTGAACCCTCATGGTACACTGGGCTCTAGCACACAAAGTGCTGTATTAACATGCAAGAATTTTAAACTAATTCTTATTTGGTAGAGCCTCCTGAGGATTATCCAAAACAAATATAAAGAGAAATAGAAAACATGAATAAGGCCCTAGAGCAAATTCAGACTAAAAACAGAGAGACAAAAACTGAACCCAAGTTGTTGTCATTACATCAGGAAACAGGTGAGTCAGGGCTTCCAGAGCACTAAAAGGAATTATTGTCCTTGGACCCATCGTTTCATGATTAACACACCTATGCCTCAAAAAAGCAAATGTGATATAAAGAAATTTTTACACAGATAAGAGCAGTTTATATTCCCGAGTTCACTGCAAAGTGTATTTTAAAGGACAGACATCCGACAGGAGAAAAATAACTTGAGGTAGGCATCAGATGAAGAAATGGTGCATGAAGAAAATATGCCTGTTACACTGAAGCCCAAAACTGAATACTTAAAGCAATGATAATTCTCTATTTTAGGAATCACAGAAAGCATAGAATAAGGCTAAATCCCTGGAAAAGAGTGCTGTATAAATAGGTCAGATTAACAGTAAGAGCCCGCAGATTTGTATTGCTTACAGGGAAGCAAAAATAGCAACATCAGACTTTGTTAAAGAATTGTGTTAACAGAAAGAAAAATATTGAATGATGTCATGAACATGTGGAATCTAAAAAAAGTAAAGCCAAACTCCATCTAGCCCTCAAATACACTAAAGCAGAAGACTAGAAAGGGCAAATGGCATGCACTCTGCTCTGTGTACATGCAAGCATGTACATCCTATGGATGTTGGTTCTCCCCAGAATGATCTATATAGATATTCATGTAACTGTGTCAAGATCCTAACAAGTAACTTCACATTGTGATTCTAAAATTTTGCAGAAAGCTAAATTACTGAGGTGGCTCTGCACACAAAGCCTTTCCTGACCTCATGATTTCTTGAAGGCTACAGTAAACAATGCAGCAGTGAGCTTTGACTTAAAGATGGCAATAAACCTTATAGTTTATAGTTTAGAGAAAGCCATGAGAATAGCCATGAGACAGAGATGAAACTGCATATTAAAAAGGAGGAGATGTAATGTACCTCATGTGGTACCACAAAACTAACATCATAGGACACAAAATTGGATTTATACCACAGATCTCAGATGAAAATAAATTTAGCTAAAATGAAATTATAGATTAAACGTGAAAATAAAACTATCAAAATAAAAGCCTATATCTGCAAAAAATGTGTATTAAGACTCTCTCTGTCTCTGTCTCTCTCTTCTCTCTTTTTCTCTCTCTTTCAATCTCTCTCTCTCTCTCTCTCTCTCTCTCTCTCTCTCTCTCTCTCTCTCTCTCTCTCTCTCTCTGTTTGTGTGTGTGTGTATGTATTGCATGAGTCTTTGTGTAGGTACATTTGCCTGTATAGGCATGCATGAAGTTACAGGCTGATATTTTGTGACTACTTTTGTATCTTCACCACTTTATTATTTGAGACAGGGTCTCTCACTGAACCTAGAGTTTGCACACTGGTTAGTCTGGATGGCCAATGAGCTCCTCTCTACTGGCTCCCAGTATGGGGAAATGTACTTCACCCAGTTTTCAAGTTTCAAGCTTCTCATCCAAGCCCAACAAGTACTTTACCTACTGAGCTAACTGCTCAGCCCTCAACAAGACCATTTTTGGGGCAAAATTACTTATTAACAAAGAACATGTTAGTAAATGGCCCAACAGAGTATCCAACAATTTCATTGACCAATAATTATCAGAAATATGACAGGACAAGCTTCAGTGCAGAAATATTTGCAACAATGTAAATGACCAGGTTTTATACTCTAACTACACAAAGATTTTTCCATAGCATGGTAGTAAAATGAAAGGTATTGATAGAAAAACAGCTAAAGTATTTAGAAATCCATATCATCAAGGAGACTACAACTATAAACATATTATACACATAACAAGATAACAAGGACAACTCAAACTTGAACATGACTAGAACATTGTTTTATAGGTATAGGGTAGATATAGGATTTAAAAATGAAACTAAGAACTGGGTGTTGGCAAAAATTTGAAACAGTAATTACAATGTATGTATAATTGTATATAGAGGATGGTAATAGTTTTACATTCCACCATATACCTGAGTGTTAGTTTTACACTGGATGCATGTTTACTTAACTAATTGCAACACTTAGGTGGACACTCCATTCACCCAATGCTAAGGAACATAGGGAAGACAGAAGGACTCAGAAGCTGGCATTGGAAATGCAGCCATTCTTCCATCTGGGAATGAGGTCTTTATTGGCTCCTTGTAATGTATTAGATGCTGAAGGTAATACAGCTTGCAACACACTATAGAGATGTGAGAGACGTGTGCTAGGATGTGTTGGTATGAACACCTAAACAGAAAGAGACAGAATGCACTTGTGAGAGGCTCACAGATGGAATGAATTCCCTCTCTGGCCTTCCAGGACTCTGATTAATTCTCATCCACAGCTGCAGGAGTGGTGATTGAGGCTGTGGGAAATATAACCCTCAGAGAGAAGTGGAGACATGAGCTGTTTTTTCATAGGCGCTGCCTCCAATCTGTGCTTCTGTTATGTTAAGATTTATCAGAAAGGCACATGGAAATCTAAAATGGGATAATCACGTATTGTGGGAAATGGCTCTGTCTCTGTATGCTTTCTCGCTAATAGCAATTATTTGCTCCTTTTAGCTCTGCTAATGATGAGCTTCTGAGTGTGACCATCCTATGCCAACACTCTACAGTAGCTTTGTCTGCCATCTCTGGATTCCCCCTATTATTATTACAGTTTTTAAATTAAAATAAAATAGCTCCAATCACTGCCTGAGCCTGGCTCCTGTATGTCCACCATACAATTATTGTGGGATTTCAGTCATCAACAAGCTTTCTGAACGAGGATGGTGGCTCAGGTCTGTTATCCCAGTGGTAAGGAGATGGAATCAGGGGGATTATTGGAAGTTCAGAGTCACCTCTTACTGGATTGTGACCTTTACCCCAGCCTAGGTTACAGTGAGACACTGTTTGAAAAATAAAATCCAAAAGTAATTATAAAAAAAAAAAAGAACAAAACCCAAAGCCCTCTGAACTTTCATTTCATTTCATTTCATTTCATTTCAGTGTTACAAAATGGACATCATCATGCCTGTCCAGACTACTCTAAGGAAACTAAAATAAGGTTTCTAGCATAAAAGAAACATTACGAAGGTCTGATAGTTATTGTCATACTAATTAAGAACCAATAAATTAAAAGACATTATGCTTCTTTTTCAAATGGTCAATAATAGATTATTTTAAACATGCATTTCTTTTTCATTACTGAAGAGAATTCCCATCTTATACTTAAAAGTGAAAAAGAAGAAGAAGAAAAGAAATTAAAGCAACCCCTCTGCACTCCTGACTGTGGAGCCCTGCTTACATGGTAGACAGTACCATTTCTGATAGAAAATCCTCGGTGCTGGGAGACTGCCAGGGATCTGGCACAGTTACTAACCCTGCTTTCAGCATCTCTTCATTCTCATGTATAGTATTACCAATACCAGGGATTGTATATTTAAGACTTGTGGTTTCAACACCCTTCTAATTATAAGCATGTGATTACAGATTTATGCGTTTTCCTCTTGATTCAACTCACAGGAATTGTTCAGCTTCAATTTAATATGCTTAAAGGCAGAAGTGTCTGAAACACCATGAGATATGGGCACTTTGTGAAAAATCCCATTTACTGTTTTTTATTTATGAAAGGACAATAGAGACTTCATTTACTAGCATGGGGAGAACCCTACACCCTTGTTTTATTAAATATTAAAGTACACATGAATCAAAATATGAGTAAAACACAGTGAAGGACTGGGCAATATTAGGGTTTTTTTTTTGTTGTTGTTGTTGTTGTTTTTCCCCAAAGTACAGCTTAGATTCAGAAATCAAGAGGATTAGGTGGTTAGAAGGAGGAGGAGTGTGCTGACTTATAAGGAAATAAGAAATTGTAAGATTTCCCAGCAAACTCAATTATCTCACATTTTGATGTTATAACCAAAACAATTCACATAAAACATTTTAAAAACTAACAAATAAATATATGGATATTAGTATTTCATTTTCCTAATCGTATGTGCCAAAAAAAGCCATTATGGATGACATAAAATTCAGATAATCTGAGTTATCCTAAATTTGATTAGTTGAGTCAAATGATTACAGCTGCCCTACAATGCTATTTTAAATTGTTGCATAACAATTTAATTCTGCTTCCTCACTTGTTTTAAATGTTAAACTTACAAAATTGTTTCTGCTCATATGAACCCCCAAAATATGGTCCATCCAGTGACCTTGGTAGAAATTCATATCTACATTCCAAGGTGCCATTCGATACATGGAGAAAGGATCATTCACATCTCAAAATTCTTCCAAACTCTGGCTTCAATTACAAGAGAGCCTGTTATTTTTCTGTCCTATCTGAAGAATAAAACCCACGGGAGCTTCCTTTCTTCTGCCTATTCTCTTAGAATACCATTCATGGATCTGTTTTGTTCTTGTCCTTGTGATCATGACTACTCAATAATCTCCTTGTTCATGATGCCTAATTTTCAATTGTAGAACTCTTCACTGAATCCAACCCATACCCATCTGCCCACTGGGAATGCACACTTGTTTACTTATATACAGGTACTCACATTTCACTCAAAATTTTCCCTACCCCCATTGAGGACCTGTCCCCAAATATTTACAAACCCAAACATTCCAATATCTGATACCACTGCTCTAAAAGTCAGATTTATGAATCATTTCAGAGTGCAGACTTTTGAAATCTGAAGCTGGGGGAAAAAAATCAACGCCAATATTTCAAATTCTAACAAATGGAAAAACTGGAACACTCTGGGCCTACACACTCAAAGGGCACTCAAAGTATAATTACCTTCTCTATGTTATTGCTTGGTGATACTTCGTGTTATAAATCTGAACTCTTGATACATGTCTATCACTTATGTCCATGTGCTTCTTGCTTACGATAACCTGATGAATCCATTTTGCCTCGAATCTCATCGCTACATTAGTACACAGTTCCTCATTTCTCTGATCATGTACCATGACAGTTGTATGAGGAGCATCCTTCTTCAAAGACCAATCTGACTGCAATTAAGTTTTCCCCTTGTTGTTAAAAGTCTATGAGCTCCTTGCAGCTTTCTCAGCCTTATCACTCACTGTCCCTTCCATACAATGTGGCTCCCAATTTGCTCCTGATTCCTGGCCTTTCTATTCTGTATTTTCCCTTCTTTGTTCTCAATTCTCTATCCACCTATCATTCCTCTAATAATAACATATTACAGTTACTAAAAAGATATATCATCTACATAGGTCTATTTAGGGGGCCTTTCTTAGAATATTCTGCTCTGTAAGACAATAGTTTCCTTGACCCATGGAAGAGTATTCAATCTACACCTCGTGTGGAAGGATCTGCCTTGGATGGGTAGAGGGTTTCCCTTTGACTCTATTGGGAGAAAAGCAGAACATATGAGTTCAGATGGTCTGTCACTGTCTCAGATTATGTGTGGGAATTCCAAATAAAGGTGGCTAGAGTGCTAGACTAGAATGCTAGAAAAGAAGTCCATGAAGGCTTAAGAGGCGATGAGATAAACAGTTTCAGAAGAAGTCTAGAAACCTAGTTCTTCAAAGGAACCCTTACAACATTGATCTGTAGAAACCAATTGCAATAGTTTGAGGCCATGAATTTAAGGAGACATTAGATTCCTTGTAAGGACTATCTCACATTCCCATTCACTGCTGTAGAAGAAACAGATAAAAACCAAGAAAACAATGGTCTTGAGGAAAACTGTTGGTCTCTGAACTGGAGAGCAAGACATGTAACTGGGCTGGGGCCATTCTCTAAGAGCAGAGAGAAAAGCTGACAAAGCTGCTCTCAGGGGCACTTCTATTTTTGAGGCAGGAACAAATAATGCAGTTGTAGACAGTTAAGTGTTGTAACGAATACAAAGCTGGGCAGAGATCACAACATTAGAGTGAATCCACACTCATTGTTCTTGATCACAGAAGAGCTAGCACCTTCACAAAGTGTAAAAGCCTTGAAGCAGCAGACATTAGCCCTCTCCAACTGCCTATTTTAGAGTAGACATGAGAGGCATTTCCAAGAAAGAGATGTTGAAATGAAGACCATGAAATCTTGGCTTGAGCAGAAGTAGGAAGGCAGGGAGGGGAAAATTGGATGAATAAGTGGGTTCTGGGATGAGATGAAATCCACAAAGATTGTGAGAATGTGATCCACAGACCACACAATAGCTGGATTATAAGGATAAGACATGTTTCTCTTAGACTGTGGAGCTAATGCAATAAAACGTTTGGCCAGCATTAGACACGGTCCGTCTTTTGAACTATTCAAGAGATTTTACATTAAAGAATTAGGCACATTTAAACAGACTCTGGATATATAAAATATAAATATTCTCCTGTGATTAACCAGGGTAAGAGTTGGAATGACAAACCTATGTTATTATTGATAAAAGCCTAATTATATGCAAACATTTTAGAATTTGGCATTGATACCTAGTAGAAATAAAGAGCCCCAAAATTCAGCCTTATAAAATTATCTTAAAAGAAATATTTTGCCATCCATCATTCTTTTTTTTTTTTTTTCTTTAATTTCAAGACAGGATTTCTCTGTACCACTTTGGAGCTTATCCTGGAACTAGGTCTGTGGACTAGGCTGGCCTCGAACTCACAGAAATCCATTTTGCCTCTGCCTCCCAAGTGCTGGGATTAAAGGTGTGCGCCATCAACACCCAGCTGACATCCATCATTCTTACTATGTGTCACTAAATACAGGTTCAAGAGCCTTTTTTCACACATTTGATCAATGCAAGTTTTCCCAAAGCATTTTTGTTGTAGTCTATGTTATCATTCATCTTTATGACACTGTTGAATATAAGATCCACTTAGACATATACCTTTCACATTCATTACTACAATAAACAGCCCAAAGAATTCTGGGGACATTGAATTTGTGTGGCTGGAGATTGAATGGAGAGCCACAAACACTCTTAGCATATACTCAACCACTGAACAATATCCTCTGATCTCTTAATTTTTTTATAATGAACAAATAACCATATAACAATTGAACAGGGCCAAAGATAAGTAAAAAGACAATACAAATTTCACAAATAGAAGCAAAGGAAGGCTTATTAAGTTTAACCTAATGACAAACAGTGATGCCTGCCATAGTCTAAATATTTTATTATCATTGTAAAACTGCTTCTATTTAACCCAGAAGTATACAATTTCTAATAACTTCACTTCATAAACAAGTTAAAAGATCTTCTTGAATTATCATTAAAGTATAAAGAAATATTTATCCACTTAGCATGACTAGGAAATCCTGTAAAATATTAAACAAATTCTATAGGCCTTTATCTACTCCTTGAATTATAGATGGTTACCAAAGAAAAATATTTATGGTGTTCCTCTGTGTTTTAGAAATCTAACTCCTAAAATTTTAGGAGCTTGTATTTGTTATTTTTTTAAATTATTATTCATGTTTTTTTAATGGCTAAGGAAGGTTCAGTCACAAAAACACAATCTCAATTTTGACCTATAAAATACAAATTAATGTATTATATAATAAATCATGTACAATGTGATAACATTATATACAATAAATCAGGCATAATTTATGACAAATATATACTATGTGCTATAAATCATGTACAATGTGTACTCTTGCCCACATTTTACATATGAAATTTGTCAAAAGGCCTGGCTTTGTTTTAGGTAAGCCCTAGAATGAAGAACTTTTTACTTCTTGGGCAGTGATGGTACACACTTTTAATCCCATCACTTGATAATCAGAGGCTGGTGGATCTCTGAGTTCCAGGCCAACTTGGTTTACAGAGTGGCTTCCAGGATAGTCAGGGTTACACTAAGAAATCCTATGTCAAAAAACAAAAACAAACAAAAAATCCAATGGCTTTCTACTTCTTAACAAGCCACAAAATATTACCTGATACTTTTACTTATATAATCTTCTACCATCATTCTACCATCATGTATCATCTTTATAAGTGGCACATTCTTGATATTAAAATCCTACCAGGTGGAAAAAACAGGGCTCGGCCTTTTCATCACTAAGGGAATGAGATCCCCAGGGTTCTCTAATATCTAACCACAAGGCTATGATTGTGGCAGAACAGGTTAGGAATAAATAAGATTTTTGCCTTCATTCATATAGAGTTGAATCTGAGAATGATAATCACTTTGATTCATGAACCTCAACAGTGTTCTCTTTTAATCACCATGATTACCTTCAAAGCAGTATGTTTCCACCTAAAGGAAGTTGTGCTTATGTTGATTAAATTGTCCCATGATTCATTCCTTATAATTCATTGCAAGTGACACTTGACCAAACATTGAAAGCCATAGACGAATACAGAAAGAACAGACACATTCTTCAGTGTGTTATCTGGCCTCTCTGTCTCATGCCATGTTTGCCTCTAGGAGAATTCCTCAAGAAGCAAAATCTTTCCTAGAGCATGGCATGATATAAATCTGATCTTCAGAAGAAATGTTGCATTCCAGGCCTGAAATGTTTGCAATAGTAAATGCCTTGATATAACTGTAAGTTTCAATGACTTCAAACAGTGAGACCAAAACACAAAAAAAAAAAAAAAAAAAAAAAAAAAAAAAAAAAACAACTTTATTGAGTATCTTCTTAATTTTTCCATCCTGCTTATGTCTTCAGGATGTATGAAGTATTATTGAGATAATGTTTATAGTTTTCAAGCTCTCTGGGAAAAAAACTACTACTTATCTAGAGGTATTAATTCATCCCACAAAAATATCAGATGGTGTCCTGAAGATTTAAAAGACACCAATAGACTTTGTTCTTTGGGTACAATGTTTTGACAAAGCAAATAAATAGCAGATTGTGCTGAAGTCATAAGCACAGTTAGCATATAAGAGAATGGGATGGTGATGTAGCTTGGTGGTACAGCATTTGTCTAACACATATGCAACGACCTCAGCTCAATTTGCATCACTGAAAACAACATATCTGCAAAAAGCAATTAAAAAGAAAAACATACTTCACAAAATATTTAATCTTAAAAATAAAAGCACAAAGTTATACTGTCTTGATAAATGATTTAAACTAATAGCGTGTTGTTCACAAAACTGTCCAATAACAATGAAGGCTAAGCCTAGAACTGCATAGTTAACAAATTGTTAGCCTCTCATGCCTGCAATGCAATTAACCAAAGTTTTGTTTGTTTGGATATTTGGAGGGTTGTTGGTTTTTAAGCAATGCCAAAATATCTTGTTTAAGTTTGCATTGAACCAGATGCCTGTTACACATCTGCCTACAGAGGGAAAAAACAGCTCTGCAGTTTACCTTGACTAATGAACTGCTCCATGTTTTCCTTGAAGGGCTGCATGTGTTCTTCAGAGGAGACCTGGTACACTTTACCCGCTTCCACCTCACAGGCTGAAAGGAAGAGAGCAAGACCATATTTAGAACACCATGTTGTTATGGGAATATTACACTGGTTTCTAGAAAGCATAATAACCAGTGTTGGAAAATCCTTCCATAACTTTGATTGCCATCTGTTGTGTACCCACATTGGAACCATTTTCAGACATATATTATATACCCCTCCAGTGAACCACAAAAAGACATTCCTAAGAATGAATATACCCTGTACTACTACTCCTAAACTGATATGTTGGACAAGTGACTTAGACCTTAGGTCCTTAGTTCCTTAATTTGAAAAATAGTAAGTATACCAGAACCTACATCATAGTGCAGTTCCAGGGCCAAAATCTGCTAAGAGCTGTGAGCTGTTGCATCAGAGCCCACTAGACAGGGCAGCAATAGCTAAGCATTTCTTCTCTCATAACTGTCAACTGACTTCTAATGCAAGTTTATCTCTATTTACAGTCCAAATTTCTGAAAAATAAAGCAAAGAAACGGCAACCTAGCAGAGCAGCCAGGATTTACAGAGCACGCGCATACCAGCACCAGGTACTTTTTATCCATAATTTAATCAAATCTTTAAAGTAAGACAAGAGAGGGGATACTCTTGGACAGCTGAGGAGGTTAAGGTTTAAATATGGCCTCAGGACGAAAGCGCAGACTCATAAGTGAAGTTCTGAGTTGACACTGATGTTTGTCCTTCCCTTCCATTTGATGGCATCATAAGTATGTCAGAACACATGTGGAGTTAGCATCATTTCTGAGCACGTCTCTGAAGAATGACTGTCAGTGTGGAAAGGAGTTCTATGACTCAGTAGATTCTGAAGATGAAAACTACATGCTTGAATATGAATAGCATCAGATCCATGCTGGCCTCTGGAAAACTGGCCACTACTCTCTTAAACTTAGGTTGTTCCTATAAAACCACATTTCCCACCAGTGAAGTTATTCTTCAGTGTGTGTGTGTGTGTGTGTGTGTGTGTGTGTGTGTGTGTGTGTGTGTTTCACTGCCAGAACTACTTAGAATCTACTTGGCGAAGGGAATGGATCAGATAAGGAGTTAAAAAGACTGCAGCTATCTGCCTTGGATTGTATCATTGCTGACAGCCCCAAGAAAACAGAAATATTTTGTTTGTTTGTTCTATTGCACTGGGGATTGAACCCAGATTCTTGTACAAGGTAGGCTAGCCATGTACTGAACTATACCCCAAGCCCTCTTTTGAGTATTTTGAGAGGAAGTCTCTCTAAGTTGCTCATGTCTGCCTTGATCTCACTCTACAGGCCATGCCAGTCTTAAACTAAGATTCTTTAGTCTCTAGAGTAGCTGAAGCAATAGGTCCATGCCAGCAAGCTTCATGTCTTCTTTTAAATGTCTGCAAATGATGCTATGCATATAATGATTTTGTCAAGAATTTTCTAATATAATGGATAAGGTAGATCCTTATATAAGGCAATATAGCCATTGCTTATAGAGAATAAGGCCTAGTTTATTAGTGTCCCCCTTAATCTTTCAGTCAATTATTCCTAGCAGGGTCAAAGGAAGAGATGCTAAAAAGCCTTTGAGCAGCATTGAACTGTGAAGCAATCTTCTCTGTCATCTCAAACCTCACTTGTCCTCCATTCTGTGCCCCGGGTTCAGCTCCACATATTCTAACAGCCAGGGACAAGATGAGAACACCTCTCTTCACAGAGAGCATTTATTCTAAACCATCAGTCTTTAACATTTCTTCCATATCAGTGAGAAGAGTAGAAACTTGTCACATTAGTGTGTAGTGGTTTAGGGTGGCATGAAAGGAAAAAACAAAACAAAACAACAAAAATTCTTCTTCCCTCTCTGAGAGGTAGAGATAGAATGATCAGTTCAAAGTCATCCTCAGCTATGTCACAAGCTTAAGACAAGCCTGCTTTGTCTAAAAGACAAAGCAAATACCATGAGAAAATAGGAGAACCATAGTTTCATTCATGGAGTTCTATTACATCTGGAGATGTACAATGTCCTAATATCACCTGACAGTAGGAAGTGATGGAAATCCATCTCACAAGGCTGTTGTCTTCTGGGAAAGGGAGTTCACTGTCAGAAAAGCTGAGCCATATCATGGGCTGACTGTGGCAAAGTCTTCGAATGTTTTTGCTCAGCAAGTTTGACAGAATAGAACATTTAACAAATAGGAAAATGAAAACTGTGGGCTAGGGAGATGGACAGTGTGTTAAGACCTTACCATGCAAGCATGATGACCTGAGTCAAAACCCATGTACAGCATAGTAAAACAGCAATTACCTGTGGACCTGGTATTCCCATGGCGAGGTGGGAAACAGAGACTGGTGAATCCACAAAGCTTATGTGCCAACTGGCCTGACACACAGCCACAAGTATGGCAAGATATATGTGTACCACCATTCACATATGTGAACATGCAACATATACACATATCACACACACACACACATATACAAACACACACACACCATATACATACATACATGATAATAAAATATTGTGATAGACTATTTTATATTCATATTTTTTTCATTTAATTTTATAACCTATATTCTTAGTATAAGGTAAACAAAATTATGCTTTTCCTCTGTTTAATCTATCTTTTACCTGAACTCCCTGTACACAATGAGGATTAAGCACAATTTGAGATCTAGAAAACGCATGAACAATGTTTGGCCAACATCTTGGAGTTTTTGATGGAGTCTACTTATACTTCTGTCAGGAACTCTTTTCTCAGCAAGCTGTGCTAGCCATTAGTATTTACAACTAGATATTAAGCCACTCTTTCTCTATAGTCAAACCTTGGTAGAATAAGCCTAGGGGTTACTTTTAAATATTGCAAGTATTCAGAAAATTCGCAGCTCAGGTCTTTAATGGGTAATAGAATTCTAGTTTCCAAGGGTAGGTTTATGTTTTATTCCTATCCACCATTCTCCACTTATTTACTGTGATATATATATATATATATATATATATATATATATATATATATATAAAATTATAATATTAATTATAATTAAAATCCACATAGTTATAGTTAGCTACTTGTTTATCTGTAAAATGCCATAGTTATTCAATTTCTCCACATTACATATTCACTTGACATATTTTTGGCTCTTATGATCAGCTGTTGGTACCTCTTATCTAAACATATCCAGTTTAGCAGTTAATTGTCACTCTAAAGAAAGAGGGGCATTCTTTCCCTCAACTTCATGTGTCCCTCCTCTATACAACATATTCATAACACTGGATTTAGATGAAATAAATGAATGTTCAAGTCTAGTTTAACCATCAGATATGGAAATCATTCACTTACATAAGTGTTTTCTCAAGCTTCCTAATGGTGCAACCCTTTAATGCAGTTCCTCATGTTGTGGTGACTCCCAACCATAAAATTATTTTGTTGCTACTTCTTACCTATGATATTGCTACTGTTATGAATCATGATGTAAATAGTTGATATGCAGGATATTTAATATGTGACCCCCCACAGGGGTTATAATAGCACCTCACATTTACTTAGTTTAAATTTTTGTCTCTGATTGTAATTCCTGTTCCCAAAGGCCAAGAGTATCCTACTCACCTGGTATGAGTTGTTTGAGGTATGGAGGAACCAGAACATTACACAAAAGAAGGTGTTATCAGCTATGCCCATGATTATGAATTTCTTTAATCTGGACATATTCTGGTGATAGCACAATACTACAAAGGACATAAAAGCTCAAATTCTAGATCTCTAAGCTCTTTCTTATGAGATAAAATACATTCTATTATTTGTGGATAGTTTATCCACAACTATTATGCTACAACACATAATAGTATGGCTTAGAGCTTTAAAAATATTGTGGATGTACTATTCTCATACATATTTTAATAATCACCACACATAAGAATAATTTTAAGACAATAAGGCATTAGGCACATTTAACACATAAGGTATTAGGATATTTCTTTAAAGCAATGGCTCCCATTCTATTCTCAGCTGTAGTATACCATATTTCACAACATATTATTCTGGCTTGTACTTATCATTTTCAAAATTGGTATGTAACTGCAATTTTTTTTAAGAACACAAAACACTGCAATATAAACATGAGGGTCATTTAGAAACATTATTAAAATCAGAGCAAAGATAGAGTTCTTGGAAAACTTAATTACAGTCAAATACAAATAAAAAAAACAAAAAATAAAAAAACATTAGTCAGGAGGCAGTAGGCATAACTGAGCCATTCCAATAGTGTTAACTTTTGTTTAATTTAAAGCCTTGGCTGAGCCAAAGAGATTTGTGTGATGTTAAAGGATTGATATTGGGAAGTATGCATTAGGCTTCCCAACAAAGAAAAATACAGCCAGAGGGAAGGAGAACCAAAAGCCTCAGATAGGCCAGGATAAAATGAACTCCAACACAATGGTTTCATTACAGAGCTGCATGCTGTGAGGCAGAGCAATCACCACCTTGTGACTGTCACACTGACCATCAACATCCATCTCCCAACTCTCTCTGAAGCAGGCCTACATCATGAAAGTCTCAAAGTTCAGTCAATGCTAAATGCAGCCTAAAACTACCAGTTTTCTGTGATCTTCAAGAAAGTCATATTAATATCTACACATACACAAAAGACAACAAACATGTTGATTAGAAGGAAAACCCCTAGAAACTAATCTTCCAGAACCAAACTGCCCCCCTTTCCCCACAGAAGAACCTTGTCTATACATCATAATGGGTTCAGCAGAGAAAGGGAGAGGGGGACAACACACAAATTTGTTTGTTTCATACATTTTTATTTAATTTAGAAACAATCTCATTTTACATATTAATCCCAGTTCCCTCCCATGCTCCCCACTGACTCTCCGATCTCATCCCTATCCACTCCTCAGGGAGTGGGGATTCCTTTGGGGATCATCAAAATCTGACACATCATTTGGATCAGGGCCTACACCCTCCCCTGTGTATCTAGGCTGAGAGAGTTTCCCTCCATAGGAATTGGACTCCCATAGTCCATTTGTGCACTAGGGATAAATACTGGTTCCCTGTCAGAGGTACCATAGCCTGCCCAGGTCTCATAACTGACACCCATGTTCAGGTGGCTTGGTATGGTTCTATACTGGTTCCCCAGCTGTCCAACTGGGGTCCGTGAGCTCCCACTTGCTCAGGTCAGCTGTTTCTGTGGGTTTCTCCAGCATAGTCTTGAACCCTTTGCTCATGCCTCCTCCCGCTCTGCAATTGGATTCCAAGAGTTTGGCTCAGTGTTTAGCCATGGGTGTCTGCTTCTGCTTCAATCAGCTACTGGATGAAGACTCTAGGATAGCATTTAAGGTAGCCATCAATCTCATTATAGGGGATGGGTATTTCTCCACTATTGCTTAGATTCTTATTTGGGTTCATTCTTGAGAACACACAAATTCTATTTCCAGAGACCTACAGGCAGTGAGATGCATACTGTTTTCTTTTTACAAGTACAAGAAGTTGGAGTAAGAATTAAGGTTTTAAAGCCATGCTTGACTTCCTATTTGCTTTCTGCCTCATAACTGAAGACACAGTATAACCTACTGTAAGCCAACAAAGACCCTCCATCAATACACTTCCTGCCAAGTACCCACTCATAATAACAAGAAAAAGAATGCATACTGGATATATGAGTATGTGGGTTGGAGTGATAAGGGACCAGGAAGGCATTCTTCAGCTGTGTAGTAAGTTAGTGGCATTGATGCTCCACTACCATGTTTAAGTTTTTATACTTTTTATGAATCAGTTAAAATTTTGCATTGAAAATAGAAATGAATGAGTAATACTATTTATATTGCCATTTAAAAATCATCCCTCTAACCAAATTCCTTTTGTCACTCCCTCCAAAGGCCACTTTATACATAAATGATTTTGTTTTTTCCCTCTGTGAACAAATGGGTGGAGCTAGAAGAGATAATATTGTATATGCCTTTCTAATGGGTAGCACTTCAGGTTCATTAAGGATTACATGAAAAATTAGTGAACTTCTCCCTAGGATTTCTATAAGGGATAAATAAGTGAACACATGTAAAGTCCTTCTAGAACTATTCCTAGAACACAGAAAGGCTGTGCAAATTAACTATCACTGTTGTTACCTTTTACTACCAAAGGCAGCAACAGGTAGAAAAGAATCTAACTTAGGGACCAAGAGCCTGACCCTGGGCAGTGAGTCAGCATACCACCTCTTCCACTTGATATTTTTCTAACATTGACTAGGTATAGGCTCTCTGTGTCTCAATGTCTTATAAAAATGGAGAAAAGTTGGGGGAAAATAGTAACAGTGCCTAATTCACAGGACTTTGAAAATTAATATATATATATATATGTGTGTGTGTGTGTGTGTGTGTGTGTGTGTGTGTGTGTATGTGTAAAACACACAGTGTAGTGCTCACTAACAGGAATATAAGTATGAGCTAGTTACTACTATACATTTGACACCACTACACATGATTATTCATGTGGGAAATCACATAATAACATAATATTTGGAAACTGAGTGCTAGTCTTTAGATATAAATGCTTCAGATCATGAGCAAAAAAAAAAAGGTATCTATATAGGGACAATGAGCAAGGTAGACTGTGAGAGAGTGTGTGTATGTGTGTGTGTGTGTGTGTGAGAGAGAGAGAGAGAGAGAGAGAGAGAGAGAGAGAGAGAGAGTGAGAGAGAGGAAGGAAGGGGGAAGGGAGGGAGGAGAAGGAGAGGTGTGTGTATAGTAAATAACACTGGCTAAATTACATTTTCCATGGTCATACATGCCTCCAGTATCATGAAAAACTTGATTGAAACTTTACATCCATCTTACTTAGGTGTAAGAGTCTTAGTATTCTACAAAAGTATGTTTTTTAAAAATTTTAGATCACTTTTCTTTCATACATGAGTACATTTTACTTTGACCAAATCACACTTTCACTAGCCTTCTTCAGCTCCTCTTAGGGTCCTTTCTCCATGATCACTCAAGGCTTAGAGAAGGACATGTCAGAAGAGGAAAGTTTGCAAGAACCAAAAGTCAAATGGGACTGATGACAAACATTATATACTGGGCAAGGCATGTAGCTATACTCAGGGACTCTAGTCAGCAATGCTGGCCTATACAACATCTGTACAAGAGCAGTCTAGTCAATATTCCAGCATGCATGAGGAAAGGGTCTCACAGAGTAGAACTCCTGGATGTCTGGGTTTTTGCTTTATTTATTTTAGATAGTGTATAATCGTGGTTGGCCCAGAACATGTTATGTGATTCAGGCTAGCCTCAAATCTGTGGTAATCCTCATGTCTCTGCCTCCACAGTATGGGAATTACAGATATGAACAACCATGATAGGTCTGTATGTATATCTCTAATTAGTGGTTTGATTGAAGCCTTAAGGTGATAAGAAGGTTGAACAGTAATAATTACCACTGAAAAATTATTTGTAAGCTGTACTCTTCCAAATGAGTGACAAAGCTAACTTTCTAAAATGGCTTCAGAAGGTTATCATTTCATTATCTAAGATGGCAGACAAGCAACTTTACACTAGAATAAAATCACTATAACCACAAAAAAAATCTGCTTATTGTAGTTTTCTTATGCTTTTAAGTATCTTTAAATATGACCTTTAATTACAAGTATGATGATATCATCATTAACCATAATATTGGCAATGATTTAAAAGACTCATTGAAGAAAGGAAGTAATTCAATGGCAACAGATTTCCTCCGTAAGTTCAAAGCCTTGGGATTTAGGATTTTAAGAAATAGCATCAGATTAAATTTTATAAATAGAATGGAGTATTCCCTAGAATGGCGTATTCCCTCACCTGGAGCTTTAAAGTATTTCCATAAATCCTTAAGATCTCTCAAACGTGTCCTAATACACAGTAGGAATTTATTCAAAGAAAATCAAAGCCTGTGACATTTTCTCCAAAGATGGCATGATTTCAAGACAAAGCATGAATGTTGATCAAGGGTACAAATGCCTTACATGACTTACACTGATGCCTAGGTTTATTTATTTATTTATTGAGACAGGGTCTCACTGTGTAGCCCTGCTGATTAGAAACTCACTATTACAGACCAGGCTCACCTCAAACTCACAGAGATCTGCCTACCAGTGCATCCCAAGTGCTAAAGGCATATGCCATCATGCCAAGCAATCCTGGATCTTAAGACTATTGGCCAGGTGCCTAGCTTCATTTGGAACATCCTTAAATATTGATTTGTAGTATAATCTGTTGTGTTTATGGTTCTCCTAAAGACCTCAGCAGTTCACTGAACTTCCTTGGAGTGGTACTATTCCCTTGCAGTTCTTACTACTGCCTAGCCATGCTGCACACTAATATTGAAACTGGAAAAGTTACCTACCACCACAGACATTCATCTGCATCAAAGAATTTGGCAAAGTGTACCACAAAGGGAGGTTCAATGATGTCCAGGCACTAAATTTGATACCACAGTGACTGTGCTTTTGCAATGCTGTCTCACTAGTGGATTCCATTGTAGTACAAAATTAGTGGTACAAAATCTTCATAATAAAGCATATTTTCTCCAAAGAGTAAAACTCTTCTGTTTCTGATTTTATACATACAGAAATTTAATTTATGATTTTACATATCAAAACGCAAGAGAGACCACCTCCAGAGAAAGACTTTTTCTAGTCCAGACCACGAACAGAGAACTAACAAAAGATCCATTTAAAGCAAAGTATTGGGGCTTAAAACTCTTGTCCACAAGTTCAAATTTCTCAAGTTCAGAAGATAAATTGGTTTACCACCAGTATACTTGGACACATTCCCGAATCTTGCTAGCCCTATTTTCCTCATCTACAACATGGAAACAGCAACTGTTTTGTCCAAGAGTTTCATAGTACCAGGTAATGTGTGTGAGATGCTTTGTGCTTTTAGCACACCTTAATGTGTACTGAAACCATATTTTACTTGTACTGATGACATGTAACACTAACTTGTGTGAACTTCCAAGTTTTGGAACACAGCAGAAGTATTTTAGGTGCTCTCGGCGAATTGTGGAATGAACAGAAGCCATAGGCTATAATAGACATAAACAAAACTGCTATATACATATATATGTGTGTGTGTGTGTGTGTGTGTGTGTGTGTGTGTGTATGTTTGTGTGTGTGTGTGTGCATTCATAAATATGTATAGACATGTGCATGCAGGTGAATATACACATAAGTGTGCATATGTGGAAACCTCATAGCAACCTTACATGTTCCTCAGGAGCGATCCATCTTGTTTTTAGAGACCTGGTCTCTCAACCCAACTGGGAGCTCACCTGTTTGGCTAGGCTGAGTGGCCAAGGAGCCTTAGGGACCGCCTGTCTCTGAGTGCTTGGATTTTACGCATGTGCCAGCAGTTGTGGTCTTTTGTATGTATTCTGGTTACTAAATGCAAGTCCCCATCTTTGAATGTTCCAAGTTGTACACTATATGACACTGAGAACACACAAAACATAGTATAATGGCAAAGGTCGAGACAAACTGAAAAGTACAAGGACCATCAAGTTGACAACTATCATCAGAACTAAACCAGATGTGAGGACAGACTAACTACAGATACCTTTTTACTGTCCTGGATACTACTCAGCATCTCCAGTAAATCCTGCCTTGATTATTTCCTTCTCTGTATTTCAGAAACAGACAGCCTCATTGGTGAGGCTGTCTAGATGGCTTCAAAGTGGGAAGACAACATAGAAAAAAAAGTCTGTCAGCATTAAATATCGGTAAAGGTGCTTGCCACCAAGCCCAATGACCTAAGTTCAATTCCCCAAACAGACATGGTGGAAGGGAAAATCAACTTCTGGAACTTGTCTGGTCTCCACATATACCACATGTAGGCCCATACCCATGTACACATGGACAGACTCACAGATAGACAAACAGGCAGGCACGCACGCATGCACGCACGCATGCACACACAAAACAAATAAGCAAACATTTTTAAAAGGGTATATAGTGTAGCTGACCTGTCTCCAAAAGTTATCAATCCCTCCACTTACTCTGAACTTGAAAGTCATGAAGGTGGGTAAGATCATATTAGAATAGTGAAAACAAGAAACTAAATGGATGTCAGTCATGAAGATTATTGGTTTTCTGTTTGTTTGTTTGATTGATTGATTGACTGAATGAATGATTGATTGAATGTTCGTCTACTTCCAAACTACCTTTCTATATCTGACAATGGTGATAGATTATGCAAAACACCTTTCTTCCTTATCAAATATTTTGGTGCTAAGTTTCCACAGTGAAAGGGGAAAATGCCCTGGTCTTCACAACCAGACCATGGTCATTCCAGGGTCTACTGTGTTTCCAGACTCAAGGAAGCATCACCACATCCCTCAAAAGTGAGCAGCCAGGCAGAGACCTGCCAGCCAGAATCCCAAACTTAGCTCTCAGATGCCCACTCTCATCTAAGAGATGACATTGTCCTGATGCCTCCAGTCCCATCTCCCTGGGGTCTGCTCCCCCAAGTCCTTAGGGCAGTATCTACAGCAGGTCTCCTCTCTGGGAACCTTAGTCTCAGCTCCATGGGGCAGGCCCGCTAACAGTGTCAGCTCTACACTAACTTCAACCTCTATTGACTTCCTGCATTCCATGGATGATGGTGGCTTCCTACATTATTGGTGTTTTTTTTTTTAATTAATTTATTTTTACTGTTTTGACCTTTCAATATGTGTTAACTTCACTATATTAAATTACTTCTATTAAAGTAGTATGGTTTTGGTTTTCCCTAGTTTACTCTCAAATAGTAAAAGCAATAACCAAAAATAATGTATTATGTTTATGTAAGACCTCAACAGCTTTCTGACATTAGTAGTTAATTTTATTTTTAATATTTTCTCCTAAATAATATATGTTCAAATTATTTAATCAAAAATGCTTTTTTTCATATTAATCTTTTAACCTCTAAGGAGAGTATTATATTTTTCTTCTTTAACATAGTTTATTCTTTTAATTAAAATTCTTGTGTTCCTTAGCTATGTTTACTTTTGAATTTGGCAAGTTTTGTAATTTCTTCATAAAGAACAGAAGAGACTGAACAATCACACTTTTTAAATTAGTGAAGCCCGGATTACTCAGTTTCAACTCTAAATCAAACATATTCCTGGATGGTTGCCCAGGTTTCTTTCTTCTCAAATAAGATTATTAACCCTGACTTACACATAAAGGAACACATATAACATGCACATAAAATATAAAGAACAATTAAATGAATACCCATATATTCAAATTACAAATTAAGAAACAGAACATATTTTGAAACAGGCCAGTTTATTCCCTAATGACCCATTACCTTAGGCCCAGTGAATTCTGTTGCTTATTCCCTTACTTGCATCCTCACCCAAAAGAATTAATTGTTGCTTATTTGAACTTTACAAGCTCAAATCAGAGCGCTTGTTCTTTTACCAATGCCTTTGCTTTTCTTAAGATTGGTAAGCGATTTGTGTACTACTAATATAGCAAACACAGTTCAGTAGCATTTCTTGATCAGTATGATGTTCTTTGAAAGATGTTGGATTTTGTTTGGTTGCTATCATTTGGAACACACTCATGGGGCTCTGCTGCTCTGTTGTGATATGAACGAAGTTTGTTCGTGCCCAGTGGAACATATCTGTGAGCCAGGTTGCAAGCTCAGAGACTTCAGCTACCTTAAGTCTATTGAGATTTTGATATAGTTTCTCCAGAGATTGCATCTCTTGACAAAGAATGAACTGGGGGTATCATGTGGAGTGACAGTGTCTAGAAGAAAGCTACAAGCAGTCAGAAGAAATCAAAATTGCTGAACAAAAGGCATTTCACTGAGCTCAGAAGCCTGACTCTCATCCTGAGGGGCAGGCATAGGTATTCTCAGATAAGAAGACAGACCCAACTCAGTGGATGTCTTTACAGGCATGCTAAGATGAAGTTTGGGTGATTTCCTAAAATGTCCAAGACCTAACACATTGTTTCTCAGTTTCCACAGAAATAAATATCAAGATAGTATGCAGAAACAAGAGGGCTAGATGACAGATGAGTGACTTGTGGAGACAGCACACTTTCTACTAACAAATAATCATATTATTAATTCAATATTACATCATGAATAGCAAATGCTACTGAATATTTACCACAGAGTACTATAATGACTTGTTTATATGCTTCACTTTTTGTATGTCTGATTAAAACAATTACTTCTAAACCAAAAAAAAAAAGTGTAGACAGATTATTTGAAAATTCTTAAATTTCACTGTGTAAAAAGAAAAAAAATCAGTTTGGGGGCTGGAGCGATGAATCAGCAGTTAAGTACACAGGCTACATTCCAAGGAGACCTAAGTGGTAGCTAACAAACTCATGTAACTCCAGCTCCAGAGGATCTGATTCCCTCTTCTGCCCACTATGGGCACTGGGCATTTATGTGGTACATAGACATGCATGCAAGCAAAACATCCTTACACATTAAAAAAATACATAAATCTAAAAGTAAAATAAAATAAATTAAAACAGATTTTAAAGGTTTTACAGACCAAAGTAGATACTGTTTTTAAGTATTATAACTTCATCCATATGAAAATTATCCGAGTTTTAAAAATAAGAGATAATTTCTTAACTCTCAGTATTTGATGCCTTTTTGAGCTAAGCTGATATTACAAACAGCAGTGAAAGCAACTTCAACAACAAACAGTGATACTGTTTCTTGAACTTGTTTTCTTGTAAGCTCAGAGTCCAGTCATATTTGTGTTCCTAACACAGTACCAAGCTTGCATTTCTCAAAATGTGTTCCAATGACCACAAAAGCCACCACACATTCTGTGGGGGAATGAAAAGGTGCTCTGTGGTTAAATAAAGGAAAGAACTACTTCAAATCACTGCTGTAAGATACTGTGAATTCCTTTTACAATTAACTTTGCAGTTTCTGTACTTACTTGGTCATGAACCCCCTGTTATGGTTTTGATACAGCATGTCCCCCAAGAGATGCATGTATGAGAGGCTTGTCTCTCTTGACAACCAGCAGTGTCAGAGGGTATTGCCCTCAGCAACATTTTCATGCACCAATGAGCTCATAGATGAATAAGGCTACAGAGAGGTTGAAAGTCTTTGAAGGAAGTGGTTACAAGGTGCATAGTTAGGAGTATGTATCTTGTCCCCAGACTTATCTACTGTCTTCTGTCCTTCTGGATGCCATGAACTAAGGTGTGCTTCGGAAGCTCCCTCACATATTTCCCATTTCTATGACATTAAATTGATATAATCCACTGACAAAGAAGGGAGTTTTTAGAAAACTGTTAAAGTTGCTGATCAATGAATGGTACAGCTCTTTCAATATATTCATCTTTCCTTTATATAAGTCATACACCTTTATGGCTGCAAACATTTGCTCAACCTCCTGTGGTTTTAACATATTGCAAAGATGATCCTCCAATATGTGGTTTTCTGTAGCAAGTACATTGATCTAGAAAACACATGCCCAAGACATAGAGTGGGAAAAGGCACTGACTATCATTCAAGTCCATTATCTAACATCTGTGCTGCTGGGCTCTGAGACTTAGGAGATTCTGTCATGTATATTTAATACCTAGAGGTTCTAAAGAAAACCCATGTGTCCATATATCAAGTATTTGCAATTATGTGTATAAGTACATGTGTGAACATCTCTGTGAAGGCACATTATGTGAAGTTGTACATCTGTGTGCATACATGTACATGGTTGTGTGTATACATGGATTTGTTTGTGTATGTGTGTATCTGAGTATTCACATGCAAGTGTTTGTATGTGAATGGGTATGTATGGGTAACTGCACACTTACTAATAATATCATTCCTCTTATTAATCATCTGTAAATGACGAAATCCTAATTTTTCAGAATGAAGTGTTGATGAAAGTATGAAATATGTCCCAGCCTCTTCAGAAATGCCCCTGGAACCACTTCACTGTGTATATACATTGCAAGTAAACAAAGCCGTAATTTCTGAATTGTCATAAACTCTATAATAGGAATTCTTCTGTAATGCTTTAAGAATTAAATTGCTTTTAACCATCTTTTAAAAATGTATTAATTAGAAAGTTTGTACATGTATGCAATATATCTTGAACATATCCACCATCACTCCCCACCTTGCAACTCTTCCCAGAATTCCTCATCACATTGCCCTCCCAAATTTATATATATGGTTCCATGATTTCCCACAAGAACAAATAGTTCTTACAGAATTGTAACACTCTGATAAGACAAAGCTATCTTTCTTGTCCTTAATCAATAGGCACACATAAAGCTGGAATGGAACATATATAACTAAGAGGGAGAATTAAAACCCTTCTAGTTACTTTGTTTTGAGGTACTGATCACATTTCACTAATACTTAAAGTGTACCTTGTAAATATATAAGAACTTCAAGAAAATGCTTTATGCAAGCAAGGAAGGAGAGTCAGATGAGGCCTTGCTCATGTCCCTACCTGACTGCCATAACCCAGGAAGCAACAGAGCTGTTAAACATCTGCCTGTTTCATTAGGGCTGGAAAATTATTAGAACTACAAATCTGGAATAGCCTTCAAAAGTGAAATAATCCTAGTTGCAAACGTGAATGTTTAATAATAAATCTATAAAGAACAAAAAAAAAACAAAAAACAAAAAAGAAAATGCTTTATTTATTGAAATTCATCTAAATATATGTGTGACAAGAACATAACTGTGTAAATCTGGTGACAGATCAGGACCATCTTGGATAAATGCATCACCTATTTTGGGACTGGGTCTCCTAAAAACTAAATGTAAATTTTAATTTCTATGCAGAAGTAATTAGCTATTTTTTTTCATTTGGTAACACAATATCAAATTAAAATGCTATGTCATCTTATTTGCTCTCTGCCTAAACTTAATATAACTCAAAAAGCTGTTGAAGTAGATTCTGAAAACTATAACAACAATAAATGGCACAAAAAGATGGAAAGGGATATTGTTTTAAAATGTAAATTATGGAAGACTATTTTCTTGCATGTAAATGTTACTAATAAAAGAAATGTGAGGGGTTTCAGATAATCACTTATCAAAACTATGTGACGTTAAGCTTTGTTATTTACAATACAACAGTAAACACCTATGTGTCATTTAACCTATGCATAGGACCATGCTTTGTTTTTACAAGTGCTCACAAATCACAGAATTTTGGGCAAGCATATCAAAGGAGAGCAGGCAAGAACTATTAATCTTCCAACAATGACAGGATTTGTGTCCAACAATGATATGGAGGATATCCAAAGATTCTTGGCTACAAAATAAAAACAAGACATGAACGTGTTCCCGATGAAATGAACTGTTACTCAAATAGCTAAGAGACGATTGGATAACTGAATTCCAATGCCCAACTTTTGGAAGCAATGAAAAATAAAAATATTGGCAGATTTTTCTTTTGCTGTACATAAAAAGATCAGCTCAATGCAGCTTCTACCTGAATAACTTATTTTAGAAACCATTAAAAGTCTATCATCTATCATTAAGAGTATACATTGAAAAATAGATCTAAGTTCAAGGTCATGTATTACCTTTCAAGTCTTTCTTTAGTTTTCTGAGATCTTTCTGGAAGTCTTCAAATTTCATCTGTGAGGCCTGGAACAGCTCCTGGGGTTCTGCCAAGGGGAAGACACACTGTTCCTTGCCAGCATCCTAATTAGCAAACATGATTTTAAAACAAATCAGTGTGAGAAATAAAAAACATGAGACAGTAGAAATGGAGCAACTCCAACAAAACAACAGGGAAAAAACCACTAGGGAATCACCCCACAGAGAAGAATAATGGGCCACTGAGATAGCTCAGTGCTTGCTCTGCCGTCATCTAGAACCTGAGTTCAAATCTCTGGCACCCATGTAAAAAGCGAATCATGGCTGCATGAGCCTGTAACCTCAGCAGTGTGGTGGTGGTGGGTGGGAGTAGAAATAAGGTGATCTGAGAACTCATTGGCCAGCAATCATCCCAGCTGAAATGGGAAGATCCCTGTATAGTGAGAAACTGTTGAGAAAATTAGATGGAGTTTGTGGAAAGGGCCATGAGTCTTGCTTTGGTCTCTGCATCTGCATATCTGTACAAACATTCCTCCACACTCATATGCATGCATCATACACACATAAATGCCAAAAAAAAAAAAATCAAGATAGAGCGGTATGCAAAATCGGTCTTACCTCATCAAAATTTCGAAGATAATATGAAACAATATATGACAAAAGGCTTCTGCTGTTGTCCTAGGCAGAAAGATCAAAGTAAGCAACACATATTTAAAAATTATTTATTATTAAGTATACTGTGTAAATAAATTGCAGGAATCACACATATAAACATGGGAATACTGTGAGTGCTTTTACAGTCTACAGTGCCTCAGTCATTGTATCTAAAAGGCTAGATGACAGAATTTTTTTTCTTCCAGCATTAAGTGCCAAGAGAAAGCTTCACTGTTTAAGGAAGAAGCTCAGATGTAAACAGGTTGCTCTTTTCACTCCATTCCATCAGAAATTTAATTAGATAATTATATCTTTTACTTAATGTATTTATTTTGAAGTTGCTTAGCACTTTCGGTTGTTTTTAATTGCATGCATTTGTTTTGCCTGCAAGTGTGTGTGCACTACATGTGTGCTCCATGCCTGAGGAAACCAGTAGAAGGCAGTGGATTCCCAGGAACAAGAGTTATAGGTGGTTGCAAGCCTCCCTGCGAATGCTGGGAACAAACTTGGCTCCTCTAAGGAACAGCAAGAGGTCTTAGCAGATGAGTGATTTCTCCAGTCCAGCACTTGGTTTTCAAGTATCACCATAGTGAGATAAATAAATATCACTTGTAACTCCACATATATGATCTCACCAGTACTACCATGGATTAGACAGAAATTCATTAGCATTCAGACAAGAGAAATAGAAAAGCATTTCAGATAAGTGCAAACTTCTAAGATGCCAATGTATATTACAATTTGTTATATTAACAACTGAGATCAAGGAATTAATACTTATGCTACTGTTTAAAGATAATATATATGTATATATGTATATATACATAGCATTTGAAAATGTAAAATAATTTTATATTCAATAGTCTAAAGTTTTCAAAGAATACTATTTTGCTTCCTGTCTGGCACATCTAGAAGCTTTACATTTTAATTGTTTTGACTTGCTCCAATTGATTAACAGATAACTTAAGTTTGAGAAATCCTAGTATACAATCTAAATTCTCTGAAATGTTTCCTCTGTTGAAATACAATAGGTTTGACCTAATTTGGTCTATATATTTGGGTTATAAAGTTGGTCCAGAATGACCTCCTTACATAGTAAACTGCAACCCAGCTTGAAGCTACTCTAAAAGTATTGACTCATAACCAACAGACAGACTTCCAACCAATTGGAAAGTGAAAGTTTTTGAATCATGACCATGTAAGAGAAATGCCAACAGCTTTGATTCAGGCTTTCTATATTTCACATCTGGCTGTAAATATAACCCGCACTCATTTGAATGGGGGCAGGGCATTTGGAACATCACTGGACTGTAATATTGCCAGGTCCTAGAACTTCCTCTTGTACAAATAAATCTCCTTAAATGTAATTGTTCTCAGAGCTTCTGTTACTGGATCTAGGCATGAGTTTTCCTGTATTTATGAAAAGAATAATGCCACTTAGTAATCAAGTTGCATGGGATACAGTAAAGACTTCCCTACCAGACAGGATTTGCTTGTGGTTCAAACAACTAGAGGTCTATTCTTTGTTCTAAATTGTCAATCAATGAAACAGCAGTACATAAGTCAGTTAGTAAAACACCATTTAAAAGCTTGCCTATAGGCATAAGGAGAGAACATTCTGGTTGATCTGAAACTATAGTCTCTATTCTATAAATACTACTGAGGAGTAATTACAACCACATTTGCATTCTTGAGAAAGCTCCAATTCAAAATCTTGCATAGATAATATGAGAGGACAATGGAGTACTAATTATAAAATATTTTGCTTCTTTTCTCAATATTTTTAATATGTTATTTTGTGATTATTGAAATGGATAAAATACAATTTAATAGGAGGAAGTGATACAAAGCAAAATTGAAAACACAATCCATCTTCATACATAATTATAAGCAATTTTTGTTTACAGAATATACTTTGTATCAATTTTTATAAGCTAAATATTATATCGACTTCTTCATATGCAAATGTTATTTGCAAAAGTTGTTTCAACAAACATCTATTTGGAAAATAGGTCATTTTTTAGCACATATAATTCATTACATCTAAAATTAGAAGTGTTTCTATGAAATGCTTATAATATAAATGCAATAGCACTTGAATATGCATGCTTATTTAAGTACATGTGAAAGCCATGTAAACTAACTGTTAGCAAGAGAAAACTGGCTGAGACAATAACCCTAGCTAGGAAAGCTGAGGCAGGACTCTATGTAGTTTGATGCCAGCCTATCCTACTGAGACCAAGTCTCAAAAACAAACAACCACAAATCCCAAACTGAACTAACAAAAAGATTATTATTCAATTTCAGAAATGCAGTGTCTCATATTGCAGACACTTAGAGAATAATGTTGAATGATTAGTGAAAACATGGAGAATCAGTAAATAGTCAGAGTCCTGACTGATTAAAGAGACCAAAAGCAGCTCTCTCATGAGTACAATGACAGCATGCTGCATCTCTCATGAAGAGAATGACTGCATGCTGCATCTCTCTCATGAAGATGATGACTGCATGTTGCATATCTCACATGAAGATGAGGACTGAATGGTGCATCTGTCCCATGATGACAAGGACTTCATGCTGCATCTCTCTCATGATGACAAGGACTGCATTCTCTCAGGATGACAATTTCACTTCTACAATCATTTATTCAAACCCAGTACTTAAAAGTGCTCCCATATTTTCTCCCAGCTTGGTGTTCTTTCTGTGCAGCAATTCTCTTTGAGGAAAGCGAGACTCTTACTTTCTAAGTTCGCCATCTCAGACTTTCACCTATGAGTCATCCATAAACTTACCTTTCCATTTCAACTCTAACAATCTCATCAGTATTAATTCTAAACAACAATAGCAAAACCACCACAGAGATGCAGGGCTAAAAATAACTATATTAGCCAGGTGGTGGTAATGTGCATGTTTAATCTCAGCACTCTCTTGAGTTTAAAACCAGCCTACTACACAGCTAGTTCTAGGACAGCCAGAAAGAACTACACAGACAACCCATCTCACACAAACAAAACAAAAATGTCAAAACAAACAATCCCCCAACAAAAAACCTAGGTCTGCAATCAAACTTAGACATTGCCATACATGCCAGCAGAAAGAACAGTGTACAGTATATAAAAGTGGGGTCTTATTTTATATTTCAGTTATGAGCTACTTTCATTCATGTTTGGTTTGTTTTCAATGCTGCCTATTGAAGAAAAGACAATGGACAGAAGTTCTAAATCAGTGAAAATGATTATCCCTCAGTTTCACATCAAACCTAGCAGGCCTGATACAAGAAGAAATACTTAACTTCATTTTAAAACATTATATTATACTCATTAAACACAGGACTCACAATTCCATTAGGAAAATTATCACTCCTTTAAACTACAGATACTCAGATGATCTACTTTAACCTAGCTCAGAAAATAAGGGAACTTTTTGCCACAAATAGAGGACCACACCTGTAGAACCAACAACTTTGGAGAAGAGACCTAAGAACTTAAGAATCCAGAGTTTAAGGTCATCCTCACATAGCAAGTCTGAGGCTATTCTGGGCTGTGTAAGACTATTTCAAAAGTTACATAAACTTAGGTTCATGTGTGTGTGTGCCTCTCCCTCTCCCCCCTCTCTCCCTCTCTCTCTCTCTCTCTCTCTCTCTCTCTCTCTCTCTCTCTCTCTCTCTGTGTGTGTGTGTGTGTGTGTGTGTGTGTGTGTGTGTGTGTGAAACCTTTGACCTCAGGACAGAAATGGATACTTTCTATATCTGGTTTAAAGCCAAACCCATTTAAAAACAAAACATCCTCAGTTTGGTGCAACTGTTAACACAAAATACTTACACTGCTTTTGACATCCTTTAGCTTGGGCAGAATGTCTAATCCAAAGCCATCTGCCTGTCCTCGAGTTTTGTTTCCAGCATTCATGTAGTTCCCAAAGGCTAGAACCAAACCCAGGACTTGCATGACCCCTGGTCCATTTTTTAATGTCTATAAGACAAGATAGCAATGATTTTTCTGTTACATGCTGTTTTATTTGAATCATCTAAAATCAATATCAAGTTAATCCTATTATGCTGACAGCTTTGAGTGTCAGCCAAACAATGTCCTTCCATACTATTCTATATACCTTAAAAACAGCATCTCAAAGTTACCTTTACCATAGCATGCCACCAACAAACATGAGTGCAATTGTAGAAGCCAAGAGAGGCCCCAAACAAGGAGAATTTCTAGAAAACAATACCACCTTTATTATCCTTAACTGCTTCAATGTTAGAAATAATACAGATTTCTGGCATAAGCTGTAGTATTCCAAAAAGCAGTTATAAAGGCTGAATTCCAGATTTGGGCTTGCCACCCACAAGTTCATGCTCTCCACTCACTCCCAGAAGCCTGTCTGTCTTCAGGTTTTTGTGCCACTTTCTCTGAAAGTATGCCTGGCAATAACTTCCTATTCTGGGGGATGATTTACTCCAATCAGAACAAATACTTCTGCTGGTTTTTGATAAACTGCTTTAAATGTTAATATTGGTCCTTCCAGCCAAAAATTCACTTGCTGCTTTCAGAAGAGTATTTACCTTCCAGAGAGCCAAATGACTATTCCAAAAATCATTTGGGTACAATAAATATTAACACTTACCTGAGGCACCATTTCAAACAAACAAAGAGAAATAAAGGGCATGCCTTCAAATCACTTCCATTTGGAAGTACAATTGCTGAGAGAATGTGGAAAATGGGGCTTTGGTTTTGGTGAAAGCCTTGGGATCTGAGATCCCAGGAGACCAATACAAAATGGCTAGGGATCTCAGTGTGATCCCACTGCCCTGTGAATACCACTGCCCTGTGAATATGATATATTTATTCCTGAGCCTAGTCCCCAAATAGTCCCTCATGTGGGGTTGCTATCCCTTGAATTTAGAAGTACTGCAAGTAAACAAATATCATGGAAATAAACGAGAACATGACTGAACACAATTAATACCAATATCTGCGTTCAGTTCTCTGGCCCAGAACCCACCTCACACAACTTCTGCAGCAATTCAAGTTTGCGACGGATTGAACAAATGCTCTCTGAAAACGTTGACTGGAAGAGGATGCAAAAGACTCTCTCTGAGAAGTTGGGGATTAGTGACAGCTCATAGAGGAACCTAGGCAGACAAAGGCAAGGAGGCAGAGAAAGTGTAAACCACCCAAACAGTGATGCTTCCTTTATAACAAACACGCACTCAGGTCCCATCACTTGCCATTTTGAGAAGCCCACTGGCAGCCTTGATTGCCCTCCCAGGTTCCTAGACACACTTACTGTTCAGGTTTGTCAAGAGACTTGGCATTTTCCTTGTCTTTGGAAGATCGACTGTGCTTTTCAATTTTTTCCAATTCATCTGACTGTGCTCTCTGGAAAAACAAAAGCCAAGTGGGTGGTTTTTTTTGTTTTGTTTTGTTTTGTTTTAATCGCTTCAAGGGTTTTCTTTAGATAATGATGATTGCAATGCAGCAGAATTCTCTCTATTTTAATTTCTTAGCATCTGTTTGTGTTAAAACTTGACTTAATATGTGAGGCATTTTAAAGTGTAAATATGCATAATAAAATCCAGATCGTGCTTAAATCCCTCACATAATTCTATTGGCTATTAGGGATCTGAAAGATATTTATTAATTAAAGCATAAAATAATAATTTTCATTAATTTGTCTATTTATATTACTTTCTAGAAAGTCACAATTTTGTTTAAACATAATCGCTCTCATTCAGATCTCAAACGAGTTAAATTTGGAAGTAATTTGATGTTAAATGTCCTTAAAAATATTTAACTATTGCAATGATTGCATATTGCTTTTGTTGTACTTGAAGAAAAGAAAGGTGCAATTAAGCCATTAAAACCTGGAACAAAAATAAAAGATTTTCATGTTTGTGTTGAAAGTGATTTTTTGATACAAAAAATAGCTCCAGCTATATTTTGCTTTTGTCTCCTTCTACTCCTTATAATTGTAAGCTACAGATTTTGTTATTTTGTTTCTTCATTGGAGAGAATCATCCTCATTTTTAACACACATAAAGTATTTACAGATTCCATGAAGCACACACTTATTTCTTCTTAAAGAACATTGGTATTAGTTTTATTTGTACTCAGATATAATTTTACACATTACAAAGATGTGTAAATGAACCCTGCTTGCATCTTCTACATGTATCCCAGAGTCATATATATGGCCATGTGTTGAGTTAGGAAGGCAGTCCTCAGAACTTAAAACCCCTTCAATACTGTAGTTTGTTAGAAAGGATGTATAAGACTGAGTAAAGAGATCCCCAGAGAAGGTGCAGGCAACATCCATGATATGTAAATTAACTGGTTATTCAGAAATGAAGGTTTTCAGTTGATAGGCATAATGATCTAACCTCAAAATGAAACATCTTCAGCTGATGACAGGTCAGCCAAAGAGGGAAGTTGACACAAAGAATCTACTTTTTTCTTTGGGATGTCATGTATCAGAAGGGTCTGATAAGAGAGGTAGATTCTCTCATAGGCTTATGAAGAAGTTAAATTCTTTGCAGAATTTCAGGTTGTATGTGACTTCCACACTTCCCTGGCTTATAAGGAACTTATAAAAGATACTTAGAGGAATAAAGACCAATGATGTGGGGCTAGAGAGATGGCTTAGTGGTTAAGAGTGGGACTAGCTCTTGCAGAGGACCCAAGTTTGACTCCTAATATCCACACAAGGCAGCTCATGCCTACTTTTAACTCCAACTACAGGGAGGAATCTCACAGTTTTAGCCTCTGTAGGCATTTGCATTCACATGCTTGCACATGTATGCTCGCTCATACACACACACACACACACACACACACACACACACACACACACTTGAAAGTAAGTCTCAAAAAATCATTCATTTGATTTATTCTCAATTATGTAAAAATGTCAGTCCCAGAACTATCATCATGTTTCTTGTTTCTTGAAGCCATATTATAAAATGTCCCTTTATAAAAAAAAAAAAAAAAAAAAAAAAAAAAAAAAGGCAGATTCACCCTACTGGCATGAGAGACCAAAGTAATACATGTAATAAGAATATTAAAAAGGCAAGGATTGTGAGAGGCAAACTTAGATACAGTTTTCTAATCTCATTATCTCATTATCCTTCCTTTTTTTTTTTTTTTGTGAAAGCTATCTTTATTTGGAGCTGTGGTGTGTCACACAAGGTATTCTTTTGTCCTACCTGCTTTACTTGTAGATGTTCACTCAGTGGTTCATCTCTGTGAGTCATTGATCTGGTTCAAGACCTCTATTTTCTAGTATGCCATCATCACTAGGCCCTATCTGAATCTCCTCTCTGATATCCCCTAGCTGTCCCAAGTCAAGGAGATCCTGCAGGTATAGTTCCTCCGAACTAGTCCCTTCATATGCTCATGTAGGTCACAGATGGGGTAGATGTTAGGGTAGGTCAACCCAAGGCCCTGGATGTGGGCCTGAGTGGTAGTTAAGCTGGTCAGACCTGGCTACTGGGCCCATCACCTTCACGTGAGGTTTGGAGCTAGCTCTATAAGCTGACCCACAGCCTCATCTTTTGGGGGCATTTTCTCAAAGCAAGGGTCCCTCCTCATAGGTGACTTTAGCTTATGTCAAGTTGACATAAATCTAGTCAGCACAGAGAGAGAGAAGGTTGGAAACACAAGAATATGAAAGAAACACTGAAGGCATGATAGGTAAATAATGGCATTTATTTATCATCCTAGTAGTATTGTGAAGGCCCTTAAGAAGTCAAATAATTTCTAAAATAAGATACTTGTGCATGCCTGAAATGGAATCAGTTCTGTCAAGTGCACAAATAAGTAGATACAAAAAGAGGACTATACCCGCCCACAGTATGTGTGAATTAAGTCATCTATACCCTCACCTAGTGCAACTCTGTTGAGAGCTTTTTTGTATACCATATAGAAATGTGTGAAAGTACAGGAATACGGTCTAAAATACACAAGATTTGTCCAACAACATTACTCTAATAAGTCATGTTGTGCTCTTTTTAATAATATCTAATTGTTCCTGGCCCATCATCCTGAATGTCTTCTTGCAAAACATGAAGGATAAATAAATGTCTGGTGTTTTTATACCTACGGAGGTCTCAAATTCTTACCCTTATCTTCAATCATACAAATTATCTAAAACTATGACTGAAATCTGTACCACAACCCAAACTTGGATGTTTTGGGGTTTTTTGGCACTCCAGTGCCCTTTTTTTTTTTTTTTTTTTTTTTTTTTTTTTTTTGTAGCCCACCCATTCATGGTAATCACAGATACTGTGGATTGGAAGAAAAGGAGGAGTTTGGAAAAAAAGAGGATTTATTTATATAAAGGTATATTATTTACCAGGCATTACACTAGACAAGGGAAACACACACACACACACACACATATACACACATACACACAATTTTCATAGTGTTCAAGGTATCTCAAATGGTGTTCCAGAGGACACAGATTTATACTCCTAAAATCCTTGGACTATATATGCTGTTTTGATTTTGAAAACTCGTGGTCCTAAATATAAATAGTCTTAGCAGTTATGTTGGTTCGGATTATTTAATTTCATTATTCATATCTGTTAAATACAGCACAAAACAGATATGTATGTGAGAGTAGAGAGAATGAGTACCCAGAATCAATTAGTACCCCAAAGATATAAATAGCCTAAGGGATATACAGTAGAAATAAAAGGTCAGGCAAAACTTCTCTAAATTCTTTTGTTCAGATTCTTTCCAATTGCATGACGCTTCTATATTAATTTTTTTGCTCCTCTTCTCAAAGACCAACATCTAGTATTTATAAATATTCTGGATAATCTTGTATTTATTTACATTACATCTTTCTCATGAATTTAATACCATGCCTTCTTTGAATTTCTCAATCTCTGGTACCATGCATCTCCTTTATTAATTATTCCTAACAATGACATGATATGTATCTTTTGTCTGTATTTTTATTCTAACCAATATTTTTGCTCCATGTAGGCAATACCTTTCTTAACTTTTTTTTTTAATCAACACCTCTAAAATCAAACCCCTTTTCCTTCTCCCCAAGCCTTCAATGATCCTTATTCCAAAACCTGAAACAATGGACAATGGTCCTTCCCAGAGTGCTGGGAGGTCATCTAGATGTTTCTAAACTTTACTTCTATACGTAATAAATCAAGGAGTCTCACATGCACCTACTTCTATTGCCATCATCCTGGTCCTAACTAGCATAATCTCTCAACTCACTGTTTCAATATCCTGCCTTCTTAGTACTTGTGCAACCACCTCTGTCTCTCTCACACTGAAAGATGTTTTTTGTTTGAGTGTTAGTGATGCATATAAGATAATGCATGCCCTATTCAAAAGTCTTTGATGGTTATCCATCATTCCTATATAATGTAGACCTTAGCATTCTTACAAAGTCAATACTGTCATCTCATTATTTACCTCTTGCTATCTATATTCCATTCTTTTTTTTTCTATATTCCATTCTTAATAGCTTCCTCCTTGTTCCTCAAATAGATTGGGTTCTTATACCACCAATGCTGCTCCCCATACTCAAAATGTCCCCTACACTTCTCACTCTCCACATCTACACACACTTGCTTCAGGTTCAATCTTTATAGTTTGGGGAGACCTTTCTAAATCCCTACCATATGGTGACTACACACACACACACACACACACACACACACACACACACACACACTAAATCTTCCCTGTAGAAATGAACTTATCCCCAGGAGCACATATCATAATGTTAAAAGAACATTCAAGGTCTGAAGTCTACACTAGGAAATTAGATCTATAATATGAATATAATTGCTTATTTTGTTCATCAATGTATTAATAGCTCAGCACACATGCCAAAGCAAAGCTTGTATTTGATAAATATCTGGGGGAAGATTAAATTATATTGCTCTCAAGTTTCCTAATTTATTTTTACTGTCTTATTTTGCTTTCAATTTAACCATTCCTTTCTGTAATAGAAAATATTAGTATCAGAAGTTGAAAGAGTAGGGTACAGTTACAGGGGTGTTAGGCTTAAAGCAATGGGCATCAACACATCTATAACAATAATGATCATGGACAATAATCTGATTTTATATTGGATGATGGCAGGAGGAAGTATGCCTTTCTCAGGAAAATGAGATATTCTATAGAAACAGCCCTTCAAACTAATCATTTCCTCCACTCCAGCAACAGCAGCCTTGCTCTTCTTGTAATTCTCATGCAAACCACCCCCTTTTTTTAAACTAACCCTTTCCTATAACCATATCTTCCAGTGCAGCACTAAAACTGTCTTCTTTCTGAACTAAACCTCATACTTAATTTCCCTACCAGTAAGCCCTCACCCATTCCTTCCCCTAGCATACTTTTCTTCCTCTTCTTTTCAAGCACAGTGGGGAAGACAGCCCAGGGTCCCTGAAGTTACGGGTCTCCTTGGACATTACAACCTGGTTCTGTGTTTCAGAACAATCTCAGAGCCCAGAAAACTCAAGTGTAAACAGTTCTATCATGATCAGATGCATTCAAAATGGAAGGTTGGCTGCTGTTTGGGGAAAATGAGGAAATACAACCATAGATATTATGTATACCATCTTGAGACTCATTGCATAAATGGTGAAAAAGTTAAGATGATCTTTTACAATAATTTTACCTAACTAACAAAACACTCAAGAAATCAAATTTCTTATTAAGTCAAAAGTCCTAGAAATTATAGGATACATTTTGTATTTTAACAGAAACACAGTAAAAACTATAGCCATTTTTGTATATACAATAGGGTCATTTTTTTGGGGGGGGGAGAAGGAAAAATTTTGACAGCTTCCCATTCTCTTTAGAATTATAGGTAAATGTTCAAGGGTGCTTTGACAGCCTCATTATGTCACTGTCCTGATCCACAAGGCCCCAGCCAGATGCACATTGATTCCATGCTTAAACGGAGGGCTTTCCTTTTATCTCCTGAGAAACAGTTTTGAGTTTGATTTGTAAGGATTACACTGTAACTAAATCTGATGCTCTACTAATGATCACATGGTCTAGACCAGCACTTATATAGACATTCAGGGTGAACTCAGCTCCAATGCAGGAAAGCTTTCATTTAAAAAAAAAAAAAAAAAAATGTTTTCAACAACTTCAGAGATACTGCATGCAAAACCCACATTAACTAAAATATAAGGGTGTCCCTGTCTGCATAATGGTCTGCCAACATCAAGACAGGTCCAAATCAGCCATAGATCTCTTCACCACTTTACAAAGGAGGCTCTTTTTTTTTTTTTTTTTTTTTTTTTTGCATATAGAGTATTTTTTATTTAATTTTATATAACAAAGTCCAATTAAATGAAAACAAACATTTATATACAATATTTGGGAATTTGGGCGTCGTTCTTTCCAAACTACTTCCTGCTGGTAAGGGGCGCTGTCTTGGGGGATTCGAAGAACTCCCCTTACACATGAGCATGACTGGGCCCAGACAAGAGCAGCTACAACACAAGATTTCAGACAAATTTGGAAGGCTATAAGACATACAGACAATTCCAGGAATTACACCAAGTACTTACTGTTTGTATGGGTTCCAGTTTTTTTCAAAATTCTATGAACATACATATTTAAAAAATATTTAAAAAAAAACACAACAAAGAGACCAGAGGTAATGTATTATTTCATCATAGAGTATACAGAAGATCCCCCCCCCCAACTTGGCAAGAGTCAATTCAAGAATTATTTGATGCTATCTTTTCTTCCAAAAGGAACTAGAGAAGCAATGCCAAGCCCTTTGCAGCCATGTGAGACAAAACCTATCTGGAGCTTGAAATATCCAGTTTGGTTTAGAATAAACTTCAGCTGGCTGTAGAACTATTCAGTTGCATCTCTGTATTTCTCTTTTGCTTATCACCATTTTGGTCGTGGTTCACTGGAGGAGCTTCTTCTGAGAGCTGCTCACTTGCATGTGTCTCTTTGCCCACATGGGTGATTCAGGAAAGACGGCCATATTGACAAAGGTACATTCTCACTGCCTTCATATACACACTCAGGAGTTCTATATAAGTCTTAAGTTGAAAGTTATAGTATATATGCAGGGGACCTGGTGCTGACTCATGTGGGCCATGTGAAATATATGAGGTTTGATGTTATCTTTCATTTTATAAATATTGAAATATATATGTAAATGACATTATTGATAAAATACCCTTTGCACGTTTAAATAGCTTTTTGGTCTCAGCACTTTGGAAGGAAAATAGGCATGTACATTATTGAAGATCCACTTAAGTTATCCTCTTGTACATTTCATATTCAAGAGAATATGGTGAGTATGTTACTGTTTGCTGACTTACATCTATTTTTTTTAATTTAGAAACAACCTTATTGTATATATCAATCCCAGTTCAATTTCCCTCCCATTCTCCCATGGCCCCCACTGGCCCCCTATCCCACTATCCATTCACTCCCAAAGGAGGATGAAGCCTTCTGTGGGGGATCATCAAAATCTGTCATATCATTTGGGGGAGGACCTAGGACCTCCTCCATATATCTAGGCTGAGAGAGTATACCTCCTTAGGGAATGGGCTTCCAAAGTCCATTTGTGTACTAGGGGTAAATACTGGCTCCACTGTCAGAGGTCCCATAGACTTCCCAGGCCTTCTAATTGACACCCACATTCAGAAGGCTTGATTAAAAGGTTAAATGCTGGTTCCCCAGTTTTACAACTAGTGTCCATGTGCTCCTACGTGGTCAGATCAGCTGTTTCTGTGGGTTTCTCCAGCATGGTCTTGACTCCTTTGCTCATTGCTCATCCTTCTTCTCTCTCTATAAATGGATTCCAGGAGTTCAGCTCTGTGTTTACCTGTGGGTGTCTGCTTCTGCTTCTATCAGTTACTGGATAAGGCTCTAGGATGGCATGTAATCAATCTGATAATAGAGGAAGGGCTTTTAAGGTAGCCTACCCACTATTGCTTAGATTCTTAGTTGGGGTCATCCTTATGGATCTCTGGACATTTCCACAGTGCCAGATTTATATCTGTTTTAATTGTTCGTCTCTCTCTCTCTCTCTCTCTCTCTCTCTCTCTCTCTCTCTCTCTCTCTCTCTCTTCCATTTATTATTTGTATGTGGGGTGAGTAGAAGTCAAAGAACAATTTGTAGGAATGAGTCCTATCTTTCTACCACATGGGATCCAGTGATCAAATTCAGGTTGTCAGCTTGGTGGCAGGTAGCCTTATCTACTAAGCCCTTTTGCCAGCCTACACCTCTTCTAATCTTAAAATCTTTCAGGATACTTTCATGGTTGTAATGATTAATCTTGGTTGTCCATTTGACAGAGTTTAGAATCACCTTGGAAACAAACCTCTATGGCTGTCTCTTGAAATGAAGTCTCCTAAGTGTTTAACTGAGATGGGAGGACTTGTCCTGAATGTGGGTGGTGGAATTCACTGGGCTGGAGTTGAGGACTGAACTAAAAAGAGGTCGTTAGTAGACTACTGGCGTGCAGCTTGACTTCCTGACTGTGGATATAATGTGACTGGCTGCCTCACAGTCTTCCCAACCATGATGGACTGTGCCTTCAAACCCGAATGAACTCCTTCTTAAGCAACTTTTGTCAAGTATTTTATCAAAGCAATAGAAAAGTAACCAATAAAAATCCTACAGATCTTCACATTACTGCTTTCAGATCTTGTTCTTGGAATACATAAAACCACTTAATATTTTTGAAATTTCAAGGGCTAATGTGCATTTGAAAGTGGCTATAATGTGCTACAGAAACTGAAAGTTATACATCTAATGGTTTGAATACTTGGGAGGAACCTCCAAATTTTGAACATTTAACTCTATGGTGTAAACATGACAGAAGACAAAATCAGAAATGAATATACATGAGATGCCATCTGGAACCACTCAACTTCCTAAGTAAGTCCAGTGAAGAAAAATGTACTAGCAGCTCTACATCTGATTAAGAGAGCTAATTATTTACTCCTTTAATAAATTTATTGCCCAATTAAATTTCAGCTGTTGTAATCATGAGCAATAAGCAAGGAAAGTTGATGACCATATCAAGCATCAGACGTCAAAGCCATCCACTGTTTCTTCTGTTCATGCGTAATGTAATTTCATCTCAGGATCTAGTTTCCGTGATAAGCAAGGTTCATAGCAGGTATTTAAAATAACCATCAGAAGTTATAATTCAGAGAAAGAACATTTTCCTAGCCTGTGTAGAGAGCTGTATTCCACTGCTGGCACTCCTTCCCATATATTCTGTTACCATTACAAAAATGAGAGGAAGAAAGAAAGAAAGAAAGAAAGAAAGAAAGAAAGAAAGAAAGAAAAAAGGGATAAAACAAAACCCTTTCTTTACATAACCATACTCAAGCCAAACCTGGAAGTTTTCTACATAAACCACAATGTTCCAATCTTAAGTACATCCATTTAACATCAGCAGAATAAAAGAATGTAAGGGTGGTCTAGCAGACATTTATGGCACCAGGTTGAAAAAAATTTATTATATCTGCAAGCCAACTGTACCATTTCATTAATGCTTGCCTGTCGTCATGGAAAATTACTGGGCAATGTTTAGTGTGTGTGTCAGAGAGTCTTTCCTCCTCAGAGTGCTGAATGGTTGAGTGTATATGTATGAGAGACACTTTCTGCATCCCACTGAGCTAAAAGGTTTGTTAATGCTGTCAAAGCAAGAAGCAAGAAGACGGTCGCAGAGAAATAGAACTTATATGAAAACAATGGCTGGTAGAGAGACGAGAACGTATAAACAATTCACCAGCACACTCGAAGATGTAAAATTCATGTTCACAGTGAGGGGGTAGTGTCATGAAGGGACCAAAGGACTGTGTAATAAAAAGAGACACAAACAAGCATTCCGTGTTATTGAACAAGGTTTACATTTAGAACTCAAACACGAGAAGAAATAGAAGTAAGGATCAAAGCTGGGATTAAGGCAGCACTAAAGGACTGCAGACATATTTATTGAGGACTACATCTCTGTCTACTTCTCTAAGGAATGAAGATGATCACAGTGATGTCTCTCTTTTTTTCTTCTCCCTTTTTTCCCCTCTAAGTTAGTGGAAACTTTGAATATCTTTTAATTTTGGTCAGTATGGACCAAAAAGAGGTCAGCAACTAGACTATTATTTTTCAGAAGAATGGGACTTAGGCCCAGGCAGAGTACATACATCCTACCCTGTTATGATCACTTTCCCACCAGCCTGGTCCCAGAGCCGCATCAGTCCCAAAATAACACCCAGAGACTCTATTAGTTATAAAGCTGTTGGCCAGTTACTAGCGTTTCTTATTGGCTAGCTCTGTCTTAAATAGTAACTCATTTCTATCGATCTAAGTGTTCCATGTGGTCTTACCTTACCAGAGAGAGCATCCAAACTTCTTTTCTCACGTCATACATCTTAACTCCTCTCAAGGCTTCTTTCTAATCAAGTGATAGCTGGGCTCACAGCTGTAGTTGGATATCATATTTACCCTCCTCCAACCACCACAGCCTTTATGATTTAAACTCTCTTTTGTTGGGGGATGGGACTTAAAAGTCTGGTTCAATCCAATCATATCTAAGCATTTACATTAGTAAATGAATTCTAGTTTGTACTACCTGTAGATATCCTAAGATTCCCATTTGCATGTGCATAGGTGAGAGAGATTCTAAGTATTGTTGCAAAAGCAAGCTCTGTACTGGATTTGTAGAATTGAAAAGTGACACTTGAATGTAAATGGCATATACCCTGAATCACTGCAAAGCTCACACGATGGTGCCTCCAACAAAGAAAGGGGAAATAATAACACCTCAAGAGCAAACATCAAGATGTGCAATGAGGTAACCAACTTTAAGTGGTTAATTTCTCTAGGGTCTTTGTAATTTGGGTTTTGGTTTTGGTTTTCAAGACAGGGTTTTTTTGTGTGTGTAGCCTTGACTATCCTGGAACTCACTCTATAGACCTGGCCAGCCTCATACACAAAGATTGGGTGAGTGGATATCCGAGAGAGGAGAAACGGCAATTCTGCTTTCTCCAGACTCTCCATCTTGACTCTCCTTACTACTTCCTATTTCCTCCTTGTCTCCTAGTCCCTATCTTCCTTTCCTATTGGCCAACAGTGCTTTATTCATTAACCAGTATGAGAAACATATACAGAATGACATCTCCCATCACAGGGGCAAGAAGAATTTTCTAAATGGACCTTCTTGACATACAAGGAAGATGCTGGTCTTCCGATGTAATAAGTAAGGTAAGCACTGGTAAAAAGTATAAGGCAAGTATGATGGTACAGACCTAGGCAGAGGCAGACAGATCTCTGGGAGTTTGAGATCAGCCCAGTCTACATAACAAGCTCTAGAACAGCAAGGGGTATAAAGGAGTTCCTGTCTCAGAAAACAAAACAAAGAAATGAAAGAGATATATGAGGCAAGAATCTAGGAGCTCAAGTGCATTCCCCTTAGGCTGACAGATTCTGCACCATGCTTTTGGATTCTGCTTTCTGGGACACTGATAATGCAGCCATAGACTGCTTTCTAAAGTGCAAAACAACCCTCAACTTCTAGGTAAGATGGTGGCTTGGAAATCTGACCTGAAACTCAGGAAAAGAAAACAAAGATTCCTCTGCAATAGACTGTGTCTGGGAATGAAGTCATTAAGACAGATGGGGGCCTCAGTAGGAAAGTGGGCAACAAAACTGAGAATCTGAGCCCTTGCAAACTCCAAGGAATCAGCACAGGAAGCTGGAGGTAAGTGCTGCTCGTCACATACCCTAGACAGCTACAGGACCCTCAAGGACAGTCCAGGGTGGAATGCACAGGTCCTAGGAAATTACCTTCCTCATAAACAGGAATCATGCAAAACATAGAGGCTATAGAGATCAATGGCTCCCAGCAGCCCCTTTCCCACTTGGGTCCTGCTAGAGAGCCAAAGGGATCTGAGAAGGTGCCTTTCAACTCAGAGCAGATGAGTCAAGAATTCACTCCATAAGTTAATGTTGCCATTAACATTCTTTTGCAGTGGGCACTAGTCAATGTAACTGGCCAAAGTACTGCCAATCCCTCCCTGCCCAAAGCTCAGGAAATGTCTTGGAAGAAGGAGTAGAAAGAGCCAGAAAGTGGTGATGTGTGCTGTGAAATGTGATCCTCTGGGATGTGACAAGACTATTGCAACCATGAACTCAGAGAAGCCAAGGTTTCCTGCATAAATCCTCCAGGAGATCACGCGACTCAACAGCCCAGCATGGGAGATGCAACACATGAGGCCCCATCCCTAGCCAAAGGGCTATTGGCAATTCATGGCTGCCAAGGGCTGTTCAAATAATTTTTCTTTGGGTGTGTAGTTTGCTTGTACTCTGATGGATGAACAACACCCAAGTACCACTCATTGGACCCAGAGTGTGTGTGTGTGTGTGTGTGTGTGTGTGTGTGTGTGAGAGAGAGAGAGAGAGAGAGAGAGAGAGAGAGAGAGAGAGAGAGAAAGAAAGGGGGAACAGAGAGAGAGAAACAGAGAGAGAGAAACAGAGAGAGGGAAAGCAAAATGAGGAGAGCAAAAGTGAACATGAAAAGTGTGTTGGCTTGGATATGATTAATACATGTTATGTATATATCTGATACTTCAAATAATAAAATTAAGAATTAATTTAAAAGCTCTAAAATTAGTCTGTGGACCATGTGATTGCTGTCACACTAGTATTCAAATTATGAGTATAGAAAGCTTATTTGTACATATAGTATATGTGTGTACATATACCACTGTTCACATATGTTACATGCATGTGAAGGCAAGAGGTTGATATTGAATGTCTTCCTTGATTGCTCTCCACCTTATATTTTGAGAGAGAGTTTCTCACTGAGCCTATAGCTTGCTAATGCTGCTAGACTGTTGGCTGGCTGGATGGCTGGAGCAGGTGAATTCCAGAGATTATCTTGTTTCTACCTCCCCAGGGCCAGGGTAATGGCCATGCACTGCTAAGACCAGCTTTTGATATGGATGCTACAAATGCAAACTCAAGTCCTAATGCTTCTATGGGAAGTACTTACTGACTGGGCCACCTCCTGAGCTCCAAAGCCTGGTATTCAAAAGCAAATAATATCCATCCAAAGGAATCTGTTCAGGCTGGTATGTCAAACACATACCATGAATGCTCACAGGCCTCCACTTGGCAACTGGTTTTGTTGCACTTACTGCATGTCAAGGACAGATAATGCTAAGGGAGAAAAAAATTGTCATAAGGTTGGAGTTGAGGAGGAGGATGATCAAGAGTACACAGGCTGGACAAGTGGGTAACTGCTGGTAGTGAATAGTAAGGAGGAACACAACAGTGAAAGCCCATTAGACATCTGACACGAGGAAACAGTCCCTGGGAAAGCAGGACTGGAGGGGAACAAAAGGTCCACTGGCCTTTCATCAGGAGGACAATGTCAGAAAGAGCTCTGCTCACTGCTGCTGTAGTATGAGAGTTGAAAGCCACCTGGAGGAACTGAGAGCATGCAGCCAGATGGTTGGAGGGTGGAGAGCTGATAACTGGTAAAGCAGCCAGAACTATATAGAACTAAAAACAAACATACTAACACAGCCAAAACTCAAACCAGCCAGCATCTCTGCTTGAACCCTTGAAAGAGAAGTAGAGGCACCCATATTTGCAAAGAGGAATTAGTAAGGGACTCTATGAATGAACAGAGACCGTGAAGGGTGCTCAGTGCTCTCAATAAAGGGACCCCTGGGAAGCCAACCATGCAACTCCAACCTAACAGTAACAGAAGGAGAAAAGCAAGTCTGAGCAACCAACACCATTCTCCAGTTACTGCTGCAGCAATGTTCATCAGCTTAGCTCATTTTCTAGGAATTCATGCAACATAGTTGGTTATTCAAAAATAAGCACAGTGATTTTATGATCTGGAGGGCTTTTTTTTTTTTATTAAGCCTATGAAATCAATCTTTGAGTGACTTAAAGTCAACAACTTTTTGTTTTTAATTCTGAAATTCACCTTCAACATATTTGTAGATAAAAGTGAACATGCTTTACAAGGATGCCACAAACCAATCCAACGGAACAGTGAAATACAAGAGTTGAGGAGCGTTAAAACATTTACAGTGTGAAAGGCAATACATGCTTGTTTAAAGAACCTGATGGCTAAATGTTGCCTACAGCATGAGTCAATTAAATCCCTCTAGGAAGCTCGAGGAACACAGATGGTTAATCCAATTCATTTTCACGAATGCAACACGGTACACGCTTTTCAGGATGCTATATCGTGTGACACACTACAGCCTTCCTCCAGATTAAAGTTTGCTGGTATGTCAAGTACCACCCTAAGTGAAGATTACTAAAACTATAAAGTATGCCTGTGAAATACAATCCTGAGAAGTGTAAATTTAGACTTCTCATTCTTTCTGCCTACCTGTTTTTCCCCCTCCTTTAAATTGGATTAGAGCTGGTTAATTAAACAGGGGTGTTGGATTTTTTTCCCCTTCCTAGCTTTACTCACATTTTCCTTCATTTGAACTTCTAATAGGATTGGCTTCCAAAGTTTAGCTTCATTTTAATACTCTTTTTTACAAACAACTTGGGATTCTTTTATTCATTTTTCAACATGAAATAAAATGAAAAGCTAAAAAAATTCACCTCATAGTTGTGCATGGGTGTATCAGATGCATTTAGAGGTAATGCTAATCATTCAATACACTAAAGAAAAGTGAGGAATTCACCTCAATAACTGTCCTCCTCCCTACCCCAGAATCCATCTCCACTCACCCCATAAACTTACCATGTCATAATAGGAGCATATTTTAAGAATCAGAAGCAAAATGTACATTTAACTAACTATATACTGCAGGGACTTGACTCTTTGAACTTAATGATAGTCAATAACCCTAAATAAACTATGAAGACTTTTGTTTTTAAACCTCACTATGGTGGACTGCATATAGTAACTGTGTGGTTTTCATGAAGTCTTAATTCCTCGATAAACAGGAATCAGACCCTCAGGATTGTGGTTTTTTAAATTAGGGTGTGTTTAGATTTGGAGACGGCCCAAAATTCATTCACTTCTAGAAGAGAAAGCTCACTGCCAAGCATATGCAATCAGAGAGAGAGAGAGAGAGAGAGAGAGAGAGAGAGAGAGAGAGAGAGAGATTACATTCTAAATAAGGTTTGTATAACAAATACTTCCATCTGTTTCAGAGAGATCAAATACAACTACTTTAAAACACTCCATTGGCATTTAAGCATCTGGCAAAAAGAAAGCATATTTATGAGAAGGCATTCACATTAACTGTATATTTTGTCCCCAAGGGTAAGTAGTGGAATGCCATGAAAGATTACCTCTCATATATTTGTAAAAAATAGAATTAAAACATTTTTTTCTAGATAAGCTTGCAAATCCCCTTCAAATGCTCTTATTTGTAAGGCAAAATTAAGCCTATTCAGAGATCATAATGAGAGACCTCCTCAGCTTTATTTAAATTAGTTATTATAAATAAGTCAACACAATAAAGTTTAAAAGATTTCCAAAGACAATCTACACCAAGTCTAAGCATATGCATGGTGAAGTCCTCCAGACATCCTTCATAGAAATAAGGTGTCACATGGAGTCACAAATAACATATGACTTACATGCCAGATAAGACCATATTTCTACAGACCTGGATCTTTTCTGTTATCTATGCCCCTTACTGCTCAGAAAAGAAGGGTTCATCTTCCCATCTAAAAGCAGCCCTTGTTGGCCTTTTTTTCTCCTGTTGCAGTACCAAGCAACAACAGAGGTAGAAGAGCACAGTTGGCTGCACCCTGACACTAGCCCAGCAGCACACATTTTGTAGAGCCTGCTGGCTCTCTGATCATTTGCACTGGTACTAACCCTTCAATGGCCCACTTGACCCCTGAGGTTTGTTTCTTGTACTTTGTAAATGCACTCTAAACTCCAGGCATCTTAACAACTACTGTAATGTTGACTGTTGCAAGAATGCCATGAGTCTACCTACCTACCACACAAAAGTTTGTTTCCTGATTACCTATTAGAAGTGGTCCAGACAAACTAATAGGCTATAGCCACACCTTCTCCAGTGAGATCTGCTCACCAGCTTTGAAGGATCCCCTTCAAAATTTGTTCTTTTCTAGCCAAGTTATGGTGAGAGCTTTAATTTTGTATTCTCCTATCACATGAAAATTGTTCATTATAATAAATTTTCCTGTTTTTGTTATTCCCTGGCTTGTTTCTTGTTGGAACCTCTATTGGTAGTTTGAAAATCAATTGAAGAACCTATTCCAAGATTAATTTCTGACTTTCACACACTAATGAACACAGGGACACATACACACAGAGACACACACTGACTACATTATGATGCTAAAACTTCATAATATGCATATCCATGAGGCTTTATAAAACATATTTCTGCAAGTCTAGATTTATTACAATTGTCCTATTGTGACATTATTTATTTAAACAGTATACAACTGTCCTTACTAGATTAGTTACCTCATTGAAGGATTCAGCTAAAGATGTCCTCTACTTGAAGACTCATTTAGTTAGACTGACGGCTGAGTAGTTTCATTTTAAAAAAAAAAATGGAATAGTTCATTTAATGTACAGTGTATGGCTGTATGCTTGTCCACATGTGATTGGGCACATGTGTCCATGCAAGTGTGTAGACATGTGTGCATGCAAATTCATATGCAGATGGGTGATCATGCATGAGAAGACCAAAGGTCAATGGCAGGAGTCTTCTATGATCTGTCTCCACCCTATCCTTTGAGTCAGATTCTATCAACTGAACGAGAAGTTCTCTGATATGACTAATTGAGCTAGCCAGCTTGCTCTTTGTTCTGGCAATCAGCTTCTCTGCCTTCTGAGCACTGAAATTGCAGGCATTTGCCATGGCCACCCTGCATTTACACAAGTTCTGGTCTTCATATTTATACAGCAAATACATTTATCCACTAAGCCATTTCTTCAGCCTCCATGTTTTGTTTTTACCTTTGTTTCTTCATGATGCAGTGTGTTTTCAATAAGGGCTACAAAAACATAAGTGTTTCACTGAGTCTGTAGATGAAAATTAATCCTAGAAAACAGGTATTTTAAAACAAATCAAATTCCTTTTTTTCCTGAAAAGAAAAAAGCACATTGTATACACCCGAAAGAGTACTGATTTCATTTCATTGTTATTTGTGCAGTTAATAATGAAACATATGCATAGGAATTGTCTAAGATACAATTATCCAATATACCAAAAGCACATGAAAATGAGATATACTCTAGGGGAAAATACAACTAGCAGATGCCAACCACAAGATGGCATACAGGTGCTCAAATAATATATAATGAATTTGAGACACGAATTAGAAGTACACTTGGTGATGTAAAGAGGGATGTGTTAAAATGTATTTAAATTAAATACTTAATTTGAAATCTCAACATTTTAAGGGAGGGTTCTAGAAATATAACGTAGTATGAAGCATCAGAAAACAGATTTCCCACCTAGACAAAACTAGTAACAGTACAATCTTCTTGATACATCTGCTTAGTGACTCTGGAGTCTGTTTCAAGTTTGCGTCTTACAGGGAAGAAATTGGGCTTTAAGTTGGGTCATCTAACTTATCTGTATTAGAAGCTACCCATCTCCCATCTGGCTGCTATGGCACCCAGCTGGATACATGTTTCTAAATCAAACTGACATAGTTTATAGGAACTTGTGCTTAAAAAAGAAAGAAGGGGGGAAGGAGAGGGAGGGAGGGGGAAAGGGAAGGTGGGAGGGAGAGAGGGAGGGGAAGAAAAGAAGAGAGAGGAAGGAAGGAGGGGGAATGGAGAGAAGGAGGGAGGAACGAAGGAAGGAAAGAGGGGGGAAGGGACTCTGTGCTCCTAACATCAGTACTCTGGTTTGATCACAGCATCTTATTATTGATCATACAGGTGCACAGAAAGGGGAAGCCATCATTGCACCTCAGTTGTTGAATCACCTCCCTGACTGGCTGAAAGAAATCCCAAATATTTTAAAGGGACATAGTTTGTTTCCATACCCCCCTTTTCTTCTTCTTCTCTTTTGGGAGCTAGCTTGTCAAAGCGAGTACAGACATGGTGTTAGAGTTAGAATGTGATCATATATTCCCAGAATAAGACTTTGAGCTCTGAAATAAGCTTAAATTCACACCACAATCTGATTATTAGCCCGAGGACAACTCACCCTATTTGAAGTAAAGAATAGCAACAACAAAGAAGTGAATCCCAGGTCTTGATTCCATTCCCACATTATCAGATTATAAATAAAAAATAATCACAGATTTTCAAGAAACAGGAAACTTGGGCTATTCAAAGAGAGATGTATTCAGATAGTGTGCATGAAGAGAATTTTTAAACATCTCAAAGAAAGATATGGAAAATGTCCAGAAAAACAATAGGCAGCCAAAATGACAGCATCAATAAAGAGAGAGAAAATCTGGAAAAGGGATGAAAATGAAATTCTGGTGTTGAAAGGTATAACAACAGAGAGGAATGTTTCACTAGGCTTATTCAAAGACAGATAAATTTGAATAGGCAGGAGAAAGAGCCACAAACTTGGACAACAGAGGGTAAAAGTTCTGAGAAACAGGAAAAAAAAAAAGAAAGAAAGAAAAAAGAATTAAGAAAATCAAAGGGAACCTCAGGAAACGGTGGGACACAAAGAGACAGAACACTCAACTTGAATCCAGGAAGAAAGAAGAGAGAGGAATTGAAAAACTAATGGCTGAAATTTGCCAAATTTTATGAACACTGAGAATATAAACATTCAAGAAGTTCAACTCCATGTAAGATTAGAATAGTAATAGTGCATCTGCAGAGAGACAAGAGAGGGCATAGCTACTCTGGGCTGACCACCTACTCTCTCCTCCCCTATTCACAATCTAGGCACCATGCTTGTCTGATGTCCCCTTACTCTAGCACAGGACAGAAAGCTCTGCTAGGGACAGGATGATGCTGGTTTGTCTTCAGGGACACCATGGACATTGATCCAGATCTCCAGATCACTTGGAAAAATCATTTTAAACAATGGGGAGACTTTTTCCTTTTTTTATCCCCTTTTTAAAGTGACATCCTCATGCCTAACAAACGTCTTTAAAAGCCCAATCCCATGTCTATTCTTTTCTTTACCAATAGGCAGGTTCAGTATTCTGAAAACTCAATACAGGCCTACTTTTTCTCAAGCCCCTTTTTTCTTTCATATATATTTTTTCCAATACATAAATTTATAAAACCTGAGAGGTTGTGCTCTATCTTCAGTTACTATGTGTATTTGTTTATTTACTTGTAGTAAGGACAAAAGGAAGGAAATGTTTACTTTGGCTCAGTATACAGTTTGTCATGGTGGGCAAGTCATAACAGTAGAAGCTTGAGGTGGCTCATCAAATTGTGTCAGGGAGCAGAGGGTGATGAATGTTGGTGCTCAGCTCATTTTCTCCTTTTTATGACATTCATGATCCTAGGCCATGGAGTGGCACTTCTCATATTCAGGGTGGGTCATCCCACCTCAGGCAATCCAATAGAGAAGAACAACCATCCCAATTACACACCCAGAAGTTCTTGTCATGTTGATCCTATGTCCAAGCAAACTGATTATCAACACTCCCCAAGCTTTCCTATGACTGGCCATGCATAAATTGAAACAAAAGAGACCCATACCAAGACACATCATTTATCATGAATTCTAATTGATCTTAATAATAAAAACCCAGAGTCGGATATAGTGGTTAATGCTGAAAGATCAGAGAAGCAGAGCAGCCAGATACTAGTTCTTTACCAAATCCTCAGACTAAAATGGGTGATCATGTTTCTAGGAAACCTCAGACTGGATGCTCTAAGCTCCTGTCTTCTCCTGCCTTATATTTCTCTTTCTGCCCAGCCACATCACTCCTATCTTCACCTCCCTAGTGCTGCGATTAAAGGCATGTGACTTCCAAATACTAGGACTAAAGGTGAACCACTACCTACTGGGCCTGTTTTTTCTTTCAGACTGAATCAACCTTGTGTAGCCCAGAGTGACCTTGAACTCAACAGAGATCTCCTGAATCTGCCTCCCAAGTGCTGGGATTAAAAATGTGTGCCACCACTGCCTGGCCTCTATTGCTAACTAGTAGCTTAACTTCACACTCTGATCATCAGACAAGCTTTATTTGTTAAAGCACAAACAAAATATCACCACATGTTTTAATCAAAGAGAAGCACATGTAATATACAAGGGCCCTTGGTAAGATTATGGGCACATTTCATGTCATATAACTGAGAGGTTAGGAAGCAGGGAGACGATCCATTTAAAAGATGAGAATCATCCATCAATCTTATACACAGCAAAACTGTCCCCCTACAGTGAAAAAGAAGTTAAGATGTTGTCAGATAAAAGCTGTGGTCATTCACCAGTGGAAAAGTCCCCTTTACAATTGTTCAGTTCAAGGGAATTGCTACAGGAGGAAACAGAAGAGTAGCAGATATCAAAGCTACAAAAAAAAAAAAAAAGAGAGAGAGACATTACAAGCATGAGCACCTCAGCCATGTCAACTCCCATAACCAGCCCTTCTCCAATAAATATGGCAAAGCAAATTCTCTTTGTGAACATGAAATATCACATCCCCAAAGACCATGTTAAGGGGGAAAGCACATAGTACACAAAAGCCTCAGCTACTTTCCAGGAATGGCAAGGCAAATATTTTCCTCTTTCTACTTGTTTTTCTGGTTTTCTCAAGTCATAGAAAAAATAACAAGTACAAACACATTGCATCATATGGAAAATATTATTCCATACTAGTTGCATAATGATAATATGATCTTGGTTTTATGTTCACTGTTTTTATATTTAGATTCACATACAGCAAAGGGAAGCATGAGGAGGGGGTGGCTTTTCTCATGTGAAACAAATTGTTCTAAAGTTTAATGGCTTGAAACTTATTTTAAAAACCTCATAATTCTTCTGGTCTAGGTCAATTTGTCTTGGAGTTGCATTCAGATAGCAGACACATATGAGTGGATCCATGTGCTGAACCTATAAATGTGTTTGGTGGTTGCCAGTCTACTGAGAATAGAGCATGAAGGGTAGAATTCCTGGATTGCATGTTCAGTGCATCTTCAATTCAACTAGATTGTGCCAAATTGTTTTCATGGGGGCTGAACTGTGATATATATATATATATATATATATATATATATATATATATATATATATCTTCCTTTTGACTTTACAGCTGTTTCTCTTAGTTTTGAAAAGCCATCATACTTTATGGTTGGAGGCTTAAGAAAAGTTATTTCATTGATGTTCTGTTTTATTTTGCCTGTTGACTATTAAGAATATAAGCTTTTTCAAATGCTTATTAGATAGACACGTTTATTTGTCTTTGAACTGTCTCTATATTGTCTACCAAACTCTCCTTGGAGATGTCTTGAAAATGTAAACATTTTTATATGTTCCAGCTCCTAACATTTTTTTCCTTTCCCTAATATGGAGATAAGGGTCTCACTACGAAGCATTAGAAATTTCTCAACAGATTATTAGGTTATCTTTTTAAAGTGTCTAGACCATTGGGTTATCTTTTATTATTATTTTTTTTAAATTTAAATTAAAAACACTCTTATTTTACATACCAATCCCAGTTCCCTCTCCCTCCAGACCTCCCTCTCCCCACCACCATCTCCCCATTCTATCCCCCATCCACTCCTCAGAGAGGGCGAGGCTTCCCTGGGGAGATCATCAAAGTTTGCCACATCATTTGGGGCAGGGCTGAGGCCCTCCCCCCTGTATCTAGGCTGAAAGAGTGTCCCTCCATAAGGAATGGGCTCCAAAAAGCCAATTCATACACTAGGATAAATAATAGTTCCACTGCCAGTGGTCCCATAGACTGCCCAAGCCACCCAACTGACACCTAAGACAGTTTATACTGGAAACGATGTGGGAAAAGGGGAACACTCCTCCACTGCTGGAGGGAGTGCAAACTTGTACAGCCATTTTGGAGATCAGTATGGAGGTTCCTCGGAAAAATGTGAATCAATCTACCACAGGACCCGCCAATCCCCCTCTTAGGCATATACCCAAATGATCCACATCCTCACAACAAAAACATCTCTTCAACTATGTTCATAGAAGCATTATTTGTAATAGCAAGAACCTGGAAGCAACATAGATGCCCCTCAACAAAAGAAGATGTGGTACATTTACAAAATGGAATACTACTAAGTGTGTGTGTGTGGGGGGGGGGGCAATAGAATCTTGAAATTCACAGGCAAACAGATAAAACGTGAAGAAACCATCCTGAGTGAGGTAACACAGTCACAAAAAGAAAAACATGGTATGTCCTCACCCATATATGGATTTTAGACATAGAGCAAAGGGTCACCATCCTGCAATTCACACCACCAGAGAAGCTAGGATATGGAGGACCCTAATAGAGTCATACAAGGTACCCCACAGAAGAGGAAAGGGATAAGAACTCCTGAGCATATTGGGAGTGGGGGGTGGGAGGCAGTGAGTGGAGAGGGAGTTAGGAGAAAGAGAAGGGGAGAGGAGATCATGAGGGACCAGTAAGATTGGGTCGGTGAACAAATATACAAGAACAAGAAAAGAGATTCCATTAATAGAGGTAGCCATTATATGCTTGATGAGAAAGCTGACATTATAGAAATGTCCAGAGACCTACAAGGATGACCCCAATTAACAATCTGAGAAATAGTGGAGAGGCTACCTTAAATGCCCTTTCCTGATAATGAGATTGATAAATAACTTATATGCCATCATAGAGCCCTCATCTAGTAGACGATGGAAACAGAAACAGACACCCGCAGCTAAACACTGAGCCAAACTTCTGGAATTCAGTTGCAGAGAAGGAGAGGTGATGAGCAAAGGGGTCAAGACCAAGCTACAGAAACCCATAGAGACAGGTGACCTGAACAAGGGGGAGCTCATGGAGCCCAGATGAATAGCTAGGAAACCAGCATGGGACCTATCCAGACCCCCTGAATGTGGGTCTCAGTTACAAGACCTGGGCAGTCTAAGGGACCTCTGACAGTGGAACCAGGATGCACAAAAGGACTTTGGGAGCACATTCCCCATGGAGGGATACTCTCTTTACCCAGAAACAGGAGGGAGGACCTAGTCCCTACTCCAAATGACTTGACAGGTTTTGTTGATCCCTCTTGGAAGGCATCACACCCTCCCTGTTGAGTGGGTAGGGAATGGGATGGGGCGGGGGGGGGGGGCATGGGAGGGTGGGGAGAGAGGGAACTGTGATCAATATATAAAATACGAAAAACTAAAAAAAAAATAAAATAAAGACAAAGAAAACCAAACAGAAAGCAAAGCCATGGAAAGAAATCTTAGACTGGTAAAAGATTAGAAACATACAACAGGGTGAGATGGTTCAGCAGGTAAAGGCATTTGCTGCCATGAATGATGACCTGAGTTTGATTCCCAGAACTCAAAAGATAGAAGGAGGGGACTTAATCCTGTTAAATTGTCCTCTGGCCTCCACATTTAAGCAGTGAGATGTGCACACACACACACACACACACACACACACACACACACACACACACACACTCCCAGAGAGTTAATAGGCAAGCATAAAATAAATACTTTCCTTTAATCCTAGCACTCATTTGAGAAGCAGAGGTGGGTGGATCTCTGGGGAATCAAGGTCAGTCAGGACTACACAGTGACACCTTATCTCAGACAACAAAACCATGCTACAAACAACTTAAAACAAATAAGCAAATAAAAACCCAACTAAAATTCTGACAAACCTAAGCTCAACAAAGGGATCAGTGCTCAACCTGGGTCCAATGAGATTGTCAAAAACAATTCTTTTTTTTTTTTTTTTCACTTAAATTTGTATTTTATTACATTTGTGTGTGTACACATGTGCCAATGTATACTAAAGTTCAGTGTGGAGATTCATTTCTCACTTCCTCCTTCTATCATATATGGCTCAGGGAACAAACTCAGGACATAAGGTTTTACCTACTGAGACATCTTAATAGCCCTAGAGAATGTACCTTAGTTGGAAATCAACATTCAAAACCATAAACAAAATTTTCAAAAAGAATTCTATAAGGGGAAATAAAAGATACTAATAAATAACATCAAGTACACACAAGCACAAACCTTGATGGTCTAATTAATAGTCGTCTTAACCAGTACATAGGGAATATGCAATGATTATATAGAAAAGAAAATATTAATAGTATAAAGTTACCACACTAAACTATGACTGATTATTGTTAACATTAACCAACAGGGATACATATCATTGAATAATATATACAACTAATGAAGACCTAACCTACAAAAACATAAGAAACTCAAATACCTGAACAGAACAAAACACAATATCCAGTTGAAAAAATGGACCAATGATATTAAGAAATAGTTCTCAGGACATAGAATTATCCAACAGTCATATGCTCAGCATCACTAATCATCAGAGAAATATAAACTGAATTCATACTGTGACAGCTTTTCACATCTCCCAGAATAGCAATATGTAAAAAGAAGAAAGTGTGAATATCGAATTCTGTGTGTGGTGGTATGAATTAGGACTGCCATAATGGTAAAGCTCATGGCTATTTCCCAAAATCTATATGTAAAATCACCACATGATCTAGCAATCTTGCATCTAGACACTGGTTCAAAAGATTTAACACCAGTATGTTCAGGAGGTATCTATCTGCCTTCCCATGGTCACTGAATCACTATTCAAAGTGTTCAAATTAACAGCATCATGCTGTATCTAGCAGATGAATGAATAAAAGTGTAACACACACACACACACACACACACACACAAATACACAAACACACATAAAAAAATCAATATTTTTGAGACTTAAAAGGAAACAAATTTGATTCAATATAGATAGAGTTTGAAAACATTGTGCTAAATGAAATAAATCACATATTTTAAAAAACCACCAAATGTTCATACTTATATGTAGAAGCTAAAATGTTTAAAGTTATAGAAACAGAGCATAAGTAGTGGTTACCAGAAGTGAAGCTGGGCACAATGAGGACAGAGGACAGAATAAGCAAAGGATACAATATCTCAATTAATATGGAGAAATGGGGGCTTATTTTAGATGCATTTCAAAGTGTAGTAATGTCTTGGTTAGGGTTTCTATTGTTGTAAAGATACAACATGACCACAGCAACTCTTATAAAGGAAAATATTTAGTTGGACAGCTTATATTTTTAGAGGTTTAGTCTATTATCACCATGATGGGACATGGTGGCATGCAAGCAGACATAGTGTTAGAGAAGGAACTGAGAGTTCTACATTTTGATCCATAGGAAACAGGAAGTGAAATGTGACACTGGGCATATGTTGAGTATAGAGATCTTGAAGCCCACACCCTACAGGACACATTTCCTCCAACAAGGCCACAGATCTTAATAGTGCCATTCCTTATGGGGGTCATTTTCTTTTAAACCACTATAGGTAAATGCTCCTATGTTACAAAAGTGCAAATTGATTAAGTTCCCATGTTCTTACCATAAAAGCTAAGTATTTGACTTGATGGATATTAATAAGACTTATTCCACATTTATCAGCCATAATACCACTTTGTATATCACAAATATGTATAAATTATGTTCTTAATAAAAGGTAAAAATTATAAAGTTGTGCAGAACATTTTGTAAAAGACACTAGGCACAGATTTTTTTTTCCTGCATCAAGTATTGTAACATACTTTAAAATTAGTTTACTTTGAAAAGCTAAAAACTGAGAAAGTATTTTAAGTCTGTGAAGTGCAGACAGCAATGCAGGGCTGAAGTCAATGCCCACACAAGCACTGCTATTATTTCAGAAGAGGAAATATGAATAACTTTAAAAGCAGCATCTTTTGAGTCAGCACTGAAAACTTTGAGACCACACATTTGTTCAGTATGTTCCTAGAAAGTATTATGAACACATAAAACCCTACTGCATGTAGACTGAGTTTCTTCAGAGGACATTAAAACAGCCATCTCACATGTGAACATACACATGTACTGAGTAGATCACACAAAAGAACTACTTCTACTCACATTCTCATAGAGAGCTTGAAGGGTCTCCAGGTCAACCACAGAATTGTCCAAGTTCACAACAGCTGTGAAAAAAAAGGGGGGCAAAGAAAAGAATGTAAATTACTACAAGATGGCTGTGAAATGATGTTTGGCCATGTCAGATAAAATGTGCATGACCAGAAGTTGGAGTGGACATGAACTTTATCTTCAGTGTGAACAACTGCCTCACTCCAAAGACCATGTCCTGGGAATTTCAAAGGCTCAGGTGTCAAATTTTAAAATATTTCATTTGTTCTATGTGTTAGCTAATTTTATGTCAACTTGACACAATTTTGAGTTCTGGGGGGTAGTGGTATAGGCAGTTGAGAAAATGCATGCGTAAGATCAGGCTGTTGGGAAGCCTATAGGATATTTTCTTAATTAGTGATTGATTCAGGAGGGCCCACCCCTGGGCTGATGGTCCTGGGTTCTATAAGAAAGTATGTTGAGAAAGCTATTGTAAACAAGCCAGTAAGCATCATCCCTCCATGGCCTCTGCATCAGCTCCAGCCTCCAGATTCCAGCCTTGTTTGAGTTCCTGTTCTTAATTCCTTCAGTAATGGTCCATGGTATACAAGTGTAAGCCAAAGTAACCCTTCCCTCCCCAATTTACTTTTTGGTCATGGTGTTTTACCACAGCAATAGTAACCCTAAGACATTACAAATCCTATTTGAAGATTGCTCAAATGCTAAAGAAAATTGGTATAAATTGGTCTTTCACTGTTCAATTAAATAGGATTGTTTTTTTTTTTTTTTCTGCATACTACTAGAAAGGTAGGCAGATCATTCCTTACAACACTGTGTTCTAGTTTAATGCCAATAACTGTTCATGCATGCCAGCTTACCCAAAACCTCTGCTGAAGGGTTTGTTTGCTGTTTATATTAAGTCTATCACACATAGAATAGATCATCATTACCCAGGAATGTGTTCCTTGAATGATCTGGTGGGTGGATGGGGGTATGCTGAATGTTGTATTGTATTCCGAATTGGGTGGATTCATTGTAAGTTCATTAAAAGCAATCTGTTTCCCATGGACTTTTTAGATTGAAACAAGGCAAAATTGTCGCTAGGGATTTGTGCCAGGAGCCACTGCAGAAGCACTCATGGGATTAAAGATTTCCAGGAGGAAAATCAGTGTGGATAATCACAATTTTGATATATTTATTTTGATAACTGAGGCAATTTACTATGTCTCTCCCTCTCAAAGCTTAAAGTACACATTTACTAGTTGATACTGGCAAAAGTCCCAAGAAAGAATTAAGAAATAAAAGTGGAAACTGAAGCAAAGGATGGATGAGAAATCTAACCAAGGTAATATAACAGCTCTGGGAACAGAGCCCATATTCACCAACAAATGTTGCACCAAGTAGAATATGATATTTCCACTCTAATAGTAATCCCCTTTCTTAATTTAAAAATTAGAGTTCCTATATAAATCCAAGAGTAAGATTTTCGGCCAAATCTCCTTATTATTAAATTATACCAAACCACACAAATTACTAAAATTAAGAAATTAATTCATATTACTTGCTGAGGCAATATGTAACAAAAAACACAGAGCAATAATTAAAAACCAACTAATTCATGTATGGAATTTTCTAAGTAAATCTAACCTAAGTAATTTTGTAATTCATTAGTGAGTAATCACCCTACAAATTTTTATATTTCTCGATGACATAGTGAGAGGTTTTGCGGGAAAACTCCAAAAAAAAAAAATTATTAAATTTAGCATAAGGTTTTACCCTCAAAACATAATGATGTCATTCATATTCTAGTAAAACTCACAGAACACATTTGCCTTTTTACTATATTCATCACTTTCTATACCTATTAATAAGTCTTTTACCCAATGAACAAGAAGAAGAGAAGCAGCAACCCAAATTAACAAAATCACAGATGGAAGGACAGACAGTACAAAGGACAGGAAATTCAGAGAATCAGGTCACATTTTAAAATTCTGTATTCCACCAACCTTGAAAACTTAAAAGAAGTGAATGGCTGTCTAAACAGATATGACCTCCCAAAGTTAAGTCAATGAAGCAAATAATTGAAATAGAATTATAACATCCAGTGATATAGATTCAGCGGCTTTCCAATTTCTTTTTACAATAGTAATAATAGCCCAATACCAAAACCACACAAAACTCAAAGGAAGTTATAGGCCAATATCTCTAAGGAACATACATTTAGAAATTGTCAGTGAAATACTTGCAAATGAATTCAATCATCAAAAATCCATCATGATGGTTGGCTTCATCCCAGAGATGCAGAAATGGTTTGACATATATAATCAACAAGCATAGTCCACCCCATAAATAGAAACGTCTCAGGAGATGCAGAAAGGCCTTTGAAAAAAATCTAACATTCCTTTATGATAAAAGTCCCTCATTCTCTTTTGCCCCTTTTCTTGTCCCTCCCATCTTTGTTCTCCCCTTTTTCTTTCTCTAGAATTGATATATATATATATATATATATATATATATATATATATATATTACCTAGCTATCTAGCTATGTATAATTGAATAACCATAAAGGAGAGATAAACATACAGTGTTTATCACCTTATTAACTCAGTATGATTGCTTCCAGTTATACCCGGAGATACCTATCTTATCGCCATTGCTGGGGTATAAATAAGCACATGACACTATGGGTTTTTCTAACGTATGTTCTCGCACTGAACTCAGATCTTATGTTAACATGACATGCAGCTTCCTCCTCAGACCTCAATGAAGTTTTTATTAATTTTCAAATTATTTTATTATTTTTTTAGATTAATATTATATTATTTCCCCTTTCCCTTTCCTCCATCCAAACTCTGCCATGTACCTCTCTCCTCTCTTTATTGTAAATTCATGACATCTTTTCCTTAAGTGTTTATATATATACATATATATGTATATATGTTTGTATAAGCACACGCATATGTTTTTTAATATATAAGTAAAACTCGTTCAGTCTGTATAATGCTACTTGTATATATGTTTTCAGGACTGAGCATTCAGAATTAGAAAATCTTAATAGTCCCCAGGAAAGATAGCTTCTCCTGCTCTCATTATTACTCAGCTACCTACTAAAGACTCCTTTAAGATTAAGCCCAGCTTCCCCCATGACAGCACCCCTTACCAGCAGGAAGTAGTTTGGAAAGAACGACACCCAAATTCCCAAATATTGTCTATAAATGTTTGTTTTCATTTAAATGGACTTGGTTATATAAAATAAAAAAAATAAAGATTAAGCCCAGCAATCTCCAAAACTAAGTTTCAGAAAAGGTGTCGTTCCAGTCTGATAGCTGGGAAACCAGCATAGGACCGACTGACCCAGACCCCCTGAATGTGGGTGTTAGTTAGGAAGACTGGCCAGTCTATGGGGCCTCTGGTAGTGGATCAGTATTTATCCCTAGTATAGGAATGGACTTTGGGAGCCCATCCCACATAGAGGGATATTCCATCAGCCTAGACATACGGGGGAGGGCCTAGGCCCTGCTCCAAATAATATGACAGACTTTGAAGACTTCCCATGGAAGGCCTTACCCTCCCTGGGGAGCAGAAAGGGGATGGGATGGGGTAGGTGGGGGTGATAGGGGAGGACTGAAGGGTGAGGGAGCTGGAATTTACATGTAGAACAACCTTGTTTCAAATGTAAATTAAAGAAAAAAGAAGGTGTCACACCAAGGATATTGAAGAGGAAGAACATATAATTAGGAAGTAAAAAGAGATGGTGGTGTTATCTTGTCTTTTCTCAATTGGGTCTAATTTTCTTAATCCTTTTTTCTTTTTAAACTACTTTGCTCATATTTATTTTCTGAAACTTCTAGTGAAACATACTACTTAAAATACCATGCTTTTATGTTTGAAGAACCCCTTTGTCTACCTTTGACACTAGAGTAATCCAGGCAATAGTTACAGATATCTGAGAACAGTGTGGGGTGGTTGAGAACATTTCGTCAACATCTAGCTTCATTTTTCCTGAGTTTCCAGTGGCAGCTGGACAACTGCAGCAGAAATGCAATCATTTTCATGACCATACTGGATGTCTAACAAATAGCCATTTTCTATGAGCTTATGGGGCAATTAACATTCAAACTACCACAGTCGGTAAAGTACTTTTTGAGCAAGCATGAGGACATCCATTGAGAACTCCAACATTTACATAAAAATACGGGTGTAGCAGCATGCAGCTGTAACCTCAGTATGGTAAATCGGAGATAGGAGTATTCTTGGAATTTACTAGGCAGTCAGTCTGACCAAAGCATTGAGCTCCAGGTATAGTACTAGACCCTGTTTGAAAACACAACATAGAGAAGTGATTGAGGAAGATGCCCCCTGTTGACATCTAACCTCCAAACACATGTGAATGTCTCTCTCTCTCTCTCTCTCTCTCACACACACACACACACACACACACACACACACACACACACACACACGAGAGGAATGGGGGAGGAGCATGCAATGAAAAATAGGGAAAATACAGAAAATATGCACATGTAGGTTTAACTGTGAGGTGAATTGTCAGTCTTTCCCTGGAAGTTATAACTCCTCAGCCACCCTTTGGGAATCTTACCAGATGTTTGGCTTGTCATTCTTACATATTCTTACATATTCACAAATATAGGCTCTTGAATATTTCAAGTCTTATTGAACTATGCAAAGCCTACCTCTGTTAAATAGAGGATAAATCAATGCTCTTGTTTTTTGGATTCCACATAAAAGAACATCATTCTGACCCTCATATTTGTAAAGGTCTATACCTTAATAGTGTTCTTCTCATTCAAGTACACAATTTATGTTCACTAAGATGTTTTAATGTTCTAAAATCAATCAAATGTTATAGTTTCCCCAAATCATTTGAGAATTACATCTATGTTCTGAAATGGACAGACTTGGATATAAGACATGGATCTGTAACTAGTCAGCTCTGTTTTTCCTGTAGGGATTTGTAGGCGCTTTGGGCCTCAGCTTTTTTGTAAGGGAAATGGGTCTGTAGATGGCCAGATTGTTATTAAGACTACAGATAGCAGCTCTACTGCATGGAGCCCTGTGCCATAGTTGGTTCTCTAAAACCAGAAGTCTGGTGTGAAAGAAGAAGGTGCCTACAGACTGGGCCAGGAGTTGGGGGAAAGGAACCAAGTACAGAGCAAGGATTGACAAAACAAAGAATGTATGAAACTGCCAATATGAAACTCTTTTCTTTGTGTGGTCTGTATAAAAATTCCTTAAAATGTCTATATATCTTAGCATACAGTAATGCTTTATACCACTGTAGATATATTTGTTCCTTGTAAAACAAAATAATGTTAAAAAATAAGTATGTATTTCATATTTCCATTTAGAATGGCAGCATGCTAGAACCAAACACACAAGCCCAACCAAGCTAGTCATCTGTATTACGCACATACAGAACTATGGGAAAGTAAACAAATTTGAAATATCCATGGTCATACATTCATCATCATTGGAAACGCCTGAAAAGTTCCTCCACACAATGCTATGTTGCAATGACCCATGTCTTTCTATTACTAAAAAACAGAACTGCAGCTGAAATAGTAGGATGTCAAAAGGGATCGTTTCCCTAAAGGACTATAGACATTCCAGAAGCATCCCTTTCAAGATTGGCAAAGAATGCAATTACTACAAGATAGTTGCATTCACCCAAAAAGGAGACAATATAGCTTTCTGAAGACACCAACCATTCATTCATGGAACAAATATTCAGTGTTCAAAATCTGACCTGGAGATTCTTCCTAACCCTAAAGATAGAGTAGCAAGGGTGGCAGGTACAGTCCCTCTCCTTGCTGATTTAATGTAGCCCCAACCCTTGCAAGCTTCCGAGATTCTTAACAATTAAAATTGTATGTTCCTTAAAAGGAAGAAAAGTAAATTTTTGTAAATACAATAATTTTGAAATTCATCTTCATTTAACCTACATTGCCTTTTTGGAGAATTCTGTTATGGTTGAAAGGCCAGAATTCTAACTGTTTTACACATAGGCTATAGACTTTCTGACTGGGAAGAAAGAAATGAATGTGACACACAACTCAGGACTGCTATGTGGCAAGCAAACTTCCTTACAGAAGGGTAAGGATATAAGTTTCTGATTAAGTCAGTAGGCTGCATACACCTATTGGCCCTGTTAATAAGGACTGTATAAGTTAAACTAGTGGAGAACAAATGCATTTTGTTTGCGTCAGTATGTCGCCTTCTTGTCTGGGCAAGGGGAAAAATGGGTACTAAGACTGTAATCCTTTCCGCATAAAATCTTTAAATGCAAACATGATTGCCATTGTAGACTGTTTAATCTGGTGATATTGTATTTCATTTCTGTTTTTGGAGAGGTTTGTTGATTTGGCCATAGTGGGTTTGACTCCATGCTTATCTCAACTGTTTAGATAAGACATATTTGACTTTGGCAGGTGACAAAATCAGGGGGTGTGGAATAAGAGGTAGAAAAAAACAGGCTGGCAAGTTCCCAGGTAGTGTTTATTTTAGGCATAGTGTATAGATGAGTAAATTGCTTCAGACAACTCACTGGACTTTGTGTAAAACACCCACTGTCTGCGGAATGTTTTCTGGAAAGGAGCACTGCACAATGTCCTTTATTGGGCATAACAGACTTCACCTTCTTGCCTAGGTAAACATTTACACTCTTGTAAATGTAGTCTCAGTGAGCAACCCCCCCACCAAAAAAAAGGACCCTACCTCTGGGATCATATCTTTGTTCTTGTTTTCTGACATACTTTTAAAAAGTAAGAGTATTAAACTTTTTTCAAAAGTAAACATCTATATTGCCCAAGAAATATATGTCTTACTCTGAAATAACTTATACACTGTTAATAGCCATACAATCCCTTCTAATTCTATAAATTCATCTTACTTTGAAGGAAATTACAAGCAGAAAAGCTTGCATTTATAAACACAATAATTAAAGTTTTTAGAGACAAAAACTTCAATATAATTCACCTAAATAGTTGCCTATAGGGTGATGCTAATAAGTTCCAACATTTATATTTTTATTTTGGCAGGCACATTGAGAGAAAGAAAGGAGCTAAGAAATATTGTCAGTGCACATTATAAGAAACATAAAAAACACACAAAAAAGCAAACTTAGCCAGGAATTGTCAATATAGAACTAAAAAGCACAGAGCTAAAACTAGACACATATGGTAAATTCTTTTGCTATCTACAAAGGCAAACCTACCTAACAACTTGTACTTTGTGGCTCCTTTTCAAATAAATAAATAAATAAATAAATAAATAAATAAATAAATAAATAGATAAAACTAAAATACTCTTAACCACATCTAATAGGTATTAGCTGCTTTGCATTGACGTAACAAGATATTCAAAGAAAGAGCAGAGGCACAGAGGAGCAATCTGATTATCTCATGGCCTCAGAGGGTCAGTCCAATCTTGCTGACCCCAGGCACTTGGGAAGATCACAATGAAAGCACCACATATTAGGTGAGAGTCTTGGTTATGTGGAGTGTAGTAAAGAGAAAGGAATGGAAGTCATGGAATGTTGGAATAAAGGAAGAAAACAAGGCAGTAGGAACAAATGAACCATTGCTTCCAGTGCCAACATCTTTTGTTAGAAGGGCAAGTTAGCCCATAAAATAATGAAGCATCTTAATATTCACTACGATAATCAAAATCCCTAACACATTCTTTACAAACATCCCTACTTGATAATTCATGTCTGTATACAGTGTATTTTGATACCATCAGTATCTGAATTTCCTCTCCATCTCTTTCCAGATTCCACCTACCCCAACCCTCTACCTAATTCATAGCTCACAAGTCTAATCAATGCTATCCTTATGTTGATGAGTTTAGGGCCATCTACCAGAGCATAAGCAATCTAAGAGGGACCACCTCCTAGAAGAAAAGTGATTCTCCCTACTTCAGCAGCCAAGGTTCTGAAGCCACAAGTGGTATTTTATGAGCTCCTCCCCATTTAGGATGGGTTTCTACATGGCTAGATCTGTAAGTCTTGTATAGCCCAGAGCAGCAATGGTGAGTTCATGAGTACAACAGTCTTGATGCTTCCAGAAGAGTTTCCCAGAAGTCCTCTCTAACCTCTGGCTTTCATAATCATTCTGCCTTATCCTAGTAATTGGTACACAACCTGCCATACCAAACACTCTCTTCTCTGTGGTTTCAAAATGGGGAAATATCACACCAGAGTACAACTAGAGCCACAAAACCCAACAGACAATAATAGAAGGATTTTTAGAGCCAACCCTCCATGTGACCACTATGTATAATATGAACATCAGCTTTTTTCATTCTTTGTCTTAATCTCTGCCCTGTCTCGTCCCTTTCTCCTCCCTGCTCCTCCCACACCTACACTGTGAATGCTCACTCAAGCCCAATACTAGGATTCTATATACAGCTACTGCAGTTGCTTTCAGCAGAATACACTGGCTTTACAATTAAGGAAGGAAAATGATCATGCATCATTTTTTTCCATCTTAAACCTCTGATACAAACACTAAGTTGAGAATGCTCAGGAAGACAGCCTAAGCTCTGGCATAGTTCTAGATGTCCTCAGTCTGTGTCTCAGGTTGATAGTGATTTGGGATTCTGTGCACATTTTAGGAAGAGAAGTAAAGTACCTATAACACAGAGCAGTTGCTAGCCTACACAGTAATGGTGGGTATTGACTATTATTATCAGAAACTGAACGTCTTTACATTTGAAACCATAAAAAAACATGTGCAGAGCCTTGCAGATGACCTCCTTCAGCATTTCTCTTAATTCATAAATTTTCTTTACAACTTAGTTCATAAAGTGCCCATATTGTCATTAACAAAACTACCAAAATACCCCCTTAGGTTTGCCCATTTCCTGTAAAAAAAAAAAAAAAAAAAAAAAAAAAAGCCTATTAGGATGCTCTAGTAGTCCAATCATGAGCAGCACATGACTCCTCTGTAGTCCATCACAAAAGTGACAAAAGGCATAAAGGAGCCTTTGAATCATAGTTATAGTAGGTTTTTCTACACAATTTATATTCTTAGCTGTGTGCTCACAATAGTCTGATCAAAACTTTAAATTAATCTCTGTAGAATGCTTGCATGCAGTCCATCTCAGAACTTAAACAATAAAGCCTTAATTAATTCTTATTAAAATGAATACACTGGGTTTGGTTTGAATACACTACTGGGAAAGTAGAGATCATATATCACTGAGAGGACAATGTAAGGCCATGAGCAGCATAAGCCAAACTATTACCACAGTCCTGCCACAAGGTAACATGCCATTATATCACTGTGGTGTCTTACCCAGTGAATGTGATGTCTGCACCCTGAGCTTCAGGGAATAGCTGTGATTGTTTTTCTAGAATTCATTATATAGGAATAGGACATGTGTGGCTCGCACAGTGTCACTCTATTATCCCTCACCTGTATCACTATCAAATGGGGGTGGGGGGATGGCTCTGCAAGCAGCTCAAACCTCTAAGAAGGACTTGTACAGAGAATATCAAAGAAGCCAATTTCCATTCACAATCACCATGTGAATCTCCAGCCATCTGTTTATTCTTGTAGTGCTCTCAAACACAAAATTAACAATCCCAACCTCACCTTTCCCCAAGGACTATACAACAGGGTTGTTTCTGTGACAACCACTCCTTCATAAATCATGGGTCAAGAGCCAAGCTAATGTGATTAATATGTCCTCGCTATGCCCTCTGCATTCAGATCTGTGTGTTACCTCCACACATGCCCTTCCCTGCCCAGCACATTTGGGTACCACCCAATGATTTTTGCAAGCACTGAAGTGTTATAAGGTTGTCAATGACCTAAATTGCAGTGGGCTCCGAGTTCAGGTTTACAGAAAAAAAAATTCCACAGTATAGCAAAAGTGAACACACAAATACATGATAAATAATTCATATAGGAAGTACAATGAAGAGAAAGAACATAGAGTCACAGTTAGGCAAGCCCCAAGTTTTATGTTTCTTCTGACCATAAAAGTATAATTAAGAAATTCAACTCTCTGAGTATCATAAAAATGTAACAAAAAAAAAATCCATCTTGAGGCTTTTTGCTGAGACTGTAAGAAAAGATTTAACAATAACTATTTTCCCTTGACTTCATAATCTACATGTGACTTAAAATGATGTATTAGGTCTTTCTTTTTGTAAGAAATAACTCTAGGTAATGACCTTTATTTTAAATTAAAGCATATTCTGATATCAAATTTCTGAACGTCAGTTTTAATAAAAGCCTACTATCTCACATGTCTTTTTTTCCCCATTCACTACAAGGGTACAATTGATTTAAAATAATAATAATAAAGAAAAAGTTACCCTGGGCTCACTACTGCCCACCTCTTCTCAAATTTCTATTTCTAACTGACTTAGCATTTCAATGGAAACCATTCACTCCACTATCCACCAGCATTTACTATGATTTTAATGTCTTGATAAATATAATAAACAGGTCTTAAAATTCTATATCCCATGTGAATAAGACACTTCAGGGTTAGAAAAGGAAGGGGAGGGGACATGAGTCAATGTCTAAGCAATGCCTTGTACATAGCAGTTTCATAAAGCAACCAGATACTGGAAAATGTAATGGGGAAACACAGCATTACCCACAGTAAACCCAATTTTTTTAAAGAGCATTACATACAAAAATAAACAAATGATTATGGATAGACTTTCTTTTGGTAATTAATAGGCAAGTGGAAAAAAATTTAAAAAAAATCTTGTCTCTAGAAATGAAACCAGAATCTACATGAAAACAGACCTGGTATTTGTAATCTACAACATGTTTATAGAAAGTTCTGCATGAAAAACATGATTCAGTGGCAGCCCATCAGGGTACAGGAACTACTCCCTGTGCGGGTTACCTAAACACACGTGAAATGTCACCATAATAACAACCCTTCTGAGCTCCAGGGGTTCAGAAAGGCCTCTTCTAGAATTTTGAGGTTTGTAAAGAAAGCATTCTGGTGTGTTTTACTCATAACCCGAAACAACAGTGACTACCAGGAAAAATAATATCACAGGAAGAAATGGAAGCTTCTGTCTGTGTCAGTATTTAGCGCGTCTACTCTCAAATCCCAGCCTAGGAGTCATTGCCCAACAAAGCCAGAATCCATTTGACTGTTCCCTCACATGCCACCCAGAGCCAAGAGCTATGCATGTGAAGTGTGGCTGACTCACACAGCATGGAGACAATGTTTAAGAAACCACACAATTATGGGAGTCCTTGGCCTTTCAAGTTTCCAAAACAAACTGCTCTCCTTGGCGATAAAACACCGTCCAAAGATACAGCTGAGCTCAACTCCTAAAAGCCACTGATGTAAATAATTCTCATATTTATCTTCATTCAGAAAACGAAAATGAGGCTGACCCCATACTAAATTCAGCATTTCTCTAACACTGGCTGAGAATGCAAATTACAGGACTTAGATATGATCCCCTGGAACTGCAACCCCAAGTCCCCTGCTCTTTTTCCTCTTAATTCCCAAACTCTGTGAGAAGAACCACTCTTGAGCACTACTCTCACCTCAAGTTCACAGCAACAGTTTGCAGGAAAACGTATGAGACATAATCAAGAAAGAAGAACTTACATTTCCTCTCCCACTGGTTACTTGGGGGTCTCTGTTTCAAACATATTCAAGTCTTCAGATACAAACATATTCAAGTCTTCTTCTCAAGAAGACTGTAGTGGGATTCAGTGTTTAATGTGGGAGTGCTATGTCCTGATAGATAAGAAATCTTGGATAGTTTATAATTAAGAGTAAACTGAGCATCAGAACTTGACATGATTCCCCCCCCCCCCCAGGTTTACTCAACTCAGTTCAAATCGAGCTCAATCACTTTGGGCTGTCATGACAAAATGCTACTGACTGAGTGGCTTAAACAAAAGAAATTTCTTTTGTCATGATTCTACAGGATGGGAAGCCCAACGCTGAGGTGCTGGGAGAGGCTGAAGATGTAACTCGATTGACAAAATACTTCCCCAGTATTGGGGGAGCCCTGTGTTCAATCCTGCGCACCACATGAATCAGCATAGTGTAGCACACCCATCATCCCAGCACTCAGAAGGGAGGTCAAGACAGGGTGTCCTTACTTGTGCACTGAGTTTGAGGCTAACTGTGATATGTAAGAACTGATGGATATCAAAAAACAAGTAACAATGTAACATCAGTTGTGTTAAAGGTACAGCTTGTAGACAATAGACAGTTGCAGTGTCTAACAGCAGGGGGTAAGGGGTGAGAAGAGAGAGAGAGAGAGAGAGAGAGAGAGAGAGAAAGAAAGGAAATATACAGAGAACACTCTAGTCTCTCTACTCTTTTTAGAAGAGCAGTGATTTTGTAACAGGGGTCTCATCTTCATGAACTAAAAAAGGCCAAACACCCTCACCATGAGAACAGGCTTTGGCATATGAGACTGGCACAAACCCTGAGTCTATAACAACATCTAAGCTCTGGGCTCGGCCGGCTGTTCTCTACTCACTGTTACCTGACACCTGAAAAGGGATTTTTAAAAATCCATGGAAGTACTGGTACTGAGAAGTAGAGAAAAAAAATATGCTACAGATGGTAAAATGAAAAACAAAGCAAAATAAACAAACAAACAAAAAACCCGGAAAGCAAGCATACCAAGGACTAGACTAGGCCAGCCATATCATTCCTCTGTTGTCTATGGACAATCAGAAATCTGGGAAAGAGGTGGTACATTCTATACTCAGTATGAGTACTTAGAATTTGCTTCCCATCACTGGTTTAGTTATTTTCTAGTTGCTATGATGATAAAATATCTGACAACAGCAAGTAAAAAAGAAAGGGTTTATAGTTGCAGAGGGGGCTAGTTCATCAGTGCAGAAAATACAGGGAAGCAGGTATGGTAGGAGAGCCATGACGGCAGAAGCAGGGAGCTGGTTGGTTAAACTGCATCTCTACTCAGGAAATACACAGGAAGCAGAAAGAGGGGGCTAACTACCAAGCCTTATACCTCCCCACCCCTACCTCCAGTGACTCATTCCACTGCACCTCATCCTCGTAAAGAGTCTACACCATCCCAAACAGCTACTGTAGCTGGAGACCCAAGTATTCAAATATGTGAGCCCTCTACAAGATACTCAACTTCTTGAAGATGGCTCTTTCTGTAAATATTTGAGTTATTTCAACTTGGATCCACTCAGGACAAGAAACTTCATTTGGTATTGCACTTCAAATACATATTTTAAAGTAATACACATATGTGAAAATAATTCATAATTTCATTTCCTTAAAATCAATAACTAGGGAAATTGTGTGACAATAAACACTCTTAGAACACAAACAATATTGAGGCCAGCAAAGTGCCTCAGTAGGCAATTATCTGCCACACAACATTAATGACCTGGGTTAGATCCTCACAATTGAATTAAATTCTGAAAGTTGTCCTCTGACTTCTATACATATTACACACACACACACACACACACACACACACACACACATACACTATCTTCCACACACACAGGTCCCAAGATAAAAACTGAAAATAACCACAATCTGGGTTAGAGAGATGGTTCAAGATTCAAAAGTATGTATTATTGTTGCAGAAAATTTAGCACTCACACTGGAGAGCTCACAACCAGTTGTAGTTCCAGTTTCTGGGAACAGGAAATATTCTTTTGTCCTCCAAAGGCACCTGGGCTCATATGTGCACACCCACATACAGACAAGCACAGACATCTACTTAAAAATGTATATAAAAAAATGGAACAAGTCGTTAACAACAGAAATAATATCGATTGAGAAGAAAAACAATGCACCCCCTTTTATAACGATGTTCTAATTGCCTATCATCTTTTGTATAGAAGGCGTGGTAGTTTATATCATTGTTATTTAATTTCTGTTATCAATCAGGTTTAAACAAGATAAAAATCTTATTCAGAAAGGACATGATCTAGCATTCATTACCCACAGGTCTCCTTAGTGCACTTAAGACCGGTCACACATTAAACACCAGAAGGAACAAAGCAGTAAGTAGTACCTTGGACTCATCATCCCTGCAGGGTACTGAAGCTATTTCTATGATTAGAGTCAATAAGTATATATTTGGTATTCCCTGCTCTAACGTCTATAATGTATTCAAACTTGGCAGAGAGAATGTGAAAGTATCCACAAACCAGTTCAAGCTTAAGTTCTAGGGGCAGCGGTGAGTGCTACAATGAAAGGTCCAGGTCTTGGGGAATAGTTGCCCAGCACCATGTAAGAAAAGTGCACCCCCAGAGCCAGCTAACAGAAGAAATTCAACTAGTTTCATCTAAATTAATGCTTTAAAAATACCAAAACACAAAGCCCACCCAAATGTTTTACAAAAATCTTCATGCTAGTGTCTACAATTGGTTTTTATTGGTGAGACTAGTTTTCAAAATATGGGGATTAGCTAAAATCTCTTAGGAATTTTTTACCTAAACTCCCTTCTTCTAGAGTCAAGAATCTCCTAAGAGCCATAACTTCGATATTTGAGGATGTTGCCTGAGGTTTAAGATCCAGACACATAGGCTGGGTTTGATTTCTAAATGTCTGGTGCAGATTAAAGGGTCATAGACACTCACTCCGTGATGTGCTTGTATCTGTGGGGAATAAATCTTTCCTCAAAGGTCAGAAGGAGAAGTTAGGCAATCCTACATTTACAAAGTGCATTTTAAATGGTTTTATTCTTGTTGTTCTATAAACACTTTCTTAAAATTTATTAATATTGTGGGAAGAAAATTAGCTCTGAAGCATGCTTCAGTTTGATCAGGCAGCAGAATAATATTTTTATTTTATTTCCATTTTACACTTATATCTAATATTACTATTTTTCACATGTATTTGTGTGTGCTATGGTATGTACGTGGATGTCAGAGGAAAACTTGCAGGAGCCTGGACACAGAAAAACATGGATTCCCTCTTTCCTTTCTGCCTTTGGCTTTAGATGCTGTAAGACTCTTCCCACCTGTTTCCTTCGGCAGAACAGACACAGTGAATGATGGTAGCAAGACTATGATTAGAGCCTGGATGAATAGCTCAGCAGCTAAAAGCAATTGATATTCATGCAGCGACACTGGGTTCAATTCCAAGTACATATAAATGGTTCACAACTCTCCATAACTCCAGTTACCAGGGATCTTCTTGCTTCTCCCATCCTTTGGGCCCCAGGCTTTCAAAGTACACAGACATGCAAGCAAAACACAAAACGCTCAAAGCTATTAATATATAAATACAAATTTTTAAGGCCATGACTAGACCTTGGCATCTAGAATGCCAATCTTACTCTTGTCATTTTAACAAGGCATTTCAAATTAGAATCTTAACAAAGCAAAAGCGATTCTAGATTTCCTAGTGTTTTGATGGAAGTGGGGGGGGGTGAATAAGGGGGGAGGAAATCTAAGTGTGATGAGGCAGGGTTCTCTGTATGTAAAAGTTATGAGATTCTTTTGGCAGTGGTGAGTCTATCTCCCAACTTCTAACTTGCTTTGTAGATAAAAGCAAGTCTTGGGATGGCCAAGCTGACTCTGTGGCATGTCATCCCTGAAAATGCCCACTCTGATAGTTTAGGATAATCTTTAAAGCATATCTGATGTAAAAGATGATGAAGAGAATTGAGTTCTTGCATAATCTGCTTCAGTAATGAACCATATAACATTAACAAAACAACAACAAAAACTAGCCCACTAAAATGTATTAGTCTTTTCTTCTGTAATCTGATGCTGGAGGTCTGGATAAATTTTGTAGTCACTTTCATATCCCAAATCAACAATGGTTATATTTCCATAGACTTCTCAGTGGAGGTATATCCTAGAAGTGAAGTGTACTGTAGGAGCTTTCTGAGATTCCACCCTACAGTAACCCTGAGGCAGGCAAACAGGTACCGCTGCTTCCTTGTCCAGATGTGCAGGCAGTCAAGACTTGAGAGAATGGATATGCAGGGCTTTGAAGGGACTCAAGCACTCCCTTCCCTCCTAATAGGATAAGGCTTATGCATAATTCTGTGTGACCCTTCCACTACTGACGTTCACGCCATGTTATTGTTCGACTTGCATGTTAAGCAAGCAAATTTTCAATGAACTCTCGCTGGCTGTACCACAGACACAGATGTCAGGCGGACTCCTTTGTTCATAAGGTTCTCATTATTAGTTCAACCCGAGCTGAATATTTGACTGAAGGAAAAGACCATATCATTATTTTCAGATTTCATCCTATGACTTAACTGGGCTACATCTGCCAGTTTCAGAAACAGCAAGTGCTGTTTGGCGCCAGCCTTGGCATTCTTTTCTGTGACTATTACCCCAAATGTCTCAGCCCAAGGAAGCCTCCTCTGCATCAAAACAATTTAATAAAAACTAAAATCCTGATTAAGAGTTACTCATCAATTGACAGGGCATGCCACAATAGTGCTATTTATGAATTATACCCCATGATATTTCAGGACTGACAAACAGAACCTGCATTCACAAATGAGCAAACTAGAAAGCTAGTAACTATTTTCATGATTTATAAGCTCTCTCTTGTACTTGGAACCATATTTTTTTAATAGGTAAACTGGCATTCCTTTGAATAACTCGATCTGCTTTAAATATATTCTAAGGCTCTCGGCAGCACAAAGGAGATTCAAAATACTATTTAATTCTTCTATTCATCTTTGGACCAACACTCAGCATATATGTGATAGGAAGCCCAGGCATAGGAATACCTGTCAAATATAAGGTAAAGTGCATTACAATAATGACACCAAAGCCATTTAGAAAAGTGTTACAAATCAGCCAATTTCCACATGCAAAATAACCCATAAGCCCACTAAACAACATAAAAGAACTAATTGCTTCCACGATTCTAGACATCATCGTCAATAATGCAAAGCAGTGAAGATAATCACCTTTGCTGATTATTAGAAAAGGCCCTTCAGGGGCAGGGAGGATAGATCTGTGGTTAAGCATGCTGATTGCTCTGTCATTAGGATCCTAGTTTGGATCCCAGTACCCAGCTCAGGTGGCTCATCCATGCCTTTAACTCTATCTTCAAAGGATCTGATGCCCTCTTCTGGCCACTACAGACACCTGCACACACATGTGCAAACACATACCCCAATAATAAAGTTAATCGGTACATACATAAATAAAGCTATCCTATCTCTCCATAGTAAAGGAACCTGCGGTTTCTGCTATAGTTACTCCAAATGCCTGGGAAACAAATGACCAATTTTCTACCAGAAAGTCATATGCAAAATTAAGTGTTTTTTTTTTTCTTTCATCATCTTGCAGACTCTTGGAACATGAGGACCTATGGGAATGTGCTCAGTATTCCAGCCAATGTTTTAAATACATCTCATAGACAAATGGTCACTCAGCCTTTTAAAAACACCTGTTTTCAGTTCATCACTAAACACAGCAATTTATTCCCTAATTGCCATCTCTAATCCCAAAATCATCCTTAAGAGAACCACAGCAACAAGCACTTCTGTGACTCTCACGCTGGGTGGCACTGATCTGGTTTAGAATTTTAGGCTTAACCATCAAGCACCTGAGACTCAACTAACTCTTCTCCCTGGGGTCCTTCTCCTCTTGACAGTTTTAATAGTCAGAAGACCCACTATCTGGTTCACATTAGCATTTATTAGTAGCTTTTGTATGGTGGCATTCAGATATGATCTAACTAGTTACAGAGCTAGCAGGATCCACGCTTTGTATGATATAAAATCTAAATTTTTATAACAACTGGCTAAGTATATTTGCAAAAGACTGAATGTTTGTAACCCTACTCTTTGTGTATTGCAACCCTAGTCCCCCACCCCATCCTGTCATGTCTTGGTGTCAGGAATGAGGGTCTATGAGACACCTTAGACCTTGAGAATGGAGCCCTTGGGAATAAGATTGGTTTCCTTATGAACAAAATGCATGGACACTCATATGGCTACTTTCTACCACAAGTAGAATACAAGCAGAAAATGATTGTCTGAATCCAGGGCAGGGCCCTCACCAAAGCCTAACTGTGCTGTAGTCCTCGTCTTCACACTGCACTTTTTATAACCATAAGGAACACGGTCTTCAGTTTAAAAGCTACCTACCCAGTCTATGCCATTGTATGACCACAAAAGAACAGAATAGAAACATCATGTGAGAATTTGACCTTTAACATGGTATTTAAAAAGTCAGGAAAATAACATTAATATAACCTAGCAGGAAAAGAAGCATGAATCATATATAATGTTACAGGAAATAAACTAACTGCCTGAATAGAACTTTGTAGCAAACATCACGAAATTTAGCCCAACTTTAATATTTAATGACTGTGTTTTAATTTTTTACACTTACCATGTTGTATGTCTTTCATATCTAAATGAAGACTAGACATTAGAATTCCTACTGCTTGTGATCGTTTGTTGCTAAGCAACTTGACAACCTGTTCAAGAAAGAGGAAAGGAGAAAAATTAATTTAAACCTAATATGCTTAGTAACATTCCAAAATCCTACACGAATATTCATTATTTGGGATACTCTATATCAAACCAATAAAATCCACCATTTTCTTCCAAGCAGTCACCATCAGACTCAAAGTCAAATTGCTGAAAGTCTATGAAATTAGTCTAGTTTTCTGAAAATTAAAACTACACATCGGACCATATACTACTTGAGATAAAACTTTGAAAGGCTGATAAACAAGGGAAAAATCAAACTATACACAGAAAATCTGCCAGATCAGATCTGTTTTATAAAGTAGAAAATGTGCTCCATTAGTAGTGAGGTCTTCTGGGTGGTCCTTATTTTGCTGGTAGTTCCTTTCATCCTACATTTGATCCACATTTGTTGGACATTTTTCCAACTAATTAATAAAAGAATATGAGTGCCCTATTAGAAGAAACACATTGACCTGGCCCCAAGTCTCACTGTCTAGAAAGTCTGAAAGTGTGCATACCCCAGTCTAGTCTCCCAAAATAGAGATGAACAAACTATTAGAGCATAGCTATGCTTGAATTCCATTCTCCAACAATGCACATTACTATTATTTCCTGCTTAGGGAATTTTTATTTGAGCAAAATCTGTTTAATCTCCTGTTGCCTTTTAAATCCACTTAGAGAAATATTGAAGGGAAAGGAAAATGATTACAGCCACATTATCGGATTCAGTTGCTGCCTCACAAGCTCTCACCTTTAATGACTTGTCTTTCAGTTTAAGTTGGGTCAGTCAAGAACCTAATAAAATAATCAGGCCCAGCTGTCACAAAAGTCCACTGAGTAAACAATATTCATCAAAGCAATAACAGTACTCTTGGTCTCCTGGCAGGAAAGGGGTTGGGCCCAAAGTTACAACAGAGATAGACAACATGCTCAGATGACTCAAGGACTCTTAGCCAAAAAGTAGAAAACACAAAACTAACATATTTGAAACCCACAGTATTAGGCCATATAATCAGAATTTATAAAGCATCAGTTTGGTTTCCTAGTCATATTAGATCCAGTTAATTCACTTACAACAATGGTTTTCTTAGGACTTCCCTAGTAGGCATGAGACTGGAGGGATTATGAACATAGATTCTGCAGAACAAAGCAGTGCACCTCACCCCTTAAATGTACTGAATTATCTGGGATCTTTTGAAAACAGATTCTGATTCCAGACTGTACCCAAACTCCTAGAGGACGTCAGTGCTGTGAAGCACAGAAAATGCCATCCCACTTTCCCCTATTTCCTCCCTAATACAATCTAGAAAACCACTGTAATACTATGGGTTCAACTTTTCACTCAGAAAAGTAATAAGAGCATCAACAGAAGCTTCAGAAATCTGTGGAATAATAGGCCATGTGTTGCTATACTCTGCACTAGGCAATGTGTCTTGTAAGGAATTCATGTATCACAGTAAGGGGAAATAGTGAGATGCTAAACTTACAACACAAATAAATATTGGCATCTTTTATTTTAAATGGGTTCACCCAATCCACTTAAATAGTAATTTAAATACTATAATTAGGGTAAAAACAGATATATTCATCATTGCATTTAATTTTACAAAAGAATTACTGTTCTTTCCCTCTGCTCCTACAATTTAAAAAAAAAAATCAGACACATGTGACTTGTAGAAGTCTTCTGATAGTAGTAAATGTTTTCTTTATTTTTTTGTACTTAATTTATTTCCCTGGCATTTTGTGTCAGCAGTGATGAGTAAGCTTTGACTAGGTGCAATATCTAGCCATGGAAAAGAACATAAAAAAGCTCCTCACAAAACAGCCCCAGTCAACATTTTCAGGACCTGACTATAGCTGAACTAGACTGCATAGTTAGAAATGGGTTTAAAATGAGCATTGAATGTTAGTCTGAATGGATACGGCATCAAGGAGGTCATGGTGGTCTGTTTGCACTGCCTCTATAAAGTTTTCTCTTATATGGCAATAGAGTAGCCAACCTATGGAAATATAGTCACAAATTTACATGAAGATCATTAAATATTGGTTTTCCTGTGCTATGTCACATTCTCATTGCCTACCTGAGTTGTTAGACATAGAAACTTCTAATAAGAAGAACTTGAGGGAATTTTGCACTAAGTATATCACTACATAGTGTACCATTCAAGTTAGGCACAAATTTGCATAAGTAAAAACTAGATGCTTCAAGTGGTGTGTGTAATCTGTAAAAGTGGCCAGGGCAGTTTTATGTTAAAGGGAGGAAAGGGAAGACACTGAGTTAGAACACAACCAGTTCACAGGATGGCTCAGGTACTATCTAGCAAGTGTATATTAACAGCCTCGCTGAGTGTGGTGCTGCACACCTTTAATCCCAGCACTTGAAAGGCAGAGGCAGGGGGATCTCTGTGAGTTCGAAGCCAGCCTTGTCTACAGAGTGAGTCCCTGAACAGCTAAGGCTGTTACATAGAGAAACCCTGTCTTGAAACACACATACAAAAACAAACAAATAAATAAATAAATAAACTGAAGATGTACACTAGGAAAGGTATCTTCCCTTAAGTCTCAAGACGCCTCTATAGCTGCAAGCCTAGATCTGAATCCCAGCATTTTACAAAATCTCATATCCCTTTGGTCTTGTGTCATGATCTATAAAATGGGGCACACATACCAGTGAGTAGCCCCTGTGAGGATAACCACAGTCACAATGCAGAAATCTTCTTAACATGTTGACAGCAAGCTACTTCTGCAAAGCTGTGTGCTACATCAAGATTTGCATGTCTTTGTTTTGGAGAGGCCATCTAGTTTATATTTAGTAATTTACATGTAAATGTATGCATATATAAGTGTATGGAAGGATCACAAAAGGTTGAACTAGGGGTTTAGAATCTGCTGTTTGGTTAGCACAATATGGGGAAGACTTGTGCCAAGTATTTTTCTCAGCCACATAAATCCAGAGGATGGCTGCCCCTGAACATTGGTCCTCATGTCACTGTCTACCAATTCTGTTGTCATTTATGTTTTATTAGTGCTGAAAATCAAACCTGGAGCCTAGTGCATGCTGAGCCAAGTCACTTTAACTGTAACTAAAAAAGTGGCCTTGAATTGAATCAGGGGAAGAACAGAGGACAGCAAGAAAAGAGATACCATAATAGAGGGAGCCATTATAGATCTAAAGAGAAATCTGGAACTAGGGAAATGTCCAGAGTTCTACAAGGATGACCCCAACTAACAATCTAAACAGTAGTATAGAGGCTACCTTAAATGCCCTTGCCCCATAATGAGATTGATGACTACCTTATATGCTATCCTACAGCCTTTATCCAATAGCTGATGGAAGTAGAAGCAGACACCCACAGCTAAACCCTGAGCTGAACTCCTGGGGTCCAGTTACAGAGAGGGAGGAGTGATGAGCAAAGGGGTCAAGACCATGCTGGAGAAACCCACAAAAACAGCTGACCTGAACAAGGGGAACTCATGTACCCCAGTCTCATAGCTAGAAACTAGAATAGGACCTCTCAGATTCCCTAAATGTGGGTGCTAGTTAGGAGGCCTGGGCAGGCTATGGGGCCTCTGGTAGTGGATCAGTATTTATCCCTAGTATACAAATGGATTTTGGGAGCCCATTCCACATAGGGATACGATCTCACCCTAGCCACAAGAGGAAGGGCTTAGGCCCTGCTCCAAATGATGCAACAGACTTTTAAGATCCCCCAAGGAAGCCTCACACTTCTTGAGGAGCAGAAAGGGGATGGGTTGGGGGTTGGGGGAGCAGGAGAGGAGCGGAGGGTGAGGGAACTGGGATTGACATGTAAAACAAGCTTGTTTCAAATTATAATTAAAAAAAAAAAAAAAAAGGAAAGAAAGTGGCCTTGAAAGCCAAATACTACCTTAAAAAACACAAGAGGGAAAAAAGATTCCTACTTCCTACTCGCTTTAAGTCCAAACAGTGCTTAAGACAACAAAATAGCATGATACTAATATACTATGTGTGCCTATTTAGGGCCAGTGCCCAATGTCTCTAACCATCAAAATAAAAACGAGATCCTTAATACAGTGCCCTAATAGGAGACCTGCAAGCAACAAACTGCAGCCAGCATTAGCATAAAGAGAACAAAAGGCTCCAAGTCTCTAAAACCACAGTAACTAATACAGAACAATAAGCCACAAGTGGCTGGCCAGGCACGTGAAATATGCAGAGACCTAAAAGATTCTGGGCTTCATTTCTCTTCTAAGGGATCTAGCAGTGATCTCAACAACTTTGTGTGTGTGTGTGTGTGTGTGTGTGTGTACTGAACGTTCAAAAAGTCACAATGTTTGAACCCTGAATCCTATGTAATACCTTCAACTTAATTCCATGTCTATCTGAATCAATTTTAAAAGTGTGGCTGCTAGAAAATTTAAAGTTACATACATGTCTGGTATTCTATATTGGGCAGTAGTGGTTAAGAAGATCCAACAAATTCATAAGAAGGACTGGACACATTTACCATTAAGTAGGATCTAGATATCTGTATCTCTATCTCCTTCTCTTCATTCATCAATCCATCCAACACTCCCTCTTTCCCTCCTCTTCTCCATCTTCCTCTCTGTCTCTGTCTCTGTCTCTGTCTCTGTCTCTGTCTCTGTCTCTCTCTCTCTCTCTCTCTCTCTCCCTCTCTCTCTTTCCTTGTCTATGTCTCAAATTGAATTTAAAAAAAAGATAAGGTGGGGCTTGGGGGGGGTAGAAGCATAAGGATCAGATGTTCAACAAACAAACATACCATGTGTAGAGTCTAAGGTTCTTTGGTCATTAACATGCCTCACTGCTATATTAGTGAAGGAACTACATGCTACGCCTGTCCTGTTGAGAGCCCATCATTTACAAGGCAGAAACATACTTAGAGAGACAGCAACAAGAAGCCAGAATCCCAGATCTTCATTGAGTCCAGGAAATTCCTACTTTCAGTTATACCACAATGCCCCAGAAAATACAAACACCCCCTATTCAAATCCTTTGGCCTTTTATTCAGCTTGTGTGCTTGCATTAATTAAATGAAGTTCACATTATCCACTACCTATAAAAACAACACAAGCAACCCTATTTACAGTAATTAACATAATTTCTTTCACTGTTTATAGCAATCACACCCTAGTGTTTTAGTGTCAATTTTAGCACAGAAATAGTAGTGTACATAAAGTCACCCTTAGACATAACTATGACCCAGAGTATATTTCCACATTTTCATTAAAAACTCCCCCACATTTTTCTTCTGTAACCAAACACATTCCTCAGTGGATGCTCTGGGAGAAGCCTAATATGGGCATGATATTGATGTTGGCTAAAACTTTTTGCTGTGTTCCACAGTCTTTCCTCTATTCTTGCTCCCCCTGATCCCACCCACCTTTTATTTTTGTCCTTAAAATTTTATCCTTTCCTCAAAAATCATCCCACCCATTTCTCTTCCTGCCTTCATAAATAGTTCCTAGAGGGTTTGCTTCCTTTTGCTGTACTAGGGAATAGAACCCAGAACTTTGTACATACAAGGCTCTACCACTGAGCTGACAACCCAGGGCATACTTCTGAGCTCCTTTTGCTGGTTTGCACTGTATTGATTCTCTCTTGTAGCTGTTCCCATATAAGCTGTGACTGTGTCCTGTTCTTTTGTTGTTGTTGTTTTTCCCAAAACTCAAAGCCTTTTTAATGACACCAATTATGTGTGATCTTCTAGCTAGCAAACTATTCTTGGCCAGTACCTACTAGAACCTTCTGAGGAGATCTCTTCCTTCCTTCTTCACTTTGACATGGCCAAATTTCAAGCAGATCCCCTTTACAAATTAAAGGACTATTATGCCAGTTGTCATGTTTAAGACTCTATCTTATCCCTACAACAGCAGGTTGCTCAGACTCCAAATATGGTTCTGTCTACCCCTTCAGGACTCCTAATGGAGCTGAAAAGCTGACTCCCTGAAGTGGAACAACCCCCAAACTAGTCACTAATGCTCCCCAGGTAGAACATCACTTAGAGATAACTTAAACATTAATCCAGAGGATGGAATGGCAGACTACAGTGACCCCTCTTATGTGAAGCAGATGGAAAGATACTCTCGTGAACATCTCCATCTGGGTTTGTTGGGCCTCCCTGCACCCAAGAACGATTTTGAAATCATTCTACCAGAAAAAACTGAGAAGGATCTGAAAGAACGTGAAATAGATAATACCTACATCGAAGATGGTGCTGATGCAGATGCTGGAGAGCAGGCCATTGGAGATGCTGAGCGTGTAAAGGAAATGAAACAAATGCACAAATCTGTTCAGAAGGATCTACCGAGACCATCTGAAGTAAATTAATCTATTTTAAGACCTATAAATGTAGACCCACCTCTAATAGATTTATAGGAAAGCAAACTGATCAAAAAAGAAATGATTACTATGCTTCATTAGGACCTTCTTCATCACCCCTATGAACCATCTGGAAATGAAAAAGGAAAAAATTGTTGGATTTGCTACCAATAATTCAGATCACATTCCCTCTCTTGAGCATAAGGAAGTTCTTAGGAGAAGTTTTCCAAAGAAGAACTGAAAAAGGCCAGGATGTCTTGGTATAAGAGATGGATGTGGTGAAACAAGAAATGAGCCATGGGGAACTGTCCAGTGAAGCCTACAACCAGGTGTAGGCGGCATGCTATAGTCAAGTCCTGTATTGCCCTGGTCAGAGCTGCTACACAAGCAAATCTTGCTAGCAAGAAGGACAGAAATTGAATCACTTGAAAAGAGGCTTAAGGTAAACTGGGGTCACATGACAACAGAAGCCAAGAAAGCTGCAAAAATGGAAAAGACGACGAAAATTTTGCTTGGCGGTTACCAGTTCCCTGCTATCAGGCTCATGAAGCAATTGAATGATTTACGGGACCAAATTGAATAGGTTCACTTAGAGCTATGCACTTTTGAAGAGCTTAAGAAATACAAAGACTGCTATTCCCTGGAGGCTCGAGTGTCTAGATGTACAGTGGCAACAGGACTGAGAGAAAGAGCTTCAACAGAGATATGCAGATTTGATGATGGAGAAGAGACTTTACAGGCAAAGTTCTGAAGCTCTGATGCTCTCCACAGAAGAACTAGCTGCTGGTTTCATATCTGCAGGGCCAGAGCTAATGTTTCTCTTCACTGACAAATTTACCCAGAACCTGTGGTTTCTCAGTTGTTTGCTTCGAATGATACCACCGATCTTCTGTGTTCTATGTAACAGACTTGGACCCTAGGATAATGATGGATTTCACATTATCCAGATGTTCATTCTTTACCAGTGTCATATTTGCAAAATTTCATAGTTTAGGCCTTTAATTTAAAAAAAAAAAAAAGCTCACTTTAAATACTACCTGTGAGTAAACCCTTGAATAAAAGAACATGTGGGGAAAAAAAACTCTATCTTATAAAACTTTTATCTTATACCCATACAATTTTGGCATTTAAACTGGGTATCATGGTTGCCTAACTAACATTCCATTTTCTATAGCCTTTTTGTCACACAATGAGAATAAATTTTGGATAACAGATAGCAAGGAGTATGAGTTAGCCTTTACTCACTATGACAAATACCCAAGGCGATATACTTATAAAGAGAAAGAATGTATTACGTTACACAACTTTGTAATCAACCAATTCTGGTTGATTAGCCCTATCATTTTTAGGCCTGTAAAACCACTTATTTCATAATAAGAAGGCAAAGAAATAGAGAGAGGTATCCTTTTGGAGGCATGTCCTATGCAACTTGAAGATATCCCAGAGTCCTCCCATCTATTAAAGTTTCCCTAACCTCTCAACAGTACCACCTTGTGGACCAAACTTACACAGGTACCTTTAGGAAACATTTAACATCCAAACTGGAGTACAGTAAGAAAGCACAGCTTCTGGGGAGAGTGATGCATTGCTCTCAATTTCAGGCTCCAAAACAAAATTGAGAATTAACCATCTTTTCCATCACACCCCATCCTGAAGCTGAAGTCACAAAAGGGCTGAGACATTTGCAGCCCATATGCCCCCTCTTTCACAAAGGACCCAAAACAATATTCTAACTAATACATCTACTAAACACCAGACCAGACATTGTGCAACAGGCAATGCCTACATTGGAGTAACTTAACAGATGTCAAGGGGAAGTAGAAACAAATATCCTTTGCCAAAACAGCTCTGTTTCACCGTCCATACATCTCAGACATACCACATTCCCAGTCATCCCAGTGGGACCATTTGACTCATTCTTCCTCAGTGATCGTATCCAGTCACACATTAGACTCCACTGATGATTCCTTCTCGATCTTTCTCGTCTGTCACTAGAGCCTCCACCTCACGTCCCCCAGTGCCAGCATGTACAACCTCCTTCCAGATCTGCAGCCTCAAGGATCTCAGTTCTAAGCCCAGATAAAGACCCTGCACTGCCTTCACCCTGAAAGTGCCCTGTGCTAGATTGTCTGTGCCCTCTTGTAGCTCTGCTTTATTTTACATCAGAGTGATGGACAGATGACTCACTGGGTAGGAAAGTTGAAGCTTTTCTAAAACATTCTAAGCCTCTCATACAACTTCTAAGGACTGGCCTAAAAGCTTCTTTTCTCTCATAGCATCTTATATTCTCCTACTAGAACATGACATGCCACAGTAATTTCTGGGGTATTCTCTATAAATGTGTGTACTGTCAGATATGAAGATTATGTCCTATCATTTACTTCGATACTGATAAACTACAGGCAATAAGGTATAGTGAGTCAGATGACCTTGTCTCAATTAGTATACCCACACCAGTACTTCTCCTGATACCGCAGAAAGATGGTTTCTGGTTTTTGTTAAACACCAAACTACCCATGTATCTTTCTTCTTGCTTTTACTTTTTATTTCATGCTTCAGGGATTGAACCCATGTTAAACAAACATTTTAGCTCTGAGCTATATACACCTCATCTTTTAAGTTAAAAAAAAGATTCCTGTTTGTCACACTCAAGAATCACGTTTTCATAGAATATACAGTTTTCTAAAGCTTTCATATCAGGTGCTAATGCAGAGTTTTCAACCACTGAAAAGTCAATAGTCAATTAATGGGCTGGGCAGCTAGTTTACCAATAAACTCAACATCTGTCATTTCTTAGTCTTTCTAATATCTGATGGAAATATGGTATGAACTATACTGATTAACTAGAACCGCATTTAAATAATTACTTGATTATACTTACAATTATATGTGCTGCTCGCTTCAAACATTTTTTAAAAATAATATATTTTGCATGTTGCATGAAATATAGATAATTATTATGAGCTCAACATTAAAAGGCTCAACATTAAGTATCCAGACAATTTGAAATTTTATGTACTTTCTTAGAACTAGTGAAATCAGAAACTTTAAAACTAAATAATTTGCTCATAATATAAACACAAAGCCCAAATAAGAGTTCCGTTTTCCAAAGCCAGCTAAAAAAGACTGAAAGACTCTCACAAGTGGAGTTTGGTGAGTTGCCAAAAAGAACTTCTCTATGTTCTCATAGCCTGCTGATCCACTCTGGTTGCTGGGCCTTCAGTTTAGAGACCTGTGTTTCTTGTTTTCACTAGACTCTAGGTGCTATTCCTTAAAAGGGCAGTTTCATTTTCTATTAGCATCAGCTTTGGGATTCCTGCTTTTATGCTCATTTGGTCTACAATACTAATCCTCATGTTTTGATTCCCTATCTCTGGCTATACAAAACTAAGGGAAGCAAGAACTCCTGTGCAAGCGGCTATAGCAGGAGTTCTCAACCTGTGTGTCATGACCATTTCGGTCACATATGAGATATTTACAATAGAATTTCTAAGAGTAGCAAAATTATAATTGTAAAGTAGCAATAATTTGATGGTTGGTGTCACTACCACATGAGGAGTTGTATTACAGGATCACAGCATTAAGAAGGCTGAGAACCACTGAGCTATAGCATGACCCAATAAAATTCATCTACCTGGCTCTCTGCTGCGTTTTCGTAACAAAGACTTGTTCTGCCATCTTCTGACATTCAGGTGTATAGAGATATAAGAGGCAATAAAAAACAATGCACCAGAAGGTGGTGGTGCATGCCTTTAATCCCAGCACTGGGGAGACAGAAGCAGGCAGATCTCTATGAGTTCCAGGTAAGCCTGGTCTGCAGAGTGAGTTCCAGGATAGCCAGGGCTACCCAGAGAAATCCTGTTTCAAAAAATAAAACAAAAATAAACACAGATTCACAAATGAGATTCAGAAAACATCATGGCACATGTGGCCTCTAGGATCCTAAGAAACACTATTCAAGTAGAGATAAGAAACAACCCATAACCCTTTGAGATCAGCCAAACATTGCTTCATTGCTTTCTTAGAAGGCCAGCATTAGAAGGGATAAGAAGCTCTGTGGCAAAGCACTTTCTAGGCATGACCATACCTTGGGTCCAAACCATAACACAATAAGCTAATGAACTGTCTAATTAAGCTGAGCTTATTGAAAAGGAACTGAATCACAGACCCATTCTGAATAAAGTCAAGTTGAATTAACTATACATCCTCAAAGCGTGGCACGCATAACATACTTAAAATAATGCATGTGCAAAAGGATAGCTAGCATACATGGTCTCCCAGGAGTTGATGGGCAATATTGGAAAGAGAGTAAGACTCAGGACAGTGACAGGCAGGTCAAGAATTGTTCTGCTCAGCCAGGTCTGACTTAGCAGCTCAGTTATTCCCTCAGCTCACTCTGCATCCCTTTGTCTACCTGTCCACACCCTGTCCCAGCATCCCACATATACCAAACACAGTAGAAGAAAAGCCATCAAAAAAACATGGGAACATGTTCTGGATTTTTAAACTTTTCTTTAAACAGGTAAGTTTAAAATAACAAATTCAATTTCTTGTTTATGTAAACCTCTTTTTTAGAACAAACTAGAACATTTGGTGTTCTAAACCAGCAAAAGAGAGAGAGAGGGAGGGAGAGAGAGAGGGAGGGAGAGAGGGAGGGAGAGAGAGAGGGAGAGAGAGAGAAAAGAAGAAAAGAAAAAACTAAGAATTAGATTTAAAAAAAGAGTTCGAAGTGATTTTAAGCTAATGAAGGAAAATGGCATTAGGTATGTATTTTAATGAAATATTTATTGGAATTGGTTGCATTTTCAAATTTGACTTTACACTTGAAAAACAGCATAGTCACATAATAGTGAGCTTAAACAAATAACACTGGGCTTCTAAAATAAAGCGCTCTTGTAATTAAAACCAATGACCACAAATCCCCATCCATCTTCACTTTTTAAAGCATGGAGGGAACATTCTAAAATGTTTAAAACTCCTCAAATTTAAAACAATACACAATCTTCACTTTAATATCCTTTTGCCAGATGGGTCTACTTCATCATGCACAATATATGCAAGATATAATTTGGCTCAAATATCCCAGTAATTAGAAAACTATGTTTCATCTCTCTGATTGCATGCTAGCCTGATGAACTATACTTGTCCCTTAAGAATTCCTTCTAAGTCTCTGGCCCCTCCTAAATTTTTTCATATTTTTGTTTCAACTTTGTGAGAAAAATAAGCTAAGATTAAGGTATCAGAAAATACTCTTATTGTGAGTACAAGATCTCAAAGTTTTATGACCTGGCTAACAGCACCTATTGGGCCTCATGGCGAGAGTACAGTGGTCAAGTGCATGCCTTGTACGCTCAGGGTGCTGAATTAGGTTCCTAGAACTAAAAAGAAAACACTGAAAAGGAAAAATCAGATAAAGGATAAATAATTAGGGGCTGGTGAGATGGCTGAGAGAAGTGGCTGCTTTTCCAGAAGACTAAGGTTTAGTTCTCAGCACTGACAGGGCAGCTCACAAATACCTGTAACTACAGTTCCAAGAGTACAGTGCCCTGTGTTGTCCACCACTGGCATCAGGTATGCATGTGGTGTATAGATATGTAGGCAGAAAAAATAGTCAAGCATAAAAAATACAAGTCTTTAAAAAAATAAACAATTATTAAGTGAAAATAGTTGTATATTTAATGCCTTAAGCATCTCACCAGATATTTCAGCACTCTCTCAGTGGGAATTAGTAAACATTATAAATGAAAAAAAAATGATATTGGTATGGTTAGGTTTGTGGCAAGTACAAAGGAATTAAAGTTTTTTTTTGTTTTTGAGAGTCTTTTACTATTAGTTATAGCAACTGTGCTTTGAGGAAACATTATTTTGCACATAATGGGCTTTCTCCCATTCAGTGTTGTAATCACTACAAAACCCCTACGGATGAGGGAGGTGCCATTACCTATGCATTTAACAGTGGATATGGCAGGACCAGAGCCACACATCCATTAAGTGGACAGGCAGGAAATGAACCCAGGAGGCCTGGTTCCAGCTCCACTCTCCTGACCCCATCCCCTGGACTACTTGTAAGGTGTTGTGTGCTGAAGTCACATCTACCATGTGATTTAGCACACTGTGCCTCATTTCCCCAAGGCCTTACTGTTCTGTATTGTTATATGCAATTAATATGAACACAGAGAAAAGGATTTTTCAATTTGTTAGCAAAAACAAAAGCTTGGCCAATAACAGTCACTGAATATTCTGCTTTACATATAACTCAACTATAGATAAAAAGATTCATAAAGAGAAAAGAGTTTCCTCTTTTGGTAGTGGTTAGATGAATAACAAACATGGAAAAGCCAGTGAGTGATAAATCTGATGACTAGTTTTGTGTTTTAATAATGAAAAGTAAAATGTGCAGAAGATGAATGACTCAGCCCGCATCCATTCACTGAATAAAAGGCAGCATAAACGTCCAGGTCCTGTGATCAGTCATTCAAGCACTCAACTCTCACCATGCTCTCCAGCCCTCAGCATGGTATTCATTTTTGGACACTTTGAGAGAGACAAGACTTGATTTCTGGCCTTATTCACAGTTTGATGATTGTTTTAGCCCTGTCAAGATGGATCACACCCTGTGAAGGAAGATGTTTCCAATTTTCTTCCAAGTTTTCAATTTTACTTTATTTTATTTATTTATTTGCTTTGAAATGACATATTACTTAAGCAACTGGCTGATTTTCCAAAGACTTCCACTAGGAGTTTGAAGTAGAGGTGATACAAACAGGATCTTTTTGGTGGGCTAATCATGTGATCAAGCCTTTACAAACCAAAGGTTTTCTTTCCAGTGGCATCGTTTTCAGAAACTGTACTTAGCCTTCAACAATTCCATTTACATCCCATATTGGACCAAACAATTCCATCACATCTGTGTCCAACAATAACCAAGTCTTTCATTGTTTCAGTTCTTGAAGACATATTCAATTCTGCTATTCTAATGCCTCAAATTGCTCAATATTTTGTTATTCAATGAATAGAATAGTTAAAGTGTCTACTGTTCAGAAATTTGTTTTCAAAATATTGGAATTAAAGGTTAACTATAATAAAATGATCAAAATTCTACTAGTTTGTTTAAAATTGGCCATTTATGTCTCTATGTATCTATCATCTATACATCTATCTATCTATCTATATCAGATCACTGTGTAATAATAATGAAAGCTGCATAGATACTTCTTTCCTATCTATACTTCCTCTACAAAGTTTCAAGCTGACTCCTATTGCTACAAATAACCTTCTTTTATTCCCGAACTTCATAGAAATGAGAATATACTGTTCATAGTAGGTTTTGTATAAGAAATAATTGATTATTGTCAATTATAAAAGTAAGTTCTTAATTTTTATTGCAGGGTACTATCCCATTGTGTGTCCCAATTTATTCCTGTTAAAATATTTATATTAATGTGTGTATGAGTGTTTGAATGCAGATATATGTGTATGTATGTGTAGCACCTGCATGCCTGGTACTAAACGAAAGCATAAGAGGCCACTAGATCTCCTGGAATTGAGGTTATGGATGGCAGTGAGCGCTAGGAACTAATATGTTCTCAATAGGTCCAGCAAGTACTTCTAACTTCCAAGATATCTCTGCCTCCACAAATTATTCTTCAACTCACTGCTAATAGATACTGTGAATGTTTCAATTTTAGGTATTCTAAACAGTGTTGCAAGTATTCTCTGACACAAATTTTTATATACATGTGAACTCATTTTTTTCAGATATACACAAATATCAACAAAGCACTTTATGACTATGTCACAGGTAACATATATTTAACATTATTATTTACTAACAAGTAATTGTCCAAAGTATTTCTATTTTTTAATCTGGTAAAATAACTATGAAAATAAAAAATAAGGCATCACACAGTTCAACGATTTTCTTTAAAATTTACAATGTGACGGTAAAATTATTTAAAATCTTAAAACAAAGATACAAGGTGTGAGAATTTGAAAGAAAACGGATCCCATCATAGTGGCACTCCTAGGAGGTGTGGCTTTATTGGGATAGGTATAGCCTTGTTGGAGGAAGTGTGTCACTATGGAAGCAGGCTTTGAGGTCAAACTATGCTCCATGTGACACGTAGTGCCTGTGAATGGAGATATAGAAATCTAAGCTCCTTCTTTAGCACCATGTCTGCATGCATGTCATGTACCATGACAATAATGGACTAAACATCTGAAACTGTAAGCCCCAGTTAAGTGTATTCCTGTATAAGAGTTGCCAAACCCTAAATGAGACACAAGGGTAACAAAAATCACCCAGGAAACTCATCAACTTGTCAAATGTTTTGGAGATGTTCATAGTGGTTTCCAATATTACAGTTACAGAAACATGTACATGAAGGTTAGATAAAGTGTTAGAATTCATCAATTAAATTTTAGTGAATTTATCCATGACTGTTGGCTAAGTGCACAAGTGCAGTCAGGATAAGGATATACACATCATTAACATATTCTCATGTCCATAAATGCAACTATTCAGCAAAGATTAGATGGGTACCTATAACATGTAAATTCTGAGCCATAAACTCTCTTCAACTTAGTTCTTTCCTCTCAGTCATTTTCTTTCCTTTCTTTTCTTTTCTTTTTTTTAATTTATATTTATTTATTTGCCTTATTTTATATATCGATCCCAATTCCCTCTCTTCCTTCCTCCCTCCCATGTCCCTAAAATACCATCCCATCCCATTTCCCCCAACCCACTCCACAGGGAAGGTGATGCCTTCCAGGAGGGATCAACAAAACCTGTCAGTCATTTGGAATAGGGACTAGGCCCTCCTTCCTGTCTCTAGGTTAAGGGAGTATCCCTCCACGGGGAATGGGCTCCCAAGGTCCTTTTGTGCACCAGGGATACATCCTGGTTCCACTGTCAGAGGTCCCTTAGACTGCCCAGGTCTTCTAACTGAGACACATGTTAAGGGAGTCTGAGTCTGTCCAATGCTGGTTTCCCACCTATCAGTCTGAAGATCCATGAGCTCTCCCCCTTGTTCAGATCAGCTGTCTCTGTGGGTTTCTGTAGCCTGGTCTTAATCCAGATGCAGAGAGAAAGGAGTGATAAGAAAATGGGGACAAGATCAGCATCTCAGTCATTTTCATTTGAGTAGTATACATCCCTACCTCCAGAACACTCACTATACTTAGCTGCACAAAAGTGTATGATGAATATTGACCTTGACTTGTCTCTGAGTATACAAGCATCCTTTGAAAACCCTACTGGTAATGTTACTTTCTGAATTGCAAGTGCTCAGCCAGTTCATTCTGCCTTACTCCTAGACTCTGTGGGAAATGTATAAAACACAAAGGAAGCCATATCAAAATCCTTTGCCAAATCCATTCAGAAGTCTTAGAAAACCAGTTTGAGAACAGAAAGCTGGTGTGGGAATGTGTGAATTTCTCCCTCCTAACTCAGAGTCATTCTCTTAAGTTTAGGGCAACAGTGAAACTCAAGTCATTACTGGAATGTCACAGGTATAACTCAGTTCTAACTTCTCAAACTCTAGGCTTAGTCTTCAGCTGCTCTACTTTGTCCTGGAAAAATGGAGCATGCAGCTCAGTGCTTGGCACAAGGTTCGTACTCACTCAACAGGCACAGAAAAGATTAATGCCACATGGAGTCGTTGGTTATCTTCCTGCTCCTATGAAATTTCCTTATGTCACTACACCGTGACTAAATTGCAGTGGAAGACATGTGTCTCCTCCTCTAAGTGATTCCATCCCAGGACAAAAGTCCAGCTGGGGTGCTTACATAGTCCACTTTTAAAATGCTAAAAAGGGGAAGGGACTAAAAATGAAGAGTAAGAAACCAAATGCAGTGTAGCAGTTTCTCAGAGCAGGAACTTGATAATGAGCAAGACAGGGTCATGCAAGATCACATGTTATGTGCAAAGGGAAGAAGTAGGTGTGAAGCCCTGCCCACATTAACCTGAACAACAGTAAGTAGCTTTGGTAAAACTCCCAACAAAGAAGATGGCTGATTCATAGCTCCTTATTCTCACTAGCATCTCTGGAGGATGTGTCTGGAGCATCTGGAGAGTGCAAAACACGAGTAACAGCAGGAAGACAGTGACCTTTCAGTGGTAGACTGACAAACTCTTCAAGAAATAAACAAACAAACAACAACAAAAAACAGTTGGGGGCCTATGAAGTGCATCTCTGTCAATTTGAGGCCAGGTCAGCCAGAGCTACCTAGTGAGACCCCATCCCAAATAAATAGGTAAATGTATTTATTAACTAAAATATAAAGACAGTAGAATTTTGGAGAAGGGAATACAAGAAGAGAATATATAAGCATGCAGAATCACAGAGGTGACAGGGCAGAGGAGAAGGGAAATGGAGAGCCTGATAACTCTCACTACAGTTCTACTTGTGAAGAGAAAAGGAATTCAGAAAGAAAAATAAAACATGTACATATGCATCTGCATCATATACACCATCCTCCAAAGGGTTTAGAAAACAGAATGGAGGGAGGGAAAGAAAGGCCCAGGATGTAGGCTACATAAATACTATGGTTGACAGAGAGCAGTAATGAAAACAAGAGACCCGGGCAGCACAGTCCCCAGAACTAAGCAGAAATGTCATCTCACAAGTAGGTCCTGGAGTGTGCATAGCACAATGCCACTGAGACAGTTTTCTCTTCCTGAAACTCAGTCAGGATGTAAATAAGACTCAGTCCATTTGGCCAGGCTCCTGCTTTGTTCTGAGGCATTGGGAATCAGGAGTTCTTGAATTGCCCTAACTATAGGACTATATACCAAGTGTCAAGTGCTAATGCATTAATACAAGGAGTGCTAGCTTGGAGTTCTGATCTAGCTATAGGAGAAGACACTGAATCAGAATTTCTAGAGCAAGATATATAGCCTAGTATACTACATATACTACATATATACTACTATATATACATACATTATAGTATACTATAATATGCTTGCCTAGTATAGTTGGAACCCTGGGTTCAACTCGCAGCATTAGACAGAACATGTTGTCTGAAGTAAACCTGTAATCTCTGCACTTGGGAGGTAGAGGTAAGAGGATCAGAAGTCCAAGGACAGCCTCAGCTACTTAGGGAGCATAAGGGCAGACTACAGAATATTCTACTGTAGGAATCAGGAGTCATAAGGATGGGTTATTTATGCTTGTACCTACTTAAGTCCCTTCCTGGTTGGGATCTCCATTAGGGAGACTACTAAGGAGAGCTCTGAACTCCAAGACTGTAGAACAATCAGTTGTAAGTGATTATGCATAGGAGCTGGATAGTGGGGTTGGACACTGGCAAGGCAAAGCTCACCAACCTTCAGTCCCTGCTTGCCGAGGTTTGGACTGGTTCATTTGCATAAACATTTCTCCACCTACAACCAGACAGTCTAAGACACTAGAGATTTGGATCAGTGGGTAGAGAACTTGGAGCTTGCTCCAAGGGGTCCTGACCAGCAGAGAGGCAATCAGTGTTGGCTCAGCCCATAAACCACACCCTCTGGCTGCTAGGCAAGCACCTCAACTGAAAGCCAAGGAAGCCAAAAGTGCAGACTAGGTTCCCACCAGGGACTGAGCTGAAGAGAGCCCTAAAGGAAAAGTTAGTAGGTACAGACGTAGGTCACTGGAGTGCAGGGTACCTCTCAGAGAGCAGGAAGACTGCCTCATTGTTTTCCTCATTACCTTCTTGCATTGTATTCCTAATCTCATTCTCATAGTTAATTGGCTCATAAATTTTTATTCGTTTGTAAATCCATCATAACCCTGCTTCTTTTCTGTATTTGGGGTGCAGGGGTTAAAACCAGGACTTTGCACAGGTTTGGCAAACGTCACAGCAAGCTACATCCATGGCCCTCCTTTTCCTTCATGGCTTCCTCATCTGTCTTCTCATTTTCACATCTAATTTCTTTGTTTTTTCTCATTCTGTTCTAACTTAGTTTTGATTTTTTTTTTTTCTTTTTGGCTCATAAAGAAATCCAGGCAGGGTTCTGGCTTTGGATTCCACCTCGTGTTCCAAGTGCTATGATTATGTGAGCGCCACACCCCGCTTTCAAAATGTAACTTTTGATCTTACTTCCCACTCCTCCCTTGTCTCTGCTTTTTTTTTTTTTAATTAATCAGCCCTGTCTTATATTGTTTTCTCTTTCTCATCATTTTAAGCTGCTGTTTTGTTTTGTTTTCTTATCATTATTGAGTCATTGAATCACTTATCCCTTATCTCCCTTTAATCATGTTTCCATCCCTTTTCTATGTTGCTTTTTACAAAACATATGAAAATATAACAGAATCTATTATCTTAAATGTTTATTATTTGCTATTTTTTAGTGTGCAACCATTTTTGTTAATCAGTGACAATTGTTCTGATTATACTTGTTAGTTATTTGTTGATGAAGAGTCAACAAAGGCATCCAGGATTCAATTTTTTACAAAGCTACAATTGTTACCTATCTTAGGGCTGGAAGGATGGTTCAGTGGTTAAGATCACTAGCTGCACTTTCAGAGGTCCTAAGTTCAGTTCCCAGCAACCACATGATGGCTCACAACCATCTTTAATGAGATCGGGTGCCCTCTTCTGGCCTGTAGAGATACATGCAGACAGAACACTGTGTACATAATAAATAAATATATCTTTTTAAAAAATGTTATCTATTTTTCAACTCCCTTGTTTTATTTTTTAAGATAAGAGATAGAACATTGGCCTAAGGACCAAAGACAAAAACTCATTGATAACTTCCTCAATGCATAAAATAAAATCTTATTCCCTTTTGTCCTTGGGTACTGGTAGTAAGTATGATAGTGGACTTGTTAAAGCTATGGACACATATTCTCATAAACACTTAGCCCCAAAGTAATCAGCAAAAGGAAGACAACATTCCCACCACACTAAGGTTTATGTCCCTCATAGCTGCAAAAACACAGAAATGGGAAATCAAAAGCTGACATAAAGGAAGAGGTCTTGTGAAATAACAAATGAATGACTAGTGCTGCAACTTCAACTTTATCCTTGGTCATTATGTTTTCCTAGACAAAATTCTGATCAATCCTCATCTTCTACGTGTAAGGATAGCATGGGTACAAATATTTGTTAAGGATTTATTGCACTATATCCAACTCCTTCCTTGTTCATTTTTCTTTTATTCTCGTGTGTGTGTGAGAGAGAGAGAGAGAGACTCAGAGAGAGAGGGGGGGGAGGGAGAGAAAGATGTATGCATGCTAGTGTGAACCTGTGTGGGGAGGCCAGAGAAACCTTGGTTCCTCAGGAAATGGCCATCATTTTATTTTTCAAAAAGGTCTCTCATTTGCCTTCATCTTAGCAGGTGTGTGAGGTTGGCTGGACAGCCTGCCCCAGATCTGCCTGTCTACATGCTTCCTGCTCTGGTTACCATACTTAGCTGTTTATGTGGGTGCTGGCAATGACGTGCAGGTCCATGTGCTTTTATGGCAAGGGCTTTCATGATTGAATCATATCCCTGACCCTTCCTCCACTTTGATCATTTTCCACTTTTGAACAACCCAAAATCTGGGCTAAAGCAGAAGTAGGAAAGAAAATAACTTAAATCTGGCTTGTTAGCACCAGGACTGGAGAAATAAACAACATGCTTGTGGACAAGACAATCCATCCTGTCCTCAGAAGGACAACAGAGGGCAAAGGAGCCTGTCCTCTCCAGATTGGATGTGAGCTTCTAACTAGAACGAATCAGTGAGGATGTTTGTTGATACACATATATTTTATGTCCTACAGACTGCAGAAAGTGCCTTATACATCTTTTAAAGCAGACACCACAAGACCATAGTTAAGCAGAACAGTATGGCAAGAGGCGGGACAATGTCTCTTTGTGGCAGAAAAAAAGAAAAAAGACATGCAACTGGAAGTGGATTTGGGCTTAAAGAGATGCAAACCAGCACCTGCATGAACAAGGCTGGGGGCACTCACCCTTCCAGAGCATGCTTCCCTTTCTTCTACAATGGATTTCCCCTTTTCTGGAAGATCTCTACACCCTTGATATCTTCTCCAACTGAAGTTCTGCCCCATGTGGACCATTTCCTTGGCCCTTCTCACCCTTTTCTCCTCATTTCAGAGGTCATCGGGAACAAGGGAAGAATCATGGCGAGGGTAGGGGGTCAGAGTCACCTGAGGAGGTTGTTAATGCAAAAAAATTCAATAGTTGGTTTAATTTCTTCTGCCATTTTTATCTTCTGTTTTTCTTCTTCCCTAGACAAACCACCTCATGCCCTGTGCTGAAGGGAACCCTAATTAGAATGAGCAAAGGGAATGAAGTTGAATTAAAAAGATTACAAGCCAAAGAAATCAGAAGAGAAAGAACTCATGGCATGTAATTATTCTACACACACCCCTTTCTCCAGATGGATGGCATGCCCCAGAATGTCAGGCAGCCCTGAAATACACAGGCTGTAGTCTCCAGTGGGTATCACCAATGGTTAGTACAGAACCCCTTCCCAAAGAGAATACTGATACAGGCAAGGTGAGAAGGGCAATGTGTAATGTCCCAAATCTGCCTCTTGCTTCTGTTTCTTTTTATGACAATATAAGAAGGGAAGAAATATTGGTCTGGTTGTCTCTCTAATTAGTGGTAATAAGAGCTAATCCTACTTGTGGTAAAACTGCTTCCAGGACACTTTTTCAGATGTCACCATTACTCTGAACCTTAGCATATGTCATCATAGTAATGCCACTGCTTTCAAGTGGCTTCTGTGGTGAATAATAATAATAATAAATAATAATCTTAGAAAGAGACATGCTTTCATGAAGGAGGTTAAAGGGTAGATGGAGGAATAGTTTCTAATAATGTCAGCTGATGAAGTGCTTGTTAAAACTGATGAGCGAATGAAAGTATGAGCAAGTTATAAACCAGTAGAAATGTGCAATCTGTAACATTTTGAAAATATAGTGCCGTTGTTGTAGATAAACATTGGAGAAAATAAGTATATGAGTGAGACATCAAGAACAAAGTAAGATGAGTAGGAATGATAATGACCACAATGGCATTCAGTACAATTGTGTGTGGTCTAGAGAAGAAAAATACAGCAGACTCTTATAAGGGAGGAGTGGTCTGGTGATTAAAATAGGGCAGTGGCCAACAAGATGGGTCAAGAAAGAAGGTTGATATAGTAAGAAACAGACTCCTTGCTATTTGGAAAGAGTCATATGTCAGCTATTCCTTCTAAAATTTTCCATGCAGTACAGGTTGTCCTATAAGAAAGGCTAATTATGTGTCAATATGAAGTAACAACAGAAGCAATCAAGATGTTCAGGCAATCTGAAATTTTAAGCCTAGGTAAGACAGCTATACTCATTCCTCTTAGGAAAACTGGTTTGAGTGAGAAAGGTTGTAAGTATATGTAAAATAATAATTTAAGTAGGTTTTTAACTTCAGTGTTTCAATTTCAAACCAGGAAGGTGAATGAGCAAGCAAAAGATACAGAAATTGAAGATGCACACTGCAATTATAGAACATAAGTAAAACTATCATTTCCTAAAAAGGTGAAGTCATGTGTGAGAAGGGTCCAAAGAGCAAACTGAGCAATAGAGACACCTGAATTCAGGATATACCTCTAATGTTTTCCATAAGAGAACTTCCTAGAAAAAAGGTCAAACTTGGAAGGGTGATAAAAACCCAATACAGGCCCAGGAGGAGTTACTCACAATCACTTGTTCTGGTCCATGAAAACTTTCATTTAATCATATAACACCAGAGAACAAATGCCTCATGCACATGCTTTAACTCTTTTAGGTAAACAATCTGACAGTAAAATAAAGCTTGAATGAACTCAAAGCTGCCCATCACTTACCGTCATTACCTCAATAATTACAAGGTCATTGGGACATGCCTTGAAAGTTCTATTTAGATCCTTAGTCCCCTCTTAACTTCAATTTAGCCAAGCATACAATTCCATCTACCCTCTTGACCCTAGCAGTTGTCTCCTTCCTCTTTCGCCTTATGTCACCCAATGCACAAATTAAGCTGAAGCCCACCAACATTTGATTATTGTCTTTGTATTCTATAATAATCATATTTTAAAATAGTACCAAGTTTCATTCACATATAATAGAAAAGTAGGAAGACATATTTCTGTTTCAAAAAGCAAAGATTTTGTTTTTGTTTCCTATATAACAGTATTGCATTCTTTCTGGGGAGATTCAATATGAGATTCAAGCAAACAATTGGGGAAGGGAGTTTTATTGTCTAGTTGGCTACGAACAACCTCCCTGTCTACCATCTTTGTGTGAAGCATTACTGAAATAGGAAAATTTTAAATTAAAAAAAAAATCCTCCAAAACATAACAAGTAATCACAATAAAATCAGCAGCTGGTCTGACATTTCCAGAATGCTATAACACAACTTTTAGAACAAGCTACTCTGCCTTCCTTTGCTAGTTCAAAGACAAGGGGCTCCCTCAAAACCAATGTTTGCAAAGGCCTCTGCCAATCAAGCTTTTTCCTTTCCTTTTCTCTCTTTTTTTTTTTCCAAGGCTAAACATATAAGGGACACCAACTCCAGGTGACTGACCTGAGATTCTGGCATCCAGTTCTTCCTGGGGAACATGATGGCTGCAGGAGAAAAGCAGTAGGAGAGATTCCAATCCAATTACGAGAAGGGTAAGAAGGGTTGTCTATGATGGGTTATAACTTCAGAGAGCAGGAACCATTGCTAAAGACAAAGGGCAATAGAGCATGCACACTGTTCTATCAGAGTTAGGAAAATTGGAGATCAGAGAGAGAGTGAGAGGAAAAGAACCAGAGAGCATGGCATGGCACAGCTGATGAGAACAATAGCTGCCTGACAATGATTGGAAGGACAGTCACCACAAACAAATAGAAGACAGCCAGGTCAAACAATCCTGGGCCTATCGCTGAGGAGATGGGCAACCAAACTAGGCAAGGATCCTGATAATCTGTATACCAGAAACTTTTGGGGGAAAATCCCACTTCTCCTGGACACTGGACCACAGTAGTGGTCTCAAGTCATTTTGGAAAGATTCCACTGAGTGTCAGGAGCCTGTCAGTGGCTCTGGAACCTAGGATTCCACCATACAGGGTATGCTCTGAGAACCCAGGGGAAGTGTCAGGTGAGAGCAAGCCTGTAAAATTTGTCAAGTCAGAACAGAAAACTTAAGTCAGAACCGTGGAGAGCTCCAAGTGGAGCAACTCTGGAAGAGCTATATGCCAGAATGATACTGGCTTCCTCCTCCCAAAGGCAAGCATGGCAACCAACTCCCAGAGGAGCATGAGCACAGGCAAGTGAATGAGTGAATCCAGTTAGGACAGATGTGTAGACGTGTAGGAGCAATGTGGCATGCATAGGTCTAGTGACTACAACCCCAAAAGATTACCAGTCTCTAGAGACAAAAAGACTCTAGTCAATCCCTGCTTCTCAAACTGTCAGTCATAACCTCATATGGGGATTGTAAAAGGCAATAATAACCCACCCGTGCACATTCGGGCAGTCCTATTTAAGCTCAATGGGTCATATACATAAAAGACATGAAAGAAGGAAGGATTGGGGAGAAGGATTTCAGTGTGAGAAGCAGTGGGGATGAGACAGATGGGAGTGAGAAAGGGAGGAAAAGGAGAGAGGCAGAGATGGAGACAAGAGGAAAGAGACCAGAGAAATTGAAGTGGGGAGGTATAATGAAATTTATACATATGTCTAAAACTGTCAAGAACTTTTTAAAATGAAAAAAGAACTGATGACCATAAAAGGCATCTGAATGTGCACTGATCAAAAATTAATGAAAAGCCAAAGGCACAATGAATCTGAGGTATTTGCAGCAGGCAGTGGGTGCCCATGTGGAGGCAGATGGCATTACTGCAGCCTCATTTCTGAGCACACGTGCACTCTAACATACAGTGCTGATGTGGTTGCCTCGGGTCAGATTTGAGACTATTTTTTACCAAGTATGTGAAGTTCTTTCCTTGTACACAGACATGACATTTCACCATGGAACATATTTTTCCTACCACCATTCTTTAGCATGTAAGTATCAAATTAATGCATCATTGGGCTGCATCATGTTAAAACATTTTTGCTTTTAAATTGCTGTTCCAGTTGCTGGCAAGTTTCATAAAAACTAGAAATTTTGTCTTGGGGCTAGGATAGAATTTGTAACAAGTTTTGAAATGGCCCTAAGTCACCTTCTTTCATTTTATACTATATATGAAGTAGCACTCACAACATTTATTTTTAAAAGCAAAATATTACACAATTCTAAAAAATATTGAAGATACTCTGTGTTTTGAAATATCAAATATTTAACCAGAATTTAATTCTGTGTACAAATAAACACAGATAACCATCTCATTAGCATAATGATTTACTTTATTCTTTAATAGTAAAAATGGATATATACCAAAAAATGTTTCAATAATTTTCTTTATAATTTATTATCAATAAATGCTAGATTTGTTTATGTGTTTTTTAACTTATGTATCTAGCCACATTAAAAAGAAAGTGTCCTGGGCAATAAGAGATTGGTCAAGAGTTAGTTAAAAAGTCAAAGAAGCTTTGACCTAGAGTCAAAACCACATAGCCTTGTTGCTGCAGACAAAACAAAATTCAGCACAGGAGGCCAAACAACACAAAGGTCTCATTTCACCACAAGGAACCTACTCAAAAGATCCAGATATCTACACTCACCCAGGGAATGACAACCCTGGGTGATGGGAACCAGTTCCTCTCATATTTTGATTTTCCATGTTCTGTTTATGCTTTTTAAGCCATTTTAACTTTTCTTCTCCCCTTATTTTACATCTAGCTTCTTGATCCTCTCCATGATCTTGGTTCTCTCTTTCCCTCTCACCCTCTTTCTCTCCTAGCCATAAGGCTTAGGTGGCTGAGGCTCCTGATCTTTACACCAAAGCCTCTCAAAAATGGAGACTGCAGATGTAAATGACTTACTTAGCATCTGGTGGTTTTGTTTGTTTGCTAACATTCCCATCTTCCTCCTTCCCCATTCTTCTCCCCCACCTCCACCACTGGTACTCTATTGTCTTCAAATGGACACATTTTCCATCCCACCTCACTCTTCTCTCCTTTATTATCTTATGTCATCTGAAAATATTTTTTTCAATACTGTAGGTTGTCTACATTTCCTTCCCTTTGTTTTCTTTCTCTGCCACCATGTTTAACTAGGTCTGCCTCCCCCCTCCACCCAACCCCTGTTGCCTGGTACAATTTGCTAAGTTTTACTCTGATTGTTTTCTCTCCATCCCTAACCTTAGGTAAGTTATATCTCAGTGCACTGTACTGTCTTCACTCTTATTGTCCTATGAAGCTACTGGCATTTCAGGAATGGCTGTGTTGAAGTGACTGTTACTATCTTTTTACTGGCCTTACCCATCACTTGTGCTTGCTTCTCCCATATCTGTTGTTGGTCTTTTATCCTGAGGATGGTGCTGGCCATCATACCTAAGCCCCGGGCTGAGTGTTTCAGGACATGTCAAGCTACTGAGAGACATCCACAGTCTAGTGGGGAGAAACTCTACGTAATCTATACCACAACCTAGTCCTACCTCGACACTATAAATATTTAAAGAAAACAATATGGATGTCTGAAAAATATCAACCAATGACCTGGTCTCAGATATGCAAGGCTCAATGAAAAAAAAAAAAAAAAAAAAACATAAGAAACATGATAGATGTACAGGTCTCAAAGCAAAAAACTCAAGAAACATATCAAATAGCATGATTCTTCCAAAAGTATACAAACTCACAATAATGGATTTCAGTAAGAATTATATATATATATATATATATATATATATATATATATATATAGAGAGAGAGAGAGAGAGAGAGAGAGAGAGTCACAGACAGACAAAGAATTCAAAAGAATTGCAACAATCTTCAATGAAACCAAAGAGGACATGAATAAAATGAACTAATTCAAAGAAAATATACACTGCTTAACAAGAAGGCAATTTGAAATATAAAAGATTAATCCAACAAAGAGGAGTACTATAAAAAATCAAATCAAATTTTGAAAATGAAAAACTCGAACAACAATAACAAAATCCTAAAAGCCCAATAGTGAACTTCACCAGTTTAGTAGAATACAGAATGCCAGGGCTTGAAGGTAAGATGGGTGAATTGGAAAACTCAACAGTGAATATTTTAAAGAAACTAAATACACAAATAAGAACTTGAAAACCAAAAGAAAAAACAAATAAACAAAGAACTTGAAAGTCATATCTTTAAACACTCAATCATTTTCTAATTTATGTCAAGATGATTCAGAGTTTGTAAAAATCTGCCCATTGTTACCAGCATCCCTTTCCACAAACAAAAGGTAGGGGCTATCAAAACTGTCATTAAATGGGTCAAAGAAGAAATAAAATCCTCATTTGCCCTGCAATTACTCAAAACCCTGCTACTGTCCATGGTAAAGAAAGGTATACTGTTATTACCAACATGGCACTAATGGAAACTCCAGGTCCAATTTCTCGAAATTCAGTTCTCATACTCACATCTAAGAAGAAAATCCTGAGCATTAGAGAGGTGAGCAGGAAGCTCGTGGGCTAGAGGAAGCAGGTAAGAATGTCTATATTCATCTCCCTAAAGGTCTCTGTGGCAGCACACAAGAGGGACCTGCTTCAGTGCTGACTATTTACTGTGGTTTAAAATGAGCTTCAGGGTGCAGAGAGACAGCTCAGAGGTTAAGAGCACTGGGCTGCTCTTCCAGAAGTCCTGAGTTCAATTCCAAGCAACCACATGGTGGCTCACAACCTGAAATGAGATCTGGAGCCCTCTTCTGGTGTGCAGGCATACATGCAGACAGAACACTGTATACATAATCAATAAATCTTACAAAGAATAAAATAAAATGAGCCATTCCTCAATCTTCTCTGCCTATCTAAACAGAATAAGTTCTTCAAAGCCCTCTTAAGGTTGCATCTCATCCATGCAGCCCTTATCTCAGTTAGATACATACACTCTATTCAAATCCTGCCCACCAACAGTGCTTACCAGCTTAAGCATACACCATATAACCCAAAGGACTCAAGTGTAGGGATTTGAACTGCTTAGTCTATAGATCTCTGCCCTCTCAAGTATTTTCAAAGGTTTAACTGTTTCATGCTTTTTTTTTGTTTGTTTTGTTTTTTTTTTTTTTTTTTTTTTTTTTGAGAGAGTGCCTTTTATAGCCCAGCCTACTCTCAAATGTGCTATGTACCTTAAGATACCTTAAACTCCAGCTGCCTCTGCATCTATTTCCAAGTACTGGGATCACAGAGATAAGCCACCACATCTAACCTCTCTGGCATACTTGGCTTCTTTTATTATGCTTCCTGCTAAAATGGAAAGACTCCACTGCCTTCAAGTCAAAGGAAAAAAAGAAGCAACTGTGAAAGTTACATTGTCATTGTGATCACTAAGGTTCACTAGTGAGACAGAGGACAAAACCTACCTCGTGTTTACTAGGGCTCTGTGCAACAGTTACTCTACTCTAAACTAGTAGTGAAGAAAGAAATTTCTCATCACCTACCCCCAATGCCTAGCACTGATGTTCTCTTCTGCACTCTTAATAATCCTCACGGCTGCTCCATTAGGATAAACAGATGTTAAACATTAAAATCCAATGTCCTTTTGTTATCTATCTAGTCTGCTACAACAGTAATACCATCACAGTATTATGGTTATAAATCCAAGAGAATTACCCTTGAGCATGATTAAAGGTTATACAAGTAAGGTGTACTTTACCAAATATAATTCACCCAATGTAAAGTGTAGCAAGGTTAAGGATCATTAGCTAATTGCACTTTGTTTTTATTACACTGCTGGTTTTTCATTTTCGACATTTACTTAGAAGTATATAAACATTTTTTTGGCCTAAAGAAAACAAAAACTAGGGGTTATTATTGTTTAATTCATTGAATTGATTGTGTATGCTGCACACATAGTTATAGGAACAGCATATTCAAAAAATAATAAATCTTTCAACATCTAAAACAAATCCAGATTCCACAAAACCTATGTTTGTCTAATTATAGCTTTGTATTTTGATGTGGTTTCCTATGTAAATACATTCTAAGGCCTGCAGCTGGAATGCATTATATTAAAAACACATGTTAAAAGTTACAAAGTACTTGTGCTGGGGAAATGGTTCAGCAACTAAGAGTGTTTTCTGCTGTGTGAAGGACCTAAGATCAATTCCCAGCACCCTTTTTGGGTGCTTACAATTGCTCCAAGGAATTTGACACCCTCTTCTGGCCTCAGTTATTCTTACACACACACCTACACACAAGGCATATACTACACACATACACATAAATAAAAACAAATCTTAAAAGTCACAAAGTACCAAGTATTTATTATGGGCCTTCAAAGTAAATCTAAATAGTCATGCTAAAGGATATTTGGTGCTTCCAAAACTATTTTAGGTTTTCCATCTATAAGCCAAATATTTTGAAAACAGCAACCTGCTAATACTCACATTATCATTGAACTATGACCCCTGAGGCACTGTCAATCACCAATTTCAGTGAATGTGATTTGAAAATCTAAAAACAGATGCTTACTGAGACACAAAGATAAATGAGACACCCTTTAATACATTTCAAAGCAGTATTAGTGTTGGACAGTTTGAAAACAGAGGACACACATCTGCCAAATTCCTCAGCAGAGCAGAAAGCAGAATTTTGAGGGCAATTGCCATTCCAGGCAGCATCTCTCAGAGGTTCTATATTAGGTGCTCCCAAACAGGATCTGTGGAATGTAGCTGCATCTTTGCTCGTCATTACTGAATGTTCCCAACATGAAAATTTCATAGTTTAGGTACCAATGTACAATGCTGAGATAGAAGAGAAGACCAATTATCCAACCCCTTATTATAGTTATACTAAATGTGAATTTTAACAAATCCATTCACCAACTCTCCTTATCATAACTAGTAGATTTTTCCATTTTAACCATATTTCCAAAGGCTGAAACCCAGGATGTATTTAATCTTTATTAATAGTTTTCCTCCATAACTGTTTGGGAAGAATACTTTAATCTCACAAAGAGAAGAAATCCATGATAAGAGTTATCAAAATAAGTGTTTACACAGATATCAGCCAAATATGTAGAAAATCACACATTCTCCTAATTCACTAGTTACCTTCAGTGTGTACATTTACACTGTGGGCAGCATGCTCCCTTACACTCCTGAGCCAAATTAGATTCTATCTGTTGAAGGTATACTTTTGAGAAGCCTTTACATTTGTAAGGTAAATAAAAACACAAACTTAACCACTGAGAAGTTAACCACAGTGGCTGTCTGCCTCCATTCACTATTGGTGTGCCAATTGTCTTCCTTTGTACTTCTTACAGATACTTATTTGTTCTGGCATAGTACATCATCAATCAGACACATTTTTATTTAACTGATAAAGTGTCATGTTTTATGGAATCATAGTTTTTGAACTTGTCAAAATCTGTTAGAATGTGGAAAAGGTATGTTCAAAGTGATTCCACATACAATGATATAAGTGTAATTACAGTTCATTAAACATTTAACATAGAAGAATAAACTAAACACAAACTCATGTTTAAGTTTGGATGAGACTCCATATATATTCAAAGGAGATATTATGCATCCATATTTATCATTTAATTAGGAAGAACAAAGATTCTGGAGGGGAAATGCCCAGAGTTGGAACTGTACTGTGCCATGAGTAAGCTGGGAACATCATAGACTCCATCTAATGCAGCACTTCTCTGTGCCATAAGCTAATGTCTTTCTATCTCACTGGAGTGGGAGCATTAAATGAGATCATGGAAGAGAAGTGTGGAAAGCAGCAAGGACACACGAGAAATAGCTGACCCCAGGGTAACTTGTAGTTTGTGTGGCTACTGCTGTCTAGCACCTACTTCACATTTCTCAAAAAAACATATTTCCTCCTGATTTCACTGGATATAGAATTGACTAGAAGTTTCCCTTTTGATGTATTTTTTATTACCAAAAACTTTCTGAATTAAATTCTCTCATATTCCTGATCCTAAACTCTGAATTTAATCTTTAGTTAATGATATAGGGTTACTGTTTATATTCTTATGCCATTGATCACCATCACAGTAGGGAAGAGGACAGGCTACATTTTTTTTTTCTGGCTCTAAAACATTCAGAGTCTAAGAGGCTCACACAAACACCAGACGAGTTGTTGTTTCTAGTGTTGCTTCTATTTCGTAAGAGATAAGGTTGTTATTATTTCGAGTTAGATTAATATACAATTTTGATGTCATGTCGCACTCATTTATTTATCAGAAAGTCTCTCAGGCTGTCGTCTAATCAACTCCTCTCACCTTCTCAGCTAACTTACTGATGCACATTAAGTCAAAACAAAGATAAGTAAAGAACTCAGCCAGAACAAAGATGAGCATGTGAGTGAAATACAAAATACTGTATTTTCAGGGTTGGTTTTTTTTTTTTTTTTTTTTTTTTTTTTGTTCTTCCTCTTCTTCTTTTTCTCCTCCTCCTCCTCCTTCTTCTTCCTCTTCCTTGTCTTCTTCTTTTTTCAGAGGATTTAGAATTACAACATAAGAATCACTCTCCTTTGCAATATGCCAAAGGGCAAGACACCCAGCAGAGAACCTTCCACTGTCACGCAAGACATATCCCCACTACGATAGTGGAAACATCCCAGGGACTTTGTTCAACGCGAGTCCTTCTCACTAGAGCCTCCCTTGCAAGAAGACAGATCACTGGAAAATTGTTTTCTGGTTTTTAAATATTTAAAGAAAAGCAGAACTTCTACTTTCCATTGTATATAAGAATTACTTCTTGAGATGTCTCCATAAATGTAGGCCTTAGCATTAAAAGCTTTTAATTTGACTGGGAATGAATCATGAGATAACAAATGTCTTCACATACCACAAGAACACATTTTTCATAAAAGAGAATGTCCCTGCACATATCCTGAAAATATATTTTCCTTAAACAAAACACAAAATTTCTCAAGGAAATGGGATAGAAACATTTTTCTTCCAAAAGCATTCAAGCTAAATAAAATTAATATGATTTTTTCTATAATATATCACTTTATGGCAGATTTCCCCATAAAACAAAAAGAAATTATTATCTCTTTAAATATCAGACTGAACTCAGTTCTAATACCAGGCCAAACTGAGATCTTGTAATGCTCATGAGGAGTCAGGATGGAGAGACTCTTTCGGAGAGCTCCTTTGAAACCAGAGACCAACAGTAGGGTTACAGTGGATGTGAAGAAGGGTACTAGCAAAGTTCCTTACTGAGAGTTCACAAAATGTCTTGGTGATGATAAAGCCAAGTAAGTCTACTGGAGTGGTACTCAACACATATGCAGCATTTGCATGCAAATTGGCCATCTCATGCCAACAATCTTAATTTGAAGTTTTGATGAGACATAAATCAGAGTTCAGTAAGCCAGAAACGGAATACTATATATCAAACACAGAAGTTCTACAATGTCAGGCAACACATGGGCTATCTTTCTTATCTGAATCCCTTGAATGAAGCTTCTGGTACTGGGAGATGTGGAGGAAATTGTTCGTTTAGCTAAGTATCCAGTTTCTGCAGAAGAGACTTCCCATGTTATTATCAAGTGCCTGTTTGGTTACCCAGCTCTCCATATTCTGCACACTCTCCTCCAATCTTGCATGGACCAATTCCCATCTCTGGCACAGTCCATGAGAATGGATAAGATGACTCAGCATCACAGTGATCAATACATATGTATCCTGAGAAGAATCTTTAAAAATACATAACTGAGAAAATGTAGATCCTTCCATTACCTCAGCAGTGTCACTTTGGATTGATTATTGTGACAAATGATTTACTGAATCTTAATCTCTTAAGAATATCCAAGGACATTTATGTCTTTCTCCATCAACTCACTGTTAATTTAAAAAATATTTTTTGATGTTGGTAAATATTTATGTAGTGTCTCATTTACTAGAGATTGGCCTATAGCTACCAGAAGCTTCTAGCATATAACAAATTGTCCTGAAAATTTCAGGAAACATTCAACATAGTGTCTAGATTTGTATCCTTACAAAATGCCTAGGGTTAGCATGGCCAAACAGTCAGTTATTGAGTCTAGGAGTCTGGCTGTCCCATTCTAATCCATCCTGGATAGATTTGGCAGTGTCCATTGTAGAAGTATTTTTGCTCTGAAACATCAATAGAAGTAATGCAGTCCCTTATACTTGGTTACAACTTCTACATCAGGTGCAGAAAGTCAAGGACTCAACCTTGGCTCAACCCTTGGTTGTCACTGATATTGGGACTAGGTCAAAAGAGTACTGGGACACTGGCATTATTTCTTCCCACTGAAACTGACCTCTTTCCCAGTCTCTTCTGCCATCCCACTGCAAAGTTACAAAATGTAGATATTCCCCTATTCCACGGTGAAGGATTCACACCAACAGCAAATATCTACAGCTCACTACCATGGAGTCTTACCATATCTCGCCAAATGGCATCTTGGACACTAAATAGAGTGTCATTTCATGAACAAGTCCAGTGGGTCTACCCATTCAGAATATTCAGACACCTGTTCTTTCTTCTTCTGATTCATGTCACAGGTTAAATCAAAGGAGCTACAGTGAAATAGGAATGCTAGAAGGGGACGGGATTTTCTTCCACATCTCAAGTACAATACAGCTGGGTTTTAATGGCATCCACTTAAGCTATACTGCCAAGGGCTAGACTTATTCCTTGCCTGCCTCTTTCCATGCATATTAACACCCAGATGAACTTAAGTCAAGGAAAACAACACTGACAAAGAAGAAGCAATGGTGGAGGTTCTGGACATAGTTGCCAGTGAATAAAATAATTGGGGCACTCATTCTTTCTGTCCAGTTTTACCTATTCTTCCTAAGTGAATCTTACTTAATAATGCATTCTAAACTTCCACTCCTTCCTTACTATCTGTAGAAGGGTCCAAGGAGACACACCTAATCCATAACCCATTTCTGTTTGTCTTCAAATGAAAGTTCACACTTCAGCAGATGGCCCCTACAACTGGAAAGTACAAAAATACTCACTTGTTTAGCCTTTGTCTTTGAGATTGTATCAGAAATGGGTTTCTTTCTTTCCTTTACTGCAGTTTTAGAAAATAATTCTTCAAATTCATGACAATCTATGGATGGCTCTTCGATCTTTTCCCAAATAAGTGAAGGACTTGAATCTCTAAAATCAAGCAAAAGAACAATAAACAGGCCATTCAAAGTCCTATAGCATGAAGAGCAAAAACAGAGAGGATGAAGAAAAGGAGGGGGAAAGGAAACACAAGAAGAAAGATAAGGAAGGAAATGTCTTATCAACTTGATTAAAAAGTTAAAATGTCATGTATATGAATGAGACATTTGTCTAGCAATTATTTTCCAAGTCATTTATTTATCAAGTCATTTCATGAAAATATCAAAGAAAAGTCTCTCTCAGAATGGGCTAGGGGAACAAGGAATGCTTGATTTCTTATATCCTAATTTGACTTAGCCTAGTAGGTTATTTGAGGATTAACACAAAATAAAAGCAAAAACAAACAAAACCAAAAGAACAAACCAAAAAAAGAAAAATGTATTTCTGAGGCCTGGTAAGGTAGCATACACCTATAATTCCAGCTAAAGAGGCAGAGGCAGGTGAATCTCTCCATGAATCTAAGGCCATCTTGGGCTGCACAGCAAATTCTAGGCAGAGCCAGGACTGGATTGTGAGAGCCTATCTCAAAAATTAATTAACTGATTGATTAATTAATGCATGCATAATGTGTACATGTGTTCATGCCTGCATGTATATATGTGTGTATATATGTGTATGTGTACATTTCTAGAGCTGGGGAGATGGCTCAGAAGTTGAGCATTCTTACTGTCCTCGCACATAAATCTGAGCTCAATTCCCAGCACCCACATGAGGCAACTAACAACCATCTGGATCTTTAGCCCCGGCAGATTTAACACCTTCTTGTAGCTTCCAAATATATATATATATATATATATTTGTGTGTGTGTGTGTGTACTATGCATACATACATACATACTTACAAATAAAGAATTTAAAAAGTCAATCATATATATATATATATATACACATATATATATATATGAAAAAGCTCTCTATATGTACATTGCCACCCAACTGCCCACTATCATTTTCCTTCTCAATACCTACATGTTTGTGCAATGCCATTAAGAAAGAATAAACATCATTTAAAAAAAAGCGAAATAATGGAACAAAGCATCATGACCTGGAGAAAAAGAGTTTGACTACAGTTTAGAAAGATTCATTAATGTCTGTAAGTGGTAAGACACTCAGGCAGAGAATGGACTGGAAAAAGGAATCAGGGATCTCAGTGTATCCTCTCTTGGATGGATTTAGTGAAGAGAAAAGCAATATAAAAAATGCAAAGAAATGCTATTCCTAAATGCATGTCACTCTGATCAATTACATCAAACAATTATGATCAATCAGAATAAAAAGAGCCAATGCCACTTAAAGTGTGTGTTTTTACACCTTCCCCCCTTAATAATGAAGCCTCACATTGTCTCCTTGAGACTGAGGAACAAATTATGTGTGGACAGGCAGTTTGCAAGCTGAACACTTAGTGAAAAGGTCTTAGTTCATAATGGTCATTGACAATCTTGACCATGTGACTGTGATTTGCCCTTGTTTCTTTAGAAGTGCCAGAGTATTCTCAAAGTTACTTTATACACAAAGTTACTTTTGATGTATGATATTTCTTTAGAAAGAGTTCTCTTTAGAAAGAGAATCATAATGAAAGTTTGTACCTCTTAAATGTATAGAACTCATCCTGGAGAGCTGGTTTGCCTATGGATTTGATTTACATTTTTAAGCCATTGGGCAAATATAGAAATTTAAATAGTCAAAGCAAAGAGTGTAAACTAATTTTGTAACAAATATGTCTGCTTCTCTGCTCTGGCTACTTTTGCAGATAAGCCTTGTTTTAGGTGGTTGAGTATAGAGAGCAGTTAAATACTCTAACTACAGGCAAAAATACTTATGCTAAGAAAAATAGACCACAAGCTTAAAACAAATAACTCTATAAATGGATATAATGTACATCTCAGTCAGAGCTGTACACATGTCATTTTTATGTTCTTTGATACTATAGAAGAAAAGTCTACAATGTTAAATAAATTGCTTCAGGAAACACTGGAAGTCAAAATCTTACAAAAGTCTTATAGGTGTACTTAAAATCCATTAAATTCTACTTCTGTAACAAGGTTCTACAGTAAGGGATAAGCTTGCTTTGGGGTTACCTTTTACTATGGAGTTGAATTCTTGTCCAATAAAGAGGCTTCATTGGCCGGCAAGGCTCAATTGGCTGTTTCCTAGCCCCTCTGTCCTGATTCATCCCCAATCCAAATATGCCAGTTGGCAATGGAGGAAAAAGAAATCCACACACTTGCGGTGCTGGTAAAGTGCTACTCCCAACTTGGGAAGAGAGTGAAGGCCCTGAGCCAGGCAAAAGAGGGGGTTGAGGGATGCCTGCCCCAGGGGGAGGTGGGGCTGGGGGAACCCCCATACCTGGTAGAGGAGGAGGTGGAGGAATAGCAACTCCAGGTAGGGGAGGAGGAGGGGGTATGCCCACTCCAGGAAGAGGAGGGGGAGGAGGTATGCCCACTCCAGGAAGAGGAGGGGGAGGGGGTATGCCCACTCCAGGAAGTGGAGGAGGAGGGGGTATGCCCACTCCAGGAAGTGGAGGGGGAGGGGGTATGCCCACTCCAGGAAGAGGAGGGGGAGGGGGTATGCCCACTCCAGGAAGTGGAGGGGGAGGAGGTATTCCTACTCCAGGAAGTGGAGGGGGAGGAGGTATTCCTACTCCAGGAAGTGGAGGGGGAGGAGGTATTCCTACTCCAGGAAGTGGAGGGGGAGGGGGTATTCCCACTCCAGGAAGTGGAGGGGGAGGAGGTATTCCCACTCCAGGGAGAGGAGGGGGAGGGGCTATGCCCACTCCAGGAAGTGGAGGGGGAGGGGGTATTTCCACTCCAGGAAGTGGAGGGGGAGGGGGTATTCCCACTCCAGGGAGAGGAGGGGGAGGGGGTATTCCCACTCCAGGGAGAGGAGGGGGAGGGGGTATTCCCAGTCCAGGGAGAGGAGGTGGGGGAGGGGCTGGCAGCATTTCTGTTCCCTGTAGACTGGTAGGTTGTGGGGCTGTTGTACTGGGCAGAGCAGGCACTGTTATGTCAGAGAGACAGGGAGGTGGGGGAATTGCCATGCCCAGGCCAGGCATGAAGCTGGAGGGCTCTGTACAAGGCAGAGGTGGTGCAGGTGGAATATTACAGCTGTTTTCAGAGGAGAAAACAGAATGTTCATGACTGGTTTCCAACTCAGTATGCAGAGAAGGGTGGGGGTGCTGCCCTTGACCATCAGGAGGCAGTGGGAGTTGTGGTGCACTCTGCAGGCCTGGTTGGGCATCAAGCTGTACGGATATTCTCCTTGGAGACACAATCAAAGAAATCTCTGAACAGAATTTTGTCTGAGGTCCAGAGGGTGAGGGTAGAACAGCTGACTCTCCACTTTGAACTACAGGTGGACATGGGGAACCTTCTGGAAGTGCTTTTAGAGTTGCCAATGTCAGGATGCCACCCTCTTCTGTGGGGGAAGTTTGTATTGACTTTGCCTGAAGAGTTCTCGGAGGCTGTGCAACCTTTCCATGCAATCTGAGACCATCCAGACCAACTTCTTCAGAGGCTGTGAATCCATTCTCAAGGCCTGGAAGACCCCTGGGCCCCTCCAAGTCTAGGGCTGGATATTGCTTTTCTAGCTCAGCTATTTTCGTCCTCAGATCCTCAATGGTCTGTTCCAGTTGCTGAATTACAGTTGCCTGCCCTTCAGACTTCACATTGAAAACTTCCTGAGAGACAAGGACAGGCACAGTTAGTAAGAAAGTGGGGAAAAAAAAATCCAAATCTCTAGAGAAGAATAGAAAATTCAACAAAGTCACACTGGGACTGCCTCTCCAGAAAGACCCTGTCACAGACTGAAAATTCCATGGGGACCCTCTTTCCCACCCTTGGATTTTAAAGTGGTATATACATCCTCCATAATAAGGTCCTTGTTTGTGTCATCTCCATACAACATCACTGAGAATGGGCAGCTGTGATGGTTAGGTGTAAATGTCAACTTGCCACACCTAGAATCAGCTGGGATGAGACTGTTAATGAAACATCCATATCAAGTTAGCCTGTAGGCATGTCAATGGGGGGCTGCCTTGATTACCTTCACTGAGGTGGGATGCAAATACCCACTGCAAATACCCACTCTGACTGGGCTCTGAACTGCACATAAATGAAGACAGCTGGCTGAGCAGAAGCAAGCAGCACACATGCATTCATTCATGTTTCTCTTAACTAGGGATGTGTCCTGACTCAGTGACTGACTGCAATTCAGAATTATAAAACACATAAATCCTCTCCTCTGATGACTTGCTTTTGGTCAGGGTGCTTTATCACTACAATGAAATAAAACTAGAATAGTACCCAAGAACAGGGAAGAACATTCCACAAGACAAATGTTTGCCTTCCTGACTGTGAATTGGAGCTACTAGGATATTTTCTAGAGACTTTACAAGCAATTCTGAATTTTAAAGGCAAGAACTAACTTTTAAAAGTGGCCAAAGTCGCTGGACGGTGGTGGTGCACACCTTTAATCCCTGCACTCGGGAGGGAGGCAGAGGCAGGTGGATCTCTGTGAGTTCGAGTCCAGCCTGGTCTACAAAAGCGAGTTCCAGGACAGGCTCCAAAGCCACAGAGAAACCCTGTCTTGAAAAACCAAAAGTTGTCAAAGCCTCCAATAAGTATATGTGAAGTATTGTTGATGAAATAAAACTCTATGGAGGTATACACTGTGAGTGCATGTCATAATCCTGATGTCACATTCACTACAATTTTAATATTTTATTCAAAGCATTTCAATAGGTAATCACTGATGGCTCTCCAGAAGTTATAGACACTTTAAATGGGTACGATTTTGAGGGTTGCATATGTTTTATGTAAACGTAGGCACACAAACCCTTACATCATGAGTTTTCAACAACATTCATACAAAAGACCAAAGTATTAATATATAAAAGTGGTGTCATATATTTTTAAGTAGTCCATGGCAAAAGAAATATCTATTACAGACAGTTCAGTTTCCCACTTTATCAATGTACCAATTCTCATACAATAATTATGATGCTATTAAGCATATGTAACCAAAACACAAAACTCTACAGCTCAAGCCCATCTTAACAAGTCTTTATTGTCCGGCTTTTTCATGTGACACTGGATTACTTAAATGTGTAGATCATCTCCATTTTCCTAGCATATGGGTAAAAGTTACTTCTAAATACTGATCAGTATTTCTCAAGTTATCTTGGGATATAGCTGTACTTCTTAACTCTTCCACCAATGGATATAACTTATCATTGAATCTGACAACCCGAGTTGGATTGCCAGAACCCACAGGCTAGAAGAGGAAACCTACTCCTGACAATTGTCCTCTGCCCTCCACAAGCACACTGTGACTCCCATGTGCCCATACACATAAAATAAACAAAGAAATGAAAAAGTGAAAGTGTAAGTTCACCGAAGAATGAAATGCAAGAAGTAAATTACAGAAGAGATTTCCCAAACCCAGTTCTTAAATCTTATTAACTAAGCTGATTCATTTTCATCACCAATTTAAATACAACAAAACTAGTATAAAATTAGAGACATCTAGAAAAATAAAGTGAAAGGAGAAAATGATTATGTCATAATGGCTTCACACTTCACACAAAGATTTATAGCCCCACATTCACAGACCATCTCCTCAAAACACAAGCCAAAAGCTAGTGGCAGCAGGAGTTATAGTAGAGGCAACAGGGGATATTTGGAGATTTTAAAATTCCAAATTACAAAGCCAATCAGCAAAATAGTCAAGTGCACATGGTGAATGATACAAGACAAACACTGCTGTAAAGGTTTGCCTTGATATGACTGCAGCCATGTTGTATCAAAACATCATGATTACTCCTAAATAGCATCCATTAGTCATCCCTCAAGAGTTTCCCAGCACTCTGTAAACAGACAGGGACTTCGGAGTGGTATGTGGAACTTTACGACTGGGCCCTAGTGCCAGGAATGTCCCTGACATTGATATTAGTGTGAAATAAACCAGGTGTGCTTTGACTTGGAAGAAGCCACTTTTGACTTCACCAACATATACAACTTTACTTCTGACTGTAATGGAGGGGATTTGTTGCTGTCGCTGCTGCCCAGGCCCACACTTCTGCATGAGTATCTAATAAATTGTGATCCTCAAGCTGTCTCCTCCTTCCATGCCACAGCATCCTGAGGCCAGCTCTCACACTGGGACTGGACTGCTCAGAACACTCAGTTGAGTGAAATCTACCCTACACAATGTTTTAACTATTGGCTCACCCAACCAACAGCTTTCTTCTTCTGTTTGTAGAAATGGGAAGAATATGAAATTTACAGATTACCTCGTAGCTGTGTTTGACATTTTATACAAATTCATGGGGAGATTGAGAAGTTAAAAATGGAGAGAGCCATCCTGAGTACGGCAGTGGGGATATGAAAACTTGAAGCTTCTCTGGAACAAGATTATAATTTGCACTCTAATTTGTAACTGTCACCCCAAAGGTTTCAGATTTCCAGGTAGGTTAAGAATCAAAACCCAAGCCAAGCCAAGCCAGGGAGTGGTGGTGCAAGCCTTGCAGGTCTTTAATCCCAGCACTCGGGAGGCAAAAGCAGGCAGATCTCTGTGAGTTCAAGACCAGCCTGGTCTACAAGAGCTAGATCCAGGACAGCCTCCAAAGCCACAGAGAAACCCTGTCTCAAAAAACCAAAAAAAAAAAAAAAAAAAAAAAAAAAAAAAAAAAGAAAGAAAGAAAGAAAAAAGAATTAAAAGCCAAAATGTTCATTTTAGAGGGACAGCCTTTTCCACTAAAACATCTTATTACTTATTAAGCAGTGATATGTCTTGTGTTCACTTTATCAGCAACAATGCCCAACTGACAGAAAATATACCAATATTTCAGATTTAATTGTGTGCATGGCGGGGCAGTGGTACCTGTTCCAAAAGAGCAAAATTTAAAAGGTAAGTTTGTTTGGGGCTGGAGCTCAGTGGCAGACTCCTTGCCAGGCATGCATAAAGCCTTATCATAACAAGGGGGCATATAAATATTATATTTAAAACTATTTTTTAGTAAAAACTTTTGGGTAAATAAATACATGACCCTATGCTACATGTTACATGATTCAAAGATTCCCCATTCACTTTCCCTGATGCTAAGAAATGCTACAGCTTCTGAAAGATGGACAATGCGCTTGTATTGAGTGGTCAAAACACCATGAGATCATTGATAAGCTAACCCTGGCTGAGGTCATATTCTAGTTATTTATCAATTACAGTTTAGAGCACAGGGGATAGTGAGCTGTACTGTATGAGAAAGGGGGAGGACTGAAGGCTGAGCCAAATACTGTATTAAATTTACTCATTTACTTGGTGATACTAGGCACTGAACCTAGGCACTAAAGCTAGGGCCTCATGCATGCTATATCACGCAGTAAACCCTTGCTGGATCCATTTGTCCTCCGTTTTGAGGCAGGGTCTCACTATGCTTCCCAGATGGACTTTGAATTTTCTCTGCAATCCAGTCTTTGAATCTGTAATTCCTCTGCTTCAGCCTTTGAGTAGCTGAGATTACAGGCTTATAACACCAGACCTACCAATATACTAATAAGCATTATATTTTTATGCCTTTTATTGATTTTTAAATAAATAATTACAACACAAATAATAAAGAAGTTGAGAAAATAAGGAACTGATAATATAGAAATATACACATTCTCCAAGCTTCAAATGTTTTCAAGTATGTAACATAGTAAGAAATAGAACTAAGATACGGCAGAGGAAAAAGTGATAGGAGAATAAAATTCCAAAACTAAATCTATAACAAATATGTTAATTAGCTACAAAGTGCCAGGCAGTGCAGAGTTAAAGATTCTTGAAGGTATTAATAATCATACTACAAGAGATGGAATGTTTTTACAGATAACTTTTGTATATATAGATAAGTTTTTAGATAAGGAAAAAGGGAGAAAATTTAGGATGAGAGACTTGCCTACTTCTTGCATTATTTCTTCTTCATAGAAAAAAAAAATTTCCCAGAATTTGCATTCCCTTTTTGACAATTAAATAGTGGAAGTAACAGTCTCCATTTTCCATCCAGGAAGCAGAGTAATTAAGATAATCTCAAACCTTAACTGACTATCTAAAGTAAGAAAGACAAACTATCCAGGCGCCTTTGTAGAGTAGCCAAATGCATATAAGATTTTCAGATCTCAACTTAGCTGAGTCATCAAAGAATTTTATCTGGTCTTGCTTATCCAGGACTATCAGTCAAGGGCTGCCTGGCTCCTGCTGAGTATTCACAGCGTCCATGACAACAGTTCCTATTGTGTTCTTAGAGAAGGCTGCATTGCTTGTCAATAGTAACAGTTGATTTCTCTATGGGTTATCTTTTTTTGCTGTTGTTCAGGAATTTACATGGTAAATATAGGTCATTATCAACAAAAAGGGCTGACTATCTTCTGGCCATGTAAGCAAACATTCTATGCTCAAGGCCCACATGAAGTGAAGTTCTGCGGGCCACCCACTGACAAAGCCACAAGGTAATCTCTAAAAGACTGCCAGACACTCTGTGGTCCAGGAAAGGTCCTCATATTAGGAGCCTGTTCCCCTGTGTCCAGTGCCTGGAACTTAATCTTCCTTCTCTTGCGGTACTAAAGGATATATCCGATTCTCCAGGAATTTGACATTGGAGAAATGCACCTCAGCATTGGAGAAATGCTCTCAGCATTTCCAGACTTGTGCAACAGTTCATCCAATACTCGTGGCAATGGTGATTAAGAAATTACATCACTCTCTACAAGGAAGGACAAGTATAGTTGTGGAAGTGGCAGCTTTATAAAGAATTTATAGAATACCTATATCCTTGTAGAAAGGTTAAGGTAAACCTGAATTAAATCATATAAAAAACAATGCATTTATATATGACCAATTCTGAGACTATCTATATTTTAAAAAAAATAGTGTTTCAAATCCCCAAATTATCAAGAGCAGCAGAAGCTGCCCTCCTATTTGGCCTAACAATTCTACACAATCACATAGCAAAATTTTTTCTATTCCTGTATAATCTTATACGTGGGTGGTGACAGTTACTTCTTTTAAATTGTTTGAACACTTGAATATCACAAAATACAAAATGCCCTTGAAAGAATAAAATGTTCATCAAAAACATGTTCCCAAGTGCAAGATAATATGATTCCCAGAAAAGAACCCATTACTGTAACACTAAGGTTACAACTGTCAAAAAAGAAGCCAAGATACACTCAAGCGAGCTCTTGCTGAAAAGCTAATGGGCTCATCTTTAAAACTTTATTATGTTATGAAAGCGGGGTGCTTTCAGAGCCTGGAATATAAAAACTGCTCACTGGTAAGTTAATACTAGATTGATTTTTTTTTGTAAATATAGATATGAGACATGAGTTCATTGCCAGCCTCATTCAGATTTATAAGTTCTGTTGCATTTAAGCCACTTCACTGGCAAACGAGGACACTACACATATCTACAAAAGAGGATGTATACTATTCAGTGAAAAGATAAAATTCTATCTCTCATGTTTTGAATTCTAAAACACCCCAGGGTTCTGAAGCAAGCCAATGGCATTCCAGATCTACAATAACCTAATGTATGCTAGACCAGATCTCACAGAAAATAAATCCAGACTTTAAACAGGTAGAATTACTTACAACATTAAAACACAATTTCAAATCTTAGTGGAACTTTCAAAAAGGGGGAAATGCTAGGACATGTGAAAAATTGTAAATGACTTATCTAGGGTATTTTAAAGTTGAACTTATTATAGAAACCGAGAGCTTCACAGAGTTCAAACAACAACTATGGGGGTGGTGGGAGGTATTACAGAGGCCAGAAGAGAATATTGATGCCTTTCTCTATTCTTCTCTGCATTCCTCACTTCAGACAAGATCTCTCAATGAGACTGGAGAACACCATTTTTTTCAGTTATACTGGTGGGCTTCAAACCCCAACAATCAACCTCTCTCTGCCCACCACTTAGTACTGGGATTATGGGTAGATTCTGCCAGCCACATACAGCTTTCTATGTGGGTGTTGGGTTTCAAAACTTGGGTCCTCAATCTGTGTAGAAAAGTTCCTCCACTGAAGCATCTCCCTGGCCCCGCCAACCTTTCTAACAAAATGAATCATGAGTTGTTAAAAATTATAATGTACCTAACCAAAATATTAATCTGGTAAAGTTTCTGGTACATAAATGAGGCGTTAGAAATAATAACTGGCTAACTGGCCATATTATATTTAGCATAATAGATGATCAATAAACTGATGTAAAGGCTACAAGAATCACTGATAAGGAACCCTGGTAGAAGAAATTATATATTTGGGAAAGAGTTAAAGGAACCAGAAACCAAATCAACAGAAGAAGGCAATCTTTTGCTTTCATCCCCATGCCTTTGGTATTTTCATCCAGCTACTGAGATAATGTTCTTGCAGACTGCCAGACTATACTCTGAGAGTGCATGGCTACCCTTACCCAGACAGTACCAGGAAGAAAAGTATTGTAGGCAGTGTGCCTTTCTTTCACAATCTATGGATGGGCAGTAACATCTCCTAAGCACTGACTCCCCTTGCACTAACACCCAGCTATTGTCAATGGCCATGAAAATAAAGCTTAGGGGAAATCAAATACAAGGGATCCAGTTCATTAGTTCATGGTGCAGTGTTCCTCACACACTGCCATGCAAACGGAACTGCTCTCCCAGTGTTGCTCATGTCCTTACTGGAAACACTGTGGCCTTAAACCTGCCTGTTCCAAGTATTCAATACTCTTACTCATTCATGTCTTTCTTTCTCCATAAAATCCTCTCCTCTCTTGGCTAAAACAATTTCAAATTCCACCTTCTCATTTTTCCCCCTCTAGTCCCTTCTCTGGTTTTGTTTTTGGTTTTTGATTATTTGTTTATTTTGGTTTGGTTTTTGTTTGTTTGTTTGCTTTCCTTTTGGTATGGGCAAGGATAGGTATTTACCTTTGGACAACTTAGTTGGAAATGAATACTCAAAGCAATTGTTTTCTAAATCCCCAGTCTCTCTTCTCCTGTGGTGACTTCTAGTTCTTCCTTCTTATTGTTGTTTCACTGCTATCTTGTGGCTGCTTCGTTCTTGCTATTTAATGACCCTGCCTCTGTCTAAAATCTTAACTATCTCATCCTCCAACAAAATAGCATGTCCTAAGAGCTTTGAACCAGATAATGGCTGAGCTACTCTCTCTTACAATGAATGTTCCTCAGAACCACCAGGAGCTTGTTAAACCATGGCCTGCTGTCCCCATCCCTAGGGTTAGCAATTCACTTGCATTTCTAATCAGTCCCCAATTGATGCCATTGTTGCTTAGACTAATTTGCACCCAGCACAGTTACCACCCCCAGCACCCTGGTCACTGGTTATGACTTCTACTGCATCATATAATATTTTAGCTGAGACCCTTATCAACTCAGAACTGGACTCCTGACGAGGTCTACTGTTCCTCTCTGGATCAGTCCTAGGTTCCTTTGCCAGGCAGTTTATTTCCTTGTTGATAACTTTTGGCCTCTGCTTGCTGAGAACACGTTAATTTCCCACAAGGCTCATAAGGTCTTTAATGTTCTGTGTGATGAAGATAGCCCATGTCATAGTTGAGATATGAATCTCCCGCATCCTGAAAGGGTCATGTGTACAATGTGTGGTCTAATTCATAGGGGCACTGAAGAGTGACTAGATTTATGAGGGTGCCACCTTCGTCAAAGGATTAATTGATTAATGAGTCCCTAACTTTGGGAAGCTGAGTCTGGTTGGAAGAAGTAGGTCACTGGCTGGGTGTCTCTGAAGGCAATCTCACACCCACTACTTAGCCTGTTTGGTAGGCTTTGTCTCCTGTCCACCACGAATTGAGACACCTTCCGCCATTGCGCACTGTTACTCTGTGATACTCTGTCTCACCAACCTAGGTCTAGAAGCAACGCAGACAAAGACTTTGACCTTGAGGCTGAAACCACAAATCAACACAAGCCTGTCCTCCTTACACTGTGACAAACATTCTGACCTACTGCAGAGGGATACTGTGAAGATTAAATAAGATTCAATCAACCTGTGTTCTTCAAACTTGTCATAAGTGAAGTCTATGAAAATCCTCAATCAATGCTGAGTCCCCACTCTTCAGGAAAATACAGGGTTGAATTCCAGCAAGCCTGGGGTCACATTTAATCACATGACCATGTACAATCTTTTTTTTTTTTTTTTTTTTTTTGGAACATGTATATTAAAGACCTATTGTTGATTCATTGACACTGAATTGATAGCCCATGACACTCTAGCCTGTGCCAGAACAAAGCCCAGCACATAGTCTCTCACTAGGTCCACCAAGGCCTTCTGACACTTGGGAACACTAATAGCATTTTAACACTAAGTGTCAAACCATTTCAAACAGTGAAATCTCCAAGGAAATACCACAAAAAAATGTGAAAGGCGGGGCACAAAATAGACCATGTAGAGCATGCTTGCTTACAGATCTCCTTTGTTTAAACTTACCTGGGAAAACACACACTTCAGAGAGCAGGGTTTTTAGCCACACTGTACAAGGTTACATATAACCACCAATGCACCACAGAAACTAAGCACCACAATCAGTTTTAGCCAGTAAGTGGGATTGCAAATACACAATCCATAAATAAGGAGTGGTGTAGCTCAATTCCTGAGTTACATCCTCAATATTGATAGAAAATAAGAACACAATAGAAAGTATTGCTCTGATGCATCAACAACTAACAATCTGAGTGTTGGCTATGTGCCTTAAGATCTTCAAATCACCTTTCACAAACTAATATGCTTAAAATATTCAAATCCCCTCAGACAAGAAAGATTTTACAGGTGCCCATTTTAACAGGTGATGAAACTAAGGCACTGAATAAAATACTTTTCTCAGAGGAGACTAACAAATGCCATACTCACTTCAATAACTAACATTTCACTAGCAATTTGACTTAAGGTCTATTATGGTTACAATTTGTACCTACACAAGTCACAAACAGGAAATGTTACCCCCAAAGTAACTGAAACAAAACACTTCAATAAATGGCCTTTGAGGTAAATAGGACTTGCTGATGTCACTAGGGTGCGGTGTGTTAGTGGCTTTATGGAAAAAAGAAATCTAGGCTAGATTTTTGGTCTCTCACCATGTTTTGCTGGCCCCTGTTTTCATACATAAGAAGGCCCTTGAGACACGTCAGTGCTACCCTCTTGGATATTCTAGCCTCCATTCCTGAGAATTAAACAAACCTCCAACTTTTACACACTATCCAACCCCTGGCCTTCAGTTTTCTGAAGCAAGAGAAAACAAACTAAAACAAGTCCTAACAAAGATCCTCTCTTGACCAAACTGTAACCAGCTTCCTCTGCAGCTTCAACCTTGTTTTAAAAACACTTGAACAAACACTAATATTTCTCAAGGCCACATCCTTAGAGTGAGCGTATGCTCTCCGTTAATGTGACTGTGGGAGAAAACCCAAGATGGCCAGCATCTTTTATCTGTTTCAGAAGCAGCTAAAGATAAGGCTCTGAGATGAGACAGAATCTAGGCTCATATAGAGAACATAAGGTCACTTTCAGTGAAGACCCATTGTCATGTTCACTCCCTGACTCTCCCAAGCCGTTTCTCATCTCCTTCTTGTTCCTCCTTCATTGGTTTAAATATTCATCTCTGTACAACCCAAAGCTGCCTTCAATTCACAGCAGAATTTCTCCACACTGAAGTAGCAAGGACCGACTAAAATCTGTCCCTAGCATCATAGTCAGTATCTGCCTTTGCTTCCCTCTGACTGTTTTCCACCTAATACTAGGAAACTTGCATTTGTGTTCAGAACAAGCACATATCCTCTGTGAGTGAATTCTGTAAGTGCCCGAGACTCGCCCTTTGTTCTGTCTCATTGGTATGGTCCTCATATATTTATTCATTCATCACACATTTCTCTGGGTTCTCTCAATCTGTCAGGCTCTGTGCTAGATACTGGAGAGACAAAAGAAAAGTACAAATAGTATTATTCTTAAGGCTCTCAATCCCTGTACATAAATCCAATGACAGAGGCATGGGCACAGTAGGATAGTGTGAGCATTCACCAAGGGCTCTAACAAATGGGGCTTTTGACACCCAGTGTCTAAGAGGAAGTCAGGACGGAATCACGATCATTTTATAAAAGGTCATATGAGAGCACAGGAGCGATACACAAGGGCAGATATGAAGGATAACAGAGTCTTCAAGGAAATGATGATTGCCTCCTAGACCAAGCTAAGTCTGTAGGAAAGACAGGGAGAGATAAGGCCAAGACAGCGATGGCAGGAAGTAGACCCTTTATGTCAAACTCACAGGCCTGATACTTTTTAGAGACACCAATGAGCAGTGCTTGAATAAGTCGAAGCAGATACCAGGAGTAAACAAATTTGTGTTTTCACAAAGATAACTCTGGGACAACGTGCAGGAGGAGATTAGAAGGGGTCAAGACTGGAAGTAAGGAGGTCCACCAGGAGACTGTGGCTGTAACCCAGATAACAATGGGCTGTGGGCTCAGTCATGTCCAGTTACATGCAGTGAACTAGAGGCCAAAGACAAAGGTCATGTTACCATCAGAAGATAAAAGCTGCCCATCGAGCCAACTGGACATAGCAACTCTAATGTCAAGTTCACTTCCACTTAGGGATCTCTACTTTCTGCTCCCCTGTGGGATGCTCTTCTTCCCACACTACTACAAATTAAGTTGATGAAGAACTCACCTTTTTAAGAAACTATTTATTATAGTCTCTCCACAATGTTTTTAGTTTTTTAATTACTCCAATAGTCTATAACATATATTTAATATCTTGGCAGTTACACTGTGCCTTCTAAGTTGGTTTACAGATAATATGGAAAACATACAGCACTATAACTACATTCATTGGCTGCTTCTTTGTTTCTGTTTTTAGAGTTTTTTTTTAGTTTTTTAAAAATACATAATATTTTTATTTTTTTTAAATTGAAATGCAACAACCACTTTATTAAACCAGCATAATTCCTAACTGCATTCTAAATATTTGTCCTTATATACCCACAGATAAGTGTAGGTCTCACCCCTCATTCAAGAAACATCTCCTCAAAACAATTGGAAATCATCATAGAAAACCATGACCAATCAAATGCAGAGAACGAGTGACTTAGTGGTACCCAGCAACAAATGATATGTCTACAGCACAACTCCTGCAACTAAGGCTCAAGGATCACAGCAGAAGAGGGGTCAGAAGGATTAGAAGAGCCAGAGGGTCAGAGAGTTTAGGTGAGAATTCATCTAGAAATAACAGAGAAGATACACCCAGAGAAGATACTCGTCTGCATGGCTGCCTAATCAAGACCCAAAAAGGACACCATAGAACAGAACATGTTTGATTATGGGAAGAATCCTTTAATAAGCAAGGGGGTCTCCTTGGTTAATATTCTATCAGATTCGCTCCCTGAATAGCAGTCTTTCTCTCCTTAGCAACACTGTGTAGCATGAACTGGCTTTACACCACCTAAAACTTAACAGAACAGGCTCTTAGTTTCATTTTAGCCCTTTCTGCTCTAGAGTGAAACAAAAGTACTGTGTGGCATCCATTTCTTTCCCACCACGCTAAACACACACTCTTACTGCTTCCCAGAGATTTACTGCTTTTCATTTTTTAGAACCAAGACAAGAGTCGGGCCTGGTGAAATCCACCTTTAATCTCAGCACTTGGAGGGCAGTGGCCAGCGGATCTCTGTGTGTTCGCGGCCAGCCTGATCTGCAGAGTGAGTTCTGGACTAGACAGAGGTACACTGTGAGACCATGCCTCAAAGCAACAACAAAAACCTGAAATGAGTGTCTCCTCATTTTCGGATGTTAGAACACTTACACCATTCCCCAGTCTCCTTTGAGTTTTCATAAAACAAAAATGTTCTTTCCAGAAGGGTTCTGTCTTCCTTGCTGCATGGCATGATAAACATGGTCTTCAAGGGTTACCAGTTTAGTGCCTGCATCTCCACCACTCAGTATCTGTGCTTCTCGCCCACCCTGGCCACCTTGCCCCTCCTGAGACCCACACTGTCTAAACACTGCCACGCATTGATTGAGCAAATGAAATGATCATAAACTGAGTTGGGCCTGAAGGATGCCTGACCTACACTTCCTGAATTACTTCCCCTCTCCTTTAGACCTTTCTTACACTGGTTTCATTTTGGTTATTTATTCACCTTTGGTACTATTACTGACCACCTTATGAAGTCATCATTAACAAATATTAACTGGTAGGGACCCAAGTTTTAATTGCCTAACATTATTAATTTTATCAAAATCTACAGTTGTTTTGTTTTTTAATTAGAATTCCATTCAAACCACCAATTTACATTAGAAAGCAGTTGAGAGCTATAGGAAGATGCTGCAAAATAAAAATTCTGTTTGAAACTTCAAAAGCAAAAAAAAAAAAAAAATGGGTGCACACACCTGTGCACACATGCACAAACACACACAGGCACATGCACACACACACACACACACACACACACACACTCAAAATCTTTTAAAAACCAACTGGGTGACAATGGGGTAAAACATGCTATATACCCAATTAGTAAGTTAAAGGAAAAGATTTTAGAGAAAATGGTTGGTATTTATGTATTTCTATGTTACAGGGTATAAAAGGGTTTTCCATTTATACTGTAGCTTAAATACCACAGGATGTGTGTTAAAGGTGAGAAGTTCCATTTTAATTTTATGGCACAATTCCTTAGACAACACAATGTCTTGAGAGCATCTTACAAACTTAAAGTCATCAGAACCTGAAGAAAGCAATTATATCTTTTTAAAAGACCCCTGGTTTCTGTAAGGCTCTCAACAGATGCACTGAAAAAGTGACCATGTCCACCTCTTTGCTCATGAGTGCCCACTGTTCTTTCTTGAAGACCCTGACACTCTGAATGCACAGCAGACAGCATGCAAATCCTCGTACTACAAAGGCGCTTCCATGGTCACGTGATGTTTCTAGGGATGCTGGACACTCATAATTATTAATTATGGGCAGAGTGACACTCATTCATTCAATAAATTCCAAAGAGTTTCAGCAGAGAGAACAGGTGCCTGATGCACATGTGAGGAAGGCACTAGTGGCCTGGCTAAGCAGTCCTGAACATCTACTAATCCAACCACAGAATAATACAGGCAGCAGAGGATGGGCCAGCAAACCACCCCTGATCATCATACACACACACACACACACACACACACACACACACACACACACAAGCATGCACAGACACAGATACACACACACACACACACACAAAAGCATGCACAGACACAGATACACACACACACACACACACACACACACACACACACACACACACACACACGTACATGAGCACCTGGACGAAACCAACCTGGAGTATTCTTTTCCCAGTGGCAGTGGCAATTTACAAAGGTGCAGAGCTGCCCTCCAGTGACCAAGATGCAAACTGCAAAGGGCTTCATTGGCAGAAACCATTAAGTTCCCCACACCCAACCAACTAAACAGTAAAATTAATACCACACATTGAAGTTATAGTAAAACTTGTAAAGAAAGAAACAAATCTATTTGGAGATATACAAAAGGTATAGTTTAAAAATAATATAACTCTTAAAATGAGCGTCTCATTTCATTCATCCAATGGTTTTCCAATGAGATGGTACAAAACAGTCACCTGGAAATTACCCACATAAAAGTAGAATTTTTCACCATAGGATATGTGAGAAATAAACACCTACGCTCAAATTTTTATTTACTGATATGGCTTTTGGAGTTTTAGCAGAGTTGCTTTCATCACCTCCAAACATCATTTTATCAGTAAAAGGGGGAAAACATGGTAGCTATTTTAAAGTGTAACTATAAGGACTATATAGGTCAAAGAACGTTTACATAAGAACTGAACTCAGTGCTCTGCAAAGAGCAGCAAATGCTGGTAACCACTGAACCATCTATCTGGCTCAAGGCAATAGTTTTTGTTGTTTTGTGTTTGTTGTTACTGGTTTTACTATTCCATTTTCATAATTATAGCTTTTGATCTCTGGTCAGAATAAATTAGTCATTGCAGCTACTTAAATAACGACAGGCTGGTGTCATCAGTCATGTCTAGTGCACCTCAGTCGGTACAGTCTCCCCTCTGATACAAGCAACAAGAACTAAGAGAAAGCTGGAGAGGTTATTGTGACTCAGTCCCTAACAGTGGCTTTAATCTGAACAGTAAAAGCTCATCTAGCTGGTGTGTTGTAGAGAACACCGAGACTGACAACTCTAAGCAAACCTCATAGCTTGACCTCACTTCCAAGAGGACACTTTCATGTAACAATAAACGTATGTTTACAACAGAACGCAGTCTTTACTTTGAAGCATTCTCAAATGTCAGCAATTCTCAAGTTCAGAGGGGAGAACACCATGTCCTACATAATCTACCTAGGCCCTTATCCACTATCCAAAAACCAACACAGGTTTAGAGTTTGAGTAAGACCCCTCTCACCTTCCATAGACCAGACTCAGTAGACCAGAACCAATCTCCCTCCTGTTGGCTTACAGTGAAGACTAGCTTATTTTCTAATGTAGTGTAAAATCAGTGTCAAAGGCAGAGTTGGGAGTAACTATAAATAGACTCAACAGCTCCTTGCATATCCAGAAGAGCAACTGCCATCCACAGTCAGGGTTCTATGAAATGTTTCCTTTTTGTATATATGTGTGTATATGTGTGCTTGCATAAGTGTCAGAGCATGTTTGTGTATGTGTATGGGGGCCATAAGTCAATATCCAAAGACTTCCTTAATCATTCTCCATTTTTGCAAGGTCTCTTGATGAAGCTAGAATTCACCGATTTGACTATGCCAGTGAGTATTTAGGCTTCCCTGACTGCCTCCACAGCATGGGGATTACAGACATGGGTCATAATAGATACAAGTGCCTAAAAAGATGTCATCAAATATATCATCTTCTAAAGCAATTTAAGAGTCTTGGAGGGTTCACTCGAGAACACAGCCATTACCACCTATGTATAAAGCCCTTGCTTCCATCCATATGGTAGTAGAAATATGTCTTATTAGATATGAATGTCCATGCCAAAATGATTTTAAAGAGTCCCCCTGGGACTGTACTTAGATATGTCACAGTACAGACATTTCCTGAGGTGGCCTGAAGTTCCTGTTGGAGACAGCAAATGCCAGGACCAACAACATCATTGGAAATTGAATGATATAGGTCTGCAAAGCTTGTACTTGGTTCATTCATCTTGAAGGATGAATGGAATTGCAAAATATAAATTAAAAGGAGCTTTTCCTTTTGCCTGATAGGGTTCCCTTGCAAGTTAAGACTCAGACAACCCAGCCATCTGTGTAGACAGGAACATCAATCACACATCTATTGCTGTTTTAAGGCAAATAATGGAAATAGGATTTGCCATCCTATCAGGCTTTCTTACCTGCTGGACACCATTTGAACATTTTTTCGGGCTTTCCAAAATAGAAGATTGAGGTTCTGGATTGGAAAGGAAGCAGACAGTCAATACCTTAAAGAACAAAATTTCTTATTCTCTCAGTTACACTTGACATATATTTTTCACAGTAAGTACCAAAAATTCCCAGTCTTTTTTTCCTGTTCTATTAGCACATGATGAGAATATGATTCCTTTTCAGTATAATAAACACATGATGAGGCATGCTTGTGTCATTAGCTATTTCACACATAGGAGTAGCCCCCATGCAATGTTCTGCATACCAGCCTTAATTATCTTTCCCAATTTTTTTTATTTTCCCCAAAAGTCCCTTGTTTACGAATGTCAATTGTGTTAGTCACTTAGTGAAAATTCATACATGATGAGACCACCTCTGTCTTGAAGCAAGGGAATTTTTTCCCTTTTTTTATATTTAAATTTGAAACAAGCTTGTTTTACATGTCAATCCCAGTTCCCTCCTCTCCCATCCTCCCCTATCACAGCCAACAAACCCCAGCCCATCCCCCTTCTGCTCCCCAGGGAAGGTGATACCTTCCATAGGGGATCTTCAAAGTCTGTCATATTATCTGGAGCAGGGCCTAGGCCCTCCCCCATGTGTCGAGGCTGAGAGAGTATCCCTCTATGTGGAATGGGCTCCCAAAGTCCATTCATATACTAGGGACAAATACTGATCCACAACCAGAGGCCCCATAGACTGCCCAGTTCTCCTAACTGACACCCACATTCAGGGGGTCCAGGTCAGTCCTGGGCTGGTTTCCTGACTGTCAGACTGGGATTAGCCAATACAGAAGAATTCAATTCTGCCTTCAGTGAAGGATAACAAATACTGCCACCTAGAGGCATGGATAAGAAGGGGTTCTGGAGAGATTCAGTGTTGTTATTTGAGATGACAAATCCATCATAGTGGAAACACATTAGGGTAAGTAGATATTTTTGTTGTTGTTGTTGTTAAGATAGTGGGAAGTGCCCTTCTATGTGAAAATGTAAGAATATAAAAACAAAAAATAAATCATCCATCCTCTACAGTTTAGAGATTAGTAGCCCCTTCAGTGGCAAGATGAGTGCTAGATTTTAAATCTTTTGTCTATTAAAGACCGGGGTATATAGTAGACACTGAAAATGAGGTAGAGAGTAACTGTCCATAAGTGTCATAACTGATGCACACAACATTAGTGTTTAAAGAACATGATGTACCCTGAAACAGCATTGAAAGCTTTCTTTGTACACAGATGAACAGCATGACCCAACATGGACTTGCTGGATCATCTGCCCATGCTTCCTAATCTCTGTAACATCCCGTATTCCCAATAGCTAACTATGCTCCTACACCCGTGGCCATCTTCCACAGGGTATCCAAGCCCTCATGGGCAATTACCTACACCCATAATACTCTTCTTTCCTTATACCTGAAAAGTCACCAATTCTTAAGTTACTTGGTCCCTTCTCTGAGAATTTTGCTCAGGCCTGCAGGCAGACTTTTCTTTCCCACCCACCAGTTCCAAATAACCACCACAGAGACTTAATATTAATTATAAATGCTTGGCTGATAGCTCAGGCTTTTTACTAAGCAGCTCTTACTACTTAAACTAACCCATTTCTATTCATCTGCATTCTGCCAAATGCCGTTACCTCCTTTCATCTGGTACCTCTGTGAACTCTATTATAACTGTACCTTCATATCTCCCTAAGACTCTCTGATCCCCAGCCCTTACTTGCTCATCACTAAATTCCATAGTTCATCTCTTTGCTTCTTATCTATTACTCCATGTTATCTTTGGAGTCATGAAGGCTCCCTGAATACTTATGTCTTCAAGGCTTTGACTTCAAGCTGGTGGTGTTATTGGGAGGCCAGGAGAACTTTAGAAGATGAGGCATCGTTGTCACTTTGAGCATCCTTTAAAGGAAATAATAGGATTCTATCATCACCCTTCTCTGAACCCCAGTTCATCATGGATCCCTCACACCAATGGCCTTCTTGACTGCAGATCCAAAATCATGGGACCAAGTTGCCACAAATAGAAACCTCTGAAATCAACCAAAATCACTTATTTTTCTTTCTGTAACTGGATTTTATCATGAGCTTTTTATAATAATGAAAAACTAAGTAACCACTCCACCATAGCATACATTCCATGGAAGCAGGTACTTTTGTCAAATGTCCTCCTGTGATACAAACAAAATAGTGTTTGCTGACAGTGTTTAAAACTGTTACAGAATGAATATAAGAATGAAAACAAATCAAACACTGTATCGAGCCAAGAAATAGTGCTACCATGAAACAAAGATGGGTAACTGTATTAGGGAGGAGTAATGAATTTTTAGAAGGGAGTATAAATATGCCTCCTATCTACTTATTTTCTGAACTTCAGCTAAGATTGTATCTTTAAAACTAAAAATCAGAGGATAACATGGAATAGTCACTTGCCAACCTGTGCCAGAGTGTGCTAGAATATTAACATGTGGCTTTAAAATGCAACCATTGTCCCAGACAACACTATTTCATCAGGCTAATCAAAAAGCATATTCTCCTTTTGTTGAAACTGACACTAGTGTTATCTCCACTTGAACAGAGATCTTTTGTTTGAAAGCTAATCAACAGTTAATAAAGCAAACCCCAAATCTGCTTCTATCCCTCCCACTTCCTCCAAACAGAGAACCATAGACAAGTCCTAGCATAGAGGACAGGAAGGGAAGTATCTTTTCTTCTTCTGCTGCTTACTTAAATATTACAGTAAGAGCAAATAGATCTCCTACTTAAACTCTAGGGTTTGTCTTATTTTGTTTGTTTGTTATTAACATTAGACATGCACACAAAGATTCTTAGCTTTTTTTTTTTCTCCCTGCAGTTTTTGAACTGGTAAACTGTCCACAAAAGCTAGCTTACAGGCTCAGGTGAGCATGTTGACAAATATGTTCAGAAGAATAATATAATAAAATAAACTGTTTATTAGAGCCATTATCAACCAGATATTGTGAGCCCTATACTAAAATCCTCAGCTTCCCTCCATCTCATTCCATAGGTACCCAGATTGGGTTAATTTTCCCTTTGTCTCCATCCTTTTTATTGATCTCTTTTGTAGAAAGCCTGTGTTCAAACAGCAAAGAAAAATTCACATCTCAAAACACCCTGCAAAGTCACAAGCTAGCGACACAAATGCAAAGTAGAAATAAACTAACTCCACTGTGAAATCAAGTGAAAATAAATGAAGACTAAGATCAACATGCAGTATAGATATGGAGAAGGAAAATACTAGACTAGAAGAGAGAAGGAGATACTGGAAGGAAATGAGTGAAAAGAACCACAAATAACAAAAGTACTGTGCCGTGAGTAAGAAATTTTGTCATGCAAGAAGTAAATGGTTGGCTTGTGAGTGACAGCTCAAGATCCACCTGGGCAGGTGGATTTGAGAAGGCAGCTTAGTTCTATCCTATACTGAGCTTCCTCGATACACATGACTGTCCCTTGTATAAAGCAATACACCTGTTATTAACTTTTCCTTAACCTAGGACCCAAAGTCTTTTTTTCCAAATCCCTTTCAACCAGCTCTGAGACTGGAAGGGCCTCCATCATATATCAGAATGGTTAAAGAGTCTATACAATGAAGACACTTTGAGGGCACATCGAAAACTGCCACCTCTACTATCCCTTTGAAATGTCCCCCCACCCCCCAAAAACTAGACCATTTTGGTTTAAAAACAACCATAAAGCATAGAGGGGGAAATAATATCCTTGAAAAGTCTTTTGATGTTCTGTATTTTTAAAATAACCTCACAAAACTCTAACCATAGTCTAAAGTTCTTGGGTTCCTGCAAACGCAATTTGATGTGGTCTGTTGTTTGTTCTTGTGTTTTAGGGACAGGACTTCACTATATGACACAGGCTAACTGCAAAGTCATGAACCAACTGTTTCCATTTCCCAAGAGTGGGATCACAGGTGTGAATAACTATCCCTGAACACTGGAAAGAGAAGACAGAAAGATCATCAGCATGTGTCTCTCTACTAAAAATGGAAAGAAAATTAAATCACAGTCCAAAAGTACATCAAGTAGATATCCTCAAGAAATTTACACTGTAAGCATGTACCCAGAGTTGAAATTTCTTGGATTATCAATCTTTCTTACTGAAACACATCAACATGGTTCAAATCTAGTTTATTTAAGAGATAGGTTTCATTGAACATAATTTAAATTGCATGCACTATGACTGTAGTCTCATATATAGTAGATGCTTTTAATTCTATTATAGTATACCTCTGACCGCCAAAAAATGGAGGGAGGGCTTAAAATGTTCGAATGGGCTTATCCAAATGTTCGTTTGATTCTTTGATAATGGGATCATCTCATCACTGCCAACAGAAGACATTCACACTCAGGACCCAGATGACTAAAGGGAAAATAAAGGACACACTCCTGCCCCACCCTCACACCAGCACACCCCAACACTAATAGTCAGAAACACAATCCATCCTTCTATTCCCAGATTGTGTGACAAGTTCAAGGAGACAGAGTACAATACCTCATCCTTGGTACTCCAGCATGAGCTTCTTAGCTAAACAGTGTCAAAACATTTTGACTAAAGTGAGAAATGGGCCTGTGATACCACATTGTAGTACACCATACAACATCTCTCGAGATTTATTGCTGTTTTTATTTATGTGTGTATGCATATAGCTGGTTTTGTAAATGCCACATGTGTGCTGGCATCCATGAAGGACAGAGAAGGGTGTTAGGACCCATGAACCTTGTGTTTATGGGTGGTTGTGAGCTGTTGAATAGTAAATTTAGGAAGAGCAGCAAGTAACCTTGACCACTTAGCCATCTCTCCAGACCTTCAAAATTCTTCTTAGGGACCATAAGAGACACACCATATAGATATTAGAGGCTAGAAAATGTGTGCTTCCCTAAGCAACTGTAGCTTTCAATCTCATGACAGTTGAAGATGATACACAATGGCTCATGGTCCCTTTTCCACTTGGAAATTAAGGAATAAATTTCCATCTACTTTAAAACATTGCATATTCTTCTGAAATACGCTGAAGTGAGCTAACCTAACTCAGATTCACTTTATTACTTCATCTTAAGTTCTTTTCATTTGATCCATCTCCCTTTGTGATCCTTTTGTGCATCTTAGATATTCATAAGCTGTTAAAATGTTTTCTTAAATAAATATAATTCATTCAACCAGAAAATAAACATTGTTGAAAGATATCCCTAGGAAAAGTTTCTATTAGATTTCTCACTCGATACAGCACACACACACAAACACACTCATAAATACAAACACACACACGTTTTTGTTTGTTTTTCATTCCTCTAGGATTCTCTGTGTCCGTACAGCTTCTTTAAGTCAGACTTTTATTTGTTGTTTTGGAATGGAATGATGAAAGACTTAAGTGAAGTGAGGATACACAATCACTTCCTTACAAGTACTCATTTCTCTTCTGTCCACTATGAAGATAAACTTTCAGCTGATTAATTTTGGATTATGTGTAAACCAATTAAATGACCATCTAGGTGGGTTTTTTGTTTGTTTGTTTATTTTTGTTTGGTATTTCAAGACCAGGTTTCTCTTTAGCTTTTGTAAGGCTGTTTTGGAAATCATAGACCAGACTGGCCTTGAACTCACAGAGATCTGCCTGCCTTTGTCTCCAGATTACTGGGATTAAAGGCATGCTCCACCCCTCATGGCTGTTTTATTTATTTTGTTTTGTTTTTATTAATTTCTCATTAGCTAGCACACAAAATAATGGGTTTCATTAATATACTTTTGTGCAGATACATGTACATTTACATTTATGTATACACACACACATACACACACACACACATACACACATACGCACATCACTGTTTTACTCTTGTGTCCTACTTTACAATTCCTACTAAGGGATCCATTCACCATAGTTTCCCTTCTACACTCAACCTGTGTGTGCACAAGTGTGTATGCACACACACAATACACACACACACACATTTTGCATGAAAAAAATATTATATTTGCTTTCCCCTCACCATTAACCAGTATTGTCTCCCATCAATGGTATCTCATTTAAACAGCTCTTTCCACTTACTTTAATGTCCCCTATTGCATGTACATTTATTATAGACATTAAATGTAGAGTCCAGCTGGGTCGTGGTGGCTCGAACTTTTAATCCCAACACTCAGGAGGCAGAAGCAGGATGATCTCTGTGAGTTCAAGGCCAGTCTGGGTACAAAGTGAGTTCCAGGACAGCCAAGCCTACACAGAGAAACCCGGTCTTAAACAAACAAACAAACAAACAAAAAACAGAAAAAAATTGATTCCACATAGGAGTGAAATTATGTAATACTTGTGTTTAGTCTAGATTATGCTTACCATGATTTCAACCATTCACTCTGAAAGATATAATTGCTTCAATTCATTCCCGCCACAGTATACTATGTTCCTTTCCTCCCTACAGCCTCACTACCATTTATTAATTCTTGTTTTCACAAAAATAGCCATTTTACTTGGGATGAAATTGATTATTGTACAAAATTTCTCTTGCAGCTGATTTCCAGTTTTATATAATAATCTGATAGCATGAAATAAATTGTTTTGATTATTTTTATTTGTTAAGATTTAGATTTTGTATACTAAAATATGGGAGACAATAAATAAAATTTCATGAGATTCTAAGAATAATTTGTATTCTTCAGTTTTTAGACAAATTCTTTAGATATCTATTAAGTCCTTCTGATTTATGTATAATGTATCTCTTTGTTGGTGTTTCCCTAGTCCATCACTGGGTGTTAAAGTAAAACACTATTATTGTAAAGGGTCCTACTTGACCCTTTAGTGATTCTTCTATGAAATTAAGTGTGCCAAAGCTTACAATTTATAATTGTTCATTTTACTGATGTGTGGTTACCCCCATCATCTGTGTCTTACTATGGCCTCAAGTCTGCTTCATCTGACATGAGTACAACTACTGTTTCTTTTCAGCTTACACAATTTTGGAAACAAATTCCAATCCTGTTAACTTCCAGTTTGTATCTTTGCAAGTGAAGTTTGCTTCTATCTACAACAGCAACAACAACAAAAATAGCTGGAGTTCGGCCTTTAATCCAATCATATCTCTGTGTCTTTTAACTGAAAATCTAACTGGAGAACTGAGACCATTTTTATTTATTATTGAGAGGGTTTGCTGCTTCTCCTAACTGCACTGGTTATTTTACTGTTTTATTTTAATGTTTGTTCTTTTCTCTCTACTTCCTCACATTAGAGGTTTGATGCTTAACTGAGTTAGATAAATATGATTCTTTCTTATTTCTCTTTTGCTCATCTGCTTACTTTTACAATCTATTATTTCCTGCATGCTTACAATTAAGGCCATCTCTCTTTATCCTCTCCATGCAGAATCCCTTTATGTATCTTCTGCAATGCTGGATTAGTAGCCACAAATTGTATTTATTTGTACATATCTTATAAGATTTCTACTTTTCCATTGATTTTAAAAGGCAACTTTGTGAGGTATAATAATCTTGGTTGACAGCTATTTCCTTCCAGGGTATTGAATTCTTTTCTAAGTTTTAGTTATTCGAATGGGTATGTCTTTGTTACTTGGACATTTTGTCTTACAGTTTGTAATGGTGTTTCTTTGTTCTCTGACCATAGAATTTACCTAGAAATATGTTACAGTGAGGTTCCTTTTCAGTCATGTCTATGTAGGGTCCTAAATTCTTTCTTGTGCTTGGGTATCCACTTCTTTTCCCTAGGTTTGGGGCATTTCTCCTACAATGTCACTAAGTCTGTTGGTCTGAATCTCATCTCCTTCTGATGTTTCATGACATTTTAGTTTTGTGTCCTCAACATTTCCTAGAGTTCCAGAAAGTTGCCCTGGTTCCTATTGCTCTTTATTCTTTGTTGATGTTGGAATGTTGCATTTCCATGACCTTGCCTTGACTCCTACATTCTTTCGTCTGACTGATCTAGTCTTTTGTGATACATTCCACTGTGGTCTTTGTTTGTTGAAATTTCACTTCCTATTGTTTTCTTTGTTGTTGTTATGTTAATCTCAATGTCCTTATTGAATGTCTAAGTTACATTCTTAACCATCTTTTACATTATAAGCATCCTTATCCAGGCCCTAGACAGATTTCTCTCTGGATTTTTAAGTTTGTTGATTTTTATAAGGAGATCTTTGAATTGTGTGTTTGAGATTTCAACCATTTCATATCTTTAGACTCAGTAACTGAGGAAGCATTATAATCTTCTGGAAATATGTTGCCTTGATTTTTTTCTTTATGCTTCTTGGGTTTCTGTGTTGGTATAGATACCTCTTCCAACTTTATTAAAAGTCCTGTCAGTAGCTTTCTCTTCAGGGCTTACTCCCCCAGTGCCATAGAGATATGAAAAAGTAAACTACTTTAACAGTTACAACACCAAACCAAATAGGATCTTTAAAGACATTTTAAAATGATGAAAGCTAATGACTGATTACAGAATTGATGACAATAGGATAGAATATTAGCAAAAAGAAAAATATTCAAATAAGCTGTGGAGGAAAAATTAAAAGTAATACAAAGGGGACTTGAGAAAGGCAAGACAAGATGTGAGGTTGCCTTCCTAACAATACTCCCTCTACAACAGGAGTTGGTCATACCATACACTTCTTTTTCCAGCTAGAACTAATGCTTCCATGATGCCTTCTGAATACTTCGCATGGTCAGTTTATACACTGCGGGCCTATCCTCAGAGACAATGTCAACAGTATAAGGAGAAAGAAAGCAAAAAGAACAAATGGAACCTGGCTTTTCACTGGTGAGGAAAATGTCACGTTTCAGCTTGGCCTCAGCACTAAAAATTCATATAAAGAAGTATTGATGTTTCAGTGAATATATGAAGATTGGAAGAATCTTGTTTATAAAAAGTGACTATAGAAATATTAAACTCATGAGAAAATCAGAAGAGGCAGAAGCACAAATCTGAATCAATTGGACCTGTGAATTAATAGTCCCTTTTTAAAGAGGTAGGAAAAAAATCCCCCATTAAAAAAAGTTTTGAAAAAAAAAAAAATAGTTGGACCTGAAAGATTTCCTTCTTCAAAAAGTAAACAAGCTTTGAAGTGGTCACATGTTGCATTTAGCAATTTAAATCATGATGTCACTACACAATAGTAGGTAATGATCAGTCAGGTATATGTAAGTAGTATAGAACTAATGATAGTCATACTATTAAAACTCACAATTGACATAAAACATCGGTCTATTAGTGTAAGACCCTCAGAATGAGGAGTCTCCCAGTTTTGGTCGGTACCCCCAAGAACTCAATGGCCAGTCCAGTTGATGCAACATGCAAGAGGCTTTAATGAACAGGAAACATTTGCGCAAACGGGCCCCCTCAGCACGCAGGCTACAGAAAAGCGTCATTCTCCAGGCACAGGCGTTTTTAAAGGCAAAACCCACAAGCTTAGGGAGGGGGTGAGACCCTCTGTCCATTGAGTACATGACCCTTTGAGGCTGGATGGTCTCCCAGTTAGGGTCAGCAGACCTTAGGACCTCGGGGTGTGCTAATTAATCTTGTCTGGGCAAACCAGGGTTGCAGCTATCTCTTTGTTTCTTAAGGACCCTATTTACTACCTGCAGACTCACTGAAAGGAGGGGCAGTGTGAATTCTTGGATTCCTGCTATCTTAGAACCAGTGGTTAGCAAATTCCACCCGGCATTCCAATTATTTGGGCTTCATTTCATTTCTTTGCTAGTTTAAGTCTTTCATTAGTTTTCTGTGTTGTTGGCATCACAAGAGAAGAGGAGGTGGTATGGTTCCCTGGACATGAAAATGTTCCTTGTGTTTTTCCAAATGAATGCCACGGCATGAGAGTGGAAGAGCAACATTAGTGTTCTTTAGACAAAGGAACACTCCTGCCACTGGGACAGAGAGCAGATCAACAGGAGCAAAACAGGTTGGTGGTTTAAATTCCTATCTACTTACCTCCATCTTCTTCTTCATGAATGCACAGTTTAAAAGGAGAAAAGGTAATGTATTAAAAATTACTTGCTCAGGCATTTTGTAAACTATGTTAATCTGCAAAGAAAAAAGCCAAGTCATCATCTCCCTCTTCTGGCCCCACTGCCATCCTCATCAAACTAAAATTCAGGTGACCACAATCAATTCATTCTCAGCTAAGTGCTCCTTCAATAACCTAATGATTTCTACTTCTTTTAAAGTATCCCAAAATATTACAGAATAGTGTTATCACTTCTGCCAGAGAAGTTGAAAAATATACAGTAGGGGGCATCAAAATATTATGGCAACCAATGATGCAAATGCAGGAAAGGATAGAAACCATTGTTCCAAGGGCTCTCAATGAAACTGCTTGAAACTGTTGCATTTGTACCTACAAATTTCAGCCAATAGCATTTTAGACCAAAGACAGTTTGTATATAATGGGATCAAAATCTTTACTCCAGGCCTTTCTTTTTCGCAACCAACAATGTCTATATTTGCATGTTGGATTTTCAGGCACTATCATGTTCAAACTCTCTGCAGATTTTTAGGTGTGGAAGTCTACCTGGACCCTTGATCAACCACTGCCAATGAGTATTGTAGTAAATAGAATCTTACTTACATGAAACTGTTTTCTACATTCTCTTACTCACTTGTGTTTGTTTTTTTATTCTATTGGATTATATGCCAACTAGTGAATACTAAACAGTTTCTCCAAAACACAGGGCATTCCCAAAGGGGAAATGTGGGGTGCTTGAAAGAATAAATGATAAAATACATTTGCCAAGAAACTGAAATTAAAAACAAGAGGATAGAAACTCCACGCAAAAGTGGGGCCAGAAGCCTGGCAAACCATTAACAGAGTCACTGTTGGTTTTAAAGGAAAGTCATGAGGAAGATAATAACAAGAAATAACTTTAATGATAGTTATAACAATATGGCCAAGCACTTCCATTGACTCAGCACACTAATGTTTCACATGAACTCATGTACTCCTAATCATGCTACAAAGTAGATGCTATTTTCATTACCATTTCATAGACGAGGAAATGAAAACAGCAGTTTGGACATTTGCCTAACATCAGAAAGCTTATGCACTGCAGAACCCAAGACACATAGTTTTATATTTTGCCCTTGCACAACAAGCCAACATTAAGCTCCTTTGGCCATCTTTCACTGAGACAGTGGAGGTCGTCAAGTTCTAAGCTTTGAAACCCACAGTATCACTTATGAAAATCCAGTGTGGGGAAATCTGTGGCAAGGAAAAATTCTGTTCTATTTAGTCTTCGCTTCTATATCAGCAGATATGCTCAGTCCACCAGGAGAACCTGGATTCTATTAAGAAATCATCATGCTAATGATTTTCTCCAAATAACAGTGAGGCCAGTCTCATATTATCTTCCCAGTCAATAGCACAAAGTAGTTTAAGACAACAATAGGAAAAGAAAGAAAGTCATTTTTTCAGGGAAAAAAAAAAGATTACATTGGAATATTCTATCATTATTTTAAAGTGACATTTAAGCAAATTTACATCTCTATTTTCCTTTCCCAGTTATCTCTATAGGTAAAGAAAACAATGCTTCTTTAAGCAAAGAAATTCAGAGATAATGGAGAAAAATGTCCCCCACGGGTCTCTTAGCCCAAACATGATATAGAGTTTCAACTTAGTGGTGGGTGAGTGTCTATAGACAATGGTTCTCAAACTTCAGTAAATGCAGAAATTACTGGAGAGTCCCAGTATATCTACTACCCCTCTACATTCTAGTCCTGCAGTTTTGAACACAGCCATAGAACTTCCAGGGTCCCAGGCTTCCCATTGATTTTAAGGGTTGCCTGAAGGAGATGATGATGATGATGATGATGATGATGATGATGATGATAAATACCCACTAGAGACTAAATACTTACTACCCAGCAAATGTTTACAATTACACATTAATCACATGAACTTTCAAAGCTGGCTTTCCCATATCCTACCTGTGTCTACATCCTTGGGACTGTGCTCTTCATCAGGAAGGCTGGATGGTGGCCACATGGATGGTTCTCTCCTGGGAAACTGCCCTTCACTGTAATCCATGGAGTGCGTGGGTTGACTAACTGCAGCCCAGGTGTAAAGTTGATCTTGCTATATTTGAAAAGGTGTTAAATGAAAATGTTATCAATCCAATCATGAAAAATAAATGTCTAATTACAAAATGTAAAACATACAGATATGCAGACACTTCTAAAGTACTCAAATAGCATCTTGTCTTGTTCAATATAGAGACATTAAGACACAAGTTCTCTCAAACAGACCTGTGGCCACATGTCCCAACCTATTATTATTATTATTATTATTATTGTTGTTGTTGTTGTTGTTGTTGTTGTTGTTGTAAAACCTAAGTCTTTCTCTTTGGAAGAAGAGATGTTACATGGGTCTTCCAGGAGACACTCCAGATGCAGTTACAATACTTCCTAAAAATGCATCACTAGCCCATCTGAATTATCTCTTCATCTTTGCTGGTTTGAATTTGGCTTGCTTTGGTTTTGGTATTTCAGGCCAGATCACTCTCACTATCTAGCAGGCTGGTATTGAACTCCTAGGTACAAGTGATCCTTTCAGTTCCCCCATCATTTGGAACTACCAGCATGCATCAGTACACTGGGAAGATGTCCCACTAAAACGTGTTTCGCCACTTGTGGAAAAGTCAGAGGGTAATCCATACTTGGACACCACAGGGACAATAACAGCTGCTTATCTTGGGTCTCTGACTAGAAGCTGGAAGAAGGGACATGAAAAAGTAAATGAGCCTGGCAAGAGTAAGATTACATAGGAATCTTATGGCAAAGGAATGTTTTGCCAGCTATGATCAAAATAAAGGGGACAAAATGAGAAGGTTCCTGCGTGTACCTCATGCAGGGGAGAAACTGGGTGGCTCACTTGGAGACCTATAATACCTCAGGACTGATCATCAGGACTTCAGAACAATGCCACTTCCTTTAGAATGCACATGGCTAGTGCGTGCACTAAATTCCCTTGTGCCTTTTTCTTTGCTGGGATACAGTCACTTCCCTATCACGCTCTGATCAGCACTGACTAAAGGGAAGAAAAAGTAATGCAGTCCAAATGAATGTAGATACAATCGTAATCACCAGAGTGAAATTATAAAGGAAATGAGTTTACTCAGATAGATGGTACATCTGTAAAATATATGTAATAGGTTAAGAATCCATAAAATAGTCCAGAGCTAAAAGATGCCTTGTGCCAGGCATGGCACTGCACATCGTTAACCCCAAAATCTGTGAGGCAAAGACAAAAGGCCAGTCTAGTCTACGTAGTTAGTTCCAGGCCAGCCAGTTACACAGCAGAAGGAGAAAACAGACTCCCACAAGTCCCACATCATACCAAGGTATACAGGTGATGAACACACACATATGTATACATGCATACACACACACTAAGAAAATACTCTAAAAAATGAAAACACAATAATAAAGAAAAAAACTATGGAATAGAGTAAAAGCTATAAATGAGAGCAATGAATCTATATCTAAAATGCAGAAAGATCTCAAATGAACAAGCTATCAGTGCATCTCATGAAACTATAACAACTAGAAGCAAACTCAATTGAGAATTAGCAAGAAAAGGCCAAGAATGTATATGAATATTATAGATGTGAATGCATATGACAAATTACATATGTATGTATGTATATATTACATATATATTACATATATGAGCCTGTATACAGAATAAATAAATATAAACCTAGAGGACAATATTCTCACTAAATAGGGCTGGGAAAATTGAATAAGTGTAAGTAGGTAATATAAATGCAAGCTGGAGAGTTGGCTCAGTTGGTAAAAGCCCTTACTGCCAAGCATAAGGACTTTTAGTTTGATCCCCAATAGTTGTATGGAAAAGGGAAGAGCAACCATCAGCAAGCTGTTCTCTGATCTCTACATATGTGCCTTAGTGCAACATGCATGCCCATGCACATACATCAACACACACAAAAATAAATACAAAAATTAAATATATAGTTATATATGTATGTGGATTAGCTAGATGAAAATGATTCTTCAAAAATAAAGCTGACAAACTAATGGTCAAACTAGAAAAGAAAGAGAGCACTCATAAGAAAAATGATGTCTAGAACAGGAAACATAACCGACAGCGTGGACATTACAAAGAATTATTAGATGTTATTGACAATAATAGGCCAAGAACTGTGAAGGGGCAGATAACCCTAAATAACCAATGATGGATCTGGAGAACAAATATGTTTTCCATCAAAGAGAAGCTTAGGACCCCATGACTTCACTCTGAAATCTATCAAATACTTAAAGAACCAATAGATTCTCCATAATTCCTACCAAAAATAAAAAAGCCAAGGATGAGGCAATATTTTCTTGCTCAAATCCAGGATCAGAAAAAACAGATGAGAACATCATTGCAAAGAACACGACATAGTTCAGGACTAAGAAGAGTCTGTGCATAGAAATACAGCTCATGGAGATATGAAGCATATGGACCAAACAGAACGAACAACTGACATTGTTGCTGACAAATGATACAGCAACATTAGGGATTTAGAGGAAAGTTAAGATTGCTCATTCAGGCACTGACTGGGATGAGTACTCTGGGTCAGAGACTTAAAGGGCTTCAAGTAGGTGGATTGGACTTGGGCAGAGAAGGAAGATGATGCTGATGCTGATGACAATGATGATAATGTCTGTGTGCATCCATGTGTGTCTGTGTATATAAGTGCATGCCCACATGTGTACACATGCATGTGGAGACTAGAGGTCAATATCAAGTGACTTCATATACTGCTGTCCATCTTATTTGTTGAGGCAGCATCTTTTTGCAAAGCTGAGACTCACTAATTGGGCTAGATAGCTCTGGGGGAGGGATGCTGTAGCTCTAGGGTTACAGGCACACACAGCCATGCCTACCTTTCCACACAGCTGCATTTTATCCGAATTCAGGTTTATTCAACAAGCAGCCTACTGACTGAGCCCTATGTAAAATAGAAACAAGCCCTGCACATCATGGTACCCTGATCTATTACACGGGTTTGATGAATCATGTCAAACACACAGTAACAGTTCTACTCACTCACTAATTATCCTTATCTTACCTTCAAACAATCCTGATTTGAAGTTTGGGAGTTTTCTACTACAATATTTTGAAAAGAAGTGAAAATAAATCACTATGATTCAGCATAGAGCCATAGCAAAAGCTGGTTTCTTAATGACATTTCAAAGAAGTTATTAACCTAATACCAGTTATAAAGAACATGAAATCCATCCAACAGGTTCCCGACTCCACATACAATTTTACTTCTCAGGAGGAAACCAAACAAACTCTTTTCTGCATAATAACTAAGACATAATAATGTAGGTTATAAACATGTCTATTGCTTCAGAAAATCTTCATCTTTACTGGGGAGCAAAAATGTTTTTTGAATCAATTAAGTCATGTATACTGTTAGGTATTATCTACTGTTTTATAAATTCCTTCTATCACACTAGAAAAAAATATCTAACTCTCATTTTCCACATTTCTATATATATAATCAAAACTGAATGAAATGTTATTATTTCCTTTATTATTATCCTGTTTATGTGTGTGTGAGCATGCACACCTATGTGTTCAGGTTCCTACAGCAGCCAAGCACTGTTGGATCCCTGGAACTGAAGTTATAGGTATCTTTGAGTCATCTGAAGTGGGTGTTAGGAACCAAATTCAGGCTCTATGGTAAAACAATAAGCACCCTTAAGGGCTGAGCCATCTCTCCTGACCCAAGACTAAATGGATTTCAATGGGCTAGATTGGTGTTCATGAGTAGAATGCTTCTCTAGCACTTCCAAAGGAAAAAACTCGTCTTATTGTGAGTATACACCTTATTTTCCTCACGTTTTCCTTGACTGTTACTTAGGCAGTTGCTGTATACATTATTCTCACATATCTCTCTGTCTCTATGATTCCCACTAATCAGCAGATTGATTAAGTCCCAAATTGCTCTTCAAAAATTGTTTTGTCTTTTCTGCAGACACACCCTGAGACAATCCCTGCTTTATAGGAAGCCCGCTCATCACAAATCCTTTGCAACCCCTACCATCCATTCTTTAGTCTTGCAGCTTTGGCCCGATTAACTAAAATCCCTCCCATGAAGCAAAGTCGCTGTCTGCTTCAGAGATGGACAGCAACATTTCAGTCTCCTCCATCATTCCAGAAAAATCTTCCTGATGCAGCATCACCTCCTCCTCCCTCATCCTCTGGAAATGCAACATGGGCAACACAGGAGAAACTGCTTTGCAGGTGCTTACAGCTTTGCACAGGTCATCATTTTTTTTTTTTTTTTTTTTTTTTTTTTTTTTGTATCCTAAAATAAAGTTTTCCAAGTTTAGAGGTGTTTGAAGACAGGTTTTGGCATGCCTCTATATTTCATTCTACATGCATCTCTTTTCAGCTACACACACACTTTTTTCCAAGTCCAATTTTAGTCATTAGTTAAAAGTTAAGGCATCTAATTGGGGTTGATACACCAGTAGCCAGGCAGGCAGTCAGCTTTGAGCTTTATTACTATGTTGTTCATCTTTTGAGAAGATTTTCTTTACTTTTATTTGTATGTTTTTACATGTGTATCTGTGTTTATGTGTGTGCATGTGCCTGCAGAGTTCAGAGGAAGGTGTCAGATCCCATAGGAGGGCTGGAGTTACAGTGACTGTGACTTCTGTGTTACTACCCAAACTTGGGCTGTCTGAAAGAGCAGTGAGCACTCTTAACCACTGAGCCATCTGTCTTTCTAGGCCTCACTTTGAGGGTTTTCAAATGGACTAATTAATTCTAAACTGTTAGTCAAAAATATTAAGAATGTGAGTTATGAAGAATTCTTATATAAACTATTTGCCCATCTAGTGATAGGGAATGTTGTTCTGTATATGTGTATCTTATTGGTTAATGAATAAAACACTGATTGACTGATTGGCCAGACAGGATGTGACATAGCTGGGCAGAAACTTGCCACTGGCTAACCATAGAGGTCTATCTGTACAGACAGGCAGGAAATGACATAGCTGGGCAGAATCAGGATATAAGCAGGGACAAACAGGAAATGGCTCTCTTCTCTGCAGAGACACTGATCAGTCATCATGTAACAGACAAAGAAGTTGCAGGTCCAGCAATCCCCGGTAAGATAAGACCACGTGGAAATAAATGAATTCGTAGTTTGAGTTAATAATTAAGACACAGCTAGCCAATAAGAAGCCCAAACCAACAGCCAACAGTTTAATAACTATTATAGTGTTCGCATATTAATTTGTAGTTGAAGCAGAGGTGAGGCCCTGCAGGGCCAAAAATCCTCATGTTATCATCTAGTCTTCTAAGCTATGATCTTGACCTTGGCTAGGTTAATACCTCACACTCTCAGCAAATCTCCCAGAACAATGCTTTTCGTGGTAGATATGGCACTAGAATTCACTTCCCATTCATCCCAGTGGCTTTGGGCTCTCAGTCTGAGTGCAAAGATTTCTCCATGGTCACCCCAAACCTGGAGCATTCCTTATACCAGATGGAAAGCGGTTTCCATAAAGAACAAAGAAAGGAACCTTTGTATCTGCTACCATAAGTCTTTGTGCTCTCCAAAGATTCTGAAATGGACCTATGATAGCTGGTGTGCACATGAAGACCCTCCCTACAATGGCCAGCTACCCATTCCTGTCCCCCCATCCACTACAGTTGCTCTGCTTCTGCCACCAGGATGGCTCGTGATTTCCTAAATGTACCAAGATCTTCTAGAGACCTGTGCCCTTATATAATAAATATTCCTGGGCAACTGAGATGGCTCAGCTTTTAGGAGTGCTTCCTGTTCATCTAGAAGACATGGGTTTGATTCCCAGAATGCCTGCTGAGTGGCTCACAATCACCTGAAACTCCAGCTCCAGGTGTTCCAATACCCTTGTTTCTACAGGCACTGCACATGGCATACACACACAGAGACACTGACAAAAACACATAGATATTAACTTTTTTGAATCTCAAAAGTTTGCTTTTCTCCCCAAATCAATTTGCTTTTCTACCTTGCTGTGATGGTGAACAATCAGTGTCAAAAGGAAGGGATTCCATGGAAACACACCTCTGAGGAAAATCGGTAATGGAGTTAATTAAGGTGGGGAGCCACAGCCTGAATGCTGACAGCATTATTCCCTGGGGGAGGAAGGTAAGCTGAATAAAAAAAGGTAAAAGCAACCCTAGCACCAGCAGGCACCACTCCCTGCTCCCCAGCTGAGGACAGTACTTCCAGCTGCTTTCACACAACTGCCACTGTGACTTTCCCACCACGATGAGCTATTTCCTCAAGCCCTAATCATCTCAAAGTAACTCCTCCTTGGGTTGCCTTTGTCCGATAGTTTACCATAGTAACCAGAAAAGTACTATCCTCATACGAGCTCCCAGGTGACCTGCGAGTGCAGGTGCAAAGGCTCCTGCTCCTTCCATTTCCCAGTTATGCCACAGAGCATGTCATAGCATCTGCTGTTACTTCACCATGGAAACTGTCTCTCGTCTCCCACCCACTGGAATATAAACTCTCCCAAGACCTGGACCATGCATTATTCTTAAATAGGGAGGCCCTGGAGAAATGCATTTGCACCTTATCCTCTTTGTCTCTTACTTGTTAGCTTGGTCACGATCAATAGAAAGTGCAAGAATCTCAAACCAAGAAGACTTTTGGTTAAAATAGTAGGTTCCATGGGCATGCAGAGCCCTGAGCCAGCTTGAGTAACATAGGGAGAGCATAGCTCATATCATGGACATTGTGTCATACTACCAGAGCCCTGATAGTAAGATGGGGCTCTGTTTCTGAACTCTTGCCTACACTAAAAGAGAGTGGCACACACACACACAGAAACAGGAAAGTTAAACTTAAGGACTGTTTCAGCCCAAACAGGAGAGATAAATTCTCAGGCTGTCTCCATCTTGCTCACAGCGATGTCACAATTTGTAGAAAGGAAGAAACAAAAGCCAGGATGTGCACGTGGAGATGGAACCTTCCTCCAGTTACCAGAAACAATGAATACCAAGGCACCAGAGTTTTTCCCAAGAGTCTCATGCTGACAGAAGGGAAAACATGATTCCCAGGTGCTGTCAGGAAACATGGCAACTGATTTAACCTATTCTATTACTGGTGTCAAGATCTGGGCTTGTGCTCTAAAAGCTCCAGTTAACAGAGACAGTCTTCCTTCTGTCCTCAAGGTTCTTGCAAAAGTGAAGGATATCTCAATGCCTGAAAACAGTTTTCTTAAGCAAACGAAAACACCATCAGAAACAGCATTGGCAGTTTTTGTAAGACTCCGCCCTTCACACTCCTGAGCTGACATTTCTCAAAGGTGTGAGCTGAACCGTGTAGGAAACAGATGTAGAGCTAACTGCTGGGTCTCTTCATAGGGGGAAAAAAAACAAAAAACTAAAATTAAAACTTAGCATTAAAGCTTGTCAGTGACTATTTATAACACAGGAAGCAAGCTTAAACTGAGATTAAAATCAGTGAGAACTCTGCTACTTATAGACCAGACTCCAGAGAGGGTGCTTAGATCAGGGGTGAATTCAAAAGGTTCGGAGAAACCTAGCACTATATGATGACAGTTACCACCATAGATTAAAAACAAGACATCCCCACCTCCCCACCACCACCACATGCAAGCATTTCACTTACAGAGCTCAAATAGAATTTGACAGAATAAACTCAAAATTATGAACAAGTTTTTCTAAAACAACAATTAAACACTGGGTACCAAGTTGTAGCATCCATGCATATCCTACAATGGGGTAGACAGCCAGTTAGAGCATATTTTCCCACCTTATACTTCTTTCTCAAGCTACAGACAAAGGCAGACTCCTCTCACAACTTGTCCCTTGACCTTTGGACAGACTTCTAAAAGCCTAACCCATTGGTATGCACAGCCTGTAATAATTATCCTAAAAAACTCTCGAAGGGTACTGCAAGGCAGGCATTGCAGAGTTTAACAGCCCAATAGCCAATCATTTCTCTAATCATTATGACCAGTCCCTTCCACTCAAAAACAAACTCAGCAGTACCTCCAAAGGTGCTCCAAGGCCCTGATGACATAGGCAAAACTTCTTAGTGTATGAGTTCCAGAAATTGTTATTACCATCACTAAAGAGTTATCTTAAAATGGGTAAGCTTAAGCCGGTGCACACCTTTAATCCCAGCACTCAGGAGGCAGAAGTAGGCAGATCTCTTTGAGTTTGAGGCCAGCCTGGTCTACAGAGTGAGTTCCAGGGCAGGCCCCAAAGCAATACAGAGAAACCCTGTCTCAAAAAACAAAACAAGACAATAAAAGATGGGTTAGCTTGACTTTTACCAGTGGCATAGTAGTATTAGCAAAGAAGTTTTAAAACAGTAATAATACTGGAGTTGGCATGATAAATAGTGTCTGCATGACAGTATTTGGGAAGTTGAATTTGGGGACCAAGGCACTGAATTTTGGCCAGCCTGGGTTACATAGTAAGACTCAAGAGAACAAAACAACAAAGAAACAAAATTTCTATGGTAGAACTCCACTCTCTGGCTGTACTTTAGTTTGAAACTTTAATTAAATGTGAATGTAATCCTAGTTAAAACCTGACCCAGCAATGCTGTAAATAAGATGTGCCTCCCGTTTTTTTGCTTGACCTTAAGTTTGTAAAACTACCCTTATGCTTGTTGACAATTTCTGAGGATATGGGATGAGTGAGGTCTTGTTTTATTGGTACTCATTTTATCCCTGGTATGGATGAGACTAGCCCAGTGACCACCTGCATGCACTGTTGCTGATTATGTTTAATGGATGCACCTCAAAGTTCCCTGGTAGCTCCTCTATCTGTGTGCAGCAGAGGCCTTTGTTTTGTGTCTTGCTATCACCTGCTGCACCACTCTATAGTTCCCTAAAGGGAAAAAGTAGTGCAGCCTGGGCCAATCCCTTAGCAAATTCAACTTGATTAAAGACTTGTCTCCTCTAAAAGGAGGGCATGCCAGTTTAACATACCAATGGACACAGACTACTTTTTCAACATTAGCATTTACACTCATTCAAATTGTTTTTCCTAGCATTGCTGAAACCTTAACAATATCTTTTTTGTTGTTGTTTTTGGTTGGCTTTTGTTTGTTTGTTTTTGTTTTCTGTGCATGGCAAACAGCTAATGTTTCTTGAGAAATATGCAGTTTCATTTATCTCCAATATTACAAAGTGATTTAAGTATTTTATCTAAAAAAAACTATAATTATCTAGTAAATCTCACCATGAAGAAATTTTTAATCGTCTTCCAAAAACTTTGTAAATTAGAAATGAACTAACACTTCCCCTTGCAGAATTTGAAATGACCAGCAGAGGGCAGAGTTGAGACTAGGCTAACTAACTCCCTATATAGGAATAAGGAAATCTCCAAAATGAAGCCCAGTTCTATTTTTGACTGAAATAGCACCTCAGTTGCCATACTGGAGGACTTAAGAGACCAGCCAGGAAAATACCTTTCAATTTAATACTCTTCAGCAAAAATCAGAGATACAGGAATGAGCATTGCAACAAAGTAATGTAATATGATAATATGAACCAAATAAAGAAATGGAATAATATAACATTAATAGACCCTCATTTTATGCATATTCATGGGTACAATTAAATCACTCCAAATCAAATCATGCTTGTTATAAGATTTTTAAGACCTGTAAAATGTATAATTACATACATACGTGCATTATATAAAATACCTAATCTAGAATATATATCCTGTAAACAATGTTATTCCATAGGCTTGTTTGAATGTTTGATAGACAAGTGATTATATTATCACTATTCTAACATCCCCAATCTTTATTGCTTGCAATATTTTGCATTTCAAAGTATGCTTCAAAGTGATATGCCAACACAGATATAAAGAAAGCAAAAATAAGAAAGAGTTCATGGGTTAAGTCTATGAGCACAGTATATGTTGAACAGGACTAAATTTGGTCTTTTCTTTTTTGAAGCAGATAGGCTTTTTATATTCAGTTATATTCCCAGGTTTGAACACCTGCATTTTCTATACCTCACGTTGTTTTTGCTTGACGTTTTTTCAAATAAGAAAACTGAGAGAGACATGGAGTATATATTGCTCAGGAGAGAAAGCTTGTCTTGTGTGCACAAAGCCCCGAGTCTCATCCCTGGCAGCACAAAAGGCAGCCCTGGTGGCCTACACCTGTCATCCTGGGGTATTACTGGGGCAAAAGTAGGAGGGTCCTGAGTTCAAGGTCATCTGTGGATGCATAGCCTGAGCTACATGAGACCCTGTCTCAATTAAGAAATAACAGCGGGTAAAAGAGAAAGGGGAAATAAAAGAATTAAATAGAAAGTTCTAAAATTAAAAGGTGAGCCAGGCATTGGTGGCATAAGCCTTTGATCTCAGCTTGGGAGGCAGAGGCAGGCGAATCTCTGTGAGTTAGAGACCAGCCTGGTCTACAGAGTAAGTTCCAGGACAGCCTCCAAAAACCACAGAGAAACCCTGTCTCAAACAAAAAACAACAACAACAAAAAAAAAACAAACAAACAAACAAATAAAAGGTGGTATTAATTCCACTGAGACTTGACCCCTAGAGTTCTCCCTCTCCCACTCCTCCTCCCTCTCTCCCCCTTCCTTCTCTTTTCTTCTTCTCTTTCCCTCCCAGCCACTCTGCTGAGAATTTCTACATGAGAAGTTAACCAAAATTAACGAGCAATTCAAGGGAACTGTTCCATCATTAGACTAAATCCTAGCACAACATCTCGTCATCTGAACATAAACCTTGAGCCTTGAGAATTCAAAGGGAAGACCTCCTTTGGGTTAAGAGGAAAAGGGCCAAGAACAACTTCCACATCTAAATAACAGCTTGTATCCACAGGACACTGTGGAGCACAGTTTTCCTAACCCCAGTTAATCAAATACCCATGCTCCCAGAGCCATCTCCTTGTTTTGTTTTTGTTGTTGTTGTTTTCCTAATAATCATTTCAGAAAGCTCCTAGCCACAGAGGGAGTAGGGTAAAGAGGCTGCTGGTCCAGTAAGGGAGCCATTGAGGGCCACAGAGAAAGTGCTGCTTAGCCTACAGTTTAAACATCCAACCACAGAAAATGTTTGTTTTAAAATTGTTTGGAGCTACAGATACATGTCATTGGTATAGTGAGGAAGAGGGAGAGAGAGAGGGAGAGGAAGAGGGGGAAGGGGGATGGGAAGGGGAGAGGGAGAGAGAGGGTGTGTGTGTATTCTTTTATAGAGAAGAAGGAATTAGAGAGAACAAGACTAGCCACCTGGAAACTAATTAGAGAGTATTATGTAGGTGCTGGCCCAAGACAAAGGTAATACACAAAAGAGGGCTGACATGGAAGGAAACAGAAGCCAAGGGCACAGTTGTAGAGGGTAAAATGTGGAGGGAGACAGCTTCTTGGGCTGAAATGAGACATCTGTCTTCTGGCTTCTAAAACTGTGTGACTCTGGGCAAGTCATTCATCCTTTCTGAGTTTGAGTTTTCACACCAAAGGGTGAACTTAAAATTAAGTTGTGATCAACTAATTAAAATACAGTAAAACTTTTTGACCTCTGTAAGTGCTAAGGTTCATGACGTGAAGAAACAAGAAATGAAAAGTTGCGTTTCCCCCACTTTTTCACTCATTCTTGCCACCTGCACTGAACACGTCCACGTTCATCTGTGTTTACAATACAAGCCATCTGCACACTGTCCACCTCACCCAGGAAGTGCTGCCCACCACCACGACTTCCCAGTTCATCTGTAAAGCGACTTCAGAACCCTACTCTGTGAGCTACTCCCTTCCAGGGCACACCCTTCAGGAGTTGTCAGTAAAATTAACACCATAGACAAATCAAATGGGTATCTAGCAATTCAGAAGCACGTACATAAATTTGTCAAAACATTTAAGTGAAGAGTGACTGTTCTAATGACTAAATAACAAGAGAAAGCATTCTACTGTCCAATATATGCTTTTGAGAAATTACATTGGCCTAGGGAAATAGGTCATAGGTAGATAGCTTGTTAGCACATGTCAGCACACACCAGGCAAAATGAAAGCAAACCTCAAAGGCAACACATGATGACCACCATATTTCACTTTCACAATTCACAGTTGGGAGGAAGACCCCCTCAAACCCCCACTTCTTTGGCCCCCCTTTGGTCTCCAATGTCATAGACATATTCAACCAGTACTCTAGCACTGAGCTTTAGCCCAGCCTAGAAGCAGGTCTCTCAATAGCAAGTAAGCTGTGCCTGTGTTTGTTATCAGGTTTGCAACTCATTTCTGCATTAACACATAACTTCTACTACTGTGAATCTGAAATCGCTTCACATTGCAGTAACATCATGTGCACTTCAAATACAACAGTAAAAAGAAGTTGTTTCTTCCACAGCATCCTGAGACCAGAGGTCTTAAAGCTTCCTCAGAAGTTTCTCTGATTATCTTCGGAAAATCTTATGAAAACACTACATGTATTTGGTAAAACACAAAGTAGTTTGCAGATTCCAAACTGTTCAGTCCATTATAATCCCAGCTCTGTGAAAATATGGCTGTGAATTAGCATCTTTTAAAATAAAGGATTCCCTTTGCTCACAGCCTTGGATGGGTCAGCAGGATGCCGGGGACAACCACTGGTTTTATGAGAAGTATCTGAGAACAGTGACCATATTGGACCACAGCATTCCTAGCCAAGGCTCCAATTCAAGCTGTTTCTGCCTGTCTGAGCTGAGAGTAAATATTTATGCAGAACTAAAGTTAAGCCTCAGAAACTCTATAAGCTCCTCCATTTCATTCTACATCTGCTTTCCCAAATCCAGTATGATGATGCCATTGAATTATCATTTCATCATAACTAAGTGTTCTGCATGAAGATTTCTCAGGGCACTAATTTAATCCCAACCTCTATTCTTCTTAGGCTATCTCTCATCTTTGAAGCTCTAATATTTTCTTGAAAATATCTATTCCCCTTCCTTAACACTTACAACATGACATACTCAGCTGAGCCACATGTCATATAACTAGTTTGTGAAAGAAATACTCATTATCCAACATCCCTTGATGAATGCACAGAGGGATGGGGGAAGTTAAAAATCTGTTTCAAAAGGAAGAGACTTCCATACTCTGATGGAAGGAATTCTGGAACAGAAAATTCTAGCTGTCAAAAGCTATTTACACCACAGGAAGTCCCTCCATGTTTCAAAATTTGAGTGTCTTCATTTGATAGCTTAAGAGAATTGGACTAAAATATATGCCAACCTTCTCTTTAATTTTGATATTTTATGACCCCCACCACACAATAAAAGTTAAAAATTTACTTCGTAGACAAATGTCTTTAAATAGTTAAAACAGAAAACTCCTCCTGAGAGGTCTGCTAGTATGAATTTGGCAATAACACAAGTTAAAAACTATTGTACATCAATCAGGCTGCACCCTGTTCTAAGTTATTCCATGCAGCGTGGAGTAATGGCATTTATTTTTTACTACTGACCGTTGTTATACATGTGCTGTATACAATTGTTCCTGTGGGGATGCATGTTTGTGCATGGAGTGCAGAACACAGTCTACCTAGGATGTCTTCCTTGGTCGTCCCCCATTTTATTTGTTTGTTTATTTTTTTTTTAAGTCAGCATTTCTCACTGAATCTGAGTCTCACTGATTCAGCTAGGTCAGAAAGTAAGCTTCAGGGATCATGGATGGCTACCTACACTGTCCTATCATTATCCCTAATTCTAGGCTTTCAGGCAAACTACCATATCCAACTTTCTATGTGAGTGCTGGGGATCTGAACTCAGGTCCTGTTTGTTATTACTCTAAGTTAGCATAGGAAATAATAGGTATCACTATACATCGTCACTCATATGTGCCATTATACTTTAAAATATGGGGCTTTTCACGTGTGACTAGGAAGACAGAGTTGGGGAGGAATAGATAAGAGAAAGAAAGAGAGACACAGAGAGAGAGATATACCATAAAAGAGGGAGCCATTATAGGTTTGAAGAGAAAACTGCATCTAGAGGAAATGTTCAGAGACCTACAAGGATGACCCCAACTAACAATCTGAGCAAAAGTGGAAAGGCTACCATAAATGCCCTTCCCTGATAATGAGATCAATGACTAACTTATCCACCATCATAAAGCCCTCATCTAGTAGCTGATGGAAACAGAAGCAGACACCCACAGCTAAATACTGAGCCGAACTGGAATCCAAACATAGAAAGGGAAGACAAGACCAGGATACAGAAACCCACAGAGACAGCTGACCTAAACAAGGAGGAGCCAATGGGAGGAGCTAATGATAGCTGGGAAACCAGCATTGAACCAACTCAGACCCCCTGAACATGGGTCTCAGTTAGAAGGTCTGGGCAGTCTAAGGGACCTCTGATAGTAGAACCAGGATATATCCTTGGTGCAAAAAGGACTTTGGGAGCACATCCCCCAGGGAGGGATACTCCCTTAACCTAGAGGCAGGAGGGAAGACCTAGTTCCTACTCCAAATGACTTGACAGATTTAGATGACCCCTCCAGGAAGGCATCACCCTACATGTGAAGTGGGGGGGGGGCAGGTGGGATGGGAGAGTAGTTGGGGGATATGGGAGGGTGGAAGAGAGGGAGGGAGGTACGGAGGGGGAACTAGGATCAATATGTAAAATAAATAAATAAATAAATAAATAAATAAGCAAACAAACAAACAAACCGGGCTTTTAGCCTGTGACTTACCCACCCATGTGATGATTTCATACCATAGGACAGCACTTGACTCCACTTGGAGAGTGCATGCCAAAGCAGGATTCTAAGCTTGCTCTGGGCAAGGAACCAACCGACACTGATCCAGCAGACAGTACAACAAAGACAGAGCTTACTCCTGCACCTGAGAAGTATCACCTGTGAACTTATGTCAATGGGGAACACATGGGGATAAGAAGGCATCAAAACCACAGAAGCAATGGCAGGGCACGCCTTTCATCCCCCCACTCAGTAGGCAGAGGCAGGTGGGTCTCTATGAGTTAAAGGCCAGCCTAGTCTACAGAGTGAGTTCCAGGACAGGCTCCACAGAGAAACCCTGTCACAAACACACACACACACACACACACACACACACACAAAACAAAAAAAAAAAAATACAAAAACAAAAAATAAAAAACACCCACAGGAGCAAACCAGGCCTATCAGGCCTATGAATTTAACATCACACTAGATAGACCCACGAAGGATGAGACCCTTTCCCATTCACAAAATGTAGAAACCTTAACACTGGGCACAGTGGTCCTGATGAACCTGTCATCCATCATCCACCCATTACATTGTGTCAAACCGTTACCAGCAAGGACTCCTGATTTCCCTCTGGTCTTCAGTCCCAGGTAGCCTCTATTGATCTGGGGACCCACTCAGATGACATCCTCTGAGCAGATGGAACCATGAGTTCAAGTGGGCTTGATCTCCTGCCAATCTTCTTTCAACTGGCCCAACTCTGAATGTCTCCAGCAGCTCTCAAGGCGAGGCCCTCACATGTTACCATGCCAGCAAGAGCTCTAGCTGCCTCTTATTGGCTCCCTGCCTTTGCCTTGACTAAGTCATCACAGAATGCCTCATCATCGTTAGCCTCTTTGTAGCCATTCTATAAATATTTGTTACTATGTGTAGCAAAGTATGTGATCTGAGAGTGAACATTAATAATTAAGATTAGAATGGGGGAAAATACCCTGTGATGGCCACCAGCCACTCAATCAGGTAAAATAGGAATTACATGGTAAATAGCAAGCAAGAAAGCACAAATGGCTTGGGAATTTACTGTTACTCAGCAAATCCTGACTTTTTGGAAAGACTTTGTGGGAACATATCGGTGTCTCTGACATAGCACACTCAGAGGAGAAATGACCCCCAAGCATTCAGCTGGGAAGCTGTTACATATCTGTGTGGTGGTATCACATACAGAAACATAAAAACATTAGAAAGATGCATAGCTGAGGGTGTGGTTGGCAGTACAACAGATACTAAGCAAGAGGAAGGCCCTCAGTTCAAACCCCAGCACCAACAAGAAAAACAAAATGCACTAACAGAGAAGTCACTACTCTCAAGGAAACAGCTGATACCAGCAGCCCTCTGTATGGACATTTTCAACAGAAGGAAAGAAGAAAATCATGATGAAAGAGTTAGGCTGTCCATTACCCACAATCACAATGCACTGGGAACCACCATACACTGTATGCCAAATGGACGATTCAAAGCACAGTTTCTGGAAGCCACAATGTGCACCCAGAAGAAAGAAGCAGCTTTGTTTCCATCCTGTAGGGATCTGTGAGTGGTACATTAAAGCAAGAGATGGCCAGAACTGCAAAATACCTCTGGCAGGTTTGTGTTGACAATGGACTTCAAGTAGAAGTGGCCAGGAGCATAACTTCAATTTCTTCTGTAAAGAATACATCCCCCTCTTTAAGCCCATTATGAAGATTAAGTGAATACTTAGAAGGCATGTACAGGAAAGCCTGGCACAGTGGCCTTAATATGCTTTTAAAGATTGAAGACAGTTGTAAGCACCAAGGGCTAGCTAGCATTCGTAAAGCCCTGGATTCAAATAAAAAACAAACAAACAAAAAACACACAAAACAACCTGAAAACTGAGTCAAGGTTAGCAATAATACATGCTCTGAGGAAAAAAGGAAAATATGAGGAGGTAGACACACCTTCTCCACTTCCTGATCCACCTCCTCCTGAGAGATCCTGTTGCCACAGCTGTGAGCCACACCCCTGCCACACCTCCACCAGGCTACACGCTCACACTGTGGTAGCAGAGCAGACAGAAGCCCTTCTTCCTCTAAGTTACTTCTTGTCAGGTGTTTTATTACACAGCTTGGACCACATGGCAACCATTGCTGCTTGACAAAGTTCCAGCATTTCGACACTGCAGACCATACTTCTCCAGCACCTTTTTACTTTTTTGTTTGTTTGTTTGTTTTGTTTTTTCCTCGAGATGGGGTTTCTGTGTGTAGCTTTGGAGCCTGTCCTGGACCACGTGTAGACCAGGCTGGTCTGGAACTCACAGAGATCCACCTGCCTCTGCCTCTGCCTCTGGAGTGCTGGGACCAAAGGCACGGGCCACAACTGCCCAGCTTTACTTTTGTTTTTTAATGATTCTCAATATTAAAGCCTTTCTTTGGGGAAATTTTGTATGGGGTTTTGTAAAGGATTAAAATGTGTACAATAGTAGTTTCACTAAACAAAATTTAATTCTTTGAATAAAAAAATCCCACCACTCTGGAACCAGGAATTCCAATGTACCCTCCTAATTACACCAAAAAGAGGAATGCTAGAGATTTATTAGCATCCCAAGGATGAAATGCCTATAATTATGATCCAGAACCTGAGGCCATGAAGGACAAGAGTTCAGTTAATAAATACAGAGAAGTCAGAGCGATCCGGTATAACAGGAAAAGAGTAAGACTTGAGAACCTTCCCTTCTGGGAGAGTTTGTGAGGGGAAGAGGCCCATATAGAAAGACTAGGAAATTGTAGTATAGTGTCTGTTCCCCAGAAGTCCTTTTCCTATGGTCAGTCATTTGCATAAAGGTCTCTATTCCCTTGGGAGCTTGAGGAGAGTTCCTGCTTAATAACGCAGTCATTCTACTTACTTATGTCTAGGAAGGGAATTTATGGTCTTTTCATTAACATATGACTGGTGCCTATTGTCAAGGTCAAGACTAGCTTCCTCAACCCCTGATCTCAAGCCACATCCCAGCTTACATGTCTCTTATCTCCAGTTTAGTCCTATGTGCAACTACATAGTATAAAGGGTATAATCTTTTCTCAATATAATGCTGCTGGCAGGCATTCCAATTCGCCCTCAGTTCCTGTCTGCCCCCCAATCCCTGAGCAACAACTTACACATCCTCTCTGCAATTACCACAATGGGAAAAGTGCCTAATACTCCTGGAAGGTCAACTCAAGATCATTTGAATAATTCCTCTTTGCCAGACACAAACAAGCCCAGGGTGGAGACAGCTTCTGCCACTTTCTGGCCCTTCAAAAGAATCCTTCTACATCCTATTCTGTTCTCATTCCAGAGCTTATAATGTCCAAAGAGAACTGTGCCCTTCTTTGTGCTCCCCTATCCTGTTCACATTCATCTTCCTCATTTATAAAGTAACCTGTGTAGTGTGTATTCTAATTGGTCTTAATAATAAAAACCTGGAGTGGTTAATGGTGAAAAAATCAGAGAAGCAGAGCAGCCAGCCACTGTTTCGTACCTCTACCAAATCCTCCAACCAAAGAGGCCAACCTGTCCTCAGAATGAATGCTCTGAGCTCCTGTCTCCTGCCTTACATTCCTCTCTGCCCAGTCATATCACTCCTGTCTGCACCTCCCTAGTGCTGGGATTAAAAGTGTGTGATCCCAAGTGCCAGCTGTTTCTCTTTTAGACTGAATCAATTTAGTATAGCTCAGGGTGGCCTTGAACTCACAGAGATCTATCTGTCTGTCTCTGTCTCTTGAGTGCTGGGACTAAAAGTGTGCACCACCACAGCCTGGCCTCTATGGCTAACTAGTGTGGCTAGCTCCAGACTCTGATCTTCAGGCAAACTTTATTTGTTAAAGCACAAACAGATTATCACCACACACCTGCATTTAGACCACACCCTTTTGGACCCCTCAGAACTAAATGAAATGCTATCAATCTCTAATGTTAATCTCCTCAGTCTTTAACCTTACATTGTCTACTGGGTCCTCCACACCTCCTTAGCCCCAGTCCTCCATCCATTTCTAACTGTGAACACTCCCCTCGAAAGGAAAAGCAAGGCTCACAGCAGTTTCTCCATTTGTAAACTGTCCTAAGTTTCTTTACAATAAATATTTTGTGACTGTCTCGTTAGAGAGAGGAAAGTCAAATTCATTGAATGAATTCACCTTCTTAGTATTACTGAGAATACATCAAGACTAAACCAACTGCAGTGTGCAAGCCAAGTCTGTGCCCCCTCCACTTCCTACTGTAAATGGAAGTTTTATTAGGCAATACAGCCACATTTATAGACTGTGTATTGTCTGTGTAACCCATACCAAAGCAGGAATGAATGGCTTGACAAAGTCTGTAAGATAATTCCTAAATTCTAAAACACTATTTTCCTGATAATCTTTTTATTTAAATTTGAAACAAGCTTATTTTACATGCCAATCCCAGTTTCCAAACCCTCCTTCCTCCCCTGTTCCCCCAACCAACCCTCATCCCAAACCCCTTTCTGCTCCCAGGGAGCAGTCTTCCATAGGGAGTCTTCAAAGTCTGCCATATCATTTGGAGCAGGGCCTAGACTCTTTAAGTAAAACCTTAGTCATCTAAACAACCAAAAAGTAACATAAATGTCCCAAGTTTCGAAAGTCCAGTAAGGCTTAAGAGGGAGAGCCTATAAGCATCTCACAGGGATGCTTGTGTTCTCAGAACAAAGCACCTACCCTTGGTCACTGTGTCTGGATTCTACTCTTCAGTGGAAACCCTGTGGTAGCACATACTGCTAATGGAAAGAAGTGCATGAGAAAGACTTCCTTTCCACAGAAAGGATGGATCTCAGGCGTATCCAGCAAAAGGGAAGGAGAAGAAAATCATGACGGAAGAGTTGGCTTAATCCCTCATTTTAATAAACGTCCATCACCCACAATCACGACGAACTGGGAACCACCATACACTGTGTGCCAAGGGAGTGATTCAAAGTACAAGTTCCGGAAGCCAAAATGTGCATCTGAAGCAGCGTGGTCCTCTCAAATGAGCAAACACAAAGAAAGCCCTTCTTAAAAAGTGTATCCCCAGTGTGTCTTTTTAAAGATCTCTGCTTTAAAAAAAAAATGTTTAGCTAGCATAGAGAATAATGAGTTTCATTATGACATAGCCAGGCCTCAAAGGGATACACGTCGCTGTACTTTGCTCAAATTCACCCCTTATCACTTATCCTCAGTAGACCCTTCCTTTCCACTCTTGTTACCCTTCTTCCCCACAGAGTGCCCTTCTGCTTCTGTGTCTAATATATTTATATAATATAATATCACACACACACACACACACATCATGTCTTTCTTTTCTCTGTGACTCTATCAGTCCTGCCCATCCCTTTTTACTCCTTTCTGCATAATTTTCTCTCCAACTTTCATTTTTTAAAAAAATATACTTTTAAAACTTCATTGTGGCTGGGCTTTGGTGGCACACACCTTTAATCCCAGCATTCGGGAGGCAGGGGCAGGCAGATCTCTATGAGTTTGAGGCCAGCCTGGTCTACAGAGCTAGTTCCTGGACAGGCTCCAAAGAAATACAGAGAAACTCCGTCTCAAAAAACAAAACAAATAAAAAAAAATTAAAATTAAAAAAAAAACTTCATTGTGAAAACTTCAGTGAACTCAGAGTTGGGGAACATTTCTCCACCCATACCAATGCTGAAGGCAGCATCTCCACTGAGCACAGAACATGGTCATTAGGTGGTATTACAGCAATGGCCACTACTGTATTCACAACACTTTTTTGTTGTTGCTAGTCTGGGATGGATCCAATTAAATGTTCATATACATGAGCCTGTAGGGGACATTTTACATTCAGGCCACAACAATCATGAACCTGAGATTGTAAGAGGATTATCATACACTGCTGGACTGTATCTGTCTCCTTCTGATATGACATTGGGACCTAGGACATATAGAATGAGTATGAAGCCATTCTGTTTCATATTATGCTTTATATGATCACTTAAGTCATTAGGACACATGTCCTCTAAATGCATGAGACTTCACACATAACAGCCATATGTTCTACCACTGAGTTACTGCAACAATACTTCAGAATCGATAATACCACTGAGGTTTTTAGTTTTATTTTTTTAAAAAGGCATCTCTTTTTCCCTCTAACATAAGATTAGTAAAACTGCATATTGAAGCGGGGTCTCACACTGTAACTAAAAGTGTACAGGAATCACACTGTAACTCAGGCTGGCCTTGAACACAGGGCAATCATTCAGTCTCAGCTTCCTGAGATTTCAGGTATGAACCACCACACCTAGTTTAAAACATTTTTATACATGATCATCTCAGAAGTAAAATTTACACATTAATGACTACAGGATGCACTCATATAAGCATCACTGAGTGGTAGCACAAAGAATTATAGGAATAAAAAGAAACACCACTATTTCCCACACTCAGAGAAATCAGAAAAATGACAACATACAATAAAAGGCAGACATGTCTGTTCAAGCAAGCCTTTAGTCCCAACATTCAGAGGAGGATGCAGCAGGAAGATTGTCACAAACTCAAGGCCAACCTAAGGGTACTGGCTGGTTTTATGTGTCAACTTGACACAAGCTAGAGTTAGAGGAAGGAGCCTCAGCTGAGGAAATGCCTCCATGAGATCCAGCTGTAAGGCATTTCTCATTTAGTGATCAATGTGGGAGGGCCCAGACCATGGTGGGTGGTGCCATTCCTGGGCTGCTGCTGGTCCTGGGTTCTAAAAGAAAGTGGGTTGAGCAAGCTATGGGAAGTAAGCCAGTAAGCAGCTCCTCTCCACAGCTTCTGCTTCAGATCCTGCCTCTGGGATCCTGCCCTGTCTTGAGTTCCTGTCCTGACTTCCTTCAGTGATGAATGGCAATAGTAAAGTGTGAACCAAATAAACCCTGTCATCCTCAGCTTACTTTTGTGGTCATGGCATTTCATCAAAGCAATAGAAACCCTAACAAAGACACTGGGGTATATAGTGAAGTGCAGGCTAGTATAGCCTAAAAATCTCTCTTTCCCTCCCTCCCTCATTCCCCCTCTCTCTGTGCATTTGTGTAATAAAAACATATAATAAAGTAATAAAGGTCTTTCACTTTACTCTGATCTTATTATTGATACAAGAACAAGAGATATAATTTGATATCTTGCAATGCATTTGTCAATATAAAAAGTTACTAATACAGGGCATTTTTTTTCCCAAGACAAATTATGTGTTCTTCAAAGAATGAAGCCAAGTTGAGACATCTTGATACATATCCACATATGTCCCTTAAAAATAAATGTATTGCATATCTTAAAATAAAGTTGAATTTTAAAAAAGGTGGTTCTTGTGGAAAACAGTAAGCAAATTTCTTCTTTTGGATTTTTATTGACTACTGGAAATCCATCCCTTCTCCCCATATTAAAGTTACATACCTAAGAACATCTAACTACCCACAAAGAAGTTATCTGTGAATGAAATGAATGAAGTTATGTAGCAAATTGATCTTCAGCAATTTGGAGTTCCTTTCCTGGCATTAGCAGTACCAGATAAAATAACCATTTTTATTCTTTGGTGAAGCACTATTTTAAAAAGTAATCTTTGTTCTTCCATGCTATGTCTTCTATAGAGTATCCCCAACATTCACACACACACACACACACACACACACACACACACACACGAAGAGAGAGAGTACTAAATACCACAGTCGTATTTGAGAGAGAGAGAGAGAATACTAAATACCATACCACAGTCATATTTGAGTGTAATACTTCTGGAGCAAAGGACAAGGAAATGGAGTGACTATGGAATGGTCATGAACACAATCCCAGGTGAGCATGATGTGTTCTTCTTCACAACTTTGGCTGTGGCTTTTCCTAGTTTTTCCACTTCTGTAAGAAGTGGTAGCAATGAAAACAGAGACCCAACATAAAGCTGATTCTCACATCATATAAGGCTCAAGTCTACATTCCATTGTGCATTATATTTCTCCAAGTGTTTTCATGATTACTGGACATAAGTAATGTTTGATCACTCAAGACAATTCACTGAATGGATATTCTAGTTCTTCATGTCCTCAGTAACCTTCCTGTTCTGCACAAAACAAGACATACTTGTGGAATGGCTTAGCAAGTCTCTACAAGACAATAATGTAAACTAGCATTGGCCAATTACTGTGTTAAATGCTTTATAACTTAAGCTCATTTAGTGTTAAAGACAATTCTAAGCCAAGGTAATATTATCACAGGAAAATTTTAATGTGATCCTGAATAAACATAATCTCTTCCTAAGTGGAAAAAATGGGATCAAAATCTAAGTCTAGAGTCTGCTCTTAGCTACTCTGGAGAGGCCTGTAAAGTAAACAAAGCCAAAAACTCTGGGGAATGCCTCCACACAAATATTAATTTACATTTAGACTACTGGATGAAAAATTAATTGTAATATGTGTAATATAATATTATAGGACAATAGCAAGCAGGAGTGGACAAACATAGTGACTACAGAGGTAGCATGTAATTCTGAATGGTGTCCTGAGACAAAGAGTAGAACTGAAGCTGGAGAGACAGCTCTGTAGTTAAGAAGGACACTGCTTTTGCAGTGAACCAAAGTTCAGTTCCCAGAACCCACACTGGGCAGCCCACAACCAAGAGACCTTCAGCTCTGGAAGATCTGACTGCTCTTCTCAGAGTCACCAGCAACTGCACTCAAGTGCATATACCCACACAAAAATGCATATACACACATAATTAAAAATAACTTAAAATCTTTTCAAAGGAATAACACTTGTGTGGGCAGATTGGTGATAAGAAACAGCCACTAAATGTTACAGTGAGTGAGCAGTAATAACAAAGGTTAGACTCCAATCCAAAGATAAAAAGATAAGAAGGTGTCATCACACAGGGGCTGATTGGATAACTCAAACACACAGAGAAACAGAAGATGATGGAGCAAGAGGGAATGGACAGCACATATCTCCAGCTACTTCTGCAAGTAGTCCCAGCCATGGCTCCCGGCCAGGCAGAAGAGACAGAAGCCTCAAGCCAAAGAAAGTCCAGGTAGCCCATTGAAAGGGCTGGCAGTCCTATGCAAAGGATAAGACCAGAATTCTTAGAAGCCTAAGTCCAGTTTGAGGATTTCTTGGATCAATAGCTCCTGTCTCCTCCCACCTTATATTCCTCTCTGCTGCTGGGATTAAAGGTGTAGGATCCCAAGTGCCAAGTTCACCTTCCTATGAGCTCTGTTTCTCTTTTAGACTGGATCAATTTTGTATAGCTCAGTATAGCCTTGAATTAACAGAGATCTGTCTGCTTCTGTCTTCCAAGTGCTGGGATTAAGGGTGTGTGTCACCACTGCCTGGTCTCTAAGGCTGACTAGTGTGGCTAGCTTTACACTCTGATCTTCAGGTAAGCTTTATTTGTTAGATCATAAACAAAGTATCACCACAGGATAACAAAATACTAACATGCCAAATCTTTAACTGAAGTAGGTCAGTTCCTAAACTGCATCAGTAAGATTCCCCATATCAAAAAATATAGATGTTTTTAAAAATGACATATCTAAACAGAGACAGGTAGGATGCTATTATAAGATCAGTAGACAGGAAGAGTTGCAGGTACAAGCCCAGTGCTACTGGGTTCCATCTTGTAAGAACTGTCCCTGGGAGAATTGTTCAATGGAGATGCTCTCAATAACTCTCTTCTGGAAATCGGCAGAAAGACTAATTATCAGAAATGTCTCTCCCCAGAGATGAACACATTCCTTCCCATCCCCCACTGACACCTTAGTCTTTGTAATATTGAGTATGTTTGTTTCCTTTGTAGTTTGAGAAGAAAAAAAAATCCTTGACTCAGTATTCATTAAGCTGTGGGGCTGTTTCTGATCTGCTATTTTAGAATATGGAACAACATTTCCCAAGAGAGTACCTTTAATTTCTTCTTTGTTTTGTGTTCATTTGGTGCCAGGAATAGAGAGGTAGTACACAGCCAAAGAATATTGCCAAGAGGAAAATGATCACTTCTAGCCGGAGAATGAAATCCCTATTTTCTGTGTTTGTTTTTTACTTTCATGTGACACTTAGCTACCTTCCAAGACAGCAGGGCTAAAGAAGCATTTTCAGCCCCTCCAACACCAGAGTGGGTGGAGTAAGGTGACACATAAGTAACAAGCTTAACTTAAAAAGAGAAAGCAAAGGATGTGGCTCATTGGTAGAACCCTTTGCTAGCATGCTTGGGGACTTGAGTTTTCTCCCCAGTATTACAATAATAAGTAAGTAATAAAAACTTTTAAATGAAGGAATTGGGTTATCCTGTTCTTTTCAGCTTATTCCAATTTCACACTTGCTGAGATTGGAAAGACTTTTAAGTTCAGCTTTAATTAGGAAAAGAAAGTTAATTTGGTAATAGTTTTCATAAGAAAGCAAGTGCTAAATTGTTATGCGAACTTCTCCTGGGACAATATGAACAAATTCACACTCACAAAACTATTCATCCCTGCTAGGGCAACCATGACATATCAAAATACCAATCCCATGGACATTCAACATGGCAAACCAGTGACTTTATTATGTGTACTTACAGATCGAGGGAGAGGGGTGATCCAACAGAGTAGATGACTCCCCAAACAGCTATCTCACTAAAAGGTCACACTCTAGCCTGGATGACAACTCCCCTATAACTGTAGAGATGGAGTCCCCAGCTCCTCATTCCTTCACTTAACTTTGCATACACCATATATTCTAGCACCTTTCCAGACCACAAGACCATGTGAAGCTTGGACAGAGTTACATAAAACTGAGAAGAGTGCTTGAAATCTCAGGTAAGACTATGTCCCCACCCCACCCCCTTCTCTCAGGAGGGAACATCAAAAGACTAGATCTTGATGGTGCAAGTAGTCACAACTGCTCTGATGATGGTGACAACGGCTGTTATAAATAGATGATAGTATGTAATACAGACATAGCTAGTGTTTCTATTTTATTGTGTTTACCATCTCTCCAAATTGCCCTTCTGTTATTTATCAGAAGGTAGCTCTACAACACACCACACTGTAGCCCTCAGGTTCTCTCTCCAGAACCACACAATTCCCACAAAGAAGAGAAGAAGCTTTGTAAATTATCTAACTCTTCCCATAAGAGAAAAAGATCTATCTAGCAGTGATTAGCTGCCAAGTCATTAAAAAAAAACTTTAATAAAAAATAAAAATATATCTTTAAGAAGGTCCACAAGTCATGACATATCATCTAGAATTTCTTCTCTCAGACCACAACTGAAATCTCTGAATATTTTATTAGATTTCTTCTGTTCATACTAAAGGGAGATGGGGAAAGACCACAGGTTAGGATTGGTAAACACGAGGAAGAAGAAAGCAGCAAGCATGGAAACTCTGCTATTTACTATCACCTTTTCATACTCTTTGGTTCTGGGGACAATGCCTCACTGTGCAGCTCAGGCTGTCCTGAAACTCTTGATCCTCCTGCATCAGCCTCCCAGGTGATGGGATTATAGGCATGAGTCACCATTATCTGGCGCTATAACCAGCTCTAGACCTCAGCCTCTGTTTACATTCCCTGTCTTTTGAGGTATGTTTGGCAATACTGGAAGGAATGTAATCAGCCATGTGATCAGAATCCAATGTCGTCAAACACTCAGTTCCTGGGTTCTTCACAAGAGATCCAACAAGACCCCCCCCCCCCAGCTTTTTCATGAGACATAAACAGGAGAATTCTTGCCTGTCTCAGTTTTAGGTGCATGCTTCTCAGAACCATGCCACACATGCACCACATACCTGAGAAAGTTAAAACTCTGGCTTGACGGTGCTAGTCCGGGGTAGTGCTGGTATTCATGATGAATTTCGAACATGCCTTTTATGTTCCACACTATTAAGTCCTACTAAGTGGGGGCCTGGGTAAGTGCAGAGACTGCTGCTTCTTCTTGTTAATGTTTAGTTCACAAATGAGTTGGGAAAACACACAGCATTCTGGTGCCCATGGAAACCTATGACCCACTGGGACTCCTATTTTACCCTTTGGTGCAACTTCTGGTGGAATGCTCTGTGACCAGCACAGAAATACTGATGTGTGAGGTACTGTTCAGTTCAGTGACAAACATTTGCATGTTCAATCTCTACCAAAAAGAAAATTTCTCAGAGATCTTAAAATAAGCCCTAATTACAGCAGGCTAGGAAACTACTATGGGATTTTTGTTATTGTTGTTGTTTTTTAAAAGGAGGTTTGCAAACTATATCTACGGCCATGTTCTAAAGAAGAGTATAGAAATAGACAAGCTGGGCCCTTGAGTAGTGAGTGGCTCATGGGAGAAAGCCTTGCATCACGTGTTGTTTTTAAATTATAGGGAAATTGGGGCAGACACACAGCACAGCTGCTACTCCAACAGACAGAAGTGGATTCTCCTACTTACATCAAATGGAGCTGAACTTGACCCAGCATTCTGATTACATGGTTCCCTGAAGCAGTCACTAAAAGGAAGTAGAAGGCCCATGGCAATGATCCGTGAGCAAAATTTTTCTGCTTCTTCAGGAGGTCCGTTCTCCTGCTGGCGGAACAGCTTCTCCAACAGAGTCCGCCCTGTGTAGGAAACAGTCATTAGTTGGGGTTGGCAGATCACCTGACTCGGAACTCTCCAGAGAGAGGATGGTAAACATCACCAGTGAGCAACAGTCTCCAAGGCTACTTGTGTGAAGAAAGGATTCTAATGAATGAAACAGGGCCTGCCGGATGAGGCCAGACACCACATAGGGAAGGGCACGGGGTGCACTCTCCCAGGTCCCCAAATGCCTCCGGCCTCAAAAGACAATAGTGTGTGTTACTGACTATACATTCTGCACCTGTAAGGAACCCCCACCCCTTTGGGGTTTAATTAAGCAATTCTCCCTTCTTCTTGTTTACCCTCTAGGGGATTCTCTGAAGAAGTAGTGAGTAACCCAAACTACCACCATTTGGGCCTAGAAATGTCAGAGGCTGGCATTCACATCTCACACCCAGTACTAGGGAAAAGCAGAGAGGGAGGCATAAGCAAAGGTATCAGCCAGTCCATTAAAAAAAAAGGCAAGTTGGCCAGCAAATAAAAGTCATCCTGAAGAGGAAAAAGTTAGAAGTGTTTTCAGTTGCTCCATAGAAACAGCTATGTGTGAGGTCTGGAAAGACGGCTCAGCGGTTGAGAGAACTTGGTGCTTACAGAAGACCCTGGTTCTGTTCCCAGAATCCACATGGTGGCTCACAACCATCCACAGCTCCAGTTGCAGGGAATCCTCCTCTGGCCTCTGCAGGCACTGCACACATGTGACATACAAACATACATGCAGGCAAAAACACCCATACACATAAATAAAATAATAAAATTTAAAGTCTAAAGAATTTTTCAAACAAAAAATAATTCGATAGAAGGTCTAAAATTTGAATCTTTTGTCATTTCTCCAGAGAAGAGAAGTACTCTTAAAAAGGGAAGATGCGGCAAAAGGGGAGGTATTAGAGGCATCAAGACAGGTAAATGGCAAAACACACAGAATAAATGCCTGTGGACTGCTCAGAAATAAACTAGACATCTATATTATGAGCCTATATTATAGGCTCAGGGAACATCAAAATAGAAAAGCAGGAAGACTAGAAGAGGTCTTGAGGACTGGTGTGAATCATTGTCACCTAGGCATGACAGTAAAGGGACCGCGGTACTCAAGAACTCTCAGCAACTATGGTTGCCTGAATAACATCAAGCCAATCAATGTTCCAGCATAGACAGCAGAGAGGCACGCAAGACCCAGCCCATCTCCTAGACGCTGTTGTCCATTGATGCCTCCTAAGGGGGATAGTCTCAATTTTCTTTAGGCTCAGTTTTCTTTAGGGATGTAGACGCTGGAAGAATAACTATGTTCCACACTCATATGAAGTAATCAAAATGTGTGTGTGCATGTATGAAATTCTCGGAGAAAACTAAAACATTGTAATGACTAAAAGACTGACAACTGAGGGAACAAGCAGCACGGAAAGACTGGTAACACAATGACCACAGGCTATGTGTAACCAAACAGCAGAAACAGGAAAAGCTCTACCATCTCCAGATGCTAGAGCAAGTGAGCTCTGTGTAAATCATCTATAAAGGATGGATACTTTCATGGTCCAGGGCCTTGGAACCCAGAATATCTCTAGCTCTCTTGTCCACTCACTCTTCTGAGTGTCTTCCCATTCTCTTCCTTAATAAACCAAAAACAAGCATCCTGAAAACCTTCTATGAGCCCCTTACCACCATTATAGATCCCTCTATAAACTTTTTCATGTAACTGACCAGTTTACTTAAATGACTGTGAAATCTTTTTTTTAATATTCTATTCCTTTACTGAAGTCAAACATTTCATGAGAGCAACACATGGCCTGAAAACCTGCTAACTTGAAGCAGGAGATAAATACTTGGAGAATGTCTAGAAATCCATATTTATTCATATTCTACTCAGAATATAAAAAGGAATTGCACACACACACACACTTTCTTTTGCCCACCTGCCTTAATGTAATCCTTTAAGATACCACCTCTCTATTGCTTGGTGTTCTAAATTTGAAAGAGAGGTCTCAAATTAATAATACAGATGCTAACTGTTACATGGCCTTTCTTTAGGACCCATACTTCCTGGTGACATCTGCAGTACTTGTACTCATTCCTTCTCATTCCTTTCTATACCAGAGAATTGATTAGCCCTGGTTTGAAGATTAATACTTCTGAAAAGAAAGTGCAAAGTGAGAGTTGAGTGGAGGCCCTTTGTAGCCTTTTGACAAAGACTCAGAGAGCCCTCCTAGAAAGGCCCCCAATCCCTCTAGCTCCTGGATATCACCACTTCCCAAGACACACAGGGCCCACTGAGAAAGACCTCCCATCCCTCCAGCTCCTGGACACTGCCCACCTCCAAAGAGCCACATGGGCCCACTGAGAAAATCTGTCCCACACATCCTTCTGGCTACTGGACCCTACCTCTCCTCTATGAACTTTGGCATTGAGACAATCCCTTTCTCCTTTCCAAACCTTCTTTCTGAATGAAGTCACCACTGTTTCCTCTCAACACTTTGCCTCTCAACTTCACTGGCTCATTGTGAGTCAACAGAGAGACCTTAGTTTTATAAATAATGTCAATCACTTTAGAGAGGCTAGTTAGATATTAAGGGGCTTAGAGAGCACCAAAGATGGACTTTTCTCTGCCAACTGCCAGCTTATAAAAACACAAAACAGAACAAACAAACAAAAACAGGATTCTGATTGCTAGTCAAATAAATGGGGTCTCACTAATATCTCTGGCTTTGGGTGCATACATAATATTATGAACTGTATATCTTCTGTTGATAAGTATTACCTTACAATATCACTTTCTAACACAGGGCCTTCTGGCCTATCCTCTCCTTGGGAATCTATCTAAATAGTCCTGTCAATCACCTGGACAGAAAAAAAAAACCTGTTAGGGACAGCTGCTTGTTTTAGGGGCTTTAGAACTAGCATACACCAAAATAAAGAAGGATCATACATGCCTATAATCCCAACAGTCAAGAAATGGAGGTCTGGGAACCAGACATTCAGTGCTATCCTTGGTTCAAAGCAAGCTTATGCGAACCTGCATTAAAAGAAAGGAAGGACATAAGGGAAAGAAGGAGGCAATAATATGAAGACTCCCTAAAATGCACATTAGCAGAATAGTCTCTGGCCATCCACTGAGAATGCTTCATCTTCTGTAGTAAATTATTCTTTACTGGACTTCATGGGCTTCATCTGAATTCTCTCAACAATGATCAAAGGACCAGGGAGTCCTAAGAGAGAACCCAGTGACATGGCTGCACCATCCAATTCTTTCTATAAGGACAAAATAGTCAATGTCTGTGGCTTTGTGGGCCACATGGGTCATATATTCTTACCTGGTTGGATTCTACAGCATCCATTCTTAGCTCAGAGTTTACAAAGCCAGGCTCCAATCTATACATTGGATTTGAGAAGTAAGTTTATGTTGGTTGCTGTGCATTTTGTAAGTCAACCCAAAACCTCTCATAAGCTAGAGAAATCCCCTTACCACTGAGCTATATAGAGCCTCATCCTAAATTTCATACACAAACATACATTTGTACCAAAAGCACTGGACATGGAATTCTTATGCCTCTTCTCATTTCTGTCTATAAAACATAACTAGTCTTTAAAATCCAACGCAACAAAGCAAGCAAAAATAGCACCTATATTCTTCATTCCCCTGGATCATTAGGATATTCTTTGATCTCCCAACACATTTTTACGTGGAAATGAAAGATCTCTACAGAACTGAATTTTATCTGTCTCTAACTAGACTTAATATCTAGGAAACTTCATCTCAAATCTTAAGTGGTTAATTACCAGAGCATATCCATTGTGCACATAACGGTTGCACATATGAAGGGGCACACATGACTACGGTACTTCCATAGGACTCAGACACTGTGTAACAACATGACAACAGAAAGCCAGGGCACAGGTCTTGATGTGTGAGTGCACGTAGCAGAGTAAATAAGTATGTAAACAAAAGTCACAAATTATCATAGAGGGTGCAAGAGAAGGCACTAAAATACTTTGAATTCCAGTTCTATGATGGGAAAGTTGATAAATCTTTTATCCAGCGTTTCCAAGCTATGATATGTATTCACAGCTCTTATCTCACAGGGACCAAGAAATAGCTCACTCTGGGACCAGTTATGAATGACTATTCCAGGAACACGGACTCTGGTTCGCCAAATACCATGTTCCAACATAGCAATAATTTCATGAAGATTTACAGCAACAAAGGCACTTTAAAAATATATTGGTAAACCGAGCAGTGGTGGCAAATGCCTTTAATCACAGCACTTGGGAGGCAGAGGCAGTTGGATCTCTGTGAGTTCAAGGCCAGCCTGGTTTACAGAGTGAGTTCTAGGACAGGCTCCAAACTACACAGAGAAAACCTGCCTCAAAAAACTAAATATATATATATATATATATATATATATATATATATATATTATGTATGTATGTATGTTTGTTTGTATTACTGGAGATTGAGGCATACACATTTAATCCTAGTATTCATGAGAAGGAAGCTGATGGATCTCTGTTAATTCCAACCCAGTTTGGTCTACGTAACAAGATCTAGCCCACAGCACACAGTGAGACCCTGTCTCCAGAAAAGGAAACACAAAACAAGTAAACTATAGCAACAATTTACATTAGTGAGACAATCAGGTAGGCATGTGACAGTCAAGCAGGGAAATCTGTTCTAGGTCTCAGATGACATGATGACATCCTTAGCTTTTGGGCTGGTGATTCTCACAGAGATATTAGGTCAAGCACAGAAGCAGCAGAAAACCCATATTAAGGACACTACAATCAGTCCATCAGTCTTGTCTAATTTTTAACACGGTGCATCTCTTTGCCGGGAACTTCAGTTTGTACTCTATTAAACCCAGTTTTCAAAAATTCAGTACTATGGGTGACCCTCCATGCCTGGAGCACAAGATAGCACAAATACCACATTCCCAGTTGTACCAGTCAGAGAAACACCTCTAACCAAATACACTATAGCCTTAGGTTGAGAACAATGCCCAGAGAATTTCTCTGCCTGTATTAACTATGGTAATTTGGCTGCCCATTAAGGACATCCTTGTCCTGAAATCCTCTCCCAAGGAGGCATCTTATTTCAATTCTGACATATTTAAGGGACAAGTAAATGGGAGAGATTATCCTTTGTTCTCACAAACATTTTCAAATAATTTAATATCCTTCAAAAGTATAAGCTACTTTGAAAGCTCATGACACATGACATGGGGCCACTTGCTACTCTGTCCATTAATCTTTTGCCATTCCCTCTTCAGCTCCACCATTCAACCAGCGCTACAACATTCAACAAGCACTATATCCTTTTTAGCCACCACTTTCCAGAAAAAGTGCATCCTGGGAATGTAGTTCACTGATAGATGGCTATCCTAGTATGTATAAGACTTTGGGCTTTATCCCACAACCAATAAATAAATAAACATCCCTTGATCTACAACACTCTATTCCCAGTTACTGTTGTGGTTTTTTTTTTTTTTTCACATAAAAAACTACTACCTGAAATTATAGACCGTTATTGCTTTTTTCCCTTTACTCCTGGATCAGCATGTTCTAATATGACTTCCATGTATGTATACTAAAAACAAAACAAAAACAGGAACTAGAGAGCAATGTAGTACCTATATGAGTCAGATTTTCCATTACTATGTCAAGAATCCATGGAAAACAACTTAAACGAAAAAAATATTTCATTATTATTAGTTCCCTGCTACAATTCATAGCCCATGAGTGATTCCAGACCTAGGATGCTTCAAAAGACCATAGCAGAGGAACCATGTGGTGAGGCAACTCACTTGATAGTGGGCAGAAAGCAGACAGGAAAGGTCCAGGGACAAGATATCCCTAGAAGTCATCTCCAGCTAGACCCCACATACTAAGGCTTCTATCATCACTAAAATAGCATGATCATCTGGCTTCAAGACATGAACATGCAGTTACATTTCACATTCGAACTACAACACAACCAATGACTTTGTTTCTTCCATTTGTCCCTTAACTCACTTGTCTCTCATCTTCATGAGAGTCACTTCTATTTTCTCTATGTTTCTGGTCACTTTTCCTCAAATTACCTTTTCTGGATTCCCTACCAACATATCCTGACAAATGCTCAGGACTTGACTCTTAGTCTCTCATAATCCCATGAATGTACATACCCCTTTTTATGAAATTGTGCGGCCTTGATGACTGCCACACTGATCACATATGTATAGGAGACAATATAATGAGACAGAAGGTAAAGATAGCTATAGAAAACCCTGAACGGGGGCTGGAGAGATGGCTCAGTGGTTAAGAGCACTGACTGCTGTTCCAGAGGTCCTGAATTTAATTCCCAGTACCCACATGGTGGCTCAAAACCATCTGTTAAGATCATCTGGTGCCCTCTTCTGTCCTTGTAGGGAGGACACTATTTACATAATAAATATAAAATAAATCTTTAAAAAAGGAAGGAAGGAAAGAAGGAAGGAAGGAATCCCTGGATGGGAGGTTTGGGAAGGAGAACTCAAAGAAGCACCATGTTCCATGCTGCTATTCCTGAACCTAACTGTCATCCATACTATGGACAGGGAACATCTAAGGACCAGTTCAGCAACCCCAAGAGTCTAAGAGTGATCTATCACAGAGTTATAAGATTAAATGAAAAAATGTATCTGAAACATTTAGAGTAACCCCTACACAATAGTGAATGGATTAGTGACATCTTGGGAACAGTGCAAATTTAAAATGTCCAATAATAAAACATATTGGGTTTTATTTAAATGGATGTTTTACATTTTATTACATTTATTCCTTCCTCTCTCTCTCTCTCTCTCTCTCTCTCTCTCTCTCTCTCTCTCTGTGTGTGTGTGTGTGTACATGTGTATACATTGCTAGTGTGTGGACAGTGAGTTTTCAGCTATGACCACCTGGGTCCTAGAAATCAAACAATCTGGCTTAGTGGCAAAAACCTTTACACACTGAGCCATCACACTGGGCCAATTTGCATTTCCGAGACAGTTTCTTACTGTGAAGCCTTCACTAGCCAGGAAGTCAGTATGTAAATTAAACTGGGATCACGTGGTGGCTATCATCTTGCATCAGCCTTTTAAGTGCTGGAGATACAGGCACCATGCCTGGCAATTATTAGGTCTTTCAAAGATGCCTTTATTCAAATGATTGGCAGTTATATAGCCAGCCATTAAAGATCCCAATCCACAGATATCAGAGAACCAATTTTTTTAAAAAAAGCATTTATCCTCTCTTTGTCTGTATGAAATTGTATTCTGGGGTGTTAAAATATAACTAGTGAGTACAGAAAACTAGTCAGAGGAGAAAAACATCAACCTAAATGTGCAAAAAAAGTGCAGAATTAGGAAAATGTCATTCTGTGGTCTCTCATAGGATAATACTTGCACAGTAGATATCAAAGACACAGAAAACCCATTGGGGGAAAAATTCAATTGAGAAATTTGAAAATAAAGAGGAAAAGCTGTCACTTCCATACTCAGAGGCTGTTCATAGCAGTAATAGAAATAAGAAAGCTAGACATGGCAATCTACTGATTTTTGAATCACAAATTCAGCTAGTCTCAACATGCTGACTCTAATGCTTGAGAAACAGAAGATAACTGACCATGCAGCAAATCATGTGTTAGAATGCACCTTTCTGTCCATTTTACATAACACAGAGTTCTGAAAAGGGATTAGATATTCCACATAATCAAATTATTTACATAGAAATAATTTCCTTATAGCCTATAGGTAGCTGTCCTTCAGTATCCATGGAGGACTAGTGCCAGGGCCCTTGTTATGGATCATAGACATCCAAGTTCAAGGATGCCCAATGTACCATGTTTACATATACAACATGAATATTATGTAAGTAGGTGTGATAACAATATCTAGGGGATAAGGAGGAGAGTCTACAAGTGTCCATTATACTCAGTGTTTGTTTTTAATAGCTGCAGTCCACAGTTGTTTGATTCAAGGTTATTGAATACAGAAGAATAAAGTGTAGCTTAGAATTTTTTTGAGATGTATTATGAAGTATCTGATGCTAAAACAACAATCCTGTGAATTTATTTTTTATTATTCTATTAAAAGATAGTAATAGAGTTAGGGAAGGGAAGATTAAACTACTATAATACTGGTAATATAGATGATGTATGAAGCTGAGAAATAGATTCATAGTGTGGTAGTGGGAGGATTAAGTTTGCATAGTGAAATGTCTTAAATCTCCTATTTTAACAATTTAATGCCAACACTCAAGGATTATCTCAAGTTTGCAGTTAGCCTGATCTACACAGTAAGGTCCAGGCAAGCCTGGATTATATGGTGAAACTATCTCAGAAGAGATTTCACAGCAGGGCAAGCAAAGTCACTCAGTGGAAAAGTGCTGTTTAGTGTGTGCAAAGATTCAGGTTGAACTCCAAGTGCCACATGAAATATTGTTCGATGATATGTCTTAAAAATGTGTCTCAAATATTAAAATAATAAAATTAAATGTAGACACCTGACTTTGCAAGAGAGAGGCCTGTTTGTTAAAGAGTAAAGTCCTGGTGGTGAGACACGGAGAGCTTTTGTCTTTCCCAGCTATTCTTAGCTGGACTATATAGCTCTCTTTCCTGTCTGGAGAAAACAATCTGACCGGTCAAGGGAAGTGGGCAGAGGCATGAACATCTGTGTCTCTTCCAGAAGCTGAGGATTGAGAATTCCATCAGGACACACTCGGACAAATTCCTTGGTGAGCAGGACATGATGGTGAACATCTATAATCCCAGTACTTAGGAGGCTGAAACAGGAAGACTGTAAATTCAGCACTAACCTTGGGTATGTAATGAATCTCAGCCAGCCTGCACTACAAAATTATTAAAAGTGGAAAATAGACCGGCCTGACGCCATCTAAATTCAGAGTCACTTCTCAACTGTACAACCTGGCTGGATGAGACTATGAAGCAGTAGTCCATCAGGGTCTGTTTATGTGCTTGACCCTCAACCACATGAACTCACATTTCAAAGGATTCTTGGTTCCTTAATTTCTCTTCTCATTAGATGCAAACATGTCGATCATAAATACTCATCCTGTACATTTAAATGTGCTCAGAAACCCATATCTTTATTCTATCCCTTATCAACTGAGCTGTACTCTGTAATTATTTTGTACAGGATACCAAAAACAAACCAAGTGGCCAAACCACATCTGTTGGATGAACAACACGCATAGCACTGAAGTGGGCAATAGCCTTTCAAGGAAGACTGGTAGGATGTGTCACATCTGTCACTGGCAACTGCAAAGCCCACAGAGCTAGCCAAAGGCCTGTAGAACACTAGGCTATTATTCTTTCTATCTCTATGCTACAACCCTAGTCTAGTTTCCCCATCCCCAAACTTGAAATAGCCATCTTAATTAATCCTGTTTGTTCATTAATAACTTGGTAATGATTTTGACACAATGCCAAGTAAATATTATTTAGTATTCTTCTCATTAATAGCATTCTTAAAATACATAGTGGTGCCTACTGGTTAAAGGAGTTTCTGCTATTCTGGAGTACCTGAATTAAGTTAATATCAATTACAGCAGATAGCTCACAAACCACCTGTAACCCCAAAGACCTCAACACCCTCTTCAGAGCTTCCCAGGTACCCATGTATACACCTGACACACGTGTGTGCACATGCACACACACACACACACACACACACACACACCTTTTTAAGGACTGAGGATGGAGAAATGGTTCAGTGATTAAGAGCACTCAATGCTCTTACAGAAAGCACAGGTTCAGTTCCCAGCATACTACGGCAGCTCCCAACCATCTGTAACACAGTACCAGGTTATCTAATGCCCCATGTGGCCACAAAGACCATTAATATACATATGGTATACATATATACATAAAGTAAAAACACATATACACAAAAAATTGTCTTCAAAGATACAAATTATATACTCTGTACTTGTAAATGTAGTTTACAACTTAAAGGAAATTATAAATTTATTGTAAAGTCATTTTGAAAAGATGAATGAAGGAAGCACAGATCAAATTATCTTCACCTACTTTTATTTTACTTTTACATCTAGTAAACTTGCTTTAAAAGGAAATATTTAGGACCTTGCTTATGGGAAACATGGTGATATGTGCCTGCCTGCCTTCCTTCTTTCCTTCCTTCCTTTCTTCCTTCCTTCCTTCCTTTCTTCCTTCCTTCCTTTCTTTCTTTCTTTCTTTCTTTCTTTCTTTCTTTCTTTCTTTCTTTCTTTCTTTCTTGTGGCGAGGAGACTGAGGCAGTAGGATTGTGACTTCAAAGCTGGCCTGGAATCCAAGCAAGCCTACACTACCCAGACACTATCTTAAAAAAGAAAACAAAACTAAGACAAACAAACAAAAAAGAGCCCATGAGACCTGCTTGTTAGAACCCAAACCTTTGAGTTATGTTTTTTTTTATTTAAAAAGGTTACATTATATATTTTACTATATTTATTAAACTCATGTTCAAAATAATTCATTTACTGATAACCTAGGGACTCACTATCCTTTAATGCTCCCCCATGAGTCTGACTTACTTCCATCTTCCCTCCCTCCCTGTCTACATACAGATTCATACTGCAACTATCACAGCTTTATACACATGAACTCACTTTACATTCAAGCAGTAGCTGCAAACGTTCCTCTTACGTCAATAAACAAAACTCAACGGGCTGACAAACAACAGCTGCTAGGGTAAAAGCAGAAAGAATTATTTTTCATCACATTAAACATAGGAATCCCCCTGTGTAAGGGAGAATCAAAATCTCTTATCTCAGCACCTGTGACCAATGGCAGTATAAAATGTATAGAAACACACACACACACACACACACACACACACACACACACACACACCCTTGAGAAAGTTGTTTCTATATTTCTCAGCTCTATATTTCTCAGACTGGTCTTGAATGGATGTGCTCAAGCAATCTCCAGTCCTTGAGTGCTTGTTAGTAAAGTCAGGCACCACCATATTATCAGAAAATCCTTCTTGTGGACAGAACTATGTGGGGTAAGAGTCATTCGGCATCTGTCAGAATCATGTGAAAGGAGCAGAGAGGCAAGGATTTTTTTTTTTTAATCTTAATTTTTGGCATGGAGGGATAACCCTGGGTGTTAGACAATCCAAACCCAGGGCATGCTAAACAAGGTACTTAGCCACTGAGCCACATCCCTAGTCCCAGCAGAGCAGGGATGATAGTCACAATGTCAAAGAACCAGCTAAGCAATGAGAAGGTTCCAGAATCTGCCAGCATCATAAGACTGGACACTGGCAGTGCCAAAGCTGGATATCAACTTTGCTACCCTCATTCTTATTCCAGGGACCTTCTGCTTCTGAGTCAGCCAACAGCTCTGGGGAAAGCTTTTGGCAGAAGTTCTGCTGTTAAGATATAAAAGAAACAGAGCATGTGGTCTGCACCCTGCAGTGGCTCACAACCCAGCTCAAATGACCCCAGCCCAAAGAGGGGCAGATTTTAAAGCAATCTGTTTAAAAATGGTTACATTATTAAACACCTTTAGAGGAATTGAGGAGGGAGAGAAGTTGAAAACCAGATGCAGTAAAATCCTTAGGAACCTATTATAAGTTAAAGACTATGAGGCCCTCAGAGGGCAGTCAAGAGGAAAGCATGTTGCCTGTGTTAACCAGTAAGAAAACACTGAACTCACACAAGAGCCACAATCTTGTAGACAAGATGCTGTGTGTGGGCACTTAACTGGAGCACACAGAGCAGAAAGTCTCTGGGTCTTGACTCATTTGTGTTCTCTCCCACAGCGACAATAGAAGTTTCTTATTTATTTGCCTTCCACTGGCCTAGGTGACACAGTTAACTCTTGCCTCTTTCCCTTTCTTTCCTTGTTAAACTAGTCTAAGCAATATTCACAGCCCCCTTTACTCAGTGTTGGGACTGCTGGTGGACATCACCATACTAGGGTAGCCTTCGCTTAGCTGTTTTATTTTGCTTGCTGTGGTTTTGACAGAACACGTGACAACGGAGCATCAGTTCTCAACCTCTGGGTCATGACCCCTTTGGGGTGTCTCATACTTGATATTTACATCACAATTCATAACAGTAGGGAAAATCACAGCGATAAAGTAGCAATGAAATAATTCTATGACTGGGGTCACCACAACATAAGGAACTGTGTTAAAGCTTGCAGCATTAGGAAGGTTGAAGACCACTACAACAGAAGAGGCCCCTCTTCACACAGGCACAAAAGATGATGTAGGCTCATAAAGGGATGGGGTGAGGAGTGAGGGAGAAGTCTTCAAGGGTAAGAAGGCAGATTGGAGAAGCAATGTATCAACAACTACTAGAACCTATTGCTTTCCAGAATTAAATTGAAAGGAAAGATGAGTTTGTCAGAATATCTATCTGATCTATAAATAGGTCCTGGAGAACAGTTCAGTGGTTAAGAGCATTTCCTGGTCATCCAGGGAACTGGAGCTCAAATAATAGTACACAAACTGGATAACTCACAACAGCCTGTAACTCCAGCTCTGGGGTATGCAATAGTCTTCTTGGACACTGTAAAGACGTGTTGCTCTAATTGGCTTAATAAAAAGCTGAATGGCCAATAGCTAGGCAGGATTTGGGGGGGGGGCAGAGAGAACACTGGGAAGCAGAAGGCAGAGATTAGAGGTTGTCAGACAGACACAGAAGAAGCAGGGTGGGTGGAAGATGAGGTAACAAGCCATGAGCCATGTGACAGCATGTAAATTAAAAATATGTGTGAGTTTAAGTTAGTAATATGCCTAAGCTATTGGCTGATCATTTATAATTAATAATAAGTCTCTGTGTGGTTATTTAGGGGTGGCTGGTGGGACAGAAACCTCTACCTTTATCTGGCATCTCTGGTCACTTGAATGCACATATATATTCACAACATCCACATCCATACAAACTAAAATAATAAAAACAGCTTTTTTTATGAAAAGAAGTTCTATAAATATGTATAGACAGAACAGTGCACTTTATTTTAGACAAGAGCTTGCTTTGTGGCCAGAAACTCACTCATCAGCCCAAAATAGCTTGAAACTTAGGACAGTCCTTCTGTCTCAGCCTCCCAGAGGATATAATCACAAGTGTAGTCCACCATACCTGGCAAAATAATCCATTCCTTTAATATATATATATATATATATATATATATATATATATATATATATGCTTTTATTTACTATGTTAATGTGAAGGCATACATTCCAAGGACCATGTGTGTAGGTCAGAGAACAACTTTTGGGAGCCCATTATCTGTTTCTATCATGTAGACCTCAGGGACCCAACTCAGGTCATCAGGCTTGGAAGTAAGTGCCTTTACTCACTGAGCTATCTATCTCACAGGTCCTGGATGATAGACTCTTCAGTGATTGGTGGGTCATTTAAAATAAGTCAGGAAGGAACTATAAAATTCTTAGAATCAAATGAAAATGAAAGCACAAGAGCATTGGGAATGCAACAAAGCAGTTCTATGGAGAAAGTATACTGCTAGGAGTACGTAAATTTAAAAAAACATCATTGCTATTAATAGGAAATAAATTAATATGAACCTCAAGATCTTAGAAAAACAAGAAAAAGGAAAAACAGATACTAGTAGACAAAAACAAAGAATAAAGATTATCACATAAATTGATGAAACTCAAATAATACAAAAAAAAATCAATGAACTTGAGTTGTGCCTTTAAAAAAAAAACATGATCCACAGATCATTAACCAAACTAAAAAGAGAGAGAAGACCAAAATTAGTAAAGAATCTCACAGACAAAGGCAACGCCTTAGGTCAGGTAGAGTCTAACAGAGTTTAAATAAAAATTAAAATCACTGGACTCGAATATAATTCATAAAGTAGAAGGGGAAGGAAACCACCAAGTTCAACAATACATTTCAAATATAACTACCACCAGGTTGGTTTCATTCCAGGAATGCAAGGGCAATTCAATGTAATAAGTAAAAGCAATAAAACACATAAATGGACTGAGAGACAGAAATCACATGATCATCAAAAAGGACTTCTGATAAATTACCCATTCCTGAAAAGAAAACTCTGAAGAAATAAAAACTGGAAGGAACATACCCTGCAGCTACAGCCAGCATTAGACTAAATGGTGGGGGGGTTGAAAGCTGGGTCTCTAAGATGAGGAACCAGTAAGTATGTTCTCGCCTCTTTGAGAATGTAGTACTTGATATGCTAGCCAGAGCAATAAGGAAAGAAAAAGAAATAGTGTGATACAAATACAAAAGGTAGATGTCAAATTAATTCCCATTTGCAGATGACATAAGCCTATACTGTAAAGACTCCAACAAAAACACTCTTGGGTCTATTAAACACTTCAGCAATAAAACAGACTACGAATTCAACTCCGAAAACTCAGACACCCTTCTGTGTAACAAACTTTCAGAATCAGGAAGAAAAAAAAATCATGTTAGCTTCGAGAAATAAAATACCTAGGAATAAACACAACAATAAAAAACCTGCAGCATCTTGAAGAACATAATAGAAGTTGGGGAAATTTTCTGTGCTCATGGATTGGCAGAATTAATATGGTAAAAACGACTATGTTTACTAAGCTGGACTCTTGATCACACACTTATACACACACTCACATACACACAATAAACATAATTTTAAAAATTAGAAATGCAATCACCTGTTCAAATTTTCATGGGAGAATAAATAGAAGCTTCCTATGGACAGATGGTCAACACTGAAAAAGTGGATACTTTGCTGGGTTTAGTAATCAGACATTTTGCAAAGTCACATTTCTACAAGCCATATGGTACTGGTTAAAACAGAAAACACATAAAAAGCAAATAATAGAAACCTTAGACAGATAGATAGATTACAATGGTACATAACACCCATACATAAACACTGAGTCGAACTAGAACCCAGAAGCAGATGGAGAGGACAAGACCATGCGGTAGAAGCACATAGAGACAGCTTACCTGAACAAGGAGGAGCTAAGGCCCACTAGACTGATAGCTGGGAAGCCAGCAGGGGACTGACTCGGGCCCCCCTGAATATAGGTCTCAGCCAGAAGGTCTGAGCAGTCTAAGAGACCTCAGACAGTGGAGCCAGGATGTATCCCTGGTGCACAAAAGGACTTTGCAAACATATCTCCCATGGAGGGATAACTGCCTTATTCTAGAGACAGGAGAGAAGCCCTAGTCCCTACTTCACAGGACCTGTCACATCTACATGACCCCAACTGGATGGCATTCCCCTACATATGGAATTGTGGTGGGGGGATGGGAGGGGAGGGTGTTTAGAGTGCATGTGAGAGGGCGGAGAGGGTAAAAGGGAGGGAAGGAGGGAGGGAGGGCTGGAGAGGAAGGAGGGAGGGAGGGAGAGGGAACTGGGATCGACATGTAAAATAATAAATTAAAAAAAAAATGCTTTGTCTCCAAAATTTAAGTTGAAGAACAAGTTACTGGGGAAAAGGATTTCTATTTTTGTTTCCACAGAAAATGGAAAGATGTGGATTCCTTCCAGACTAATGTGGTTTGATCACACCAGACCGCCTGAAACAGAGTACAAGCTGATCCTACATTCAAAACAGCTGGACAAAACAGCCCTACAGACTACAGCTAGGATATCTGAATTTTCTTTGAATCCCCCAAGACAGCGCCCCTTACCAGCAGGAAGTAGTTTGGAAAGAACGACGCCCAAATTCCCAAATATTGTGTATAAATGTTTGTTTTTATTTAATTGGACTTTGTTATATAAAATTAAATTTAAAAAATTATAAAAAAAGGAAAGGAAAACACACACACAAAACAAACAAACAAACAAACAAACAAAAAACCAAACAAAACCAGAACCAATGGATATTGGTGAGGAGACATGTTGGCAAGTGTGGTAATTTGAGTGAGAAATATCCCTGTAGGCTCTTGGATTTGAACATCTGGCCTTAAGCTTCTGGCACTGTTTGGCAAGGTTCCAGAAACTTTCTGGAGTGAGCAAAGTGTCAGAACTGTGAGGGTTTATAGCCTAGCCTACTTCCTGTTTTCTCTCTCTACTCTGGAGTAATGGCAAATGTCAACAGCCAGCTTTCGGTTTCTGCCACCACCTGACTCCTGGCATGATTGAGTCTACCACTCTGGAACAATAAACCAAAATCAATCCTTCTTCTCCATGTTGCCTCTGGTCGTGGTGGGTTTGGTGTTGTTTGTTTCTGTTTTATTTTGTTTTGTTTTGTTTTGTTGTTGTTGGTTTTTTTGAGACAGAGTTTCTCTGTGCTTTGGAACCTATCCTGGAACTACTCTGGTAGACCAGGCTGGTCTCAAACTCACAGAGACCTACCTGTCTCTGCCTCCTGGGTGCTGGTATTAAAGGCTGGTCATGGTGGTTTACTGCAACAACAGAAAAGCACCTAACACTAGAAGGGAACACTTACACACCGTTGGCAAGAAAGAATAATAAAGTAAACATATTTCATATGCTAAGGATAAAGTTTGGGTTAATTGTGGTATGTAGTATTATTTATTTGCAAAATTTAAACAAAAAAGTTTAAAATTAAAGATCTTAATTTGAAAAATTGCATAATTACTCATCTAAGGCAGGAGCTTTGATAATAACAAAGTGCTATGTTAGTGAAGTATAGTCTAGGGGACACATTCCAGAAACTAATCTGATGATACCTGGTCAAATTACTTATGCCTTTACTGCATGGTCAAGCAGTCTCATTCCTTATTATGCATAACAGAGTGATATTCACATCACCCCCCAGTTTCAATTCCGGTATTCAATTCCGGTAGGGACCAAGGGGGTGAGGAATCAAGATCCTCAATATGCAAATGTTTCATAACATCTAGGGAACACATCAGAGCGCACACCTCACACAACTCCAGAGGAACATTAAGGCCACAGAAAAAAAGGAGAATACTGCCCCCTGGTGATGTCCAACCCAGCAGAGCTTTCACCATTTGGGACATATCAGAGCACCAATACGGAATGAGAAAAGAGATAAAAAGTTTACCAGGAAAGGTCTGCAGAGTTTTCTCCGAATGCAGCTGACCTGCAGAAGAATGAGGTCTACAATGAGGTATAAACCAAACACACATGGGAACACTATATAGTCCACAAAAATGCATACATTCCAAGGACCTCAAACATAAATATAGTTCTTTATGGCCATAGGGTATCAGGGTGGAGAAAAATATAAGAAATAGAAAACAAAATGAAGACTTTTGGCTTCTTCCTCAGGAAAATACCAACTGGTAGATGAAGCTGGTGCATGGGGTGAGCATGAGGAACCCATTGCCAAGCTGAGCTTTCTGGCCAAAAACATGGCATTCAAGTTCCAGGGCAGACCTACCTGTTTGCCTGCCCACCAAGGAATCTGAGATGATTGCTTTTTCCCTGCATTATTCCCTTAATATGAGAGTTGAAACATCATACCAGTGTAGAAGCCAATTCATGCTGGATAATGGGCCAGGTTGAAGGCTTTGTCACTATTGGGACTGTGATTGTCAAGTTTCTGTAGGTGTAAAGTATAAAGTGCTTCAAGGAGGCAGCCATTGCATCCAAATGGCCATCATCTTGGACAAGTTTTCCATTACTCTTGTGGATAGAAGAGACTAGGGGAACAAAATTGACAAGAGCCACACTGCCTCATGTAAGAGGACAAGAAGCTACGGCCCTGTCCTGATAAACTTCTCCTTGCCCCTCAAGGCATCTCTGCCCCTATGCCCAAGAATCTGACAATGATGGACAGTATTGATGACTGCCAGGGGCCACGCTGCCATGCTGGGCAATATCACAAAGGCCATTTTTGATTTGATGCCTTCTTAAAGACCATCTTTCTGATGCCAAGCCACTGGAAACAGACTATGTTCATCAGGGAATTTACTGACTATCTTTGTGAAAAGTCACACTACTGTCCCTCATGCAGAGGATTCAGGTCCAGCTGTGGCTACCACATGGCTTTTAATATTAAAAAAATTAAGTGAATTAAGCCCTATTTTAAGTGAAGGTTTTGTCTAACTAATCAATGGCAGTGTATCATAACATAAGAAATATATGATTGACCAGATTCTTCCCCTGAAATGGAGTCAGTTCCACCTAGAATGAGCAAAGAGAACATGAGCTATCTTTAAATGACTAGAGCATTTGGGACAGGGAGATGGAGAACAGCAAGCAACAAGGGGACCAGGCTAAAGAGCATTAACATATGCTAAACAACATAAGATGCTTATCACACATCACATCCATAACACACAGCACAATAATTTACATATCTCTAAAGTGATCCTAAAGCGGCTTCCATATGTAGGGAATATAACCTAACCTAAAAGGCAAACAGACAGAAACCTAGCAGCTGTGTGTCTAGAAAATTATAGCCTGCATAGTGTCAAGAATGACCAAAGAAAGCATCTGCAGAAGAGCAGCCTAACAGGCTATTTCTGTATGTCATTGCTATGTCCCCTACTGACAAGTTGTAAATTGCTTTTTATCTGGAGTGCTACTCTGTGAATCCTTCTGTTTTTCTTCTCGAGTCCTGTTAAATTTAATCTGACTAAGATTCTTCTTTTTAACAATATGATACAGAACACATTACAAGCATAAGATACACACACACACACACATATTTACACACACACATACATATGTGACTTTAGACTTATTCTTGGGATAAAATGAAATGTTTTTAGCATGAGGCTAGCCAGTGTAGAAGTGTATTCTATTTTACTGTTTAAGCAGAGGTTCATGGGTTAAACACATGTTCTAGTATTGAGCTACACTTCTGGGCCCCAAATGTGAATTTTCAATAGTCCAGTCTTCACACCTTATGGACAGAGCCAGACCTTGATTAGGAGAATGCAGAGAAGTTGGTGGTGATGATTAGAACTCAGAAACGTGGAGACAAAGTGATATAAGGTAGGAGAAATTTTAAATAGGATCTCTAATGGCAAGATTAATTGGTTGTAGAGTATGAAAGGATTAAGGAATGAAGGAATGAGGTCAAACCAGACAGTAATGCCTTGGCGAAGGGACCCAAAAGAAAGTGTTGGGAGATTTGGGAGATGGAGAGAAACAAGTGTGGTTTTAGCATTGTAACATCCTGAGACCTGTGATAGGTGAGTGAGAGGTGTCTGAAGCCCAGGGGGAAACAGCAACTCATTACTCAGATCTGGGAGTCTACTCCTCACTGATGTTAATAAAGCAGCCCAGAGGATATTTACAAAAGGAAATTTATAAAAAGTGTTTCTTGATGATAAACTTAAAGCCATGTATCTAGCCTTCGTTATCACAAGGCAAAGGACATATGGGAATGATCATACTCAAATGAAGCATATTAGAGAAATAATCCAAACCATAAACTAAGGGCTCCATAACGTCTTCACATTTGTCACATTTTTCAGTTCAGCCATATGTGTCTCTCTCTCTAACTTACAACAGTTCTTCCTGTACCATCTATGTCTCCCCACAAAATACTGAGTCCTAACACAACCAACCAAAGTCTGGATTTCTTTCTAAAAATAGGATAGCAATATATCAAATTCAATATCTAAAAATAAATAGCCAAGATGCTTTCACAACCATCTACCACTCTCACAGCCATTTTTCCAAAGTAGCACTGCACAGACAGGAAGGTATAATTGGCTTTCAGAACATCTTGATAGCTGCAAAATACAATATCTCCCACAGAGAGCTCACATCACTTACCATCTCCAACAGGGCACGTTGTACTCTATGGGAAAAAGAGGGATTCCTAATTTATGGATCATTTGTAAAAGTGTATCTTTATTGTTGTTCCATTGGTTATTCTTCCAGAGAGAAAACTTGTATCTTAGCAACGAAGTGACTTACTATGTCCAAACCCCTCCTCTGTGTGTTCAGCTACACTTACATGACATCCTATAATAGTCCATTGTATAATAGGCTTAAACTACACTACACTAGTTTAAAACTAGTAAAGTTTTGTTTTTAAACCTAGGAGTGTTTGTCTTCTATGTGTTTTATCTACAGAACTTTAATGTTGCACCTGGGCATTGGTGATGCACACCTTGATACCAGCACTCAGAAGAGGCAGTTGGATCGATCTCCATGAGTTTGAGACCAGCCTAGTCTGCATAATGAGTTTCAGGTCAGCCAAGGCTACATGGTGAGAGAATGTCTGGGGAGGGGGAACTTTAATGACAATACTGACTTATAAATAGAATACCACAGACCTATGAAATTGTTGAATACGCACTTTTACAATAGGAGAAAATGCAACAGACACCAATATACCAAGTATACTGAAGTAAAGACTTAAAAACACTTCTCTTATTGGACAGTTAGGAGAACAGGGAAAGATGGGAAACCTGTAATCCACTCATTAGGAGATGAGTGACTGTGCTGGTGATGGATCTAAATGGCTTTGCTCAGTGATCCTGGGCCCAAATTAGAAAGACACGTGGGTTTAAGTTACACAGCATGGCTTTCCCTTCCATGTTTTCACAGAGCAAGATCACCCACCACATACAATTATTAAACTCAATACGTAGAAACACAGAGTCCTACATTCATGCTGGGTAATGGCAGCTCTCCCTAGGCATGTCATAAGGTTCTGGTGAGATGGCTCAGCAGTTAAGTATATTTGCTGTTCTTTACTTCTCAGGACCCACTTGGGGCAGTTCACACTGCCTGTAACTCTAGCTCCATGGGATTTGATGGCCCTTTCTGGCCTCTTGGAGTACCAGTCCACAGACACACATACACACATAAATAGAAAAAAAAAATCAGTCAACACCCTCTAAATGAAAACATCACCACTCTCACCGCCAGCACAGGTGCACCCAAAGTATTATTATCCCATATAAATGCATCCTCTGGCACAAGGCTACTCTTCAGCTAGGACACTGGAAAAACAAAACTGTTATCTGCAACACGCATGACTCTAAAGGCATATGCTAGGCCCACTCTACAGAATTATGGGATCAACACACTGGAGTAAGTTGCCTCCTATCAATATGGCCTCTGCTACCTTTCTCTTTCCCTGTGTACTGGGGGACTAGGGTGTCCCAGGGGTCAAATGCAAGACCGCATATAAGCTAGATAAGCACTCTACCATTTAACTACATCCTTAGCCCTGCCTTTGCTTTGTTAACTGAGAAACCAGATATTAGGAAAAGATGAGATACTCAAAAGGAAGAAGGAATGAAAGGAGGGAATAGGGAGGGATGGGAGAGAAACAGAGGGAAGAAGTTAAAATCAAAGGAAAACAGATGACAAGACTTTTGCCATAGTCCTCTAGTGGATTGCTGGTAAATGTTTGCCTCTTTCCTGGATATCTAAAGAAATCATTTAAATGACACAAAAAACCCTTCTCCCTGATGTACAAAAAAAGACCCAACTGGATAGTATGAACATTTTCAGCATAGGCTTGATTTTTCTCAAGATGTGGATCTCATTCTTCCTGAGTATACTCAGTCTACATTTAGCCCATAACCAGTAACAAAGTTTCCAGAGGTTCCATAGTATGCTGAGACCTGATGGGACCACTGAGGAATGGTACATGTTTTCCTGCTCAGGTGACACTTTCAAGCTCATCTTTGCAAAGGATGAAGTCATCAGTTTTCTCTCTCTCATCCACAGTAGAACAGGTGTCTAAAGGGTAATAACTGTCTATCTTGGTTGGTACCCTTGTGTGGCATCCAGTAAACATTATTTGATCTTACAATTTTAATGCTATAACTACTCTGAATTATTCTAATTGATTAGAAACTGTATTTTCCATTGTTTAAATATTGTTTTAAAGCCTTGTAAGAACTGGAGTGACTTCTCAGTAGTGAAGAGTGCTTGCTGCTCTTGTCGAGGACCAAAGTTCATAAGCACTGACTACCTTATGTTTTTGAACTAGGGACCATTCTGGTGTAATGCTCCCCAATTAGGCTAGATTGCCTGAGCTAAGGATCTCCATGCTGGTGTCTTTTCAGAACTAGAATTTCAAGTGTGTTATCATACCTGTTTTTTTTATGTTTATGTATATTTATTTTTTGTTTTTTTAATTATTATTTTTTATTTACTTTATATAACCAAGTCCATTTAAATGAAAACAAACATTTATAGACAATATTTGGGAATTTGGGCGTCATTCTTTCCAAACTACTTCCTGCTTCATACCTGGTTTTTTAGTGTGGGTTCTTTGTGTAAAATCCAGCTTCTGGTGCTTGCATCCCAGGCACTTTACTGCCCTAGCCCCAAAACCTTTTCAGTCATTTGTCCTTAAGCAGTGGTTCTCAACCTGTGTGTCACAGCCACTTTGGGAGCTAAACTACTCTTTCCCTGGGTTTGCATATCAGATATTCTGCATATCCTGTATACTGGATAATTTCGTTATGATTCATAACACTGCAAAACTCAATTGTGAAGTAGCAACAAAAATTACTTTATGGTTGGGGGGTCACCACAACATGAGGAACTCAAAATAAAGGTCAGCATTAGAAAGGTTGAGAACCACTGTTCATTCAAGATATATTTAAGGATGAGACTGTAGTTCAGTGGTAGAACTCAGGTAGGGAGGGTAGAGTGCTTGCTTAGCATACATGAGGCCCTAGCTTTGCCTCTCAGCACTCCATCCAAAAATATATGTATGTTAAGAGAATATGGATAGTGCCAGCGAGATGGCTCAGGAGGTAAAAATGCTTGCTGCCAAGCCGAAAGCCCTGAGTTTGGTCCAAGAGAGGCATATGGGGGAAAGAGAGACCTACTCAGGAAGTTGTCCTCACCTCTATGTGTGTGATGTAGAGTGAGTGTTTGCACACACACACACAATTAAATTAAAATTATTATATTAAAGTGTGTGTATATATATACATGAATGTATATGGACACTTAAATTTCTGGACTGAGGTTACCATTTCAAACTTAACCTGTGTGATCAAGTATAGATGCTGTGAGCTCTCAACAGTTCTGCCAATCATTGTGTTATCTTTACTTCAGTGAATAAACTAATTTCAAGTGACCAAAAGGCTGGTGATTCTCCAGTTTAGAGTCAACGGGTTGTAGTTGACAGCAGGAAGCCTGAATTCCCAACATCCTTGTATCATCCATCCTCCAGAAAACACTGTGGACAAGCATTTACCAAGAACTCACATCCTCAGTGTTCTTGAGGCAGGCACTCAGCAAGACATGCAATAGACATGAGAGGGCAGACAGAAAGGAAAAGCAGGTGATGGATGGATGGCATCTGGCAGGCAAAAGAAGACAAAAAGAAATCCTAAGTCCAAAGAGCAATGTGATGCAGAGAGCTTGCGCAGATAGTGCTCTGGAGCCAGCCTGACAGAGCAAAGAAGACATGGCTTTCATTAGGCCCTTTACAGATGCTTCTGGAGGACCCAGAGGCATGACTGTGCTTCTAGGAACATGAGAATGCAGGACAGAGTCTGGGATCTTGAAAAGGAAACTCATGTTCATGGAACAGCAACTATATTAATCTTTCTCAGTCACTATCTTATGAGGGAATCATGGGAGGGTAGGCTGAAAACTCAGATGGCTGATAGACAATGAACAGAACACTAAACAGGGTGTCAGCTCCCTGCCCCCCCTTTCCCCTGCTGTTGCTTTGGTGTTTTTTAATAGAGACTGTGTAACACATAGCCCATGTTATCCTGGAACTGATTATATGGCCCAGACTGGCTTTGAAGGTGTGACAATCTTCCTGATTACATGCATAAGCCACCATGCTGGGTTCACACCTCCTTTAGTAAACAATATCCATCCCCATTCTCATAACTACACCCCCATCATCCTTATCTGGGCCCCTAGAAAGCTGGTGACAAAAATGCTTATAATCATAGAAAGAAAAAAAGTAGAAAACACGATGCACAAATAAAGCATTTTAAAGAAATATTTTCATTATGTAGTTGAAAAAATTATGTCCTGCCAAGTTTTTATTATAATTTCAGGGCTGTTTGGTTCTATTTTCACACATTTGGCTCTGTCCACTTTGAACAATGAAACTTATTCAAAAAACAAATCAGCTGAGGCAATCAATCAACACCAATTAAACACCTGCTCTTTGCCAGGCACTGCAGAAGGGGCTGTATTATACTATGTCATTGAATCTTAACAGTTAATGTTAAGATTCATTGAATCTTAGTGTGAAACTGGACCTCCCCATTCATATATAGGAGGAGCAACCACAGGAGAGTCAGTCATGAAACTAAATAATAAAGCAAGGAAGCAAACAAACAGGGTAACAGTGTTCATAGAAACCATTATCCAACAGTTTCAGAAACTTTTGAAGAGAATCTGAAGGGAACACACTCAAGGCACCTATTTCAAGTGCTCATGGCTAAGAGCCAAGTGCTTAAATGAGCTGGAAACCAAGACAGTCATTCAATGCATCACCTAAGCCATTGGGGCATTTCACTCTGATCCAAACCACAGTTATAAGACTCTTCAGACAAAACTAAAATGACTTAAGATCAATGAATGCTCTTTGTCACAGCTTCTCTTGTCAAATTCTGTCTAATGTCTGGAACCAGATAACAACAACCAGCACCCCATTTCCTTGCTTAGATGAAGGGCATCATTGTCTTTCTTCATTTGGGGTGGGGATTTTTTTTTTTTTTTTTTTTTTGCATTTACGGGCTGTCATTGAACTCTGAGAAATCTATCCTCCTTACTTTCCAAGTGCTGAGATTAAAGGAGTGTGTTACCATGCCCAGTCCAAGAGCATAGTAATTTTAAAAACATCTTCATTTATTTCAGATACTAACTGGACATGTACTCTGTTAGGGGCTACTGCTATCAGGCTGTTTGGGCTGTAAAATTTTCAGTATGCTGGTTTAAAAAGCTGTATATTGAAGCCCAGGGTAGAGCCAGGTGTGGTGGCACAGGTCTATATTTGTAACACTTAGGAAACAGTAGGACCAGGAGTTCAAGGATAGCATCCTAACTAGTGGATTCAAGATTAGGTCCATGAGATACTGTCACAAAAAAAAGAAATATTTTCTTAAGGTCCCTGTGAGAAAATACACACTTGCAGAGTGGCCCCTTCTTCCTACTGAAACAGCAAACCCTTAGAGTCACAATGGGAGTCACAGCGTTGAAGGCCTTTGTCAATTAGTCCTTCAGAAGCTCAGGGCTCTGCTTGGCATTGTTCTTTATATACTCACAACTGATTTGGTTTTTATTATTTAAGGGCATACCCTAGATGGGCATTACTAGCTTAGTTCTCTCAATCAGGTCCTTTGACATGCCTGAGCCTTGGTTGCTCATAGGAAAAGTGACTAGGCATAGCTGTACTTCAAAATATGGTAAAGATTATATATACTTATTATGTAACGTACCATCCCAGAGCCTGACAGCCAGAGGAAGCACAGTAAATGCAGATAATATCATAATTGTAGACTTTACCAGATAAAACCAAATTAATTAAACAAAAATAAAATTATAAGGTATTTGGAGTAATATTTAAGAAGAAATCAAGAAACTACACAGATACAAAATCTCAAGCTTCAGCTCACTATGACCTCTGGTCCACACATTTAAACCTCTCCTGTGGGCAACATCAGTGTTTTCACAACACAATGATGTGCCTGAAGATGACAGCAAGCCTTTTAAAAACAGATGGAACTTTCATTCCATGTGTTTAGAAAGGAGGCAGATTAAGTGCATAATTGACTAGAAAGATTTCTATCAAAAGTGATTTAATATCACAAATTCAATATATTAGATGTTCAAACTTTAATTAACTGTACCCTATTACTAGGCTAGGAAACTAATTCACTTATAAAGCAATTGCTTGGCATACGAGAGGCCCTGAGTTTGACACTAAGACCACTTTTCAAAATAAAACCTCTCAAATTCTTCCTATTAAATACTGAAAAAAAAGTGACATGTTTCAAATAAATTAACAATACCATCAGTTTCTTGACCACTAAAATGAGATCACCTCAGTGATAAGGGTTTTTATGTCTACCAGAGACACAAACCTGGGCATGGGAATCTTTTTTCTCTTGAATAATTTTCCCTATACTTACAATGCAGTAAAAAGAGAAATGCCTGCACCCCTCTCCAGACCTACAAAGATAAGGACTGTTGAAAGAAGCAAATAGATACAAGACTCTCATGACTCAAAGGCAGCTGGTAATTAATTGATCTAAAGAACGCCACACTAAGACCAAATAGTTCTTTAAAAAACAGCACTCCTTAGGGAGTGTTCCCTGAGACCTCCCTCTGTTCTGGGTAATTTCTAAGGTGCTGATAAATCTATAGAGATTGTAAAGCTGCAGAAAGTGGCAAATAACAAGGAAAGAGTCAATTTGGAGTCCCTCTGATGTCACAGCAGTCTCCATGACAGCTGGCTCAAGAAAGCCCTGTTTTCTCTCACATTTTCCCTTCATTTATCCCAAGGAAGGTCAGATATGTAACCATTACTGACAGAAACCAGAAATATCTCATCAGTGAAGGCATTAGATCGGGGAATGACTTTGCAGACATTCTCGCTCTATAAGTTATCATCTAGTACCAAACACACAAACACTAGTAATAAGAAAGGATGACTCAGTGGATAGTGTAGTGTTTTCTTCTAGATTTGCCTTGGAAGGAATCACACAGCATGACCTTGAGAAAGTTATTTAATCTCCACTTCCCCACTAATCACAGTTTAAGTTAAATCTACTTTTTGTTCATTTTTTTCTGAGCAACATAGAATGAATGGAAGAAATGTACCAAAGAAGCTGCTACACAAAAACCTACCTGCTGGCCAGTGACAACCATTTCCAACCATCTAACACATGCCAGATGACTGTCACACAAGAGTGACTGGCTTTAACTTTTACTAGGCAAAATAAAAAAACTCTGCCCAAAGAGGCTAACAAAACTCACATGCTACCGAATACCACCTTCAAGAGTTCCACATTTTAAATTTGAAATTACTGGCAAAATTAAGTGATGTCCAAGACTTAAGAAAACTTTTTGTAAAAGGGAAATAAAACTTCAATATATTTAGGGTCTATGGTTTGTCAGGAATCTGTTCAATTCTCCTTTAACAAGTTCTATTACCCCAATTTCTGCTTTGAGAAACCCTGGGGAATTGTCTTTCATTAGTGTGATTGTTGGATAGATGATAGATATTAGATAGATAGATAGATAGATAGATAGATAGATAGATAGATAGACAGACAGATGGTTGATAGTTAGATTAGGTATAGATAATAGATGATAGGTAGATAGATGATAGATGGACAGACAGACAGATAGTAGATTCTTGCACACTGTAATTTTTTCAGTGATGGTACTAAAGCCCCTGCCATTGCACATGCTAGGCAACTGCTTTCCAACAGAGCTGAAGCCCACGCTCTCCCCTTAGTAATCCCCTATCACTTAGTAAAATTTGGGAAGCCAGTGCCATGATTCAGTAGTCCATGCATAAGGCTGTAGCTTACTGTTAAAGTAGAAGTTTCTAGGTTCTAGTCTCAGCACAAAATAAGTACACACACACACACACACACACACACACACACACACACACACACACTGCAGTCACAGACTTGATCTCCATTCTTTACATTTCCTGAGGCTGGGCCAGAGGAGGGCATAGCCAGAGCCCCAGGGCTGAAGCTGGGGACACAGCTCAGTAGTTCAGTACTTGCATAGCAAGCAAAAAGGCCCCAGTTTCAATCCTCAGAATCATAAATAAATAAGATTACTAATAGGCTATTATTTATTCATTTTCTAAGAGCATATAGCAAACTTGCTTGCATTAGCAAACAGGGCAATCACTTAAGTTCGCGAAGTACCAGGTCACTACATGAAAGAAACTATATTAGAAGTGGTCAGACATAACCTATAGAATGTGTTAGAATAAATGTCGTGTGCCTGCAATACAATCCTTGAGAAGGTCTAGGCACAGTTCTATTCTTTTACAACTGTAAAAATGTGGAAGGGGATGATAGAATGACACGAAGGATCGCAGAGGTAACAAGACACAAAAGGGGTTAATACGCCTAGAGGAAATGGGGAGGGGGGACGGAGCATAACAGTCCTCCCTTCAGATGACATAGGACAAATGTTTTCTTTTCACTACTCTGAAAGAGAATAGAGAACTAGGCACACCCAAGGCTCTTCACCAAGGAGACATGCCTGGTGGCAAAAGGATCTACAAATAGCAGGCCGGGCCTTTCAGAACGTGGAGGGGGCGGGGTGGCAGAGGAAAGCCCTGATTGGCAGGCGACCTGCCACCCGGAGATGCGTGGCCGGCGTGCTCACCTGTGAACACATTCTGAAAGCCATCAGTTGTCGCTGGAGTCCCAGGTGCCTGGGCGGTCAGCACAGGGGACCCGTCACCACTGTCATCCGCAGTAGCTCCGCGACTCAGCAGGTGCACAGAGCCTCCTGCCCCAGGCGTACTGACGCCTAGCTCCTCGGTCCAGTCAGCTGAGCGGCTAAGGCCGCCCGCAAGGCTGCCTTCCAACCGGTGCTTCTTTGCTGGGGCCGCAGCAGAGGCCAAGGCAGTTCTGGGGCTCCGGCTCACGAAAGGCTCCGGTCGCTTCTTGATCCTAGGACTCTGGTTAGGGGACTGAGATGGGGAGTGATTGGGTGAGCTGAGCTGCCGAGTGGTGGTCTTGATGTAGCAGGGGGTGATGAGTGGGTAAGGTTTGAAACATCGTGGGCTGGGCGCAGGGCTGCCAGGCAAAGAAGCGACTGCAGAGACACTGGCCCCTCGCATCCTCCCCTCCGGCTCTTCCTCCAGCCTCTGTGGAGCTTCTCCCGCCTCGGGGACCCATTCCTCCTCTGGAGAGCCTCGGGGAGCATCCTCAAAGGCATCCTCCTCACACTCCTCATCTGTGTCCCCAGCTTCGGGCACTGGGGCTCCGGCTGCGCCCTCCCCTGGCCCAGCCTCAGGAAATGTGAAGGCTGGAGATGAGAGCGAGTCTGTGACTGCGGAGTTAGCGGTCGCGTAGCCGGGTGTCTCAGAGGCCAAGTGGCCTCCAGAGGAGGGAGGATGCTCAGGCACCGGGGACTTGGTGGTCTCAGGCAAGTCAGGTCTCACCGGTAGTGCCTGTTCGGTGTCCTTTGTAGCCTCGCTACTCGGTCCCAGCAAGAACTGGTCCAGGCCCAAGAAGGCCCCGGGCTGAGGGGAGATGGCAGTGGGGGGCGCTGCAGGCTCCTCGGAGTCCTGGAGCAGCAGCTTCTGTTGCTGCTGCTGCTGCTGTTGCTGCTGCAGGCGAATTGCCTGCTGGATGTCTGAGAGCAAATCTTCCTGCTCAGTAGCGGAGTGGAAGCTATAGATGTCCGTGTCCGAACCAGAACTGGTCCTTTGTCCATCTTGCGCTCCTGCCGCAGTTCCCAAATCCTCCGCAGTCGCCTGGATCCCTACCCCAGTCTCAGCAGGCCTAGGACCACCTGGATGGATCACCTCGAAAGGGTCCGCACACTCGGTATCCGATAGGCCAGTCTCCTCAGCAGAGAGGCTGAGGTCCGGGGTCTTAGTGACTATGGAGTGAGCGCTGTCCAGCTCCCCAATCGGCTGGGCCTGAGAGTCCAGCACATCCTCGCGCGAGTCGCCGGCACCTTTCCCCTTGGTCAGGTTCTTTCTAATCCGCAGGTTGGAAAACACCGAGGCTCTAGAATCCGACTTGCTCTTCTTCTTGCTGGTTTCCCCGCTACCCCCTCCCCCCTTGCCGTGCTTGCCGAGCGCCTTTTTGCTCCCGCTCGCCTTCTTTGTGGTTTCCGCATCCCTGGGCCCCGCGGCATCCTCCGCTCCGCCGCCGCCGGTTTCGTGGGAGGCATCACCTGCGCTCCTCTTCAGCTTCCCATCCTGGTTCCCCATGTTTCAACCCCGCTGCTGCGCCGCCGCGCCTGGGGGGTACTCAGGCCATCTCGGCCCTGGCCAGGGCCAGGGGAGTGTCCGGGACAATTCAGGCAGCTGGGTCGGCCGTTGCCAGAGGAGGCCGAGGAGCGCCCAGCTGGCCCCGCTCACATCTGCTGCCTCTTTGCATAATGCGCGGTGGCTCTCCCGGCTGCCGTCCCTGCGGCTGTGGTTGCGGCCCTGGCTGGCGGGCGCGAACATGCTCAGTTCAGCTCGCACTCCCCACCAATGGCTGCGCAGGACTCAGCCTTGTCTTGGCTCCCCGCCCACCACCGCCGCCCCCTCAGTGCCCCCTTTGGCTCCTCCTGCAACCAAGAAGGAAAAACGTTTCCATCTCTAGGACTTGATAATTAGGGGATGGAGGTTAGGAAAAGCTGTCTGTATGTAGCCCAGACTAGCGTGGAACATAGGCTATTCCTGTCAGGTTATCGCTGGGATCTTAATACCCACTTTGAAAATAAAACATGTTGCCCTAGAACTGGTATGTTGGAAACTTCAAAGCTCACAGACCAGCAATAAGAAAAATAATAACAACAACACAAGAGAAAATCTGAAGCTCAATTCCAGGTCAGAAGTACCATAATATCAGGAACACACACACACACACACACACACACACACACACACACACACACACGTCTGCCTGCTTCTGTGTGGCTCCAGTTCAAATACTTGTTGAATGGATGGAATGTTCTGTTTCTTAAACCGTTGGTCATCGCTTTGCACACTCTAAGGTTTGTGAGTGTGCCACTCAGGAAAGGTTCCTTCCCCAGGCTCTATGCCTGTTGCATGCACAACGCCAAGAACAGGACATTAGCTGTCATTCCCAAAGTGAGTTTGTGGGACCTTTCTGGACAGAGAAAAGAGAGGTAGGGGAAAGTGAAAATACGGAGATTAAAGCTGATTAAAATGCTAATCTCCAAAATTCTATGTGTTTACCATATAAATTAGACAGCATTTGTATTTAAAAAGGATGCATATATTATAACTCCCAGGAGGTCAAACTCATCAATATTAAACATGTCACAAAATGGTCTCATATAAAAAGGAAAAGGAAAAGAAATGCCCTTAGTACAAACACAGGAAATTAGACATTATGTTTTCTCAAGCAAATCCATCCAGGTACACTTTGTCCGGGACCAAGGCTTCCTAAGTTTCAGACCTAAATTAACACAAACACTTTTTCTGGTTTGTGAATTGTTGTTATTTTAATGACATTAAATAATAGTTTTTGTTAAATGTTTTAGAGCATCATTAGTATTCTAAAAGCTGCAAGCAGTAAAAACAATTTTAAAAAAGTAGCATTAATGAAAAATGCTATCTTTGTTGAAAATCCGGCCAGTGATTCATAGCCTTTCTCAAACTACAATCTTTGAAACACTCCTTCATTGGGGTAGGTGGATTGTTGAACTTAAGTGGCCTTTTTGACTAAACAGTTTGAAAAACTCAGCTTTAATAACTGTGCCAGGGTAGTATCCCAGTCTCCAAGGGATCCTGAGAGCCTGAAAAGCCTTTATTTCACCCTTTTCACAAGGCTACTCTCTCCTTTTTTCTACCACCCCCCCAAAAAAAAAAACCAAAAACCCACAAGGCACAATTTGTCTGTGGGCCACTGAATTCTCTGCCTCTTCGAACGCCACAGTACTTTGAACCTTGATTTTTGCTCTTTCTCTATCGGAGCATCTTTGATTCAGGTCCATTTGTCCCTTTGCTGTTTTCTTCTGTGATGTACCGAAGAAGTTTGGAAGAAAAAAAGGGAGGGGCAAACAGAGCTGAAAGAAAAGAGGCAGTGAGAATACTGATTTTTTTTTCCCACATTCTTTGGATGTGGGAGAATAGGTAGCAGTTGTGTGGCATGGCCGGGGTTGACAGAGCTCTATTGTAAGGTCACAAAAGTAGAAGGAGAAACATTAGGGACAGTGGAAGGAGAGTGGGAAGGGGGAGGTGGAGAGGACAATAAGGGGTAATGGGGTGCATGGGATCACACTGTCAGCAGCAGCAGCTGGTAGATCACTGTCAATGCCTCCTGCAGCCTGAGGAGTTTCCCCACACAGGAAAAACAACAACAATAAAAAAGTAATCGGGACAAGTCAGAGTGAAGCAGCAGCTACCAATTTATTAAGTATTAAATTTATTAAGAGACAGTAGATGCTTGAGAGATAAGCTTCAACACTGAGGGAGAAGGAGAGAGGGATATGGGCAGGGAGACAGACAGTACAAAAGGACTGGAGCTTAAAACAGAAAAGATTCTACAGATACCTTAGCAATAAATATTATATAACTCATCTTCAAATGTAGCACAAACACACAATAAAGAATTTTTTAAGAATTCTGGTTTTTGTTTTTAAGGCAGGGTTTCTTTGTGTAGCCCTTGCTGTCCCTTGTTCTCAGAGATCCACCTGCCTCTGCTTTTGCCTCTTGAGTGCTGGAATTAAAGGCTTAAAGGGGAAAAAAAAAGCCTAAAGGCATTTGCCACCACTGCCTGATTAAGAATTGTATTTTGTGTGTGTGGGGGGGCACCAGATCTCATTACAGATAGTTGTGAGCCACTATATGGTTGCTGAGAATTGAACTCAGGTCCTTTGGAAGAGCAGGAAGTACTCTCTAACTACTGAGCCATCTCTCCAGCCCCTTGTTTTCTTTTATGAGACAGGGTTTCTCTGTACTGTTTTGGTGCCTGTCCTAGAGCTTGCTCTGAGACCAGGCTGCCCTCAAACTCACAGTGATTCACCCAAAGGGTGTGTGCCTTTAAGATAGTTTCATGAAGTGTGTTGTTGAGGTTTTAGGGTGGGAGAACAGCCCTGATTATGTTCAACACAAAGGTCATAGCCTTTCTCCTTACCTAGCTGTATGTAGGCTGTTGTAGGACTCTTACAAAACAACACCACCATTAGCTTTAAAAGACATGCTCTAACTTCCTTTGTAACTCATAGTTTCACCTTTGCAAATTATATTCCTAACCAAGGCACCTTAGGAATTACTCTAAAATCTCTTTCATCAAAAATAAAGAGGAAAAGTAAAAAAACAAATGAAGGTGGTTTTGAGCATTCCTTTGAGGGCTAATTTGAGAGCCACCAATATTGTCTATAAGGCTGCAGCTGGGACACTTAAGGCCATCCAGTCCAAGCCCACAGTCCAGTGCATCATGCCCCCTTGAAGCTCCAGAGGGTCTCCTTTTCTATTAACCTTCATGCTTAAATCTACACTGACACATCTTTGTAACAAACTTCAGCTCTGCTCTACACAACTTGGCCTGAAATACTTCTGGTGGCCAAATCAGAAAGCCTTGCTTCACCAGAGCCAAGGTCTGTGAGAACTCAGACTGCCTCCACATCACTGCCATTGACAGAAATCAACTTCTGTGTCTGTGTCTGTGTCTGCTCATTGGAGCTGTGTTTCAGGAGAGCACAGCGTCTCCTCCCTGTCTACCAGTACATATCATCATAAACCCAAATGCACAGAAGGATTTGCTCTTCTAATGAGCTCTTTGCTTTTCCTTGTCACTAAAAGTGCCTTAAGTAAGGCTGTCAGAACAACTCTTCTGCCTGTCACTATGCTAAGTCTTATACCTTTTTGGGTTGGTTAGGAGTCATTTCACTCAATAGTTTATCCTAGATACGTTATATCTGGCCTGGCTTCTCCAAATGTGCTTTAGAACCCTTAATCTTGGATTTTCAAAATGTCGCAAGCCAGTGTGTGTGTGTGTGTGTGTGTGTGTGTGTGTGTGTGTGTGTGCACTTATTTTTGACATAGAGTCTCATGTAGCTCAGACTGGCCTCAAACTTCACTGTGTAGCTGAGGGATAACATTTAATTACTGAGCCTCCCAAGACCATATACCAAGTATAAGAATGAAAGGTATATACTATCATACCTGGCTCAACTTCAGCGATTACAATATCATGCTTATTTTGATGATGTATGTCTCTTTGTTTGCCTGCCTTGCATGTATGTGTTTCTATGTGGTGAATACATACATGTGATGTGTGTGTATGTAGTATGTACATATATAATTTGAGTATATGTACATGGTGTGTATATATGCACTGTGCATATGTATGTTATGTGCATGTGTAGTGGTATGTGTGTGTGCGCGCACACGACCATTGGCAATTGAATGTAGGACCTCATGCTTGCTTAACATGGAGTCCTACATATGAACTCCATACATTTCCAACCCTTTATTTCTGTCCTGCTATATCTCAGTCCCTTAAAAACATTATAGTGTATGTTTATCACCATATCTTTAGGATTCTTACTTAGTTATTGGCACATCATTTATGTGGGCAGCAAATATCTGTCATTCATTTTCTTTATAGTATGTTAAAGTCACAAGAAAGATAACATTCTTATGCCTCTAACAATCCCACATAAAAATGTGGCAATGAGAAAATGTGAAGAAAAAGAAAATACAGTTAACTTTGAAAACCAATGGGGAGTTTAGAGAGAGGGCACAGAGTACTTCAGGAAACGAATGTAGGCAACCAAATGAAGCTTTGAAGCTCCAGATTTCCTCTTCAACATATTTATAGCTCAGAACAAAGGGCATTTCCACCCCTGGGCAAGGCAGAGAATGGTTAATTTAGCAGTAGTCTCTTTCAAAATCAGGAGTGATCACTCCCAATGAAGCTTGGCAGATTGCCCCCACGACCTTCATTTCTAACAAGTTCAAAGCTTGTGTCCTCCATTGATTGGCATGGTGTTCAAAGCTTGTGTTTTCTATTGATTACCATTATTTTTCATTTAGTTCATCTCTAACCACAATTAATGTAGAAAATATGTGATTTCAGTGTTTGTAAGTAGACAAAAACTTCTTCAGAAAGCAAGTTTGGGGATTCCCCACTTGAACAATACAAAACAGTGTTTGATTTCAAAAATATTTAAGCATACACAATTACATTCATGTTTTAGAGATATATAAAGTGACTTATAAGAATCAGATGCTCGGACGCAAGATGGCAGCCACCACAGGCTCTGGAGTAAAAGTCCCTCGAAATTTCCGACTGTTGGAAGAGCTGGAAGAAGGCCAGAAAGGAGTAGGCGATGGCACAGTTAGCTGGGGTCTAGAGGACGATGAAGACATGACACTTACGAGATGGACAGGGATGATAATTGGGCCTCCAAGAACAATTTATGAAAACCGAATATACAGCCTTAAAAAATAGAATGTGGACCTAAATATCCAGAAGCACCCCCATCTGTAAGATTTGTAACAAAAGTGAATATGAGCGGCGTGAGTAGTTCAAATGGAGTGGTGGATCCAAGGGCCACGGCCGTGCTGGCAAAGTGGCAGAATTCCCACAGCATCAAAGTCATCCTGCAGGAGCTTTGGCGCCTGATGATGTCAAAAGAGAACATGAAGCTGCCACAGCCACCGGAAGGACAGTGTTACAGCAATTAGTTACCGAGGCCCGGGCCTCCCCTCCCCAGTCCAACCTAAGTCTTCATTTTCCACAGTAGTGAATTTTCTAGATTCGTCTTGTAGACCTCAAAGTACTGGAGAGGAAGCTCCACTCGGACTTCATCCTGAGACACTGTTCTGATACTAATTTCTTGTCCATTTGAAATACCTAAGTTGTGCTGTGTAACATCTGCCGGGTGTAACTGCTGGCTGCCTAGTTGAACTTCTGGGATCAAGAAGGTGTGTTGAAATCGGTTTCCTTTGGGAGCGGTGGGCACAAGTAATGCAACTGTGAACAGACAAGTCACACAATCACCTGCTGATGACACATGGCCTGGATCTGCCTTTGCCCGCCTCGCCCTCCTACCACAGCTGTGTGGTGGCCCTTAGAATAGATGGGAAGGCTTCAGGTAGCAGGCATGGGTCTCCTTCTGGGCTTGGGGGTGCTTTGGCTTCACCCCTGCTTTCTTAAGTCTTAAGTGATGCCCCATCCAAGCCATTGCCTCCTCCTTCCGCTCCCCCACTCCCGCCCTTGGCCAAAGCTTAAATTGTAACACTCCTCTCCCTCTGAAATTGGCCATGGGTAAGGAATTCAGGGCTTCCCATCTCCCCACCTTTATCAAGGGGTGCTACTCTTCTTCTCCTCGACTCCCTTGTTGCCCATCACCACCCCACTTGCTGAGGCCAGAAGCTGTGAGATGAGCTTGGAAAAGCCTGGCCTCCCTCTAGCTCTTGGCCACATATTCACTTGCCACCAGCCTGGGAAGGGGTTCTGGGTCCTGGGCCCTGCTGCCACCATCAGGCAATGCACTTTGAGCTCAGGTCTCAAGGTGAACAGAGAAGTCAGTCACGGGCAGCAAACCTGCCAGCGCTCAGGGTCCTTGGTTGGGCCTAGAGAAAGGCCGTGCATAGGGTCCTCAGCGCGCAGGGTACCTAGTCAGTTCCTTTTCTCATAATCACTTTGCTTTTACGCACTGAAATGGTTTGTACAGGGCTCCCTGGCCACCCACCAGGTCTGACATGGAACCTGACAGCTGGAACAAAGGCCCCTGACCCTGTGGACTCAGGTTTCAGTGTTGCTGCTCTTCAGACTCTCATCAGGGACCTGGAAGAGCTTTGTGTCTCAAGTTTTCAGATCTTTTTAGATCGGTGGGCCTGGTCTTCTGGCTTGTTGCCATGTTCCCCACTCTATTCAGGACCACTAATTGTTGAAATGTGGATGCATACCGAAATAAAGGCAATTTGTTGTGTTGCAAGGGTTTTTGGGTTTGGGTTTTTTTGGGGGGAGCATTAAGCATATGTGAACCCAGGTGTTGAAGCAGCAAAACTATCAGGTCTGAAAAGTGGTTGATGTGGCCGTTGATCTTTCTGGGGCAGACTATAGCTGTCCAGGCAAGGCATCGTGTAAGACAAGTTTAACAGTGTTCCTTCCATAAGCAGTGTGCTGTCAGTCATTGCCTGATTTTACTAAAATAAACAAGTGTGCACTGATTAAAAAAAAAAAAAAAAGAATCAGATGCTCTTATGTCTAGAATAAAGACAGTTTTCTGGAATGTCAATCTGGTACTCCTATGGAAATAATGATTGCTGAAGGTCATGGGTGTACATGTGCCCCAGCAAACATGTAAAGTTCATTCTGCTTCATTGGGGCACATCACCATCATGTTAGTAGTGCCTGCTGCTCACACATTTGATTCATTTAAATAAAAATAAATCTATTCCAGGACTGGCAACAGGGCTCAATAGATAAAGGTGCCTGCTACCATGGCTGAAGACCTGAGTTTGAAACCCAGGTCCCACATGATAAGGAGAAAATTAATTCATGCATTTTGGTTGCTTACACACACACACACACACAGATAGAAGGAGAGTGAGAGACACAGAGAGAGAGAGGGGTGAGAGAGATAAGAATGTAATTAAAATTTAAATGTACATGTTAATTCAACATTTGTTGCTGCAAATAGTTTCATAATAAGTAGAAAGAAAATATTCAGAAAAATATTAAGGCTCTAAATAAAATCTTTCAAGAAGGAAGAGTAAATATCTATACAAGCACTGACTAGCTGGTGGTGTAACTTGTAGACTGTAAGCCAACCCCCTTATGGACTAGAAAGCCCTTCTGGGAAGAGGATTTTGAGGCAGCGAAGCAAGGAAGTTTATGAATGTTCGTGGGAAGCAGTCCTGAGCATAGAAGTCAACAATAAACAAGGCCTGTAGCTTGGGAGTGGGTGAGAGAGACAAAGGGTATAGTCAGAAGAAAGGCTTGGATGGAGTAGAGAGTGAGCCACTTGTAGGAGGATGCAGGGTCAGAAATGTATGCAGATGCCAATTGAATCCAACTTACATGAGGAGCCACAGAAAAAAGATGAAAATGAGAATGTATCAAAACAAGGCAGAACTTCTTGGAGCAGATAATATGTGGTAAGAGCAGGAGGCAGACGTGAGCTGGTGGACAAGCTGTCAGAATATGAACTGTGCACCTGGGTTGAAGCAGTTAAAAACTATAATCTTTTTGCCCATGAACACACTTTTAGATATCTTAACTACAGCATGAGGTTGGTGCTGTAGCTCAGTGGTAGGGTCTGTGCTTAGCACATATGATACACACTTGATTCTATTATGGCCATAGAAGACAATTCCATCAGGCAAACAGTATCATTCCTACTAACATGTTTGTTCATGGGAAATGAATGTTACAATGCTTATGTCATTGCTGCAGACAATCTGATTATACATGCAAGAAAATGCCCAGAAGGAAAAAAGTGGGATTTCAGCTAATGGCTGTTTGAGAAAAACGACTGGGATACATGAATTGAAGCAGTTAATGGTGAAGCATACAGACATAAAGCAGGGACCTCAAAGACTCACAGACTCTTATACAGACTCTCAGGGTGTCTCTCTAATGGGAGCAGTATGCATACTACAGCCCCCGCTAAAGAGCACATTATAGTCAGTTGGTGTGTTCCTACTGAAGGAGGGTAAAGGCCATCATCTGAGCTCTATCTTATCCCTCTCAGTGAAGGGCATTTAAGGTAGCCACTCCACTGTTGCTCAGATTGTTAGCTGGGGTCATCCTTGTAGATCTCTGGACATTTCCCAAGTGCCAGATTTCTCTTCAAACCTATAATGGATCCCTCTATTATGGTATCTTTTTTTCTTGCTCTCCTCTATTCCTCCCACAACTCAATCTTCCTGCTCCCTCATGTTCTCCTTTCCCCTCCTCTTGTCCCCTTCACTTTCTCCCTCTCCACACACTGCCCTCCACCACTACTCCCAATATGTTCTGGAGATCTTGTCCTTTCTCTTTCTGTTTGTCTCTCTTAGGGTCCTCCTTGTTTCCTAACTTCTCTGTCAGTGTGAATTGTAGGCTGGTTATCCTTTGCTCTATATCTAAAATCCATATATGAGCGAGTACATACCATGTTTGTCTTTTTGTGAATGGGTTACCTCACTCAGGATGGTTTCTTCTAGTTCCATCCATTTGCCTGCCAATTTCAAGATTCCATTGTTCTTTTTTTGTTTGTTTGTTTTGTTTTTTTTTCTGCTGAGTAGTACTTATTGTGTAAATGTACCACATTTTTTTTTTTGTTTTTTTTTTTATCCATTCTTTAGTTGAGGGGCATCTAGGTTGCTTCCAGGTTCTGGCTGTTACAAATAATGCTGGAGTGAACATAGTTGAACAGAGGTCTTTGCTGCATGGATGTGCATCTTTAGGGTATATGCCTAAGAGTGGAATTGCTGGATTTCCATTTTCCTAAGGAACTGCCATACTGATCTCCAAAATGGTTGTACAAGTTTGCACTTCCACCAGCAGTAGAGGAGTGTTCCCCTTTCTCCACATCATTCTCTCCATCATAAACTGTCATTGGTGTTTCCAATTTTAGCTATTCTGACAAGAGTAAAATGGTATCTCAGAGTTGCCTTGATTTGCATTTCCCTGATGGCTAAGGATGTTGAGCACTTTCTTAAGTGTCTTTCAGCTATTTTGGATACCTCTATTGAAAATTCTTTAGGTAGTTCTGTACCCCACTTTTTAATTGGATTGTTTGGTGTTTTGGTGACTAGCTTCTTGAGTTCTTTTTGTATATTTTGGACATCAGCCCTCTGTCAGATGTGGGGTTGGTGAAGGTATTTTCCCCACTATGTGGGCTGCTGTTTTGTCTTGTTGACTGTGTCCTTTGCCTTACAGAAGCTTCTCAGTTTCAGGAGGTCTCATTTATTAATTGTCGATCTCAGTATCTGTGCTATTGGTGTTATGTTCAGGAAACAGTCTCCTGTACCAACTTGTTCAAGGTGCCTCCCACTTTCTCTTTTAAGAGGTTCAGTGTGGCTGGATTTATGTTGAGGTCTTTGATCCACTTGGACTTAAATTTTGTGCATGGTGATAGACATAGTTCTATCTGCAGTCTTTTACACCAGCATTTAGTTATGCCAGCGCCGTTTGTTTTGTTTTTTTAATTTTAATTTTACATATCGAACCCAGTTCCCTCTCCCTCCATCCTCTTCCCCTCTCTTCCACCCTCCCATGTCCCCTGATTGTCCTCCCCTCCTATCCCCCCCCACAATCCACAGGTAAGGTGATTGCCTTCCAGGAGGGTTCATTTACATCTGTCAAGTCATTTGGAGTAGGGACTAGGTCTTCTCTCCTGTCCCTAGGTTAAGGGAGTATCTCTCCATGGGGAATGTGCTTCGAAAGTCCTTTTGTGCACCAGGGACACATCCTGTTTCTACTGTCTGAGGTCCCTTAGACTGGGCAGGCCTTCTATCTGAGACCCATGTTCAGGGGGTCTGAGTCAGTCCCATGCTGGATTCCCAGCTATCAATCTGGGGACCCATTAGCTCCTCCTTGTTCAGGTCAGCTGTCTTTATGTGTTTCTGCAGCCTGGTCTTGTCCTCCATCTCTGCATCTGGATTCCAGTTCGGCTCAGTGTTTAGTTGTGGGTGTCTGCTTATGTTTCCATCAGCTACTAGATGAGGGCTCTATGATGGTGGGTAAGTTAGTCATTGATCTCATTATCAGCGAAGGGCATTTATGGTAGCCTTTCCACTGTTGCTCAAATTGTTAGTTGGGGTCAGTCTTGTAGGTCCCTGGACATTTATCTAGATTGAGTTTTCTCTTCAAACCTATAATGGCTCCCTCTTTTATGCTCTCTCTCTTCTCTCATCTATTCCTCCCCTGACTCAATCTTCCTAGTCCAACGTGCTTTCCTCTCCTCCCATTCTCTTTCTCCTAGCTTCCTCTCCACTCACTGCTCCCCCCCTCTCCCAATATGCTCAAGAGATCTTGTCCCTTTCCCCCTCTGGGAGGGACATTATATGAATCTCTTAGAATCCTTCCTGTATCCTAGTTTCTCTGGCGGTGTGAATTATAGACTGGTTATCCTTTGCTCTATGTCTAAAATCCATGTATGAGTGAGTATATACCATGTTCCTCTTTTTTGTGACTGGGTTACCTCACTCAGGATGGTTTCTTCAAGTTCCATCCATTTGCCTGTGAATTTCAAGATTCCATTTTTTTCCCCACAGAGTGTAAATGTACCACATCTTCTTTATCAATTCTTCGGTTGAGGGGCAAAAGGTTACTTTCAGGTTCTTGCTATTACAAATAATGCCAGCATAATTTTTTTGAAGATGCTTTTCTCTTTCTTATAATTTAAGCTGTTTTGTCAAAAATCAGATGTTCATAGGCGTGTGGGTTAATATCAGGATTTTCAATTCAATTCCATTGGTCTTTCTATTTTTGTGCCAATACCAAGATGTTTTCAGGATTATAGCTTCATAGTAGAGCTTGAAGTCAGGGACAGTGATGTCTCCTGAAGTTCCTTTATTGTACAGTGTTGTTTTGGCTATTCTAGGTCTTTTGTTTTTCCATACAAAGTTGAGTATTGTCCTTTCAAGGTCTGTGAAGAAATGTGCTGGGATTTTGATGGGGATTGCATTGAATCTGTAGATTGCTTTTGGCAAGATTGCCATTTTGACTATGTTGATCCTACTTATCCAAGAGCATGGGAGATCTTTCCATTTTCTGATATCTTGTTTAATTTTTTTCTTTAAAGACACAAAGTTCTTGCTATATAGGTCTTTCACTTGTTTAGTTAAGATTTCTCCAAGATATTTAATGTTGTTTGTGGCTATTGTAAAGTATGATGTTTCTTTGATTTCATTTTCAGCCCCTTTATCTGCTGTATATAGTAGGGCTACTGATTTTTTTTTTTTTTGGAGTTAACCTTGTGTCCTGCCACTTTGCTGAAGGTGTTTATCAACTATAGGAGTTCGCTGATAGAGTTTTTCTGGTTGCTTATGTAAACTATGATATCACTTTCAAATAGTGAAAGTTTGACTTTTCCTTACCAATTTCTATCCCCTCGATCTCCTTTTGTTGTCTTATTACTCTAGCTAGAACTTCAAGTACACTATTGAAGAGATATGGAGAAAGTGGCAGCCTTTCTAGTTCCTGATTTTAAAGGAATCACATTAAATTTCTCTCCATTTAGTTTGATGTTGGCTGTTGGTTTGCTTTTATTATGGTTGTTTTGGTATGTTTTGGTTATCCCTGATCTCTCCAAGATCTTTATCATGAATGGGTGTTGGATTTTGTCATAGGCTTTTTAAGCATCTAGTGACAGGATCAATTGTTTTTGTTTTGTTTTTTAGTTTGTTTATATGGTGGATTACATTGATGGATTTTCATATGTTGAACCATCTCTGCATCCCTGGGATGAAGCCTACTTGGTCATGGTGCATGATTTCTTTAATGTGTTCTTGGATTTGATTTGCCAGTGTTTTATTGAGTATTTTTCATCAATGTTCATGAGATATTGGTCTGTAGTTCTCTTTCTTAGTTGTATCATTGTGTGGCTTGGGTACAAAGTTAATTGTAGCCTCATAAAATGAGTTTGGCAATTACTCTACTGCTTGTATTGTATGGAACAATTTGAGAAGTATTGATGTTAACCCTTCTTTCTTTGAATTTCTGGTAGATCTGCACTGAAGCCATCTGGCCCTGGGCTGGGATGTTTTTTGTTTTGTTTTCTGTTTGTTTGTTTGTTTGTTTTTGTTTTTGGTGGGGTTGGTTGACTTTTGATGACTGCTTCTATTTCATTAGGGGTTATAGGTCTATTTAAATTGCTTATCTGTTCTTGATTTAATTTTGGTAAGTGATAGCTATCCAGAAAATTGTCCATTTTCTGTAAATTTTATGGAATACAGGTTTTCAAAGTATGACCTGAAGATTCTCTGTATTTCCTCAGTGTCCATTGTTATGTCCCCCTATTTATTTCTGACTTTGTTAGTTTGCATGTTCTCTCTGCTTTTTGGTTAGTTTGCATAAAGGTTTGTCTATCTTGTTGATTTTCTGAAAGAATTAATTCTTTGTTACATTGATTGTTTATATTGTTTCTAAGTCATTAATTTTCCATCCTCAATTTGATTATTTCCTGGTATATACTTCTCCAGAGTGAGTTTGCTTCTTTTGTTCTAAGGCTTTCAGTTGTGCTATTAATTCTCTAATGTGTCTATTCTCCATGTTCTTCATATGGGCACTTAGTGCAATGAACTTTGCTTGTAGCACTGCTTTCAAAGTGTTCCTTAAGTTTGGGTATGTTGTGTCTTCATTATCATTGAATTCTAGGAAGTCTTTGATTTCTTTCTTTATTTCTTCCTTGACCCAGGAATGGTGCAATTGAGCGTTGTTCAGTTTACATGAGTTTATAAGGTTTCTGCAATTTGTGTTGTTGCTGAATTCTAACTTTAAAGCATGGTGGTCTGATAAGATACATGGGGTTATTCCAATTTTTTTTATATAACTGTTGAGGTTTGCTATGTTGCTGAGTATGTGGTCAATTTTAGAGAAGGTTCCATGTGGATCTGAGAAGAAGGTATATTCTTTTGTGTTTGGATGGAATGTTCTATAGATGTCTGTTAAACCTGATTGGGACATAACTTCTGTTAGTTCTTTTGTTAAGTTTCTTTCTGGTGGTCCTGTCTAGTGTTGAGAGTGGGGTGTTGAAGTTTCCCACTATAAGTGTGTGAAGTGTTATATGAGATTTGAGTTTTAGTAATGTTTTGGTTTGGTTTGTTTTTGAATGTGAGGAGTGCCTTTGTATTTGGGGCATAGATGTTCAGAATTGAGAGTTGTGATGGATTTTTCCTGTGAGGAATATGAAATGACCTTCTTCATCTCTTTTGATTGATTTTAGTTTGAAGTCTAATTTGTTTGATATTAGGATAGCTACATCAGCTTGTTTTGTGTGTCCATTTGATTGGAAGATCTTTTCCCAAACTTTTACTATGAGGCATTGTCTGCCGTTTAAGTTGAGGTGTGTTTCTTGTGTGCAGCAGAAAGATGAATTCTGTCTTTGTATTTTTTCTGTTAGCCTGTGACTTTTTATAGGAGATAATATAATTAATATTGAGGGAAATTAAGGACCAATAATTGTTAATTCATATTTGTTTTGGATTTCTTGGTGGTGGTACTTTGAATAGATTTACCCTGCTTTTTCTTTTGACTTCTGGTAAAGTGAGATTATCTTTGCCTATGTCTTTGTAAGTTTAGTTAACTTCCTTGGGTTGGAGTTTTCTTTCCAGAACTTTCTGTAGGGCTGGATCTGTGGATATGTATTGTATAAATCTGGTTTTATCATGGACTACCTTGTTTTCTCCATCTATAGTGATTGAGAGTTTTGCTGGGTATAGTAGTCTGGGCTGATATCCATGGTCTCTTAGAGTTTGTAGATATATTCAGGACCTTCTGACTTTCAGAGCTTCTATATGTTACTTGGCCTTTTTCCTTTGCTGCTTTTAATATTCTTTCTTTATTCTGTATGTTTGGTGTTTTGATTATTATGTGGCTAGGGAACTTTTTTTTGTGGTCCAGTTTGTTTGGTGTTTGGTAAGCTTTTGTACTTTCATAGGCATGTCCTTCTTCAGGTTGGGGAAGTTTTCTTCTATGATTTTGTTGAATATATTTTCTGCACCTTTAAGCTGTACTTCTTTGCCTTCTTTTTATTCCTATTATTCTTAGGTTTGGTCTTTTCATGCTGTCCCACATTTTCTGGATATTTTGCGTTAAGGATTTGTTGGATTTAAGATTTTCTTTGGTCAATGAATCTATTTCCTCTAGTTTATCTTCAGAGCCTGAAATTCTCTCTTTTATCTCTTGTATTTTGTTTGTTATGCTTGCATCTGTAATTCCTGATCATTTAGCTAGCATTCCCTCAGTTTGTGTTTTCTTTATTGTCTCTATTTCAGTTTTCAGGTCATGGATTTCTTGAATTGTTTTCTTCCTCTGTGTGATTGTTTTTTCTTGGCTTTTCTTGCTTTCTTAAGAGATTTGTTGGTTTATTGCATTCTTTGCCTGCTTTTCTCCCATTTCTTTAAAGGATTTTCTCATATCCTCTTTGAGGGCATCTATCATTTTCATGAAGTTGTTTTTAGGGTCATTCTCTTCTGCTTCATCTGTGGTGGGATGTTTAGGTCTTGTTGGCGTAGAATCCCTAGACTCTGGTGGTGTCACATAAGTCTTTCTTTTGTTGGATGTGTTCATATACTGTCAACTTTCCATATTTTCTTCCATTGGGTACAGGTGGGGTCGCTTCCTCTCTTCTTTCTTGGAGGGTGGAGGGGCAGGGCAGCAATGGCTCTCAATTCAGGGTCTTTCCTTCTGCCTACACGGTCCCTCTTGTGTTTCCTTCTTTAACACTTTCTAGTGATACATTTTGTCTTGTAGTCGCTTTGGATTCCAGGATTAACAGGACCTTAATGATGAGGGACTGAAACAGATAAACAAAATGAGTCTTCCTGTACAGATCATGGCCCGATGATGGTGTTTATTTGTGATGTGAACACTGAGTACTGTATAGAAGCAATTATCTTTGGGAAATCAGACTACTCCATTTGAGTGGTGATAGCAATAATAACATGTTTGACCCACCCCACAGGACAAGAGCTGAGATAACCGTCAACCAGTCCATACCTTGACCAGGAATGCTTAATTATCCATGTCTCTTGCCTCAATTCTTTATCCATTGAAATTCTATCAAGGGCTGGTGAGGTGGCTCTGTGGGTAGAAGCACTTGTCACAGCTTGATGACTTCAGTCTTCTACATGGTGGAAGAGCCAACTCCTACAAGTTGTTCTCCCACCTCTGTACTTGGATTTCAACAGTGATATACATGAGCATTTGATAAATAAATACAATACATTCTTGTTAGTACTATGTGTGGATACTACAGATGTGAGGATACTACAAATGGATATGGGGTCACCATGCCCCTTTAACTCTACACCTTCCCACTGGGCATGTTCATTCAATCTCTATTCTGTGCTTTCCACATTACTTGTCTCTTTAATCTGTATTCTTATTAAGTGGTTAACCCTAGTGCTTTGGGCCTCCCAGTACTGGCTTTTACCCTGAAGCTCTGGGCAGGGGAAAAACTTAGCTTTGATAAGTTAAGCTAGGAGAAGTAGAGCCACTCACTAGGTGTCCCCAAAATGAGAGAAGTGAGTGAATTGTCCCATGTACCTATGGGAATTACCTTTATTCCAAGGCCTTTTTCCTACCTTTGTATGTTGGCTAATACTTGCTGATTTCTGCTCTATTTAGCGAGAGGGAGAGATCAGTATTTTAATTACCAGCCTTTAAAGCACTGGCTCTCAACTGGTTGGTCATGCCGTCTTTGGGGGTAGCATAACAGATAACCTACATACCAGATATTTACATTAAAATTCACAACAGTAACAAACTTACAGTTATGAAGTAGAATGAAATAATTTTATAGTTGGGTCACAACATGAGGAACTGTGTTAAAGGATCACAACACTAGCAAGATTGAGAACCACTGCTTTTAGAGTATGGCCACCTGGCAACTGCCTTCTCCATCAGTCATGCCAAACCTTGACTATGAACTCTGTGGTGATCCCAGTTAATGCCATTTGGCAATGGCAATAAATTTTGAAGTTTCATTATTGGGTTTTTGTTTGTTTGTTTGTTTTTAGGTTCTTTGTTGCCTGAGCTCTTTGAGGTCAGTATGGACTTAGGTGATATGTTTTTGACAAAGAAATTTAAATTTTTACTAGAACTAAGGTCCATTTCTTGTTTAGTTTTGATTTATTTAATTGTGGTGTATGTGTGTGTGTGTGTGTGTGTGTGTGTGTGTTTGCATGAATGCATATCATATGTATGCAGGAGCCTCAGGAAGTCAGAAGAGAGCATCTGCCCTAGAACTGGAGTTATAGATGGTTGTGAGCTGCCATGTAGATGTCAGGAACTAAACCTGGGTCCCCTGAAGGAACAGTAAGTCCTCTTAACCACTTAACTACCTCTCTAACCCTTCTGATTTCTTTTGTATTTCACTTGTTGGGCTTAGGTAATTTGGGTTTATGTAGAGAATCATAAATTTCCATGAGCCAAATGTAAAAAGAAATGAAATATACAGTAAGAAGCCAAGGTGTCTAGGAGGACATTATTGCAATTTGTGTAGCTGTGAAAATTGTTAACTGTACTATCAGGAGACCCTTAGGGAAAATTCCTGGTGACTAGCCTAATTATAGCTATGAGCCTATAACTAAGGAAAAGATGGTATATTACAATACTACTATGCAGCCTAAATATGCCCTGGATGAAAAATAGAGATGGCCTCTGGATAGGTCATTGGATTTCTATATTATTTTATAGCAAGAATTATTTTTTCAAAACTCAGATATGTGTTTCAAAATTCAGTGTTTTATGAGTTATACATAATAAAGTTTGTTCTAAGGAAGGGGCCAAATTTACATAACAAAGTTTCCAGACCTCAGTGCTAAAATCCCTGCTGAATGACAACAGGGATATTGGAACTGAGTAAAGACTACTGCCAATGACTTTGAATCCTACCATTCCTTTTCTCCCAGTAGGTCCTCCATCCCTTTTTTTTTTTTTTAATGTACCTCCTTTTTGCTGCTTTATCAGTCAAAGGAGATGCTGGAGTATCAAGTGAGATAATTTCTTTGATGTGTTGGTGAGACTGAAGCAGTCTTTTCATTTAAGATCTATCAAGAGAACCAACATAGGATGCTCACAGTAGAGGAACAGGACAATTGTCATCGACGTGGAATGTGACAGGCAAGTCTAAAGTGATAAGGTACTGATCCTTCATATTATCAATTCTTGTGGGGTCCATGGGCCCATACCCAAACCAACAAGATGAGAGCCCTTTTGTTTTTGGCAAAGATCCAAAACACTACCTAGTGCCTTCCCATCATTGTATCAAGAGACTTTGAGAGATTGAGGAGAGAGAACCAGAGCCAGATTTGAAGCTATACTTCTTGTTGGTACCTGGTCATTGCACAATCCAGAGTAATTCCAGACACTTCAACTTCTGCTGAACTCTAAAATGCTTGCCTATTCTCACTTTTGAGAGAATATTCAATGAGCTAGTAGTGGGCTGAGGTAGTGCTGGACAAAAAACAGTATGTCTCATATTTGTGTTCTTGCTCTGCACAAGTGACTTTGTGTTTATTGTAATTCATTGCTTTTTTCACTTAAGAGGCCTATGGGCAAGAAACTTTCCTCATCCAATCACCACAGCCTATAAAATTTCTAATGACTGTGGAGATTAGAAGGTTGAGATGAGCAAGCTACTATCTTCATTCATAAGCCTTGGAACTACTGAGAATATGATAAGGCTGTCAGGGGAAAATCATTGTGCATATTTTAATGGAATGGTCATTGGAAAAGTCATTGCCCCCATGCACAAACACAGGATTGATAAATATTCAGAGCATTAGATACCAGGAGTAGATGATGACTTTACTAGGGACAAAAGTTGCTCTAACCATTATTTCTTCATAGAAGGGCTGGGAACAACTAATAATAGTTTACAAGCCAATAAACTCTTGGTCAACACAAGCCCAAAAAGACAAATTGAAATGTGCTTATCTCTATGAAGACCAGGAAACCCCTGAGCAGGTTTTTTTCTACAGTGCAGTTTATTGATTGGAAAAGCATGTAATTTGAATCTTTCCAAAGAATACACAACCAGAATGTTCAGTTTCACTTTTAGGTATAGACTTATTATACAAACTTAATACTCACATATCCTTTCCAGAGAGGTAGCAATTATAAGCAAAGGTGATGTAATTTCAAGGTCTCTTATCTCTGTAGTGATGTGGATTAGGTGGGCTTTTGTAGAGCACTAGAACTGGTAGAATATATGTTTTTATTCCTAAAGGGATTTTAATCCAGCTGGTTCATCTATCAATACACTGGCTAAGAAGAGAGAAAATTGGGCAGTCCAGTGATGAAAACCTAGACATACCCTGGAGAATGCAGCTATTGACTCCTGGGAAGTTAAACTCTCTGAAGTCAGTTGAAGATCACAGTCACGGGAGTAGATGCCTTCACTTAGAAGCAAACGTAGATATATCTGGGCTGCTTGTTTCTTGGCTTCCTCATTCATCTGGGTTGCCCCCTGAAAGGAACTGCCCATACTGAAGGCAGATCTTTCCCTCCCAACCCCATTGGACAGTCCTCTTGGAAATGTTATGAATCTATAGGTGTTTTTCATCAATCATTGTTGTCTCTCTCCCTTTTTATGTATCTATATATTTGATGTGCATGTGTGTAAGCATGTTAGCATGAGTGTGAGGGCTCATGTACACATGCAAGCTCATCAGGAGTTTTCCTTGGATGCTTTTCCACTTGACTCTTTGAGGCCAGGTCTCTCAATCAAATCCAGGGCTCACCAATATGGCTAGTCTCACTAGACAGCTTTCCCTGGGGATTCATTCCCATGTCACCTTCTGAGACTGGAATTTTAGGCAAGCTGCTATGCATCCCAGTGAATTCATGTGGGTTCCAGGATACCAAACTTTGACCCTCTTGCTTGGGTAGCAATCACTTTAATTGTGAGCCATGTTCTCAGACCAGTCCTAGATATCTCTTAATCCAGACAAATTGACAACCCAGACCAACTATCACAACAGAGGGTAAGCTAATGCCCTCTGAAATAGAGCAAATTGTCAAACCAGCAATATAGCCTGATGGAACTCTGAAAGAAGCTGAAAGCCCACGTCTACTAAAGTTCTTTTAGAAGATGAACTAATCCCTACTTAACACAATACTCTTCCAAGTGGGAAGTACTCAATTAAATATAACCACGATTGCAATACTTTTGAAGCACAATTTTACCCAGCTTTTGCAGTGCTCCATCCTTAGACTGTTCTGAACACTTCACCAGCAGAGTGTAAATGGTTCACTGTCCTCATTCTGAAATCGTTTTCTTTTGCATTTCCCTAGACAGTGAGTCATGGTTATTTTTTGCCTTCAAATGAAAAGGTTCCAAGTCACAACCCATCTTAATACAGATTGGAAGTATTGCACAGATCATATGCTTGCATATGAACTTAGAGGAGACATTGGGTAAAGATTTGAGAAGGCTGCAGGTAAGTCAGGGGGATCATTCTACAATATATAAATAGCTGATTGTTAGCCCAGTTTGTGAGTTTTTACTAGAAAACACCAGTCAGACTCTAGTCACTCTACTGGATATGGGTCTACATTGTCTTCTATAAACACAGAGTTGTGAGGAACAAGTTGTTTGAGATTCCAGTTATAGCAAAGTCAATAAAACTCAATGAGTGGCTAGAAAAAAGGTTATTGCTGACACTGAGGTCTCCGGGGTTTTCAAACAGTTGTGAGGCTTTCTGGGAATGGCAGGCTACTGCAGGATATAGCTATTTACCCTGAGGAAAATAAAAATGGCTCCTTATGGGACTTTACACAAGAAAGCTTTTCTTTTTTTTCTAAAACAAATGAACATAAAACTTGTTAGTGTGTACTGGTTACACATAACACTGGGTTTCATTATGATATTTTCCTATGTAGTATATTTTGATGACACTCACCCCTCATTACTCTCTGTTATCTCACTGTCTCTCATGGTGATTGCCTTCAATAAAGGTTTTGAGGCTTCACTTTCTCAATAGAACATTGAACTGATATATTCACTTTATTGTATTATCATCATCATCATCATATTTAAGATAAGGTCTCACTACTTTGCATTTTGGGCTTGACTGGAACTCAGTATGTAACACAGAATGGCTATATACATGTCCTTGATCTCGTGGTCCTCTTTCTGTCTCAGCTGGGATTACAAGTGTGTACCCCTGACTGATATTTGCTTTGGGTTTGCCTTACATTGAAAACATTTAAATCAATTAAATCAAGTGGCGAAAGCATGTCCTCTTGGTATCCAGTCAGTATCAGCTATTTTATGATGTACTAAAACAAGCTAAGAAACTACCACTTGAGCAACCTATCTCTGTGTACATGACACATCAAGGTTGAAACGAACAAAGTTGAAGCTACTGACTTAATGCCAGGGAGCTAGGCAAATTACTCTCTTGTTAAATCTCTTAATTCGACCTTTCAAAGAACACCAGATTTAGACCCAGCTACTTTCTCCCACCCACAGGAACAGAGTGAGCTTTTACTGTGAACAATGAATGCGTGAAATCCTTGATGCTGTCTATTACCACTAGCTAGGACTGACAGACCAGCTATTTGACCACAAATACTGAGAGCTTTTCCCGGATGAAAATGGCTTAATGGTGACAAGATGGCTTATGCAACAAACTTAGGGTACCTTCCAGCAAGCTGAGTTCAATTCCAAGGACCCACATAGTGGAAGGAGAGAACTGATTCTCACAAATTTTCTTCTATACACACACACATACACACACACACATACACACACACACACACACACACACACACACACACACACACACACACACTAAATACAATAAAAATGTTAAAAGCCAGCTTCATGGATCATGGTAAATTCTACATTGGATATGAAACAGTGACTGTAAAATATATCACTAATTAAAACCTCTTTCTGGAAGGTACGTTTTCCTAGAAGTTTAAATGATGGATATTTAACTTTCACAAGATAAAAACACTAGCATTTAAAGTGACTCAAGATATACCACTTAATTGCTGTGCCAAGGGGACACAGAGAGGACTTCTTGCCTTTAATCAGGAGATATGAAAACTCCCAGAGGCTGTACTCATGCAAAAAGAGGTGGTTATCATGTATTACCTGTGGCACCAAGACAAGTAGCTGCTTGGCTGGCAAATGGGAACATCTAATATATCCTACTTTTATTGACATTATTTTAAATTGCATTGAAGCATATCCCCTGGAATAAGAAAATCTTCAACCTTGCTAAAGGATATTTAGCTTTGCTAACTGGTATACCTGATACCATTCAAAGTGATAATTGCTCTGCCCCTGTCCTCAAGGTAATGTAGAAGATGAATGAGGCCCTAGAAATCCACTGGAAATTCCATCCAACAGGAAGATAGAAACGATGGGCCATGACACTTAGCCAGGATATGCTAAGAGACTAGTAACATGAAAAAAGTAATGAGCATTGCCCTCCACATACGAAGGAAGCTCAAAGATAAAGATTACAATTAAGTCCCCATGAAACTATCAAAAAGGACTTCAGATATTCATAGAGGGAAACTGTTCCCACACTTTGAATATGAAAATAAAATTAGCCATATGTGATAATAAAGTTCAAAACTCTATGCATAAGTTTGCTTCCTTTATGATAAAACCATGCCCTGAGGATACTCTATATCTCTGTCAACCCGAAGCATCAATTATGATAAAGATATGGAATAGTCAGGAGCAGTGACACTGACCTTTAATTCTAGTACTTGGGAGGCAGATACAGGCAGAGTTCTGAGAGTGGCCATCTTGGTCTACATAGGGAGTCCAGGCTAGCTATGGCTACATGGTGAACACTGTCTCAAAAAGACAGACAGACAGATAGACAGACATGAAAAATCAGGGTCCAGGGGCCAAATCAATAGAAAGTCAGACAAGCCCTTATGATGTACCCTAACTACTCATGTTTCCTTGGAAGTTGCAGCTGTCAGCTGTGCACTTATTAGGCATCAGCACAAAGTTACCCTTGTGACCGCTCTAGTTAGGTAGAAACTACCATAGAAGACACAAACAACCTCTTGAAAAAAAGGAAACCCAAACTGGTTGTGGTGACTTGTGTCTGTAATTTTAACACTTTTGAGGGAGAGGCAGGAGGATCAGGAGTTCAAGATAATTCTATGCTGCATGGGAAAATTCAAGTCTTAGATTGTCCTATGTGAGACTCTGTCAACCAAGAAAAGAAGAAATGTAGGTGGTACCTTTTGGATAATCAAGAATTATATTATGGTCAGGCTATGCTTTCTATGTTTTTCTTGTCTAAGCTGTTTGAAATTGGGTTCTTAAAATTTTGAATTTAATTGCCTGGCTTTTGGATAGTGAAAGCTCTCCCTGTGGTACCCATGACCAGTAGAGGAACATCCAATTAGACAATATATCTATATGGCAAGGGTTTTTCAAATAGTCTTGAATATGGAAAAATAACTTTCCTCTTAACATATTAGAGAATTCTTGACCCTTTCCTCTTATCAAGAGGAATCTGGATGTTGCTAAAAGTGGCCAAAGCAAAGCAGTTTTTTTTTTTTTTAAAGTGGGGGGGGGAAGGGTTTATTTGGCTTACATTTCTACATCACTGTTCATCATTAAAGGAAGTCAGGACAGAAACTCAAGCAGGGCAGGAGCTGATACAGAGGCTATGAATGAATGCTGCTTACTGGCTTGCTCCTCATGGCTTATTCAGCTGTATTTCTTTCTTTCTTTCTTTCTTTCTTTCTTTCTTTCTTTCTTTCTTTCTTTCTTTCTTTCATTTTTCTTTAATTTAAATTTGAAACAAGCTTGTTTTACATGTCAATCCCAGTTCCCTATCCTTTCCTTTCTCTCCTGCCCCCTCCCCCTCCCCTGTACCCCCCATCCTATCCCCTTTCTGCTTCCCAGAGAGGGTGAAGCCCTCCATAGGGGATCCTCAAAACCTGTCATATTATTTGGAGCAGTGCCTAGGCCCTCCCTCATGTGTCTAGACTGAGAGAGTAACTCTTTATGTAGATGGGCTGCCAAAGTCCATTCCTATACTAGAGATAAATACTGAGGCCTCATAGATAGCTCAGTCCTCCTAATTAATACCCACATTCAGGGGGTCTGGATCAGTCCTATACTGGTTTCCCAGCTATCAGACTAGGGTCCATGAGCTCCCACTTGTTCAGGTCAGCTGTCTCTGTGGGTTTCTGTAGCCTGGTCTTGACCCCTTTTCTTATCACTCCTCCCTGTCTGCAACTGGATTCCAGGAATTCGGCTCAGTGTTTAGCTGTGGGGTCTGTTTCTGTTTCTATCAGCTACTGGATGAAGTCTCTAGGGTGGCATATAAGGTAGCCATCAGTCTCATTATTGGGGAAGGGCATTTAAGGCAGCCTCTCCAGTATTGCTTAGATTGTTAGTTGGGGCCATCCTTGTGGATCTCTGGATATTTCTCTTCAAACTTATAATGGCTCCCTCTATTATGCTATCTCGTTTTTTTTTTTTTGCTCTCCTCTATGAATCCATGACTTGATCTTCCTGCTCCTTCATGTCCTCCTTTTCCCTCCTCTTCTCCCCTTCTCTTTCTCCTAACTCCGTCTCCCCTACTGCCATGCTCCCAATTTGCTCTGGAGATCTTGTCCCTTTCCTCTTCTCCGCGGGGGACTATGTATGTCTCTCTTAGGGCCCTCTGTGTTTCCTAGCTTTTCTGGTGGTGTGGATTGTAATAAAACAGTTTGTTTTTAACCTTGGTTTGAAAATCCCAGTATAGTCTGTAGGGTTCCTGATAGATTTGGATAGCCAACTTTCAAAAATTTCAGCTAGGGAAAAAAAAAAAAAAAAAAAAAAAAAAAGCAACAACAAAAAAACTAAATGATACTCATAGTACTTTATGAATGATGGGTTAGACACCATCTCCAAGGACTGTATTATGTGAATACCATCTAAGTGTATCCATGTGACTTAGTTTGTAAAATAATCCCAGTATGATAGCTATGATAGCGGCATATTCAGTATCATGGGGGTCGCTGTGGGCTTGTGGAAGCAAGTGGGAAGTGAGTGGACCAGTTTGGCATAGAGTTGGCTAAGTAAATGTAACTAGAGTTCACATTCCTTCCAATAGAGATTGCTTCTCATCTGTCAGTAGTCCCCATAACCAGGACTCTGTGAAAGTCAGACATGGCTTGAAGAGAGCTTGTTGGTAGTTCTACTCCATAGCTATCATCACTTCAGAAGCTGCTGTCACTGGGTTGAAATTGTTAAGTAGAAGCTCTAGGAAACACATAGCAGCCATTTTGAATAAAACCTGACAGAATATCACCCTCTTCAATGATGAGACAACACAAACTTACAAAGTGGTTCTCCCAAACCAGACAGCCTCCCATATTTTGACTGCTGTCCATAGGACCATTTATGTTCATATTAGGAAGTGTTGAGTTTATATTACCAATCCTTCAGAAGATATAGCTGAAGCAGTAAAGGGCCTACTTAAGCACACAGATGCTACTGATGTGCCCGAGGAATGGATCCTTTCAGTATCTGGCTAAAGCAGTCCTTTTGAATGGAAGTTTGTACATTTAGTACTGCCATTTTCCTTTTATTTCTTTGGTTTGGGTGCCACTTAATTTACTGTATTCATACTAGCATGTAAGTGACTGTTTCAGTCTTTGGAAAAGAAATAAGAAATGGTATTTTCCATTTCAAGATTTCTACAGCAGCTCCCATCAGCAGCAAATAGTTTCTGATGAGGGGGCTGTGGGAACTGTAAGAAAAGCACCCATCCATCCATCACTGGGTTAGCTTCACCTTGCCTCTGGATCTCTGTTTTTGCTCCTTCCTCCAGTAACTTTGTGACATGTTTGATTTTGTTTATGGACTTGATTGGATTAAGCAATACCTAGGGTATTAGTGAGGCACAAGTTTGGATATGTTCCTGTGAGTGTTTCTAGAGACAATTAATTGAGAAGACAAGTCTTGGATATTGCACCTTCTCTCGAGAATCTGCTTTAGTTTGCTTTATTATTGCTGTGATAAACACCATGACCAAAAGCATCTCAGGGGAGGAAAGGGTTTGTTACAGCTTGTACTTCCAGGTCGTAATCTATCATTGAGGAAGTCAAGGCTAGAGCTTAAGTATGAGCGGAAACAGAAAGCATGGAGGAATGCTGCTTACTGGCTAGCTTTCTGGCTTGGTCAACTATTGTTCTCATACAGCCCCGGCCCACCTGCCTAGACGTGGTGTCTCTCACAGCGAGTGTGGCCCTTATATATCAAACATCAGTCAAGACAATCACTTGGAGACATTTGTTACAATTGGTTTTCACGCAGGCCTGGTCCCACAGCCGCACCAGCCCCAAATAACACACAGAGACACTGTATTAGATAAAGCTGTTAGCCCATTAGCATTTCTTATTTGCTAGCTCTATCTTAAATATTAACCCATTTCTATTAATATAAGTATTTCCACGTGGTCTCATCTTACCAGAGAGAGGGCCCAGACTTCTGTTCTCTTGGTCTTCTTACATGTTGACCTTCCTCCTCCCTCTTCCTGAAACCTCCTTGTCTCCTAGTCCTGCCTATCTTGCTTTCCTATCGGCCAACAGGGCTTTATTCATTAACCAATAAGACAAACATATTTACAGAATGGCATTTCCCATCAGACATTGCTACAGGCCAACCAGATGGAGGGAATTTTTCAGTTGAGGTTTCCCATCCCAGGTAACTCTAGGTTGAACATTGAGAAAGAATCAAAAATAAATAAAATAATTTAGAGCAGTTTTCATAATTGAAAAGGATAATAGAAATGTTAAAAAGGAAAATCCACCCTGGGAGGAAACACCATTTTATAATTGAAAAGGAGTTAATATGCGGCAAATGTTTCTTTAAAAGTTTTTTTAAAAGTAAGATATACATTAATTAATATACATGATAAAAATGACTAAAAACTTTCTTCAGAAGAGGGTACAAGAAAAATCTTCAATATCACTGGTTATCAGGAAAATATGATATATACTCACATGGAAATAAATAGGATAAATATTTATAAGAAACAGGTATGAAAGGGTGAATGATCAGATGGTTCAAATATGCCATTGACATTTGCTAGTAAATTTGGAATCTTCCTTAATATACAGTACAACACATTTTTCAATGTGTAAAATATTTATGAAACATTGACATTTGGGGACAAAACAAGAATGATTGTGTTCTGCATTATAAACTCAACAATTCAAACCCCAGAAGGAATGGCATAACTGACTAAATTAAGTGATTTATAGCATCAGACAGGAACATGTGTTCAACATACTGAGGCAAAGAAACATTTTTTTTTGAAATATCTTCAGGAATAATAGCAGTAATATAAGTTACAGAAATCTCAACTGAAGGAAAACCAGGCAGAATAACCATTCTTGATGCTGGACGGCATTCCTAGGATGACATAAAAGAGACATCTACTCATGCCAGATAGAGATGGAGTCATCAGGCCAATGAAAGTGTCCATCAAATGTTGCATGGCAAATAAATTATAACATTGGTTTGCTTATAGGATCCTGAGAACTTATAGGTAGCTGTGTGACACCAAAGTCTCATACCCAGCCTTAAAAAAAAAAAAAAAAAAAAAAAAAAAAACTCATATAATTCAGCACTATTTGCAGTTGTCAGGAAGGAGTGGCCATTTAAATCTCAAAAGAGATTTATGAGCCTTATGAGCCTCATACTTCCCTTGCTTCTCTTTAAGAGGGAATGCCAACAACTTCATTATTATCATCACCTCAGACCTAACTACCTACTGTAATGTTCTGATGACTTTGTTGCCATGACTGCGGGCCAACATTTCTTGTAGGTTACCACAGTTGTTCTTCATAGACATGGTGTGGCTAATATAAACCCTGGAGTAATGAGTTACAACACAGTGCACCCCTCCCTCCCTCCCTCCTTGTTTTACAGTTTGCCTCCTGCTTTTCAGGGTTCCTGGAGCCTTGTAGAGAATGTAACCTGTATTTATTCCCACTCTTTTTTGTTCTTGTTGTTTTGTTTTTTTTTGAGACAGGGTTTCTCTGTGTAGCTTTGGAGCTTATCTTGGCACTCACTCTGTAGCCCAGGCTGGCCTCGAACTCACAAAGATCTGTCTGCCTTTGCCTTCCAAATGCTGGGATTAAAGGTGTGAGCTACCACTGCCTGGCTATTTCCACTTTTTTAGGACTTGGACCAGTTTGCCACAGCAACAGACACTTACCTTAGAACAATTGGAACTCTAATTAAAAGGGCAACCACAATAGTGATGGGGTGACCCAAGGCAAAGGCACCCTTGGCATCCAAATGTTCTGCTTCATGCATTGCTTTAAACATCCCAGTGCACTAGTAATATGTGCCCAGTTATTGAGTGTGCAAGCACAGCATGTTGTTCTAGTGAGTGCACATGTCCCAGCATGAGTGGCTCTATTTCCTAGACCAGGTGGTCCCAAGAAATTCTAATCTTGGGGGGAAAAGTGTAGTATAGTCAGATTATGAATACTTAATCTGAGAGGCACAGAACACACAACACACTCACACATGTTTGACTGGTTATTAGTCTCTTCAGCAACTACCACCCCCACACGCAACCCACCCTTCAGCTACAGATGATAATGTCAGTGACCTACAGGCATCACTTTAGAGGGACATATTACATCTCTCTAACGGAATAATAGCAATTATTTCCCTACTGTGGAATGTGATCCCAAGAAGGCACATTTAGCTTATCATTGTCAGCATAACACACACAGTCCATAGTGAAGAGGAAGAGCTGATGGCAATTAGTCCCCAGCAGCTCCCACAGGGTCTTTTGTCAGGGAAGAAGATCCAAGCTCAGTCTGGTTCTATTCTCATGTTTTGAGATCAGAGAATGCAATGTCTTCAGCACTAGAGATTTACCATTTATTTTGGAATGTAACCAACAGCAGGGGGGAGCAGCCTGTAGCATCTATGGGGCTTTGGGTGCCTCCTTGACCAACAGCTTATAGCATGAAAACTCACCCTTCCTTCAGTAGCCTGTGGTGTCTGGGATTGTCTATTTTCTAGACACTTAGGGTGACTTCTTCATTTAAACTCTTTAGCAGCCTGGATTTTTACCAGTCAACTTAGCTCAGTGTCCTTGGCTTTTCCCATTCCAGTTGTGAACATGTATGTGTACAGGTATATGTAGTCTCTTTGCCAGGTTCATTTGGGACAGCTCAATTTACATTCTTCCCCCAATGTAAGGCTGAATCCTGAATGCTTCAATTTGAAATTAGCATCACATATTTAGACAGTGGCTAGAAAGTCAGACTATTTCATCAGAACACCAGTGGCTTTAGGTATTTTTGGTCCTGTGGTCTCTCCTCCACCGAGCCAGACTTTATATGAATGCAGTGAGCACCCTCTAGTGGTAGATGCATGCAAATATCTTTATCTGCTGGCTTTCTGTTTTTTCCTTTTCTTTTCCTTTCTCTCTTTCCTTTCTTTCTCTCTTCCTCTTCTATGCACTTTTTTATAAATTTAAAATAGATTCTTCTCTAATACAATGTATCCCAAACAGTTTCCCCTCTATTCCTCCCAACTCCCCAACCTCCCCTCTCTCCTGTTTTCATCCCTGTTTCCTCTTCAGGAATGATCGATCAGGACTCCAAGAGACAACAGCTAGCCAGAAAAAAATCTGAGACATGCTTTCTGATTTCCAGGACACAATTGGCTTCTACAAGTACTGGGGACTCTGGTTCTTCTTGAATCATATTATATATTTTCTTTCACATCTGTTGTCCCCACAGTAGCTGACATAGAACCCAACACTTCTCCTTTCTCACTTGGCTATCTATAAAGTCAGCTTCTCAGTATAGCCGTCAGTGCTCACAGACTGTGGCATGAGTTATTGCTTTCTGTTCTCAACTTGGCCAACGAGTAGTTCTTTGTCATTTCCCTCTCCAGCTACATAGGAACAGTGGTTATTTGTGTGGGCTGTAGCTGCTGGCCTCTACTGTGTTAACAGTGTACTAGGACACAAAATGTATAGTGTCTCTTTCAGCGCTCTGTTTTGTGTGGCAATTGGTTTGATTACTACAAGAGGCTTCATGACTTGAAAGGACACTGGTTCCAGCTCAGTATTCATGGCATCCGTAAAAAGGCATGGAGAAAGCATTCTGAATTGCTGTAAATGTGTACCGTACATTTGTGGTTCAATTCTGTGATACTACAGAGCAAAGTTTCATCAATAGCTTTGTAATCTGCCCTTTTATTGGATAAGCTGTTTTTATTGTTACTGCGATGGGATCAGAGATAGAGCCCATCTGTCTCTGCTCTTTTTATATGACTAGCAGTTGCCATGCCTTCACTGTATATGGAACTTTTATCCCTATCCACATTCAGGACTAAAGCCTTATTGGAACTGTGAGCTCACTTTCTGCCACAGCCTGCATACCTAGCTCTCCAAGCTTTTAGTAACTCCCAGCACAAAAGAAACTGAGGTCTAAGGGCATACACTTTCAGAGACAGTCCTATGTGTTTGGCTCAAACATCTTCAGCCTTTTCTTTCTCCCAATTCGAAGTGGTACCCCATCTTAAAAGCCAAGTTATAGAAAGGACAGGCAAGTTGAGCTAAGTGGGTTATGAAAACACTGCAAAACTCCACAAATGTCCAGAGATCTTTTGCATTAGCAAGCAAAGGCTGGTGTAGATTTCAGAAAACAGCAGATGGCACTGATGAACTGACTGCTACACTCATTGGAGAATAAACCAGGGACAGTTGGAGAGCATCCTTCTTCTGAGGTGGCTGGTGGCAGAAAGACACCAAAGTTTTAGGAGCAAAGAAAGAATGTTTAGAAGGCTGCAAAGAGAGGGGATACTGCAGACGCCTGATTCCTTGTGGGGTGGGTTCGGCAACATGTGTCAGGGGAGTGCAAGTGCAGACAGCAGAAACTATAACTAAAGGCAGAGACAGTCTCAGAAAGTAGGCATGGTTACATTCAGTAAGAAAGCTGGAGAGAATAGAACAGGAGGAAGAGAGAAAACCCACCTACCCCATCACCAGTCCACAAAGCCCACTGATGCTTCAGTGGCTTCTATCCTCCTCTTCCTCCTCCACCTCCTCCTCCCCCCTTCTTGCTGTTGTCATTGTTTTTGAGAAGTTTAGATGGAGGTGGAAGTTGTCAGCCTGCTAGAAATAGAATCCACGGCTTTCTATTGAGGGTTTTGTTTGTTTTTTTTTTTTTTTTTCAGAGTCTAATTTTCTTTTTTGCCTCAACCTTCTGATCCGTCTGGCACTGCAGGTGTGTTCTACTATGTCCTTGCCCCTGCCCTTGGGATGGGCATTCGGAGGTATACCATAAACATCCTCGACATTGTTCAGGGCACAAGGCTGTGTGAGAGTGGGTCAGTCCACAGAAAAAGCAGTTGACTTTCCCTCAGTAGAAGTGGAAAGCAGAAGAGCAGGGGCCAGGGCCAGCTGTGGAGGGAGAACTGGGGAACTACTGGTTCCTTCAGGGTTATAAGAACTTCTGACTCCTAAGAACAAGTTGTAGGGATGAGTTTCACAGATGTCCTAGAGCAGACCAGAAGTCAACTGGGTGTGTTCTAGTTTGTTTCTCTTTGCTGTGATAAACATTATGATCAAAAGCAACTTGGGGAGGAGAGGGTTCATTTGGTTTACAGGTTACAGTCCGTCATGGAGCAGAAGTGAGGGCAGGTGCTGAAGCAGAGGGCACGGAGGAACAGTGTTTCCTAGGTTAAGATCAAATGCCAGGGTTAGAATGAAAATTAATCTGAAGAAAGAGAAAGAGGGTGAGGAGGAAAGAGGAACTGACAGTGTTGGGAAGAAGACCATGATGACAGATGTGTTAATGGTTTCTTGGAGTGTTATGTTATGGGAAATATAGGGAGGAAAGGGGTTCGCATAAACAGTCTAAGCATTACATTGATTTGTTTCTGAGAAGCCTAGGGGCATATGGAGACTGTCCAAGGATTCTGCAATCAGTGATGCTAATATGCTTGATCCATTGCATGGCTGTATCACGCTAAATCTTAATTCATACACATTGCTTTCGTGGACTTTCACCACCAGTAACTGATTTCGAAGAAACAAAGTTAATAACAATTTAAAATTCAAAAGTTTAGTAGTTGCAGAAATATAACACTAGGTGGCACTCACTTACCTTAACATAACAAGTGTGTGGTTAGGCTGTGTGCATGCTTTTATTTCCTTTTTGAAAACTGGGTCAGAAAAATTGCTATTCCTGTGAGTTTTCAAAAAAAAAAAAAAATGTGCACATGTAAGGCTTACTATGAGTGTCCAGTAAGCACTTCAAAGGAACACCAGCAGAGTTTGATTTGGAACAATTGAGAAAAGGGAGGACAAGAAAACCCCGAGAAGACTCCCCACAATTTCTGAATGGAAAAGTTGCAGATGAGAGATTCAGTAAGGAAGATGTTCCAGCTCAATGATAAACTGCTTGCCATGCTTGCCCGAGGACCTTAGCTCAGACCACACATGAAGCCTGACCTGGTAGCACATATATGTAATTTCATAACTCCTATCCTATATCTAATTGTGAGGCAGGGACTGGAGACTCCCTGGATGTCTGTTCATGGATGTTCATCACATGAGCACAGGTGGAGAACAAGAAACATTACCTCAAATAAGATGGAAAGTGAGGAGTGACACCCAAAGTTGTGCTTTGTCTCCTAATGCATGTGTGTACCGTGACACCTCACACACACACACACACAGACACACACACAAAGACACACATACACAAACATAGACACACACACACACACACACACACACACAGAGAGAGAGAGAGAGAGAGAGAGAGAGAGAGAGAGAGAGAGAGAGAGAGAGAGAGAGCCACAGCAGGCACTCTCCCATTTCCTGACATTAAACTTCTTTCTACTCACTACAGGTGATTTTGGTCATAGCAGTTTACTGGGAAATGGGAAAGAGGGGAAGAGGGGAAGAGGGGAAGAAGGGGTACTTTTCTTTTCATTCTCCTCTCATATATTATATTCCGACTGCAGTTTCCCCTCCTCCACTACTCCCAACCCCTCCCCCTCTCACTTAGATCCACTTCTTGTTTCCTTTTAGGAAAGAGCAGGCCTCCTGGGATATCACCCGAACATGGCATAACAAGTTACGACAAAACTAGGCACAGACCCTCATATCGAGGCTGGACAAGGCAGCCCAGTAGAAAGAAAAGGGCACTTAAAGCAGGCAAAAGAGTCAGAGACAGTCCTCACTCCCACTGTTAGGAGTCCCACAAGAACACCAAGCTATACAACCATTTGTATATGCAGAGGACCTAGCTCAGACCCATACAGGGTCATGATTACCTCTTTAGTCTCTGTGAGCCACTACGACCTCTGCGTAGTTGTTTCTGTGAGCTTAGTTGATTCTTGTGATATCCTTGGCCCATCCAGCTCTTATAATCACCCCCTTTTCTGTGGGGTTCTTGAGATCTGCCTAGTGTTTGGCTGTGGCCTTTGCATCTGCTCCTACCTATTGCTGGATGCTACCTCTCTGAAGACAATTATGCTAGGCATGGATCAATGAGTATAGCAGAATATCATTAGGATTCATTGATTTTCATTTTTTGGGGGGGGTCAGTCTTGTTTGGGTCTATCCTGGGTCTCTGTGCTGCTCTGCCTCTGGTTCCTGGCCATCCAGGCAGTGTCAGGAGTGGGATAATTCTCATGTAAAGTGTTGTGGGATATTTGTACACTGTGTGGAAATGTTGTGATTGGTGTAATAAAAGGCTAAATGGCTAATACCTAGGTGGGAGGTAAAGGTGGGGCTTCAAGGCAGAGAGGACTCTTGAAAAAGGAAGGCAGGAAAGATGAAGGCAGCATCACCAGTCAGACACAGAGGAAGCAACACGAGATCCATGAGACAAAACATAGCTTAGACTAAATGGGATAATATAAGTTATAAAAGTTGGTGGGACAAGCCTAAGCTAAGACTGAGATTTCATAACTCATACGTCATAACTCTGTGTCATTATTTGGGATCTGGCTGGTGGGACAGATACTCATTACAGGCAAGGGCTTAGTGTTGAACCAGATGTTTGTTGGTCATCCCCACATGTTCTGTGCCACCATTACCCCAGCATGTCTTGCAAGCAGAACAGATTTTTTCCCAACATTCTTTTACTTTAAACATTTATTTTTATTTTGTGTGTACCATGTGTATGCCTGAAGCCCACAGAGGCCAGAGGATGGTGTTAGATTCCTGGGACTGGAGTGAGATACAGTTCTAAGCCATCATGTGGGTGCTGGGAACCAAACCCAGATTCTCTGCAGGAGCAACAAGTGCTCTTAATCACAGAGCCAGTTCCATATGCCCTATAATTTTGTTTTGCTTGCCCTACACATTACTTTTTGCTGACCCTACACACTCCTTGCTGATCAGCTGCCTTCTTCCCAGAGTCTCTTTCTTTGTATACATGTCACATATATTCTATTACTCTTTCTTGTCCTCTCCTTTAAGAGTTCTCTTTCCTTTATTATCAATCCCTTTTCTTCTTCTGTATTCTATATATGCTCATGCATGCATGCGTGCACATGCACACACACACACACACACACACACACACACAATCTATGGATATTTGCATTTATATACATTAAAATTTGGATTCTGAAAATGCGAGAGAATATTTTTATCCTTTGGGGTCTGCTGTATTCTGGTAAGCATTTTTCCTTCAGTTCCATTTATTTTCCTGAAAATGCCATCATTTCAGTCTTTGTAAGAGTAAAACTCTATTGTATATAAATGAGTTACTCAATCACAAAAGCAGCTTAAGGAAAGAAGGGTGTACTTGACTCATGATTTGCAGGCACGTACATCATGGCAGATCATGCTTGCAGGGCAGCATGGGGTGGCCTTAGTCATATTGTACCCATAGTCAGGAAGCAGAGAGAGAGAGAGAGAGATGAAAGATGGTGTTTGGATATTTCTCCCGCTTTATTTATTTTCATTCAGTTTGGGATGCCAGTTCACAGGATGGTGTTGGACACTGCCAAGGTGTGTCTCCTTTGGTTAAGCCTCCACTGAAGTCCTTTCACAGAGATTATGCTCAGAGTTTACTAGGAAGAATACTCATCACTGGATAATCACTTCATTTTCTTTATCCATTTATCTACTAATGGGCCCGTCTAGGCTGGTTTTAAATCTAGGCATTCATCCATAGTATAGCAATAAACACAGATGGGCAAGTACTCTATGCTGACATCCATGACCTTACAGGCCTTCGGGGGTGCACTCAGGCACAGGCGAGATGGATCATATGGCAGTACCAACACCAGTGTACAACAGTTTCTTACCCATTTTCATGTCAGAATTTGTTTTCTTGATTACAACACTTCTCAAGACAGTGAAACAGAATCTCAGAGCAGTGTTTTTGTGTTTACCAGGTGCTCCAGTAGTTTTAAAATATTTATTGTCCATTTGTCTTTTTTTTTTCTCCCTTAAGAACTGTCTATTAAATTCCACAGTTCATCTTTAAAAAGATTTCTCTAGTTTTACTTTATGTGCGTGAGTATTTGCCTGCATGTATATCAGTGTAACATATGCATGCCTCGTGCCCACAGAAAATAGAGGGGATGTTGGATCTCCTAGAAATGGAGTTAATGACAGTTGTGAGCTGTTCTATGGGTCCTGGTAGTTAAACCTTGGTCCCCTTCAAGAAGTGGTTAAGATGGTTCTTAACCACTGAGCCATCTGTCCAACTATTTAATATTTGGAGTTTTCTATAGATTCTAGATATCAATCCCTTGCCCAATGTATTGTTGATAAGGATTTCCCTTCTCTCTGTAGTTGGTTCTTTAATTATTTCCTTTAATGTGTAGATGCTTTATAAGCTGGCTCAGTTCTATTTGCTAATTTAGGAGTTATTTTTTGTGCTTTTGGAGATGTTTTCCAAAAGTCCCACTTAAGCTTCTATCTTGAAGTGTGTTTATCCTCTGTCAGTTTCAGACTTATATTAAAGTTTGTGGTCCATTTTCCATAGCTATTTTTCTGCAAGGTAGGTACATAGATCTGGGTTCATTCTTCAACATGCAGACATCTACTTTTCCTTATTAGTAATTCCTACAGGCACTACCTTTTTCTCAAAGTATGTTTTCCATATCTTTTTGGTTTATAGTATTTATATTTTGGTACTATGTCTGTCATCAAGAAACAGAGAGAGATGAACACGGGTGTTCCCCTTGCTTTCTCTTTTTTATTTAGTGAAAGATCCAAACCCAGGGAAGGATCCTGTCAACATTTACAGCAGGTCTCCACCTCTCAGCTAAGTACCTCAGGGAATTATCTACATAGTTATGCCCAGAATTTGTTTCCTAGGTGATTATGAATCCACCCAACTTGTAAATGGCTTTTAAACATCACAGGCACGTGCATGGACACACACACACACACACACACACACACACACACACACACACACACACACACACAGAGGCAAAGACACAGAGAGAGACAGAGAGATTTATTCTCAGCAATGTGCTATCCCAAACGTAAGCCGAACAAGGATGGCACCAATGGGTATGCCAAATTGCATGGGAAAAGACCACGAGACCTCAATCCTGCACAAAGAACTATAGGCAACTGAGGAAAGCTGCAAGTGTGGAAGGTGATCTTCCCAAGGGAAGAGCACACCAATTAGTTGTCCAGTTCCAAATGGTCAGTCCTGAAAACATACATAAAGTAACAGTATATGGACTGAGCAGGTTATATATAGAAACATCCGTGTATACACATATACATAGATATCTGTATTAACAATTAGCGAGAGAAGAGGCCATGAATTTGAATGAGAGTAGGGAGAGGGGTACTAAGGTGTTTTGGAGAAAAGGGATGGGAAGGGAAGAGAAGAAAAGGGGAGAGGAAGGGAGGGGATGGGAGGGAAGGGAAAGGAGAAGAGGGAAGGAATATAATTACAATTTCAAAAATAAAAATGCAAAAATATATTTATTATAGCATTATATTACTTGATACTTAATATATTACTTGATATACTTAAATGCTAGGGAAGTAAATAAGTGTAATCATAAAGTATAGCATGAACTCACTGCCCAATGGGGTGAAATAACAGTGTATGGCGACCTCCCAATTAAAGAATAGCTACAGTGCTTAGTTTTTCCTTAGTTAACTCTGTGCTAAGGCCTGCTGCACTGCTGGGCTGCAAAGCTTCCTAGAACAGTGGTGCTCCATCTGCTTACCAACAAAAATGAATATTATACTGTACTTTTTATTCCCAGAGCATGAGAGCTGAAATATTGGGTCCTCAAATATATTTGGATCTTGCTAATGGATCAGCTGTGGACATTCACATTCCATAAACATTTCAAAAAACTTTCCCTGAAAAGAGAGAGGTGGTAAATATTTTATGTATACAATTAGGACTCTGCTGTAGTCTGAAGTTTTTGATTGACAATCAATTAATGGACATGGCTGCAGTCCAGTGAAACTTAGTTCACAGGAATTAGAGGTATATGCAGGTCAGGGATAGACTCACTGCCTACCGTACACCAGGCTGAGTTTGTACTTATTGTGATGTTTATATGGGGAGAAATCACTTAGACAAGAAACAGATGACCGCTGCAGGTTCCTGTTCCAAGGGTGACTTTGAATGCTCCCTGTCTCCAACCAGGAAGTAAGAGAGAGAGCTGGGGTCCAGGCTCCCAGACCTAGTCTCCACAGGTCACACCCACACCTGTCCCCAGGCTCCAATGGGAGTAGTCAGTGCAATAGGTAAGGGCAGGGTGGGTATCTCAATACAAGTACTGAAGGAAAAAAAAAGATTCAATATTATTCTTCTAATTGAAATATTGTCTGATATGAATGTTTTAAAATGACTCAAAACAATAGGAAACAAAAACAAAAAACTGGGTTATAGTTACTACATTTATTGAAAATAATGTTTCTATATAATATATTCTGATCATGGTTTCCCTTCCTCTAACTTCTCACACACTCTCCACATTTTTTCTCTCATAACTATTTTAAAAATCAGAGACTCACTATGTAGCCCTGACTGGCCTAGAAGTTACAGGGATCTGTCTGCTTCTGCCTTCTGAGTGCTAGTGTTAAAGGCATGCACCATCCTATCCAGTTTTGAGAATGTTCTCACACAAACTTAACAATATCTGCCACATCACATAGCAATATAATCACAGTGAGCCACTGCTGAATATGTGGTCCACTGTTGATCAAAATGCTCTGTGATCCATGATAGCTACTTAGGGTGAAAACAAAGTGTTAGGTCAAAGCTAGGTTGATTAGCTTTGAAATTATTAATGAACCCAGTTAAATATTTTATAGAATATTTTAATGTAGCTTCAGCCCTGAGAAAGAGCTAGTTACATAGGGAGATGACATCTAAAATAAATAAAATAAAATAGAAAGGATTTTTTTTGGTGTTTCACAGTACTATGTAAGGAAGAACTGTTTTGTTCTTTGGTAAATTTAGCTGTCATTCATTCAATTAAAAGTCAAGAAATTAATGAAGGAGAAAAAGCCTTGTGTATTAATAGAATTCTTTCTTTCTAAGAGCTCCTTTGAAGGCTCTGCTCTTAATTAAGCTTTTAGACTTCTGTCCCCAATGGTATTGGTCCAAAAACTTAATGAAATGTATCTCTAGGTTCCATAGGAATGAAAAAATAACAGGAACAAACTCTCTTGAGAGTCAGGTGCCAGAATATTACAAGATGGGGTCCTAGAAATCACCTTTGCACACAAAAGGGAGTAGAAAAGCCACATTGGAAAATGAGTTCTGAGTATTCACAGGAGATATTTAAATGTGTGAAATGTATTTGTATGCATACATACTTTAGAAACTAAGCATTGGGATTTCTAAACTATATATATATATATATATATATATATATATATATATATATAATTTTGGGAGTGGATATGGCACTTTTTTGTCATAAAGCAATGTTCTTTCTAAGAATCAATTAAATTTTTGTTATGTGTATGGGTATTTTGCCCGCATATATGTTTGCCCACCATGTGTGTACCTGGTGTCCACAGAGGCCAGAAAAGGGCATCAAATCTCTTGGGAGTGGAGTTGCAGACAGTTGTGAGCCACCCTGTGAATGCTGGGAATGAAATTTGAGTCTTCTATAAGTATAACCAGTGCCCCTACCTGCTGAGCCATCTCTTTAGCCCCATAAGGTAATGTTAATTCAGGTAGGTGGGTTTTCTGCAGAAAATAGGAACATTTATAATGAATTTATCCAAATAAGGCTTCTAGTGGGAAGATGGCCGAAGCCAGGTGGGTGTAGAAGCCTACCTAGCTAGTATCTCAGCATGTGGGGAGCTGGGGGTCAGTAAGAAACCCTGACCCCAAACATAAGGTGGAGAGCAACTGAGGGAGACACCTGCTGTTGTCAACCTCAGGCATCCACACACGGACCTCACACACACACAATATCACACCACACACACACGCACGCATGCATGCACGCAGGCATGCAGGCACGCATGCATGCACACACACATGCACATACCACAACACACCACACACACACCACAACACACACACACACACCACACCATACTCACACACACACATAGACACATAGATACACACACACACACACCGCAACACACACATACACACACCACACTCACACACACATACACACACACCACACTCACACACACACACCACACCACACTCACACCTACACATACCACAGCACACACACACACCACACCATACACACACCACACCAACACCACACACAAACACACAGAGACACACACACACATCACAACACATACACATACACACCACACCAACACCACACACACATACATATACACACCACACCAATACCACACACAAACACACAGAGACACACACACACATCACAACACATACACACACACACCACACCAACACCACACACACATACATACATACACACCACACCAGCACTACACACATACCACATCAGCACTACACACACACCACACCAACATCACACAGAGACACACACACACCACAACACATACACATACACACACACCACACCAACAACACACACACATACATACACACATATCACACCAGCACTACACACACCACACCAACACCACACACAAACACACACACCACACTACACACACACACACACCACAACACACACTCACAACACTACACACACACCACACCAGCACCATACACATACATATACACTTCACAGACACACACACCACACACAGATACACACACCACATAGGCATCCACTCCACACATCCACAACACATACCACACACATACCAAACACATGATACACACACCACACATACCACACACCACTCCTCACCACACACACATCATGCACCATACACACAGACTACACACACACCACACACACACATACATACCACACACACAGCACACCACACAGAATACACCACACTACACATATTTTTATATATATATATCACGTATATACCACTTAATAATAGTTCTGTTTACAGGTCATAGTTGTATAGGATACAGACAGGTAGATGCTGGAGACATTGAACCATGGAAATTGTCTCTTGTTTGAGAAGACTAGCAGTTTGCTCTGAGCACCCTCCCACTTCAGTATAGAAAGCTTTTGAGAATAATGATATTCTACAATATGTACTTAGTGATAATTTATTGATAAGTACTTTATTCCTGATAAAATATTTCTGGCCATTTCTCTTTCTTTCAATTTATTTGCTTCAAATATTTATGAAGAAGAAACAAAAGTTACTTTAACAGAAAATCTCATCATTTTCTAAAGAGACCTCTATGAATTTCCCCTTACTCAGCACCAGTGTTTTGAGATCTAGCCCCTTTGGTGGCTTATCTCTCTTCAATATAGAAATAGCCAGTTTGGTGGGAAAGCACTTTGTAGGGTTCTACAGCTTGCTTGTGTTTTTACTCTGTTGTTTTCAGAATTGTGACGAGTCCATTAATATATGTAGAAGTCAGCTTGATAGTTTATTAACAGATGTGGTTTTTATTAGTAAAAACATACATGTTGGAAAACTCACTATTTATAAACTATTTTTAGGGAAAAAACCCACCAAAATTCTTAGGAAGTTTCATCTGTTTAAATTATGTATATGCCTTTATTGTTTGCTGACTCTTAGATTTCTTAACGTAAATCTAAATTTGCAGTTGCTCATTGTACAAATCCAATTTCCAAGGAAAGTCACACTCTGAAGTATCAATTAGAACTTCAGTGTATCCATAACCGCTATCTAAATAATTTTTATTTATTATATTTACATTCTCCATATATTCTTCCACTAAAGACTCTGTCTTTAAAATTTACTTGAGAGGTCTGGGCAGATTGGCTCATTAGGTAAAGTGCTTGCCTACAAGCGTGAGGACAGACATTCAGATCCCCAGCCAGCTGTGGCAGCAGGTGTCTACAATCCCAGCTCTGAGTGGGGGTGGGCACAGAGACAGGAGTATCCAGAGATTCTGGCCAGTAAGTCTGGCCAATCATTTACCTTCAGGTTCAGTGGCAGTGTACCAAACCAAACCAAACAAAACCAAACAAAACAAAACAACAACAACAAAAAAAACCAGATGGATAGTGAAAGTGAAATATATTTGATGCTGACTTCTAGTCACCATAAATGAATACCCTTGTGCATACACCACCGCACACAGGCACACATGATCACACCATCCCCACACAACATTAATTAGAAAGGATTTTTAATAAATCATTGTATAAATAGCAAATATATTCTGCTTTATCACACTGAATTTTATCTACAAATTAAAAAAGATGTAATTAGTGTCATGTAGTTGATGAATAAATACAAGTCAGACCGAGGAACTGTATGGTGGTCAACTACGTACTTATGCCAGAAAGAATTCTGTAAGTTTAATTTTTTTAAAGTTTATTTTTGTTTTATGTGTTTTATGGTTTGTGTTTGTCTGTGCACCTTGTGCATGCCCATTGCCAGTGGAGGGCATTACACACCCTGGAACTGGAGTAGCAGATGGTTGTGAACTGCCATATGGGTGCTGGGAATTGAACTCAGGTCCTCTGGAAAAGTATCCAGTGCGCTTAACTGATGAGCTGTCTTTCCAACATAATTCTGTAAGCTTTTGTTTTGTTTTGTTTTTTTCTAGCTACTGAAATCCCCATCTCCCCCAGGTCCACTTCTATTGCAAAGTATAGTCTTTTTTAGAGCCATTTTTACATCACGGTTCCTCAGACAGTATATGATAGGGTTGAGGAGGGGAACAACGACAGTGTAGAGAACAGACACCACTTTGTTTGAATTATAGGCATACATGAGCTTAGGACGGGCATATGTAAAAAGTGTTGTAGAGTAAAATAGTGTTACAACTGTCAGGTGAGAGGCACAGGTGGAGAAAGCCTTTTGACGACCCTGAGCTGATGGGATCTTGAGAATGGTGATGAGGATGATAACATAAGATGTCACTACCACACAAAGAGGCACAGCAATAACCATGAGGGCCAAGAAGAAGTCTACCAGTTCAGCCTGGGAAGAGTCCTCACAGGAGACATTGAGGAGTGGAGAGATATCACAGAAGTAGTGGTTGATATGTGGTGTGCCACAGTAGCGTAACCGTGCTATAAAAACCATCTTAATCATGGCAGTCATGAGCCCACAGAACCAGCACCCCCCAGCCAGAACTCCACAAAGCTGATTGGTCATAATGACAGGGTAGCGTAGTGGATTGCAAATGGCCACATAGCGATCAAAGGCCATGACGGCGAGGAGTATGTACTCAGTGCAGACAAAGGTTACAAAAAAATAAAGTTGTGTCATACAGCCATTGAAGGAGATGCTCTTGTCCTTGCTCAGGAAGTTTACCAGCATCTTGGGACTGATGACAGTGACATACCACATCTCCAGGAAAGAGAGGTGGCTTAGAAAGAAGTACATGGGCTTGTGTAGTTGTGCATCACTGCGGATGGCCAGGATGATGAGGAGGTTCTCAAGCAGTGTTAGTAGATAGGTTACCAGGAAGACAGAGAAGAGCAGAAACTGGAAAGCAGGTTGTGTTAGGAATCCAAGAAGAATAAAATGTGTTGTTGCAGTACGATTGTCTACATCCATAACCTTGGTGATCATGGCTGGCTGTGGGCATAGGCAAAGTCAGTTCCTTCTGTGTCCCAAGCACCACCCTGAGATCCATTATACTTAGATAATCTGCCTCTAGTGATCCATAATGAGAGCTTTCCTGCCTCCATGCCTTTATTTCCTCTTGAATTATGAACTAAAATTCTTGAACAGCAATTAATTTATGGAGTTTGCATTTTAGTTTTAAAAACATTAGTTCAAAAAGCATAACTTGTTCAAGATCACACACAGCAGTGAAATTAGAGCTCTCACATCCAAGCACTGTGCTTTTTCAATACATTCCTGTTGGTCAGAGGGAAGTCCCTTCATACCACCCTTTCACTATGGGCAAAGCTTCTCCATTTATAACATGTAAAAAGAAGGCAGACAACTCAATTACTTATTCTCTGGGAATAATTTGCATGATGCAAGACTAATTTCATGGCCCTATTTATCTGTAAATCAGAGATGGTCATATTTTTTAATTAAAAAATATTACGAAGACTTAATAAAGCAATGAGTGAGTATACTCACAGGTCAATAGCAAATAGAAGTGGGATGTGAACATTCACCATCTCCTCAAAGGATACAGCTGAATGAATAATTGGAAGGACAATTAATTCAATCCAATCTAGCCATCTTAATGGGAAATTTGTCAGAAATATGTTTAAATCCTACCCTTGTCTTTGTCTAGCTAAGTAGACATATTACATAAGCTTTCAAATATTAGTAAGAATCAAATGAAGATATTCACATTTTATAAACATCAAATGAGACTTAGAGTTTAAGTTCTCATAAACATTTGCTGTTATCTTTCCAAGCTGCTGTTCTTAGCCCCAAATCAACATTCATTCTCTTCTTTATAATTCCCTTCCCAAAGACACACCCCATTCTACAATAATGAACTCTGAAACACGAAATGGTGAAGATGTCAGTTATTGTTAATGGAAAGAAGGAAGAAATTGGACACTTTTCTGATTGTTAAAGAATTCACCATCTATTTGACAGTAGTGGTATAAAAAGCGTTCCTGGTAATTTAGCTAAGCATGGGTTCTCTCTGGGATGAGCTGACACTTGCTTCAGAACCTCTAGGAGTGGAAGCAGTTCTTTGTTTTCAAACCTCTTATGATCTATCATTTTGTTCCTTTTGTTTTTGTCCAGAGCTATTCCCGTTCCTCTTTTCTCAACAGCTTTGTTTTTGAGGTATAAGTATATAAAAAAAGTCTGAGAAGGCTGTTTCCTAAGGAAATGGGCAGAGGGTTGGGGGGGAGGAGGGAGATAGAGAGGGAGGGAGGAAAGAACAGTGGGAGGAAGGGAGAATGGAGGAAGACAGAGAGCTGTTTATCCGATCTATTCCCCTCTTTTCATTGGATTTCAGATTTAGGATGATAAAAACAGAAACTTATAGAGAAATGATGCATGCTTAGGGAGGAAAACATACAGATTATGATAAAAAAGGAAAAAGCTCACAGAGCATAGTAAATTTAACCATTGTTCTATGCTGGAATACAATTTTTTCTTTAGTTATTTTTACATTTAGGTGTGTGTGTGTGTGTGTGTGTGTGTGTGTGTGTGTGTGTGTGTGTGTATGTGTGTGTGTGTGTGTGTATGCTGTAGTCAAGAAAACTTTCATGAGTTGGTTCCATCTTTTACCAAATGGATTCTGGAAAAAGAACTCAGGTCATCATCAGAGTTGGTGGCAAGCATCTTTACTCACTGAGCTGTCTCATTGGCCCAGAATAAGGTTTTTTTTTTATGCAATACATCCACAACTACACATACAAACACAGAACTGGACCTTGATGACCACAGCCTAATTCTGACTACTAGAACTGTGGGGATTATAACAAAGTGAGTTTTGAGAATTCTCCTTAGATTTTCCCTTCATCTTCCTTCCTTTTTATCCCTAAATTCAAGATTATTTGTAAATCATTTAGGTGAATTTATTTCCTGTCTTTTATTTTTCTGTCTTTCCTTTTTTCCCCCTGAGACAGGGTTTCTGACTGTCCTAGAACTCATTATGTAGACAAGGCTGGCTGCAAACTCCCGGGATCTGCTTGCCTCTGCCACTGGAATTAAAGGAGTGTGCCATCACTAGGTTAATTTCTATTATGCTTTCTTCCCTCACATTTTCATCCAATCATCCCTTCCCTATCCACAAGGGTTGTGTTGCTGTTTTCTTGGTCTGTGCTAATATATTTCATCTTCCAGATCCACAAGCTTGGGTCAACTCCTGCAAACATTTTTAAATTTCAGAAAATGACAGGTGCGGAAGTATACGCTGATATCTTACCATTCTTCTGACAACTCCTTTGGCCTCTAAAGAATCTTAGCAGACATCACAGGTCTAAGAATAGCTCTAGAAATGCCTCCAACATTTCTCAGTATCTTCACAATGAACACAGTAATTCTTGGAATATGTAACTTAAAAGTTGTAAGAAAATAGAAGATGATGGAAACAAAAGCATTTGGTTGGATTTGAAGAGTCAGTTGGTAAATACAAAGGGAATATTTTCATTGAAACTTATTCCTTCCTTCTTAACATCCAACAGGAATAATAATGTCCAAACAAGTATTTAGAATTAGAGATAAATTAGCACAAAACAAATGGAAAAATAAAACAAAAAACAGTATCACACTATATATCCAGAGCATCTGTCCGAGCCAATTCATCCTCTGACCATGAGACTTAGTTTTGAGATTTTTAGTAACTGAGTAAAACAAATAATTAGAAGAACAATCCGATAACATTGGGAACTCCAACCTATCATAGTAAATGCAGATATAAACTATGGACATTAAACTATAATATTAGATGATATTTATGTAATTGCTATGCTTTGATAAGTAATAAAATGAATATATAAACCAAGAGAATGCCTTATCAAATACACATGTGAATATATTGTGGAGCCTAGGTTCCTAGTCTCCAGGACTGGATTGTTTCAGTCATCCTAATACTTTCTAAAACTGGCTAGACAGCCCTTCTGGCAGGCATGAGAGAGAGTGTGGCTCTTATCCTCAACAACTGCCCTCCTCCAGCAGCTGAGCCCTGTAGAGGATGCGTGCTGTGCATGATGGCAGCATTACTGCTGCTGGGGGCTGCCTCACTCTGCATTTCTGAAAGCACTTTGATGCCATTCCCAGCAAACTCCACAATCAGGGACTTAGCAGGAATAAATAATACTATACTGACTGCTTGATCTAGGGAATATTAGATACTTATCTCATGGACACACTGATAGTTGCTTACTTGCTTCAGGGACAGAATTGAAATTAAATAGTCAAATTCCATTTTTATTGCAATTGCTTTTCATATATATATATATATCATATATGTGTATATATACATATATGATATTGTAGAGTGGGGCACACCCAAAATATGTGGAGAAAGAGAGGGGGAGGGAGAAAGAGAGAGAGAGAGAGAGAGAGAGAGAGAGAGAGAGAGAGAGAGAGAGAGACTCAAGATAGCCTCAAACTTCGTGCCTCAGCCTTCTGCCTCAGCCTCCTGAGTGTGCTATCTTTGGCATTCATGACCATCTTACTCTATTTCTATGTTTTGATGCTAAACCTAAAATTATGCCTTTAGTTTTAGTATAGCTTTATATGAGATAAACATTTAAGTAGTAAATAATTAAGTGCTGAAATGAGAGTCAAGGAATAGGGAAGATTCCAGAATAATAGTATTATAAAATCAGTGGTATTTTAGTTTAAAAATCTTTTTTCTCTTTTCTTTTTTGCGAGAAGAGATGACTTCCGATGTTACAGTGTATTTCCTAAAGTTAAATGGCTATATGTCAGCTGAATAGCCATTTGTTAATGATTATATGCCAGTCCCTAGTAATCTTTAATACTGGTTATTTTACATACTCGATTTAATGAAATTAATTGTATAACACAATGAGTAATCGATGGACAAATCACCTTAACCTTTAGCTTTATTTCAACAGAAATATAAAAGTTAGTGTGAATCTTTTAAGCATGATTTTTTTTTCTTAAAAATGTGTTTCACAAGCTTTTACAGTGGTAAGTCTATTGCATAATTAAAATTTGTGTTTGTGCATACTCACACAGACACACACAACTAAAGAATTAAAAAGGGAATGATAAATTTTAGCAACATAGAGTTATGGGACTGCAGGGAACCAGATAGGTAAGAAGATTTGAATCCCTTCTAAATTTATGAATCTCAATGCAAGATCAATGTTTCCACCCATCCTGTCATGGAGAGAAGATTCAGTACCTGAATGATAGAACCACTTTAAAAAAAAGTCAGCCTTTGGTTGGAGGTATGGCCTTTTTCTTTGGAACAGAGACAATCTACATTTCTGAGTCCAGATTCAGCGTTCTAGTGTTGCATGAGTACTAATATTTCTTCATCAAAGCATCAACTTTCATTTTCTGAAATCACAATCAGGTCTATTTGACACTTAAATGCCCCACCACCCCTGGTCAACAAATGAATAGCCCTCAGTCTCCATGTATAATCAGGATTGTAGGTCCTTAATGCTGAGATCATTGCATGACCCTCAGGATATTTCACGGGAGCAAGACCAGAATGTTTTGCAAAGCAAACATGGGATTTAAGGCTTGATTTTATCTGGAAAACAGGGAAAGGAATAACACCTGCCCTCAAGCCTTTCACCAGGAAGAGCCCAGTTTCTGCCTCTGATTTCCCAGTAGGGCGGCAAATGGTCCTCCCACACAGGTAATTAATATGGAAGCCAAGGCCATGGTGGGCTTGGAAAGAGATCTGTTTTGTTGTTTCTGAGGAAATGAAGGGCAGAGAAGGAATTTTATTTGGGAAAAAATTCTTGAGATGACAATTATATTAAAAATCTGCTGCATGAGCTCTGTGGGGATGGACTTATGAAATTGTGGATCAGAGGGGCTCCAAGGTGGAAACAACTAGTGAGAGATGTGACACAATCATCTCCTATGTGCAACCTAGTATTGCTGCAGTTCCTGTAGGGAAGTAAGAATAACATGTAAGTTAGTCAGTGGTAGACCTGTCATCTTGGATACTAAAGGGCCAGACATTTTTAAACAGGAAAAAAACAAAACAAAACAAAACAAACAAAAAAAACCCAAAAACAAAACAAAACAAAAAAAAATCCCTGTTCCTCCAAAATGAGTTTTAGAGGATAAAATTCTGGTCCAGCTCCCTTTTCATAGGATTCTTAGCAACTACTTTGATTCAGGTTTTAATAGAGCAGTTCCTAAATGTGTTTCAGGGCAGAATAATTAGCTGTCACATAGTGATCTCCTTTGCACAGCTTGGTTTTTTACCGAGTTAGGCTTCAAAACTGAGGAAAATATGCATATCCAGCACCCCTGATCCTCTATGCTCTTTGTAACGTTTCAACGCCACAGCCTATGTTTGAAATAATTATTTTTCCCTTTAGGGGAAAATGGTTAGATTCTATTGATCTCATTTTGAGCTCCATTAATCTGTAGCATGTCCTAGGATTTCTAGTTTAATATAAATGTGACCACATGATGAAATTTTGAATAATCAATACAGTGGAAAGGCAAGCTATAAATAGTGACAAATAATTATCTTCTATGGAGTTGTGAACTGCAAGAAGTTCTGTAGCTGGCATCTTGTTTGATAACTGATGCCCTTATTTAACATAAAAGCATGTGTATATATATATATCTCTGGTACTCCTCTTACATGAATTCATCCTGATGCTGTCACATGTCCACTATTTTCTTCTCTCTTTCCCTCTAAAGGAGGGAGGTTCACACACCTACACACTTGGCTATTCACTTTGCAAGTCAGTAGGTTTACAAGAAACAACAAATGGATCTTTAGCAGAGCAGGTGATAGGGTAGTTTGCAAAGCATTGTGTCTATTTCACCTAGAATGGTTTTACAGAAGAAATAACAGAATACTTAATGCCATCTAACAGCTTCTAGTCCCACACATTTTTTCAGAAGGCTTGACACAGCTGCCAAAGAAATCACAGTTCAATTGCTCTATATATGTGTGGAGTTTCCTCCTTTCCATGTTGTGATACTGCTCATCAAGGGCTCAAGAAAGACAAACCATTCTTTTGAAAATATATGAAATTAAAAATTCAGATCTATTCTCAGTTCAAGAAGAGAAATCTCCAATTATTCCCAACTACTTTTCAAGAAAATAACTAAAATCTGATCAAATTGTACCTTTGAAAATATTTTTTTTAACTTACCATTTTTTTAGGGATGTAACTCTTTTTCTGCCCTTGTTTGGGATCTCCTGACTGTGCCTAGAAAAGAGATGAAATAATGTAAACAGGAAGAAAGATACTGCCCCTCAGCTTAGATAATTGCTGGACAAAGGATGGTTTCTTAAGAGCTAGAAGAGGGCACTGAATGGAACTATTTGTGCATCATTCTGCAGAAACCAACTCCCTCCCACCCACAAGGAACCTCCCATGAGACATAGCCTTAAGAAATGTATTTGGCCCTTTCAGAGCTCAAGGACATCCTGGGGGGATAGTAGGGAAAGAGCTAAGCGAGACCTCAGGCCACAAGAGGGACCTTAGAGTGGAAGTACATGGCCTTGCCTTTCCAATCAGACTCTGGGGGCAAAGAAGTTGGGAATAAAGTGTGTGTGTGTGTGTGTGTGTGTGTGTGTGTGTGTATCTCAAAACAGTTTTATAAATAATAAGGTCTTTCAAGGATATAATGGAAGCCATTTAGAAAAGTGCAGCATATGCTCATCCTTATTTGTTTGGAGATTTAGGTTCGTGAGTATACATAGATTCTCAAACATCCAACACTCAGATACTGTGCTTACAACTGGTACCTCTATACATGGTTATGTCTTTTTTACATCAGTATATAAATATGTATATTTATATATAAATAATCAGTATATAAATAATTCATATATCTCATTTAGATGAAATATGTATTTACAAAAAGAATTTTTGAGAATGCGTTTGTATTTGCTCTTTTCATTTCAAGATGGTTGCAGGAATCTGCTGGTATGGGTTTGGAAGTGTTTTCAGATGCATGTGGTATTTTACTGGCTCACACACCTATATTTTGAAGAGTAGTTAGCTGGAGAGCTGTAGATACAAGACTACAGCAGAACATAAGCAGGAACTTGCACCCACTGGAGGAGGCTGCACCTCTTTGGAGCTGAGAAAGATGAAGTGCAGTTAAGAGGGCTAACTTCCACAAATATAAAGCTAAACTCTATTGTAAAAGAATAGGGATTTATTTAAAGATTAGTATAAGGCTCAGATTGCAAAAGTCCTTGCTCATATTTCTAGGAGTATCTAGTAATTAGTCACCTTTATTTACTAATGCTGTAACAGTTTTCAAAAAGAAACCTTGACTGCCAAAAATGGGGATACTATGTCCAGCATCTCTCAGGTGGTCTTCAAGCTCATTGTTGGTTCGTTGGTGGTACTCTATCTTATTGATCTATAGGAGCCTGGATCAAGTAGGCACTAAATATTTGTTGAGTGTCTTCTACATGTGAGAAATTATTCTGTTTTGTATCTAGGCCTTTCCTTCAGATTTCTACCAAAATGGTTTTACTATGTTTAAGCCTTTGTCAAATGATTCCCAGCCTGACTCTCCTTTATCATTAAAACACCCATAAGTGAAAAACAATGTTGATATTTTACAGATTTATTTCAGCTTTTCAGTATGACAAAAAAAAAAAAAAAGTGATAGAGGTAACTGAAAATTGTGAAATGCCAAAGAGAACATGACTATCGTGTAAAACAAAACAAAACAAAGCAAAAAAAAAGTCTTATGGGTTTTGTTGCTCATTATGCAGCTCTGTGATGTTAACAGATTCCCAAGTTTCTCCAGATGTTACATGATTGTCCATGAAATGCGATACTCAAGTTAGCATCAAGTTTTCTCCTAGAATGGGCTATACAACTAGGAATCTATGATGGGAAATGTTCTTCTGTGTATATTTTTCTCTTGTTGGTTAATGAATAAAACACTGATTGGCTGATTGGCTAGACAGGAAGTGCCATTAGGCCAGGCAGGAAATGACATAGATAAGACCACATGGAAATACATAGATTAATAGAAATGGGTTAATAATTAAGACAGAGATAGCCAATAAGAAAACTCAGCCAATAGCCAACAGCCTTATAACTAAATTAGTGTCCCTGTGTTATTTGGGACAAGGTGGCTGAAGAACCAGGCAGGGAATTCTGTAACAAGTTTGATATAAACAAGACTTGTCCAGCTTTGGGTAAGTTATTGTGTCATCTTGTGTTTCATTGTTAAAATGGTGTATTTGATTTGTAACAGTGTTTACCTCAAGACCATTGTGTATATGAGACTCTTAGGACAAGTCTTGGGAGATGAATGAGAGTTCTTATCTGCATTTATATCATGTCTGACAAATAAATGATGTCCAAAAAACCAATTAACTTCTGTTGATATTTGTACTTAAAAATATTTTTTAGTATTTTTACTTTTCAAAATCCATTTATTTATTTTACATCCTGGCCATCGTTTCCCCTCCCTCCTCTCAGTCCTTCCCCCTACTCCCTTCTATTATCCCACACACCCCCCCACCTGCTCCTCCTATTTCTGTTTAGGAATATTAACAAAACATGGCATGTTAAATTGTAGTAACACTAAGTACCTCTTCATGTATTAAGGATGGGCAAGGTAACCCAGTATGAGAAGTTGGGTTCCAAAGGCCTGTCAAACAGTCAGAGATAGCCCCTGCCCCCCCAACACCCAATAGGAGTCCCACAAGAGGACTAAGTTACATAAGTGTAACATATGCAAAGGCCTAGATCAGCCCCATGCAGGCTCCCTGGTTGTCTGTTCAGGCTCTGTGAGCCCCTGATTGCAGGTTAGTTGATTCTGTGCGTTTTCTTGTGGTGCCCTTGATCCCTCTGGCTCCTATAATCCTTTCTCCCACTCTACTGCAAGATTTCCCAAGAACTGCCTAATGCTTTCTGTGGGCCTGAATTTTATGTGTTCCCATCAGTTGCTGGATGAAGCTTCTCTACTGACAATTGGGCGAGGCATCTATCGATGAGTACAGCAGAGTATTGTTAGACAGCATTACATTGGCAATTTCTTCCTCCAGTCATATTTGGTTTTACCCTAGGTCTCTGGGTCATCCTGTCAATGGGTCCTTTCCAGGGCTCCAGGCAATGATGGGGGGGAGGGAGGGCTTACTCTCCTGGAATGGGTTTTAGGCTAGACTGGTCATTAATTGGCCACTGTCTCAATCTCTAGGCAATTATTACCCCAGAATATCCCATAGGGCAGCACAGACTATATAGGTTGAAGGTTATGTAGCTGGCTTGGTTTCCCACTCCCTCCACTTGAAGCCTCGCCTGATCATAGGAGATTGCCAGTTCAGGCTATGTATCTGCTATTGCAAGGAGTCTTAGCTGGGGTCATCCTTGTCGATTCCTGGAAGATTGTGCCAGACGTTTACCTGACAATGAAATACCCATATTGTTAACCTCAGTCTCTTAACAGTCCTCATGTTTGTGTCTTTAATGATGGTTGTTGTGACTCCAGGCAACAAATCTAAGCTCAGGAACACAAATAAAACCACTGTTAGCTGTTATGGGATATTTTGACCACACACTCTGACTCTCTCCTGAGGCTGAAAATACCTTGAATTAGAGGGATGTACTAGCTACTAGGGGGCCAGAATTAACCATAGAGGTTTTGAGGACCTAGGACATATAGAGAGTCACAGAAAGTAGTTTAGAAAAATTCTAAAAGTTTAGAAAAATTCACTGGCTTTTTGGATAGAGGAAGGAGTGAGAGGAGGTCATTAGTCTCTTCTCCTTTGCTTCTCTGATTAAAAGGTTTTTTTTTTTATATCTGACTCCTGAGCATTATTTAATAATAAAACAATATAAGTAATTGCTTTAGCTCAGGCTGCGGATGTAGCTCAGTTACTTCAGTGCTTGACTAGCATTGAATGAGACCCCTGGATTCAGTTCCTATCACCAGATAAAGCAGGTCTGGTGGCGCATGCCTGCAATGCCAGTGCTCAGGAGGCAGAGACAGTTGAATCAGGTGTTCAAAGTTACCGTTCCTTTCACAATGAATTTGAGGTCAGTGAGGGATTCATGACACCTTGTCTCAAACAAAATGAAGCAAACAGCTTCTTCAGAAGATACTCATTTATATTTTCAGTGAAAAAAAAAATGAAGTAGGTTGCCACTGCTTGTAACAAAGCTGAGCAATAAAATGTAGCAATTCAGATTTACAGCTTTGTATATTTTTTTAATCTTAAAAACATTATCCTAGCAAACAAAAGAGAGGAAAAAGGAATAATATTTCCTTTTAATATATTGATGTATGTGTATGTGTGTATATTTATACACATGTATGTAGGTGCAATGGAATCCAGAAGAGGGCTTTTGGATCCCCTGGGGAGGGAGTTATAGTCAAGACTGACACACCTATGTGCTTTCAGGGAACTGAATTTGTGTCCTATGCAAGAACAGCAAGTGTTCTTAACTGCTGAGCCATATTTCCAGCTCCTTATTTCTTTTATAAATTGGAAGTGAATTAATAGCAAGCCATTTTCACAGTACATTTGAGTTAAATGTACAATTGGAAAATTAGCAGAATATTTGGAGAAATATCTGTAAAATAGTAAGAAACGTATTAAGGTCAATTAATACATGGTGAAATTCTCTCATTCTTGAAGCAAAACAATAAGAATATTCTCATCAGTTAATGTGGGTGAATACCACATGAGAAGAGCAATTTTTATGTCAGATGACATTGTCTATATAACAAAAGCAAATATGTATGAGTATCAAGTACAGAAACTGGGATAAAATGGCCATGGAAAGAATCATGTTTTGTGTTTGATATTGTAACAAAGACATAAGTTATATCTTTTTCCTTTTTAAGAAGAGGAACTTCACACCGAACTTATGGGACACCTTGAAAGCAGTACTACGAGGAAAGTTCATTGTACTAAGTGCCCATATGAAGAAAACAAAGGATAGTCACAAAAGAGAATTAACAGCACAACTGAAAGCCTTAGAACAGAGAGAAGCAAATTCACCCCGTAGGAGTAGATGCCAGGAAATAATCAACTAGAGGGCTGAAATCAACAAAATAGAAACCAGGAAAAGAATACAAAAATCATTGCAACAAAGAGTTGTTTTTCGAGAAAATCAACAAGATAGACAAACCTTTATCCAAACTAACGAAAATGCAGAGAGAGTACATGCAAATTAACAATATCAGAAACGTAAAGGGCAACAAAACAACGGACACAGAGGAAATCCAGACAATTTTCAGGTGATACTTTGAAAATCTGTATTCCACAAAAATTGAAAATTCAAAGAAAATGGACAAATTTCTGGATTACTATCACTTACCAAAATTAAATCAAGAACAGACAAACAACTTAAATAGACCTATAACCCGCAATGAAATAGAAGCAGTCATCAAAAGCCTTCCAACCAAAAAAAGTCCAGGGCCAGATGGATTCAGTTCAGAATTCTACCAGACATTCAAGGAAGAACTAATACCACTACTCCCCAAACTGTTCTACAAGATAGAAACAGAAGGTTCATTGCCAAACTCTTTTTACGAGGCCACAATAACCTTGGTACCCAAGCCTCACAAAGACACAACTAAGAAAGAAAACTACAGACCAATATCCCTGATGAACTTTGATGCAAAAATACTCAATAAAATACTGGCAAACCGAATTCAAGAATACATCAGAGAAATCATCCACCATGACCAAGTAGGCTTCATCCCTGGATTGCAGGGATGGTTTAACATATGAAAATCTATCAACGTGATCCACCATATAAACAAACTGAAAAAGAAAAATCATATGATTATCATATGATTATCTCCCTAGATGCTGAAAAAGCTTTCGAAAAATTCAACACCCTTTCATGATAAAGGTCTTGGAGAGGTCAGGGATAACAGGAACATACCTAAACATAATAAGAGCAATATACAGCAAACCAACTGCCAACATCAAACTGAATGGAGAGAAACTTAAGGCGATTCCTCTAAAATCAGGAACAAGACAAGGCTGTCCTCTCTCTCCATATCTCTTCAATATTGTACTTGAAGTTCTAGCTGAAGCTATAAGACAACAAAAGATCAAGGGATCCAAATTGGAAAGGAAGAAGTCAAACTGTCTCTATTTGCAGATGATATGATAGTTTACATAAGAGACCCAATAAACTCTACCAGGGAACTCCTACAGCTGATAAACACATTCAGCACACTAGCAGGATACAAGATAAACTCAAAAAGTAGCCCTACTTTATTCAGATGACAAAGAGGCAGAGAACGAAATCAGAGAAATATCACCCTTTACATTAGCCACAAGCAACATAAAGTATCTTGGGGTAACACTTACCAAACAAGTAAAAGACCTATATAATAAGACCTTTGTGGCTCTAAAGAAAGAAATTAAAGAAGATACCAGAAAATGGAAAGATCTCCCATGCTCTTGGATAGGTAGGATAAACAGTGAAAATGGCAATCTTGCCAAAAGCAATCTACAGATTCAATGCAATCCCCATTAAAATCCCACCACAATTATTCACTGACCTTGAAAGGACAGTAATCAACTTTATATGGAAAAACAAAAGACCCAGGATGGCCAAAACAACCCTATACAATAAAAGAACTTCAGGAGGTATCACTATTCCTGACTTTAAGCTCTACTACAAAGCTATTGTTCTGAAAACAGCCTGGTATTGGCACAAAAATAGACGGGAAGACCAATGGAATTGAAAATCCTGATATCAACCCACACACTTATGAATACCAGATTTTCGACAAAACAGCTAAAATTATACAATGGGGCGAGGACAGTATCTTGAACAAATGGTGCTGGCACAATTGGATGAGGGTGTGTAGAAGACTGCAAATAGATCCATGTCTGTCGCCATGCACAAAACTCAAGTCTAAATGGATCAAAGACCTCAACATTAATCCAGCCACATTGAACCTCTTAGAAGAGAAAGTAGGAGGTACGCTTGAACAAATTGGTATAGGAGATCGCTTCCTGAACATAACTCCAGGAGCACAGACACTGAAAGAAACAATTAATAAATGGGACCTCTTCAAACTTAGAAGCTTCTGTAAGGCAAAGGACACAGTTGACAAGACCAAACGGCAGCCCACTGACTGGGAAAAGATTTTCACCAATCCTATATCCAACAGAGGGCTGATCTCCAAAATATACAAAGAACTCAAGAAACTAGTCAATAAAACACCAAATAACCCTATTAAAAATGCGGTACAGAACTGAAGAAAGAATTCTTAATAGAGGAAATAAAAAAGGCTGAACACTTAAGAAAGTGTTCAACATCCTTAGCTATCAGGGAAATGTAAATCAAAACAACTTTGAGATACCATCTTACTCCAGCCAGAATGGCTAAAATTAGAAACACCAATGAAAATTCATGCTGGAGAGGATGTGGAGAAAGGGGAACACTCCTCCACTGCTGGTGGGAATGCAAACTCATATAACCATTTTGGAGATCAGTATGGCGGCTTCTGAGGAAAATGGTCACAGGACCTGACAATCTCCCTCTTATCCAAATGATCCACATCCATGCAACAAAGACATGTGTTCAACTATGTTCATAGCAGCACTATTTGTAATAACAAGAAACTTGAAGCAACATACATGCCCCTAAATTGAAGAATGGATAATGAAGATGTAGCACATCTACACAATAGAATACAACTCTACAGAAAAAAATAATGGTATCTTGAAATTCGCAGGCAAGTGTATGGCACTTGAAGAAACCATCTTGAATGAGGTAACCCAGTCATAAAAAAAGAACATGGTATGTACTCATATATGGATTTTAGACCTAGAGCAAAGGATTACCAGCCTATAATTCACACCACCAGAGGAACTAGGATACAAGGTGTATTCTAAGAGATTCATATAAGATTCACAGAAGCAGGAAGGGACAAGTCCCCCAGAGCACAGGGGAAGTGGGAGGAGGCAGTGAATGGAGAGAGAAGTAGGAGAAAGCGAAGGGGAGGAGAGGAAAACACGTGCGACTAGGAAGATTGAGTCCGGGTAGAAATAGAAGACAGGAAAGAGAGAGAGAGAGAGAGAGAGAGAGAGAGAGAGAGAGAGAGATCATAAAAGAGGGAGCCAATATTGGTTTGAAGAGAAAATTGAACCCAAAGAAAGGTCTAGAGAACTACAAGACTGCTGCCAACTAACAATTTGAGCTTCTGTGGAAAGGTTATCATAAATGCCCTTCTTGGATAGGGAGATCAACAACTAACTTATCCATGGAGCCCTCATCTAATACCTGTTGGAAACAGGAGCAAACACCCATACATAAACACTGAGTCAAACTAGAACCCAGATGCAGATGGAGAGGACAAGACCAGGCTGCAGAAACACATAGAGACAGCTGACCTGAACAAGGAGGAGCTAATGGGCCCCCAGACTGATAGCTGGGAAGCCAGCATGGGACTGACTCAGGCCCCCTGAATATGGGTCTCAGCCAGAAGGGCTGAGCAATATAAGGGACCTCAGACAGTGGAACCAGGATGTATCCCTGGTGCACAAAATGACTTTGCGAACATATCCCCCATGGAGGGATAACTGCCTTAATTTAGAGACGGGAGAGAAGCCCTAGTCCCTACTTCACATGACCTGTCAGATCTACATGACCCCAACTGGATGGCATTGCCCTACATGTGGAATTGGGGTGGGGGGATGAGAGGGGAGGGTGGTTAGGGTGCATGTGAGAGGGCAGAGAGGGAAAAAGTGAGGGAGGGAGGAAGGGAGTGAGTGAGAGGGAGCTGGGATTGACATGTAAAATTATAAATAAAAAAATGTAAAAACTTAAAAAAAAGAAGAAGAGGAACTTCTTTGTGACCTTGGATGCCCTTGTCTTTGGGCATAGATGTTAAAAATTGCAATAACATCTTGATGAACTTTCCTTTGATGAGTATGTAGTGTCCTTCTCTGTCCCTTCTGATTAGTTTGGGTTTGAAGAATATTTTTGTCAGATATTAAATATCTACAATTCCTTTCTTCTTAGGCCCATTTACTTGAAATATATGCTTCCATTTTTTCATCCAGAGGTGATTTGTATTATCAATGCTAAGCTATATTTTTTTGAGTGAAACACGATGTTCTGTTTTCTAATATCTGTTTGTTTTGTCCTATTCTGGTATGTTTTTGTTTTATCTTATTATTATCCATTAGATGCCTCTATATTCCCTAATGAGAGACAAAAAGGGAGCAGATCCAGGTAGGGGAGGGGTTGGGGAGGAGCTGGAAGGAGCAGATCTAGGAGAAATGCTAGCAAGATGTATGGGGTAAAAAAAAAATTGTTTTTAATAACACAAAAAGTAGAAGAAAAACCTCATTATTCAACCCGATGATGTCTTGGCATAATTTCATTTTCTATAACTGTAAATGCTAAAGTTTGTAATCATCTTGTTACTTTTACAAATAGTTACAATGATTCCTGAATTTTTTTTCACAAATTTCTTAGAGAAATCCAATTATACAGTTAACAACACAGAAAAATATGTTAGAAAGCATAGATTGGTATTAATAATGATAAAACAATGGTAATAATGAACCTTTAATGTCTTGTGAGTCTTTGCTGTCAATTCTGTTATAGTTCAGATCTTCTTAGTATCTGCAACATTAGCCCAATAAACACATAGCCCTGTGCTTGGCATTCAAGGAAACTTGGAAAAACATGCAGAGTTGTAAACCAAACTACTCAACACAGTAGTATTTGGAGTTTGTCTTCTATTGAAAGAGAATGAACGCAGCCAACAGGCAAGATTGCTACTCAAAATCTTAGCTCTGATAATGTAAGATCTGTACAAAGGAGTGTTGTATCCACTTTGATTTAAGACCCTCCACTACATAAGAGTCAACATTGCTAAGGAAGAGATCTGTGTGTATGCAGAGCTTCCAGACCTCAGTGAAAACAATAGGAAAAGTAGCTAGGATTTCTTTCTTCCTTTCTTTTTTTAAATTTTCCCATCTGTAGGACATTTATGGATCTGTATCATAAACAATGTTGTCTAGCAATATTTCTCACATTTCAAGCCATTGCAGGTAGGAAATTGATTCTTAGTATTCATGAAAAAAATCTATGCACAGAGAAAAAAATTTTAATCCACTTCCCAGCCATACTGCATTTATTTATTTCCCACAACAAACACAAGAGGTGGTTGTTGTTATTTTCCTTATAAAGAAGAGAACCTTTGAGCAGAGATTAAAGTTCTTTGCCTAGGATTGTAATTCCAGCATCGAACTGATATTTGCTGTTTCCAGAGTCTGGAATCTTCACCATAAACTCTATACCTTCTGTAACTCTATGACAGAAAAAGGGACTGCAACAGAAACTAAGTCACATGTAGAGAAGAGTTTAATGCTACTTTTAGTTTTTATAAAAATAGAGCCAATTCTGCTATTTTATATAGGTTAGATTATTATTATTATTATTATTATTATTATTATTATTATTATTATGCTGACTTCACTTTATATAATAGAAAACCCATAAGTAGTTTTCTTTGATGAATAGCCATCCCTACCTCACCTAACACACAAAGCCTTGCTTAGTATACACAAATGTATACAGACAATCTGTGTTCAATTGGTCTGTTTTCAATTTCATATTTATTTTATTCTGTTATCTGTTACTGATTTGGTTCAATGTACAGAAATTTGAGAAAACAAATCCAAAAAAGCAGATAGTTGTGACATTGCCTATAAGTAGTTCAAATAGCTTTCTAAAACTCGAGGGAATTTGGGATAATATCTAGAATTTAGTGTAAGGCATCCCATTCAGTACAAGGATGTCTTCACCTAGTCTCTGGATTTCAAATATTTTCGTGTATTATATTGTTTTCTGTTTTCATTCTTTGCCTAGGCGTGAAATTACAACAGTTTGACCAATATTGTGACACAGGTAGTAACAATGGCCTTGAATAAAGGTTTTCTAACACTTTTTTCTTACTACTTAATCAATATCCGCTAAGCAAATTGACTTCATATCCTCATGAGGTTCCTGAGAGATGAGAAGGACATTTAGCCCTCTTCATGTGTATGTGATTAACGAATGCCAACATTGCAATGTACATCTCGACTTTCAGTGGGTATGAGATCCATGGAAATTAAGGCTATAAGAGTCAATAAATTTTATTCTTAGGCTATATAGGCTATATGTAATACATACTTTTATGATTTGTATAGAAGTTGCACTTGAGGATATGGATTTTTGAATACCCTGTTATTTCAGAGTTTTGTACTTACAAAATAAAAATGAACTGGATTAAAACAGGGAATATCAAACTGGTGGTAAAATAAGTATTCCTAGGAAGTCCAAAATTACTTGTGATAGGGCTATGATCCAGGCATACTTGGTCAGACTCTTCACAAGTTTTTAGGGAATCTTCAGTTTTTAAATAAAAATGTTATTTAAAATATTTTTATACAGTATATTTTAATCATGGTTTTCCCCTCCTCAACCTCCTTCAGATCCTTTCTAGTTCCCTACTTGTCCAACTTCATGCTCTTTTTCTCTATATTTCTCCCAAAAATTTCCCCCCAAAAACCAAAAAAATTAAAATCAAAGTAGACAAACAAAAACCAGTAAGGAAACAAAACAAAAACTGCAAAATAAGAAAGTATGGTATTAGGGAATCTCCAACTAACATAGCTCTTGTGTATCTAGTCCAAACTTAGTTTGGAGATGGATGCACAGAATCAATAATTTATTAATTTTCATATGTATTAGGAAGTTCCCAAACAGTAAAGTGTTTACTATTGACATCAGTATTCCCTATGAGCCCATTCAGTGATTGCTAGTCACATCCTTAGGAAGACTTCTTTTCCTCTCTGCCAGGATCTTTTGCACATCAATCTGGAACATCCCTGGAATGGTGGCACCTTCCAAGCATGGTCTTCCTGAAGGCATCCTTCATTTCCTTGTTTCTTAAGCAGTAGATGGCTGGGTTGAGGAATGGTACAATTACAGTGTAGAGCACAGAGATGATCTTATTATAGTTGAAGGTGTACATGGCTCGGGGCCGTGCATAGGTGAAGAGAGTGGAGGAGTAGTAGATGACAACCACCATCAGATGGGAGGTGCAGGTGGAGAAGGCTTTGTGGCGTCCCTGGGCAGTAGGGATCTTCAGGATGGCTACAATGATGGCAGCATATGAGGAGACCACAGCCACTAAAGGGAGCAGAATCATCACCAATGCTAGCAGGAAGTCTACTAGCTCTGCTTGTTCCTTATCTGAGCAGGTGAGGTTGAGCAAGGGGGAAATATCACAGAAAAAGTGATTGATGATGTTAGGCCCACAGTAGGATAGTCGTGAAATGAAAAGTAGCTTCATCATGGAACTGAAGAAACCACTGCCCCAAGAAGCAGCTGCAAGGCGAGTGGCCAGGCTGGCAGGCATGAGACTCGGGTAACGAAGGGGCTCACAGATGGCCAGGTAGCGGTCATAGGCCATAACTGCCAAGAGGACACATTCAGTGCAGGCTAACGCAATGAAGAAGTAGAGCTGGGTCATGCAACCTACATAAGAGACTCTGCCATCCTGGGTAAGAAAGGCTCCCAAGAGCCTGGGAATAGTAACATTGATGTACCATAGTTCCAGGAAGGAGAGATGACCAAGGAAGAAGTACATGGGCCGATGAAGGCTTGAGGTGAGCCAGACTGTAGAAACAATGAGTATATTTTCCAACAACGTCAACAGATAAATTGCAAAAAAGAAGACAAAGAGGAGTAGCTGTAAGGGTGGAGAGGTAGGAAATCCCACCAAGACAAACTCCTCCACATGGCTTCCACTCAAGTTTCTCATAGTGTCTGTCCACTTGGATGCTTGCAAAAGTAACAGGAATAAGAACCATTAAAACACAGGTCCATCAAAGCCAGAATATCCTCTAACACATTACGAACCTGTCAATGATGTTCAGTGATTCGCTATACTACTTTTATACTTCTTATTATGCATTTTCCCCTTCACTTTACTGTTGAGTTTCAAGGGAGAAGTTCTCAGACTGGAAGATGATAGTTGGTAACTAATGACCACGACTACATCAGGTATTCAGTGAATGCTATCTGAGAGGCTTTAGAATGGAATTTGGTATTTTGAGCCTTGGTTTACAACAATATTTAAAAATCTATGATGTGCTCTTCTCTCATTCCTCAGGAACAACTACAAACTCCCAAGCCCCAGTACACCTCTTCTCAATGTTTAATGAATGAAATAATAAAAGGAGGACACCAGATGGACCCTCCGGACTTGTCACTATAGAGAAATTGACCAGGAGGTACTGGGAACTTAGTGACTGCTGGAGCTGCATTTCAAGAGAGCACAGCAGGAAGAAATAGTTGAAATGTGCTCACAACAAATAGAGAAACAACCCAGTACACAGACTAGGAAACTCTCTGAAAAGAGCTTAACTTAAAAAAAAAGTCTTTTAAAGGTCATTCTTTGTGCCAGAGTCATAGTTTTTCATTTCTAGAACTAGTGTGGCTGACCACCTGCCTGAAAGAGTGGTGATGACTACTTCCGAGCTAATTAGGAGGATAAGGCAGCAAGATTGAAGTGAAGCATTCAGGACTAGCTTAGATAACATAGATTTTGTATGAAAAATTTGTTTCAAATCTGCATGTTATAACCACATAGCCAAACGAACACACACACACACACACACACACACACACACACACACACATACACACACAAGCATGCACACATGCACACACCCACTAGAACACAGCTACAGCCAAGCTTACTGGGAAACTGAAACAAAAGCTTTGCCTGTTTTAATCCCTGGTCTGTTATAAATGTTTTGAGAGTGTGATTGAAATAAATAATTTAAATTAATAATTGCCAGATGGAGAGACTATGCTGAATTGACTAGGTGCCCTTACATTCAATCACAAGAGACTTTAAAAGAAGGCAAGAAGGAAATCTAAGGCCTACCTACAGACAAGAGGACAACATGAAGATGGAACATAGGAGATTTGAGGATACAGCTGGTCATAAAGACTAAGGAATACCAGCAGCTACCAGAAGCTAGAAAAGCTGAAAAAGGAATTATGTCCCAGAGCTTCTAAAAGAATCACAGCTCTCCTAGTACACTGACATTTAGAAAAGCAGCGCATATTTCAGACTTCTAACATGAAGGACTCTGAGAAGTAAATATTATTCTGAGCCATTAATTCTATGTAGTAAAATGGTTGTGGCCACAGGAAGCCAACACACCTACAAGGTAAAGGTTTGTCATGCTGGAGCTGACCATTCTTCTGTGCTTCCCTGGTCTCCAAGCAACACTGCCAGACCTGACTTCTCCAAGGGGCTGTTGGGAAAGTTGCAAATCTGAATTAAGATAGCATCATATGCGCGACATGCACATTTCCATTATCAGTGTGATTTATGCATGTCACATTTCTTCCTCAAATAAACTTGAAAATGTGATATATCAGGTTGTTAAACATTTTAATCAGACACTTAAATACTTAAAGGACCTTAATCTTACCACATTGGAAATATTAATTGAAATACCACCTCTTCATCTATTCAAAGCATCTAAATACCAGTGTTATTTTATCCATTAATACCTGTTTTAAATTATGTAAATGAATATAAATAGTAATATTAACACCTAGCATATCACAGGAATCATAACCCAGGGTAATATTTTTTTAATTTTTTTTAGGGTAATATATTTTTATAATTACAATTCTTTTATGGATTTCTCTATCTATCTATGTGCTTTTCTGTTTGTTTCTGAACTCTTAGAATTACAGTTTTATAAGAAAAACTTCCTCTATTACATAATTAGTATAAATTTAGCCCAAACAGTATAAATACCTTTCAAAGTTTGAAAAATTATATGAGAAACAATTTTTAAATTTTATTGAAAAATCATCTTCTATGGATGCAGATGCATATTTTGATTCTTATATGCAACCACTACTACATTATTTTATCTCAAATGGGAATGATTCTAGCAACAATTCCATTCTTACATTTCACTGTAGAATTCTAATCAGGGAGAAAAATTAGCTTCCCCAAGTGATATTGATGGCTCTGAAAATGAAAGTGGCTTTGCTATGGCAACACCACCAAACTGTTTCAGCTTTTTATTAGTTATATGAAGAAAATATACCATAATCTATCATCAAAATTATTTGTATTGATCTATTAGCTGACAACTCAATAAGCTCAGAGAAGTGTTTGCTACCTCCTTATCTGTCCTTCATTGCTTCAGTGCTGATTGGCCCTGACACTAATTTACACTCTGGAGCACTTTCAGCCATAATACTCGGTTATGCTTTTTCTAATCAAGAAGAGGAAATGGATTTTGAACAGGAAAGTTGGAAAGAGAAACAGCTCTGTCTCAAGCAGATTGACTTTAGGGAGGGTGCTCACGAGGAAGTGGAATGTTGAGGAGGAAGAATTCCTTCTGTTCTATTTCCTACCTTGATCTTCAGAAAAAAATTGGTACCCCTGAGTGTCCATTAAGCTTAGTTTGGAAATCAGTGAAATAATGGACTAGATGCTTTTCTGAGAGTTAGGGTAGGCTTACAGGCTCTGAAGAAGCCCGAGTGATAAGAGGTTTGTCAAGAAACGAGCTTTCATTGCCCTGTTTCCAGTGTACACTATTCCCCGTGTACAGTTAGACACTGTTGGCAGCAATGTCTGAGATGCTGGACGCTCCCATCAAATGTCAGTGGAATAGATTTTAGTTTGTATGTGTGTATATATAATCATCTTACAAAATTTCATTCGGATACATGTTTTATAAACAACCAAAAAACCCTGAAACAAACACAAAATGTAATTCTTACTTACAGCATTGTATGAAACCTAGTTAAAACTTCAATTTATCTAGGGCTGTTCTTAAATACAGAGGGACAAAAACATTGAATATTAAATGAGGGTGGGAAGGAACACAGCAAACCCATCCACTTCTTCATTTCTGATTGGTTGATGTCACTTTCCCCCTGAAGCCCACCATGACTTAAATTATCTGCTGGCATCAAGGCAAGCCAGCATATAGGGTGTTTTGAGCTCAAAGGCACCTAGGGTTTTAACTCCCTTTCCGATCCCTCTTCAGAGACATTTCCCATCATTCTCTTTTGAGGTTGACAACAGAATCCTGTCTGCATTTCAGAATGGCCAAGGACTTCCCTCCAGCCAAGACAAGTTGACCCATGATACAAGTTGAATATGTTTTTCTTTCTTTTCTGCAGTCTGCTTTGCAGAGAGGCTGTCTGACATAGACTCCCAAGTTCAGGATTTGGTTTGCTTCAGTCTGTCTGGGATCTATGGGTGATGACCTCATGTTTAGCTGTGCTCTTCCTTTCTTCCTTCCTTCCTTCCTTCCTCCCTCCCTCCCTTCCTTCCTTCCTTCCTCCCTCCCTTCCTTCCTTCCTTTCTTCCTTGTTCCTTCCTTCCTTTCTTTTTTCCTTCCTTCCTTCCTTTCTTTTATTTTAAATCTGTTTCTCTTACTTCTAGGAACCCCTTATTTCTTTCTGTTAGCACTCCAAAACTTTCATGATATCAGGGGCTGTACCCTTCTATCAGAACATGATAGGATAGATGAGCCTGATATTTAACTGTGATATCTTCACTGACATGATGACAATATCTTGAAATACACTCTTCCCATTTGATGACTTACATTCTAAGTAGAAATTAATAGTGGTGTGTGTGTGTGTGTGTGTGTGTGTATGTGTGTGTGTGTGTGTATGTGTGTGTGACTGTGGGTGTCTTGAATACTCCACCAATACATTTCCCTGTTGAATATAATTTCTCACAGAGTAAAACAATTTATTATTTTACAGTAGCTTTGTGATTTCATAGGTATATGGACCTGGAAATACAAAAAACGTCACTTAATCCAAGTTGCCTCTCTACATCAGCAAACCTGTCTGAATTCCTATCCAGCCCCAACCTCCTGCATGCTGTATATATGAAATTTTAAGTCTCTTTTTGGGCCTCAGAGGATGTCACTGCATAGGAAGTAATAGGCCTTCATCTGTAGACACAATACCTGAGCCCTCCAAACAGAAGCACTGTTTCCAGGGAAATCTAAGATTACTTGATTTTTAATTTTCTTCAGTTCTTCTTTTTGATAAACAGAAAATGAACACCAGTGCTCTAGCAAATGATATAGTGGGTCCCTCACTGAGAGTCGTTGAAGTCACTGGCATGTAAGGAAGACACACCAGTGGAACACAGTAACCTGTGGCAGGGCTGAGTATTTGTTGAGTGCTGGCAATACTCACAACGGCACAATGAACTGAAGTGCCTTTGTCTCCATTTGCAGCTAATACAGAAAGATGGACACTGTGGGTCTTATATAAACACAAACAATCCCACTGTGGGAGACAACTTCACAGGAAATGAGACAAAAAAAGTTTTGCCAACTGCTGAATGGCAGAGCTTATCAATATGTATTTAAAAGTCACATTCAATTTCTTCTGCTCATATATATATATATATATATATATGTATGTATGTATGTATGTATGTATGTTATGTATGTATGTATGTATGGCTGTGGGCCCAGGATTAGTTTTTCCTATCTCTCATCACTGTTCTTACCTTTTCAGTTTTTTCTTAAATTTTTCTGCCCATTCAATATCTTTACAGACTCCAGACTTTTGCTACATTCTTACTTAATATATCTGTATAAAATACACATGAAACCATAATAAGGTATCATGTGAGCACAGTTAGAATGGCTATTATTGAGATAGAGAAAATTAGAAAATGCTGGCAATGATATAAAGGAAATAAATTTTACTGTGGCTGCTGGGAAAGAAAAATAGTATAGCCACCATGGTAGATAGTATAGAGGTCTTTATAGCAGTATAAAGTATAGCAGTATAGAAGAATAAAAGTAGATTCATCATGCATTCAACTATCTGATGTGTATGGGGATATTCAAAAGAAAGCATTAGAAAGACATACTTGCATACTCTTTGTTTCTTGCAGAATTACAATACTGTGATGTATAGTCAGTCCTTTTGTCCTTCAAGACAGGACGGTAGAGCCTCAGGAAATGGCTCACTGAGTAAAGTGCTTGTGGTACAATTAGAAGGACCCAAGTTCAAATCTCTAGGATCCGTGAAGAGCTGGGAAAACATTATGCTTCTGAAATCTCAGGGGTGTGTCTTTAGAGGTAAGTGTAGAGAAGGGACAGCCCAGAAGATCATGGATGAGTTTGTTTGATGTTTGCACAGTGAGCAACAAAGAGACTGTCTCAAATAAAGCAGAATGTGAGGATCAACACCAGAGAGGATATTTCCTTTGTTACATATGCACCCATAGTCGCATACACACAACACACACACACACACACACACACACACACACACACACACTAAAAAGGAGTTACTTGGTTGACAACATTTGACTATATATACACGAAATGGGATATTATTAAATTTATGTAAAAGAAGGAAACTACCAGTTCAGGGAAATGGAAGAAATTAGTTGGTATAGAAAGACAAATACTGTACATGCTCCTTTGTACATGGAAGCTATAATTGCAAACCTCAAAGTAGAAAAGAATGGAGTAGCATGAGAGAGCATAGGGGAAAAGGAATGGAGAGAGTACCTAATACGGTTTCATAGAAGCACTAGGATATAATGTTCTACAGAACAGTGGGCTGACTTGTTTACAACAACCTATTGCTTATTTACCTAAAACTAAAAAAAGGAGTTCAAAGTCTCCAAACACGAAGAAATAATAAGAAAACACTAACTATCCCTTTTAAATCAGTCATTACACATTGTGTGCATATGTTAGATATCATCCCACATTTCATAATATATCTTCATTACATTCAGTTATAAATAAAAGAAATGAAAGCATTTCTATACCTTGGAATATACTTACACTAGTGAACATTTATAAACATTTACTGTTTATCATTTCCATAGTCATAAAATCATGGTTCTAAGGAATCATAGAGGGGCTCTCACTAGGAGATGCTGCATGACTAAGATTTACCAGGATTTAAGCAGCCTGTACACCCGGGGGAAAGTCAAGAGCTTTGTAACCTTAGAATGATTTGAGGACTGTAAGGTCTGATGAAAGGCCTGAATAATGATACATTTTCCTTGAGATGCTCACCTGGTCCTTTAGCTTCCTGTTCCACAGTCACTTTCTTCCCATCTTTTGATATTTGCTAGGTCTGTTTCCCGGTTGCTTCTAGTCAGGCATGGTCTATCACAGGCCCCCTTCAGTAGACCTGATGCTTCATAATGGAATTAGAGTTATTTGTGGCAGGACAGGGCAGAGCTGGAGCAATTCGGGCCCCAAAGCCAACAGAGGCGATAGTAGCCAGCTCTTATCAGCGGAACTGTCCCTCACAAGGGACATGTCCCCTTAAGACATATTGTCATGGTGACCCATATTTCTCCAACAAAACTGTCCAAGTCTCACACCTCAGGGAGAACTTTTTTCCTAGGGAACACGTGATAATGTAAGGCCTAAAGGAACACAGAACTGAAGTGAAGTAGGGTGCAGCCTTCAAATGCATTGTTTCTCAAATTCTGATTTTAGAGAAAGGGCTGGAGAGACAAAGAAAGCTGAAAACTCAAAACTAAAATTCCATCGAGGAAATGAAATAAAGAAATCAGAGAGCTGTGGGTGAATGATCTCACAAAGTCTATTTGGGTTTTAAGGAAATGATTACTTGTCAAAGTAGTTCATCTTTGCACCTTTCCATTTTTCTTTCTATTGGTTGGAAATACAAGCTTTTTCCCCCTTTCATAGTTAACAAGCTTCATGAGGGAAATGTACTTTCTGTGTTTCAATTTCCTCTGGACCTGTTTCTAGATAAAACTGGGCTAGGAAGTTACATAGTGTGACCTCAAAATACCTGGGGGGGTTGAGGGTAGCAGAGGAATAATTGCAGGTTGCTGATACTGGGCTTGGAAGGATGCAGTTTAAGAATGTAATGAATTCTGTCTCCAACAACTCTGGATTTCCTGACTACTGGTTTCATGGGCAGGTGGCTTGTTTTGTTTTGTTTTCTGAAGTTGTTACAGATGAAGTAGGTTACCTCTTGAAATTCATGCTAAAAGTACAATTTGTTTATCTGTCGTGCCATGGTAAAGGAAGAGCTAGTTGTAGTAAACACACTTTCTTGCTCTTCCCTGCAGTAATAAAAATCTTCCTGTGATTACACAACAGTAGAGATGCTAACACTATGATATTTGGTATGAGGGGCCTTGGTCCCATTGAGGATAAGGAAGCTGAAAAATTCTTATCATTAAGTGAAGTGGAGCAGTATTATTCAGGAGTTTATTATGATACTGGTATAAATGATCTCAATACATTGCTAGTTTCATAAAATGCTAGTACATAAATTGTGTGCATTGCCTACTTCATAATGTCAATAACTGACGGCTGGCTTATTTACTTCAGCATAACTCTAGAGTGTATTTCTTTTATATATTTTTAATGCTAATAATGTTAATAAACAGCTATGGCAGCAAAGTTTGTGTGGTTTTTATATTGTACTTTTTGTCAATTTTATTTTCAGTGGTGGAGATTGAACTCCAGGTCTGAGAACATTATACCACCAAGCACACCCCAGCAATTATTATTTTAGTATTTTCTCATACTTGTGTGCATAAAAGGTTTTATATAAATAGTATGCATATCTCATTTACAGCAGCCTTATATAACTTGTATTTATGATGTCTTTTGATAGATGTATACCATCTAGGTCTGTACAAATGCTTAAACTTACCTAATGGAATGTTTATCAGAATATTCAGCCCTTGTTAAGCGATACGCAACTACGTACTTTTTGACAGATTAGGTGAGACTATAAGGAACCATAGTGATGTCTGAGGCTTTAGCCATGTGGTTTTAACTTTCCTAATGTTCCCCATACAGTTCCTCATGTTGTAGTGACCCCAACCATACAATTATTTTTGCTGGGAATTCATAGCTGTAATTTTGCTACTTTTACAAATTGTAATGCAAATACCTATGCTTTCTGATGGTCTTAAATGACCCCTATGATAGGGTCATTTGATCCTCAAAAGGGTAATGACCCACAGCTTGAGAAATGTGAAAAGAGGATAAGTTTAAGAAAGACACAGGTAAAGTGCACAAGAAAAATCAGTACTGACATATGAGTCAAGGAAGCAGTTGATACACACCATCAATGCTTATGACTTGGGCCTCAGATTTAATAATGCAAATGCTAATCCTTTAATAAAAGTGAAGGATCACATCTGATATGATTAACAGAGGAACAGAGTCAATGACAGAGGAGGATAAGGAGGTGAAGAGGACAAAGGGAAGAGTGATAATGAACCAACAAAGGTTGAGCAAGAAACTTTTGAAAAAGCTACTTTGGCTGACAAAAGGATGATTAAAAGATTGGAAGTTATCCAAGAGAGGAATCACAAGACTCAGAAAGAGGCAAGAGTCTAGTTCTCTGGAGGTAAGGCACAGATATTTCAAGAGGTGAGGATGGGTGCAAAAGGGAGAAAGTGCTTTCAGTAATGGAAGAGGTAGAACTACTTTAAGCGTCTTCCTGGAGGTACAAAAAACACACAAATCCATTTACTGAACATTTATGATGCCACTCTATGATTCCCACTCTGGGATTTGGTCCAGGATTTCTACAGATACCCATGTATACATACCTAGATCCCATATATAATAATGGTTTAGTGACCAGCCATAGACTCTCCTCACTCATCTAAGATTATTTATAATTCTTGACATAACGTAAGTGATATACAGCCATTAGTCTAGGTTGTTTTTAGTTTCAATTTTAAGGTATTTATTGCTATATATATTATTTTACTGCTTTTCCTGATAAATTACCTTTATTTTTTCAACATTTATTTTTTTATTTTATCTGATGTGTATGGATATTGTTCCTTTGTGAATGTGTATGTACTATGTGTGTTCCTGGTACAAGAGGAGGCCAGAAAAAAATAAATCTTTGCAACAAAACATATCTACAATCTGAAACAATAAGCAGTAGGCAATAATTTAAGCAAGGTAGATTTTTATTTCTTCCCACAAAACTTCAGTGGTCAGCTGCTCACTGTTAGCCACGCTGCCTGAACTTTCAGAGGGTGATGTTACTATATAAAGTAAATAGGGTATGTTCACCACAGTTTGGAGGCTATAACAACAACACTTAAGGGTCTATCTATTTTGCCCCAAGAGATGGACTTGTGGCTATATTACAAGGTGGCTAGCACTATGGAAAGAACATATGTAAAAATAGGGAGGAGAGAGAGAGAGATGTCACATGGAGAGACAGGAAATAGGAAACTAGAGAGAGGCTAATAATGCTATTGATATAGCAACTCATGCTTATGGAACTATTATATCCCAATAGGACATGACTGTTGAGATAAAGCATCCATCCATCTATGGGATTAGAACCTCCATGAATAAATTAACTTTCACTAGGTTCCATCTCTTCAAGACCCCTTTTAAAGCATAAACTTATTGGTCTTAGTTATATCCAAACAATAGAGGACTTTCATTAAGGCATTTAATGTTGTCCTTTTTATTTTACGTTTACATTTTTTGTATATAGTCACTCCTTAAAATCAGCAAATAGAAGTAAGATAGAAAACATACATACAAATACATACATATACATATATGTGTGTGTGTTTTGAATATTCATAGTTACCTTTATAATACATTTTATGTAAGTTTTGAATGATATTTTATTTGTTATTGAAAACTCATATATTACACAATGTATATTGATTGTATCACTGCCTAATAACTCCCTCCCATGTTCTCTGGGAGCTCCTAAATATCTCTCTTGCAAACATCATGTCTTCTTACATTTTTTTTTTTTTTACTTAAACAGTCTTTAATGAAATCTATGTATGAGACACCACTACTCCTGCATCTTCTCAATCCTTTTTTCCTTGTATTTGCCCTTCTCCTTTCCTATTTGTCGAGACTTGGCTTTTCGTTCCAGGATCTTCTTGTGGTCTTTGTCCAGCTTTAGCCTGGTGATAACCACCTTGATGGTGTGGATGCCCACATGGACAGTTGTGCCATTAGCCTTTATTCGCTGTACTCATTCAATGTAGATGACGTATTTCTTCCTGTACACCTGGACCACTTTGCCATCTGTTGACCTTTGTAGTGTGCTCGGACAACCTGACCTTCATCATCCTTTCGAATAGGCATAGATCGAACATTGTACTTGTGTCTCAGCTCTTTGGAAAGAGGGGAAGACATGATCTTCCTCCGAATGTGAGAAGGTGAATTGAAATGCCGTTTGCTGTTCTTGCTTCGGTCAGAAGTCACGAAAGGATTGAACTTCATTTTGGCGGCAGCAATCCCATCTTCTTTCATTTTTTTTAAAAATTTATTTATTTTTTATTTTACATGTCGATCCCAGTTCCCTCTCCCTCTCTCCCTCCCTCATTCCCTCCCTCCCTCCCCCTTCTCTTCCTCTCTCCCTATTACCCTCTCTCCCCCCTCACATGCACCGTGACTACCCTCCCCTCCCATCCCCCCACCACATTTCCACATGTAGGGCAATGCCATTCAGGTGGGGTTATGTAAATCTTTCAATTCATTTGAAGTAGGGACTAGGACTTTTCTCCTGTCTCTAGGTTAAGGCAGTATCCCTCCATGGGGGATGTGTCCGCAAGGTTTTTTTTTTTTTTTTTTGTGCATCAGGAATACATCCTGGTTCCACTGTCTCAGGTCTCTTAGACTGCTCAGTCCTTCTGGCTGAGACCCATAATCAGGGGCGCCTGAGTCAGTCCCATGCTGGCTTCCCAGCTATCAGTCTGGGGGCCCATTAGCTCCTACTTGTTCAGGTCAGCTGTCTCTATGTGTTTCTGCAACCTGGTCTTGTCCTCTCCCTCTGCATCTGGATTCTAGTTCGACTCAGTGTTTAGTTGTAGGTGTTCGCTTCTGTTTCCAACAGGTACTAGATGAGGGCTCCATGTTGGTGGATAAGTTGATCTCACTATCTGGGAAGGGCATTTATTGTAGCCTTTCTAGGGTTGATCAAATTGTTAGTTGGTGGCAGTCTTGTAGGTCTCTAGACCTTTCTTTAGGTTCAGTATTCTTTGCAAACCAACAATGGCCCCTTCTTTTATTCTCTCTCTCTCTCTCCTTTCTCTCTTCTGTCTTCTATTCCGACCCTGACTCAATCTTCCTAGTTGCACATGTTTTCCTCTCCTCCATTCTATTTCTCCTACATCTCCATTCACTGCCCCCCCCCCACTTCCCCTGTGCTCTGGGGGATTTGTCCCTTCCTCCTTCTGTGAGGGACTTTATGTGAATCTCTTAGAACACACCTTGTATCCTAGTTCCTCTGATGGTGTGAATTATAGGCTGGTGATCATTTGCTCTAGGTCTAAAATCCATATATGAGTGAATACATACCATGTTCCTCTTTTTGTGACTGGGTTACCTCATTCAAGATGGTTTCTTCAAGTGCCATATACTTGCCTGCAAATTTCAAGATTCCATTATTTTTTTCTGCAGAGTAGTATTCCATTGTGTAGATGTGCCACATCTTCTTTATCCATTCTTTAGTTGAGGAGCATCTAGGTTGCTTCCAGATTCTTGCTATTACAAATAATGCTGCTATGAACATAGTTGAGCACATGTCTTTGTTGCGTGGACATGGATCATTTGGGTATATGCCTAAGAGGGGGATTGTGGGGTCCTGTGGTAAACTAATTCCCATTTTCCTAAGGAACCGCCATACTGATTTCCAAAATGGCTGTGCGAGTTTGCACTCCCACCAGCAGTGGAGGAGTATTCCCCTTTCTCCACATCTTCTCCAGCTTAAGTTGTTATTGGTGTTTCTAATTTTAGCCATTCTGGCAGGAGTAAGATGGTATCTCAAAGTTGTTTTGATTTGCATTTCCCTGATAGCTAAGGATGTGGAGCATTTTCTTAAGTGTCTTTCAGCCTTTTTTATTTCCTCTATTGAGAATTCTTTCTTCAGTCCTGTACCCCATTTTTAATAGGATTATTTGATGTTTTGTTTAAATTAAGTTCAATTAGTGTTGCCCACATTTTTGTGAGTGGGGCTTGTCCAATATAACTTGAGCAAGCTACAAGTAGTGACACTCCCAAGGGAATGTGACTCTTCCTCTCTCAGCAGGTTTTTTTTTTTTTTTTTTTTTTTTGGTTTCTGTTGATTGTTCTGATTCTTAGAAGAGTGTGGTGTTGTGTTGTCTGGTAGGAAATTCTTCTGAGATCCTGATAGGTATAGCCACTGGGGATTCCAGATAAAATGTGTTTGTAGGTATTGAGAGCTGACACTAAGAATCACGATGGGCTGAGGGGGGTAAAGGGGCCTACAGGAGAGACAAAATCAGGGTGTTACACCAGTATATACCTGGTTACCTGGAAATGGGGGCAGAGAGTGAGAAGAGGTTAAAAACAGATGGTCTACTAAAAAGCTGGGGATGAGACTAAGGGATTGGGCTTAGAAGATAGAGGGATATTTGCAGTTAGTTTACCTGTTTCACTGGTTTCCCAGGGAATGACCTGTGGTTTCCCAGGGATACCCAATGGATGGGATAAAGCAATGCTTGGGGCAATGGAAGTTTGGAGACAATTCACATGATCCACTAGAGAAGGGAGCAGGGAAGTGGAAGGGAGGTTATAATAGATGGTCTGCCACAGAGCTGGGGATAATACTGGGAATTGTGTTGTGTGAGCTAAGGGGGAGGTGGAGATCTGCAGATAGCCTAACTGAATCCCTGGCTAGAGTCCAAGTTTCAGAACTTAGATCAATTGCAAATCTCTATGTTAATTACTATTCACTGCAAAAAGCAACTTCATTGATTAAGGTTGAGAGCCTCTCTATTAATGGGTATAAACATAAATATTTAGAAGGCAGTTTAACATCATGGGCTTGTAGCCAGACAACACTACATACCTTCATCTTCCAAGTCCTAGGACCTCCTCCTTAAAAATATTTTAATCATATTTACAGTTGTAGAAATGAAGTCCCTCCTTTGCAATAAGTCTCTAATCCAATCCAATTAGCTATGGGGCTTGGTTGCCCCATAGCTATCATGCAGCATAAGGTGCCACTGGGCACACCTCGCCTCTCAGTTAAGTATTACAGCATACAAGTTTTTTTTTTTTTTAATTGCTAAATTTTTCCAGGCTATAGTAAACACTGACCCATGTTCACATAGTCATTTTTAGTTTCCACACATGAGAGTAAATGCATAACTTTTGATTTTCTTTAACATATTATTTTACTTAAAGTAGAAACCTCCAGTTACAAGTTCAGATTTAAATAAAACATCATCTACCCATATCACAAGTGCGTAAATACTATTTATTTCAAGATGTATGTCTTCCTTTAATTGAAAAAAAACTTAGTTTCAGGAGTGGAGACAAATTAAAAGAACATTATTTATACTTTGATTTTTCAGCAGATTGAGGACAGCAGAAACTGTGGTTGCTGATGTGTTCTAAACATGAGTTCACTCCCAAGAGAGTCATTATGGCAAGTAATAACCTCAATATGTTAGATGATTTTTATTTATTCTTTAATTTGTCTTTTTAAAAAATCATGCATGCACCACGTTCTCATACAGAACTTACATCTTTTATAGAAATCACAGTCAGTCAGCTGAAAAACTGAATAAAGCTTTCAAGGAATTTTCTAGAGTTTTGTGCCTGAATTATTAATAATAATATCTCTCATTATCCTACTGTTACATAATTTGTACAGTATTTATTTTTTTAATTCCAGACTAGCTCTACCTAGCATTAAAAGTTTAATACATTGTTTACCTTGTTGATATTATCAAAAATGGTTTTTAGGGCATCACATATCTAAATATGATAGCAATTTCATTCGAATGTCATAGCAAAAGAGAATAAAAAATACATTTTTATATCAAACATTTCACAAATCACAGAACAGCCAGGTATTGGTGTCTTAGTTATTCACATGAAATGTGTTGAAAGAGTTCTCCTATACTTAGAAGTTATTATTTAGAAGTTGCGATGCCAGTCACAAATGGGTACTATTAAAGTATTTACTAAACAATCTCTCACCACTGCGGTATGACTACTCAACATGTGGGTTTGTGTATTTGAGAATGTGTCCATACATGTGCATATCCATGTTTGCACAACATATATCTCCTATCAGAAATAGTTTTTCTACTGGAAAGTCTAATCTCATACATTACAATCTGTGCCAGAATCATTAGATTATGAAGACACCTGTCTGTGCGGTGGTCATATTGCTGCTTATCATGTTGCTCTATTTCTTTTCTTGCTTGTGAGTAACACAAGAGACCCAGAAATTGATTGGCATAATCCTCAGATCAGCAGGGCTAGGTGTAGTAGAGATTGGATAACTTCCCTGAACAAGCCTTGAAAACACCTGAAAAAGTTCAGGAGAAATTCGTTCCTATATCCAAGCTTTTCTATAGAAGTCACAGAGCTAATGCTCCATGGACTAATGAGGAGCCATTTAAAAACAATAATATAATATTATTTTTTCAATACTACTGCCTTTCTCATGATCTTTCTGAAAGCATTCTTCATGTCCTTATTCCTGAGGCTGAATATGATGGGACTGAGGAAAGGGGTAATAACGGTATAAGGAACTGCTATGAGTGTGTCATCTCCCCCGGAGGCTTCTGGCTTCAGATAAACAATAGATGCAAAACCAAAGTGGATTATGACCACAGTGAGGTGTGAGGAACAGGTAGAAAATGCCTTTTGCTTACCCTCAGCTGAAGGGATCTTGAGGACAGAACAAAGAATGAACACATAAGTCAAGGAGATGAGCAAGAATGTACCCAGCAAACCTGACACTGACATCAGTGTTACAGTGAATTCTGTGAGGTCACTGTCTATACAGGACAGCCTCACAACTGCCCTCATATGGCAGAAGAAGTGTCTAATGAGGTTGGGAATGCAGAAAGACACCCTGAATATAAGTGCAGTTTCTATTAGAGAAATCAAGAAGCCTCCAGCCCAAGCAGAGGCCACAAGATGTCCACATGCACTATTGGTCATAAGAAGAGGGTATCTGAGTGGGTTGCAGATGGCCAGAAAACGGTCATACCCCATCAAGGTGAGAATGATGCAGTTTGTCCCACCAAGGCCCAGGAAGAAGCACATCTGCAGGCCACAGCCTGTGACCGAAATGCGTCTGTCACTGTCCAGGAGATCCACCAGCATCTTGGGGATGATAGTCAGGGTGTAGCATGTCTCAGAGAAGGAGAGTGCACTGAGGAAGAGGTACATAGGAGTGTGGAGAGATCTGTCCACCCATGTCAATCCTAAGATAGTCAGGTTGCCTGCAAGAGTGAGAATATAGAGGCAAAAGAAGACCCCAAAGAGGAAGGTCTGTACATGTGGGTAAGCAGAGAAGCCTATGAGAATGAATTCCTTCAGGATTGTTTGGTTGATTGCCATTGCTTCTGTTCCTGAAATGTAAAACAAAGAAACAGACAAGCCTTCAATACTCCTTATTCTTTGATATTTTCAAATGAAATGGCATGGTGTGGATAAGCGAATCATCAGACTTTAACAATACCCAATGAATTATCCATTCAGTTTAGTAATACTCAGCCATGTATGTAAATGATGTGATTTCCTAATTATGCATTTATTTATGTTTTCCAGAATGTCTTAATTATGATTAACTATGTCACCAGAAAGTTTATTTATTCTGGCATTAAAGAAGGTTGACTATCAATTAAAAAAACCTAATGCTATATATGGAAAACCTCCCCTGAATTTCTGATTCCTGGGATCCCCTAAATCACCCAAACGTTAAAAACTATTGCCATTGCTCTTGGTGAAAATATAAACTTGGTGTTAAGACCCTATTTCTAAAGATACCATATAATTAAGTCATATGATTTAGGGAAATCAAGGTGATACTTATCTGGAACATTCATATTAACTAAGGCTTGGAGTGCTAGAAAGTTCTGTTTACACAATCAGGGAGGAAAATAATTAATCCTTGGTAACACAATAATGGCTGGCTTTGAAGGTATACCCATTGTTGTAATAGTGCATCAAGGTTGTGGGAGTAACCAATTGTTTCTAATTGGATTTAAATCCTGCTTCACAAGATGAAACTTATGCCTGTACCATTAACTGGACCCAACAACATCGACAGGACAAGTTATAGACAATAAGGGAGAATCTAATGCTATTGTTCTGACATGTGAGAATAGTAATTGACTCCTCCCTAAGTTCTTGTCTTTATACTCATAGGTTAGTGCATCTCCCAAACCTCAGAGGAGAAGCTTCCTATTGTCACAGATGGTGGTTAATACAAAGACTGGTCAAAATGCAAAGACTTAGAGTCTGTGGTATGCTTAGCTCTAATTGGGACATTTATGTCACACTGTTTCCCCGGAGGGATCGGGGTCACTGAAGCACAGTGAGGTATAAGATTTTAAGAGTAGTGGGTTGTAGATATGTACAGCAATAAAGAAGTGTTTGGTAGACATGACCTTATAGTGACTGTGACTGCAAGCACAAGGTTGGTAAGATCATGCCAAGTATTTCTGGATGGACAGGAATAAGCTCATGAAGTCTCTTCTTTAGCTGAGAAGCTAGTAGCAACTGATAGCTGTTGGGAGGGAACAGTAGTAATGGATAATAGGAAATGCTCAAAATATCAAATGTACATATGTATGGAAATTCTCTAACAATAAACAATAAGCATTAATAAAAGTAAAGAGAAATATTTGGAATACATAAATGAAAATAAAAGGAAAGTAGTTTATTGGCTGGTTATGGACTAATGATGAGATGATGAGATACTGAAACTGGTGGTCAGAAAAAGGAGGCTCCAATACATTAATGGATCCACCTTTGGATAAGACTCTCAACACTGAACTTTGCTGAGTGAGTATAGATAGGGCTTGGAGGAGTGGCTCAGTAGATGAGGCATTTTCCTCATAGGTATGAAGACTTGATTTCAGATTTCACCACCCACATGCAGGTTGGACAGGAATTGCTGGCTGGCTGCTATTTCAGTACTCAGGAGTCAGAGACAGGAATCATGAGGACAAATGTCTAGTAGGACAACTTGGATTTGGTGAGCTCTTGGTTCAAGAGATATTATTTTTCAATAAACATGGAGCAATGGATGAAGTCAGCATTGACTTCGGATCTCCACATGGATGCACACACATGTGCCCATAGGTATGTCAACATACCACAACATACATGCCACATACAACATACCACAAACATTCACATATTCCCAAACATACCACACACTTACAAGATGCAACACACCATGCACATACATACAACATATCACATACATATGCACATGCAATACACAACCTACCCTACCACATCCATACACATATCTTACCATACACATGTAAATACAAAATACACCACATACCACATATTTGTATAATACAACACCCAACATGCCACACACATGTACACATGTCAACCAAATTAAATTGAGCAAATGAGAATATGCTAAGTGCTTGTCTTAGTTAGATTGTCCTTGCTTCAATAAAGACCATGACCTAGAAGCAACATGAAAGGAAAAGTTTATCTCATTTTATAGCTCAATGTGTTATGAAGGAAATGCAGGAAAGGATGTCAAGGCAGGAACCAAAGAACAAACCAAGGAGGAGTGCAGCTTATAGGCTTGTTTCCTATGACTCGATCATCCTGCTTTCTTATCCAACCACAGCAAGGTGTCAAAGGATGCCACCACACCCAGTGAGGCAGGGGTTTCCACATTAGCCTACAGGCGGTCTTATGGAGACATTTTTCTCAATTAAGATTCTTCCCATATACATGTAGATTTGTGTCAAGTTAACAAAACCAACTTAAACACTATAAAAGGCAGTAGTCTAACATAGCCATTCCTACATAACGCATAAATCCTATCTGTTAAGGAAATATTGAAATAATTTCCTGGTAATTTTAGGATGAATCTTAGATAATGACTTAAAATTGTGGAGAAACCTGAAAGTATCATTCCTTCTTGAGAATGGCAACCAGGCACTAAAACATCAAAAGAAATTAAAACACACTTTCTGTTTGATACTTTGAGGGAAGAGAAGGGTGGGCATTAGGACACCCAAGAATTGTTAGGATTCATATAATTAGCTAGAGGTGTAAGAATAATTGATAAAGGCTCTATATGTAAGTTTGAAATAGGAAACAACCGAGATTATGCCCATTTTCTTGATGGCAAGTTATGCCAAACACAAATGCTGTAAGTCCCTTTGTGGATTCCTCAGTAACTCTTCACCTATTTATTCTCATTTCCCAACTTTCACAACACAATTCCTATCTACATAATTATGATATCCGTCTTCATATTAGGCAGAGTTAGTGTTCCAGTTTCATGTATCAACATATTTGAAAACTAGCATTTATGGAGTCTATATTTCCCAAAATTCTCTCAAATGTTTATCGATTTCTCACTTCACTGAATAAATGTGAAGTGTGTAAGACAGCTGTGATCTGTGTAGGACAGCTGAGATTATCTTACATTGGAAATAATTATATCTAGGAACTGGCATATTTGTAACTGGAGTCACACCATTTTGTCCCCATTCTTTCCACTCCCTAGTGTCTTCCTTTCAAGAATGTGACTATGATCATCATTTCTGTATTTCTCAATGTGACACTTTAAGAAGACAACAATTCCCAATATGTGCTTTATGAATTAAATTAGAACCAGAAAGTGACAAATCTAAACTATGTGTCTGGTTTATTTTTTTCAGTACTATGAGTTTTGAATGTACAGAATTTCCATATTGCTTAGATTTAGTTTAGCCTAGATTAAGCTTCTTATTGTGGAGTCTGTCATGCCATTGTCAAAAGGGGCATAGAAAAAATAATGTAGACATATAAACCATCCCAGACACATTATATGACCCTGTGGACTCAATCTTACAGGTCTCTTTGATTGCTCTGTCTTCTTAGACCTGCTTAGAGCATTATTCATTCCCAGCCATTCATGAACAACATACTCTAATTTTCCTTGTTTTGCATTTCCAGTTTTCTTTAGTCATATTGTCTTATATATTTTATTGCATATGAGTAATCATTTCTCAGTTTTTTTCTGAGGCTATCATATTGGGTACTGTGTTTTAGGAAACCCTGGGATTCCTTGTTAGTCATTTGGTGTAAACCTCCTTAATGTCGAATTCACTGTGATTCTTCCTGATTTCAAAATTTTCTTGGGGGTAATTGTTCCAGTCTCCAGTAATTAGTTTTCTGTATTATTCTGAGCTTTCACTCCACTCCCACAAAGAAAATTGGGTCCTACTAGGACCTTTCTGGTTTCTCTAATACAAGGAAACACAGTTCTCTCATCAGTAGAATATCTAACACCCCGAAGTCCTTAAACGTTAACTTTATACAAACTCTATAAGTAAGTCATTTCCAAGTATTTGAAATAAAAAGGGTTAAATTATTGTATCAAAGATGTAACAGAACACACTAACAGAACATGAAGCTGATTTAGTTTCTTGTGTTTTTAGAACTAACCCCGTGATTTCTCTTTAACATACAATGTACAAGTAAACCCTGGATTTCATTCAACATGTATAAATTCCTTCCAACACAATTAGGGGACGGATGTTGTTTGCAAGCAAATTTGTCATTAATTTTAGAAGAATTTTGAGATGAAAAGCCAGGCCTGGTAGTATGCATCTGTAATCACAGAACACATGAAAACAATGCAGGAGGATTTCATGAGTTCAAAGTCAGGCTGGGCTACACAGTGAATCCAAGAATAGGATGATTAGAAAGCACTGAAGTGTGAAATTCTATCTTTGTTTTTATTACTGTAACTTGATAGATTGCTCAGTGCTTTTGAGCATTTGCTCTTTATTCGAAGGGACCAGAATTCTGTTCCTATCATCTATGTCTTATAGCTCACAAATACCTGTAAACTCTTGCTTCAGAGGATCCAATTCTTACCACTGGCTTCTTCAGGGCAAGCCACATGCCCATGGCATGAACACTCCCCCCCAACATATAAATAAAATAAATTTAAATCTCAAAAAAATAAGAAAAAGAAGCATTTTGAAATATTTTGCAATGTAAAGAATGACTAATATATAAGCCAAAAAGGGCTCTTTCATTATCTGATCATCACCTAAGTATGTGCTTGACTTTTGCTGAGGAAATCTTCAAAAGCACAGTATGGTTTCCAGATTTTTCTCTCTAATGTAGGTATAGTCTGAATTAGGATGTGGCTATTGGATTTCACCTCAATTTCATCTTTCTCTAATCAATTTGCGCCCAATTTAATTTGTGTTACCAATCTTTAGACAAAAGTATCAATATTTTTCCAACTTTAAGAGGAATAATGAGTGACAACAATTCATTATTTAAAAAAGAGAGTCACAGAATGTGATTAGTTTCCTACCTTGTTACTTCATTAGGTTAAAAAGCAAATCACCACCACTGGTAAATTCTGAACGATATTCTTGATGGTTTTTGCAGAAGCATGCATTGCTCTTCATGCCAAAGAAATAAGAACGGAGGTATAAAAATCTGTGGTATGAGGGTCTGTATTCTTACTTCTATTGCTGAGTGTTTGGTGACCTTAAGAAAAGTTGCTGTTCTTTTTTATTTGAATTTCTGCAGTTGCCCAGGATGAGGTTTTCTGAGTTTGTGCAGAAAACTTTCCTTTTTCTGTGGCCCTAGAGTTGTGTGATATGAAGTTTAAGTGACTAAGTCGCCTGTGCTCATCCCTCACCACCCACTAAGTGATTTCAGTGGCTTTCTGCCACTGTGAGATGTTGTGATTATTATCAAAGGCCTAGGCTCCAGCTCTTGAGGTTTGCATGGGGTCTGGTTAGGAGAGCCCAGGAGATCTCTGTTGTCTTTCATCAGAGAAGGAAGAAAACTTTCCTCAACTTTATAATTTGCTCTCATTAGTTATAGGGCTTTGTGGAACATGTGGCCTTTAAAACACTTCTGCAAACCCTTGGGGATTTAAGGAGTTCAGAATTCATCATGCACATTAAAAAAAGAAAAAAAAACTTTCTGCTGCCTGCAAATTTTGTTTTGGCAGGAAGCCTAAATGAGAGTTAGAACACTAATACTAATTGAGTTCACTTTCATTGACAAAAATGCTGCCTTGAGCCAAACTTTATGACAAGACTTTAAAAACACAGAATTAAGTCCTTGAAAGGACATGCAGCATTATTATTCACTAGTTAAATGAAAATTTAACATTGTATGACTCTCCTAAATGACTATGTGAATGGGTAATGTAAATAAAATTATATATACACACTTAACCATCACTTCATCAGTTGAAGATTATCTAGGCTGCTTCGATTTCTTGCAGTTGTGTCTAGAGCAGCAATGAACATGGCTCAGCTGTATCTGTTGCAGGATGTTGAGTATAGTCCTTTGAGTATAGGCCAAAGAGAGAGACAATTTAGTCTTAAGGTAGATCTATTTTTACCTTTTTGAGTATTCATACTGATTGCCATGGTGGCTGCACCAGTTCAGTGCCAGAAACACTGAATGAGGTTTCACCTTGCCTGCAGCCTCATCATCACTTGGTTTCAGTTTTTTTCTTGATCTTCGTCATTCTAACTAGAGTAAGGAATTCCTAAGTAATTTTTAACTTGAGTTTCCCTGCTTGCCAAGGATGTTGGATACATTAAAACAAATATCTTAGCTATTTTTATTTATTTTTTTGGGGAGCAAAGGGTTTATTTGGCTTATGTTTCTGCATCACAGTTCCCCATCAAAGTAAGTCAGGACAGAAACTCAAACAGGACAGGCAACAACTAATGCAGAGGCCATGAATGAACACTGCTTACTGCCTTGTTTCTCATGGCTTGCTCAGCCTGCTTTCTTATAGAATCTAAGGCCACCATCCCAGGGATGGCATCACTGACAATGGGCTGGCCATCTCCCATCAATCGATGATTATGATAATGCATTACATCTGAATATTATGGAGGCATTTTCTCAATGGAAGTTTCCTCCTTTCAGATAACTCTAGCTTATGTCAAGCAGACATAAACCATCTAGGCACATATCCTTAATATGGGTCTTTTGTGATCTTTCAGAAAATCTTTATGCTTGTTAAACTCTTTTATAATCGTGTGTGTGTGTGTGTGTGTGTGTGTGTGTGTGTGTGTATGTGTGTGTATGAATTTGCCATGATGTGTATGTGTCAGGTGACAGCTTTTCAGGAGTTAGCTTTTTTTTTGATAACATTTTTTAAATTTAAATTTGAAACAAGCTTGTTTACATGTCAATCCCAGTTCCTGTATCCTCCCGTCCTCCCTTGTTCCCCCCATCACCAACCCTCATCCCATCCCCTTTCTGCTCCCCAGGGAGGGTGAGGTCTTCCATGGGAGATCTTCAAAGTCTGTCATATCATTTTGAGCAGGGCCTAGGCCCACCCCTATGTGTCTAGACTGAGGGAGTACCCCATTATGTGAAATGGCCTCCAAAAGTCCATGTATACTAGGGATAAATACCAATCCATTACCAAAGGCCCCATAGAGTGACCATTCCTATAACTAACACCCACATTCAGGGAGTCTTGTTCAGTCCTATGGTAGTTTCCCAGCTATCAGACTAGACCATGAACTCCCCCTTGTTCAGGTCAGCTGTTTGTATGGGTTTCTCCAGCCTGGTCTTGAACCCTTTGCTCATCACTCCCGCCTCTCAGCAATGTGTTACAGGAGTGTGGCTCAGTGTTTAGCTGTGGGTGTCTGTTTCTACTTACAACAGCTACTAGATAAAGGCTCTAGGATGGCATATAAGGTAGTCAGTCATCAATCTCATTATAGGTGAAGGGCATTAAAGCTAGCTTCTCAACTATTGCTTAGATTGTTACTTGGGGTCATCTTTGTAGGTCTCTGGACATTTCCCTATTTCCAGATTTCTCTTAAAACTTATAATGGTTCCCTTTATAATGGTATCTCTTATCTTGCTCTCCTCTATTCTTTCCCGGACTCAATCTTCCTGCTCCCTCATGCCCATCTCTCCCCTCCTCTTTCTCCTAACTTCCTCTCCCCTTCCCCATTCTTGGGAGATCTTGTCCCTTTCCTCTTCTCCAGGGGACCATGTATGTCTCTCCTAGGGGCCTCCTTGTTTCCTAGCTTTTCTGGTGGCGTGGTTTATAGGTTGGTAATCCTTTGTTCTATGTCTAAAAACCATATATGAGTGAGTACATACTGTGTTTGTCTTTTTGTGACTGGGTTACATCACTCAGGATGGTTTCTTCTAGTTCCATTCATTTGTCTGCAATTTTCAAGATTCCATTTCCATTGTTTTTTTTTTTTTTTTTTTTTTTTTTTTTTTTTTTTTTTTTTCTGCTGAGAGGTATTTCATTGTGTAAACATACCACATTTTCCCCACCTATTCTTCAGTTGAGGGACATTTAGGTTGCTTCCAGGTTTTGGTTATTACAATTACAAATAATGCTGTTATGAACAAAGTTGAACAGATGTCCTTGTTGTGTGAACATGCATCTTTTGGGTATATACCTAAGAGTGGAATTACTGGATCTTGAGGTAGACTTGATTCCCATTTTCCTGAGGAACCTCCATACTGATTTCCAAAGTGGCTGTGCAAGTATGCACTCCCACTAGCAGTGAAGGAGTGTTCACCTCTCTCCACATCCTCTCCAGCATAAACTGTTTTTGGTGCTTTTTATTTTAGCTTTCTGACAGGAGTAAGATGATATCTCAGAGTTGTTTTGGTTGCATTTCCCTGATGGCTAAGGATGATGAGCACTTTCCTAAGTGTCTTTCAGCCATTTTAGATTCCTCCATTGAGAATTCTCTAGTTAGTTCTGTACCCCACTTTTTAATTGGATTATTTATTGTTTTGGTAACTAGCTTCTTGAGTTCTTTGTATACTTTGGAAATTAGTCCTCTGTCAGATGTGGGGTTGGGAATGTCTTTTCCCATTCTGTGGGCTGCCATTTTGTCTTGTTGACTGTGTCCTTTGCCTTATAGAAGCTTTTCATTTTCAGGAAGTCCCATTTATTAATTGTTGATCTCCGTGCCACTGTTATGTTCAGGAAGTGGTCTCCTGTACCAATTTGTTCAAGGGTACCTCCCACTTTCTTTTCTAACAGATTAGTGTAGCTGGATATATGTTGAGGTCTTTGATTCATTTGGGCTTAGGTTTTATGCATGGCGATAGATGTGGATCCATCTGCAGTCTTCTACAAGTCAGCATGTAGTTATGCGAGCACCATTTGTTGAAGATGCTTTCTTTTTTCCATTGTATAACTTTAGCTGCTTTGTCAAAAATCAGATGTTTGTAGGTGTGTGGGTTAATATCATGGTTTTCAATTCGATTCCATTGGTCTTCCTGTGTCGAGCGCTATCGTCTTGCCTGCAAGAACGACGCTCAACAACAGGATTCTTCTGCAGCTATGTTTATTGCGCGGCTCATTACAGCAAGTTGAGGGAAGACCCCGAGGAGGAAAATGGGCACTGCTTATATATGCTCAGAGGAGTCGTGTCCGTTACTGACAGTTGCAGCCTGCAACGCAGTTGCAGCCCGCAACGCTCGTAACGGTCACCCCATGACGTGGATCGCGCATCTGTGCCTTGCTGGCTTATGGACAGGAAACCGGCGCCATCTTCGGGAATGGCACCGGTGGCTCTCTACATTCCTGTCTATTTATGTGCCAATACCAAGCTATTTTCAGGACTATAACTCTATAATAGATCTTGAAGTCAGGGATGGTGATGCCTCCAGCAGTTGTTCTTTTGGCTATCTTGGGTCTTTTGTTTTTCCATATAAAGTTGAATATTGTTCGTTCAAGGTCTGTGCTGAGATTTTGATGGGGATTGCATTGAGTCTGTAGACTGCTTTTGGCAAGATTGCCATTTTCACTTTGTTAATAATATCCATACAAAAGCATGATAGATGTTTTAGTTTTTTGGTATCTTCTTTAATTTTTTTCTTCAAACACTCAATGTTCTAATTAATGTTTTTCACTTGTTTGGTTAGAGTTACCCCAAGGTATTTTATGTTTTTTTTTTTGTTTGTTTGTTTGTTTTTTTTTTTTTTGTGGCTATTGCAAAAGGTGATGTTTCTCTGATTTATTTCTCAGCCTGTATATAGTAGGGCTACTGATTTCTTTGAGTTAATCTTGTATCCTGTCACTTTGCTGAAGGTGTTTATCAGCTGTAGGAGTTCCCTGATAGAGTTTTTTTGGGTCACTTATATAAACTATCATATCATCTGCAAATAGTGAAAGTTTCACTTTTTCCTTTCCAATTTGTATCCCCTGATCTCCTTTTGATTTCTTATTGCTCTAGCTAGAACTTTAAGTACAATATTGAAGAAATATGGAGAGAATTGACAGCCTTGTCTTATTCCTGATTTTAGAGGAATCACAATGAGTTTCTCTCCATTTAGTTTGATATTGGCTGTTGGTTTTCTGTATATTGCTTTTATTATGCTTAGGTATGTTTTTGTTATCCCTGATCTCTCCAATACTTTAATCATGATGGGGTGTTGGATTTTGTCAAAGGCTTTACAGCATACAGTGAAATGATCATGTGGTTTTTCTTTTTCAGTTTGTTTATATGGTGGATTACATTGATGGATTTTCATATGTTGAATCATTCCTGTATCCTTGGGATGAAGCCTACTTGGTCATGGTGGATGATTGGATTCGATTTGCCAGTATTTTATTGAGTATTTTGCATCAATGTTCATGAGGGATATTGGTCTGTAGTTCTCTTTCTTAGTTATGTCTTTGTGTGGCTTGGGTACCCAGGTAATTGTAGCCTTGAAAAAGGAGGTTGGCAATGATCCTTCTGCTTCTATTGTGTGGAAAAATTTGAGATGTATTGGTGTTAACCTCTTTTTGAATTTCTGGTATAATGCTGCACTGAAGCCATTTGGCCCTGGGCTTTTTTTTTTGGTTGGTAGACTTTTGATGACCACTTGTATTTCATTGGGGTTATAGGTCTATATAAATTTCTTATCTGTTCTTAGTTTTGTTTTGATAAATGATGTCTATCCAGAAAATTGTCCATTTCCATTAACTTTTCAAATTTTATGGAGTACAGGTTTTCAAAGTATGACCTGAGGATTCTGTGGATTTCTTCAGTGTCTGTTTTTATGTTCTGTTATTCATATTTGATTTTGTTAATTTGCATGTTCTCTCTCTGCCTTTTGGTTAGTTTGGATAAAGGTTTATCTATCTTGTTGATTTTCTCGAAGAACCAACTCTTTATTATATTGATTCTTTTCTATTGTTTTGCTAGTTTCCACTTTTTTGATGTCAGCCCTCAATTTGCTTATTTCCTGGTGTCTACTCCTCTGGTCTGAGTTTGCTTCTTTTTGTTCTATACCTTTCATTTGTGCTGTTAATTCTCTAGTGTGGCTATTCTCCTGTTTCTTCATGTGGGTGATTAGTACTATGAACTTTCCTCTTAGTATAGCTTTCAAAGTGTCCTGTAAATTTGGGTATGTTGTGTCTTCATCCTCATTGAATTATAGGAAGTCTTTAATTTCTTTCTTTGTTTCTTTCTTGACCCAGGAATGGTGCAATTGCACATTGTTCAATTTCCATGAGTTTGTAGGGATTCTGTGATTTGCATTGTTGTTGAACTCTAACTTTACAGCATGGTGGTCTGATGAGATACAGGGGGTTATTCCAATTTTTTTGTACCTATTGAGATTTGTTATATTGTGGAGTATGTGATCAATTTTAGAGAATGTTCCATATGGTGCTGAGAAGAAGGTATATTCTTTGTGTTTGGATGAAATGTTCTATAAATGTCTGTAACACCCAACTGGGTCATATCTTCTGTTAGTTCCTTTGTTTCTTTGTTAAGTTTCTGTCTGGTGGGCATATATAGTGTTGAGAGTGGGGTTTTAAAATCTCCCACTTTAATTGTGTGACGTTTTATGTACAATTTGACTTTTAATAATGTTTCTTTTATGAATGTGTGTGCCTTTGTGTTTGGGGCATAGCTGTTCAGAATTGAGATTTCATCTTGATGGATTTCTCCTGTGATGAATGAGAAGTGACCATCTTCATCTCTTTTGATTGATTTTAGTTTAAAGTCTAATTTGTTAGCTATTAGGATTGCTATACCTGCTTGTTTCTTAGATCCACTTGATTGGAATTTTTTTTCCTTTTTTAATTTAAAATTGAAAGCAAGTTTTACATGTCAATCCCAGTTCTCTCACCCTCCCATCCTCCTATCACACCTACCAAACCCCAGCTCATCTCCTTTCTTTTCCCCAGTGAGGGTGAGGCCTTTCATGGGGAGTCTTCAAAGTCTGTCATATCATTTGCAGCAGGACATAGGACCTCCCCCACATGTCTACATTGAGAAAGTATCCCTCTATGTGGGATGGGCTCCCAAAATCCATTTGTATACTAGGGATAAATACTGATCCACTGCTAGAGGCCCCATAGACTGCCCAGTCCTTCTAAATAACACCCATATTCAGGGAGTCTGGTTCAGTCCTATGCTGGTTTCCCAGCTATCAGACTGGAGTCCATGAGATCCTCTTTGTTCAGGTCAGCTGATTTTATGTTTTTTTTCCAGCCTGATCTTGACTCCTTTGCTAATCACTCCTCCCTCTCTGCAACTGGATTCCAGGAGTTTGGCTAGTGTTTAGCTGTGGGTATCTGTTTTTGCTTCCATCAGCTAGTAGATGAAGGCTCTATGGTGGCATTATATGGTAGTCGTTAATCTCCTTATCATGGAAGGGCATTAAAGATAGCCTCTCCATGATTGCTTAGATTGTTAGTTGGGTTCATCCTTGTAGATATCTGGGCATTTCCATAGTGACAGATTTCTCCTTAGATCTATAATCGTCCCTCTATTAAGGTACCTCTTTTCTTGCTCTTAACTCAATTTTCCTGCTCGCTCATGTCCTCTTCCCCTCTCTCTCTTCATCCTCCCAATTTCCTTGGGAGATCTTTTCCCTTTCCCCTTCTCCAGGGCACCATGTATGTCTCTCTTAGGGTCTTCCTTGTTTCCTAGCTTTTCTGGCAGTGTGAATTGTAGGCAAGTAACCCTTTGTTCTATTTCTAAAATCCATATATGAGTGAGTACATACCGTGTTTGTCTTTTTGTGACTAAGTTCCATTACTCAGGGTGTTTTTTCTAATTCCATTCGTTTCCCTGTGAAATTCAGTATTCCATTATATAAATGTACCACATTTTCTCCATCCATTCTTCAGTTAAGGGGCATCTAGCATACTTCCAGATCCTGGCTATTACAAATAATACTGGTATGAACATAGTTGAACAGATGTCCTTGTTGTATGAATGTGCATCTTTTGGGTATATGCCTAAGATCTTGAGGGAGACTAATTCCCATTTTCCTGAGGAACTGTCATACTGATTTCCAATGTGTTTGTACAAACTCCCACTCCCATCAGCAGTGGAGGTACATGCTCCTTTATCCAAATAATCCAATTAAAAAGTGGGATACAGAACTAACTAGAAAATTTTCAATTGAGGGACCTAAAATGGCTGAAAGACACTTAAGAAAGCACTCAACATCCTTAGCCATTAGGGCAATGCAAATAAAAACTCTTAGATACCATCTTTCTCCTGTCAGAATGGCTAAAATAAAAACACCAAAGGCAGTTTATGTTGGAGAGGATTGGAAAATCTTTTCCCAACCTTTAACTCTGACATATGGTCTGTCTTTGAAGTTGAGGTGTGTTTCTTGTATGTAGCAGAAGGACGGGTTCTGTCTTCGTATCCATTCTCTTAGTCTATGTGTTTTTATAGGCAAGTTAAGACCATTAATATTGAGGGATATTAATGACCATTGATTGTTAATTCTTGTTTGTTTTGGATTTGGTGTTCTTGTTGGTATTAATGTGTAGATTTCTCCCCATTTTTCTTTTGGCTGCCTATGTTTTTGTGAGTGTAATTGACATCCTTGGGTTGGAGTATTCCTTCCAGAACTACCTGTAGGGCTAGATTAGTTGATAAGTATTGTTTAAATCTGGTTATGTCTTTGAACATCTTGATTTCTCCATCTGTAGTGATTGAAAGCTTTCCTGGGTATAGTAGTCTGGGCTGACATCCGTGGTATCTTAGTGTTGGCAGAATATCTATCCATGACCGTCTGGCCTTCAGAGTTTCCATGGAGAAGTGAGGTATAATTCTGATAGGTTTACGTTTATATATTACTTGGCCTTTTTCATTTGCTGCTCTTAATATTCTTTCTTTATTCTGTATGTTTGGTGTTTTGATTGTTATGTGGTGAGGGTACTTTTTTGTGTCAACTCTATTTAGTGTTCTGTAAACTTCTAGTACTTTCATTGGCATGTCTTTCTTTAGGTTGGGAAAGTTTTCTTCTATTATTTTGTTGAATATATTTTCTGTACCATTGAGTTGTGTTTCTTCACCTTCTTCTATAGCTATTATTCTTAGGGTTGGCTGTTTGCACAGTGTACCATATTTCCTGGATATTTTGTGTTAGAAATTTGTTGGACATAAGAGTTTCTTTGGTTGATCAATATATTTCTCTTAGTGTATCTTCAATGCCAGAACTTCTCTCTTCCATCTCCTATATCTGTTGGTTATGCTTGCATCTGTCATCTGTAGTTCCTGGTCATTTACTCAACTTTTCTATTTCCAGGATTCTGTCAAACTGTGTTTTTTAATTTTCTCTCTTTCTGTTTTCAAACCTTGCATTGTTTGAATTGTTTCTTGCAATTTTTGGTTTGTCTTTTCTTCCATTTCTTTAAAGGATTTTCCCATTTCCTCTTTTAGAATCTCTATAAACTTCATGAAGTTGTTTTTATGGTCTTTCTCTTCTGTTTAATCTGTCTTGGGTTGTTCAGGTCTTGCTGGTGTGGAGTCCCTAGACTCTGGGGGATTGTGTTCTTATACTGTCATCTACCCATCCCTTCTTCCAGTGCATACCAGTGTGATCTCTCCATCTCCTGGTGGGTATAGGACCAATGTTCTCTTCTGTTGGATGTAAGCAGGTTCAGTAATCAGATGGCTCTCTTCTTCCAGGGGTGGATGTGGGACTAGGGCATTGGAAGACACTGGATAGTTCAGTCCTTGGGGATGGGCTCCCCTTCATGCAGCCCACAGTACTCAGGAGGATCTGAGCAGGGCACCAGAAGGGGGGCACCTTCCATGTGTGGAGGCAGGACTAGGACACTGGTAGACTCTGACTCTGGTTAGGCTGGTCTACAAGGATTGGGCACCCTCCCACCCCTGGTCCCTTGCACACAGTCCCCATTCCTCAGGAGCCTATTTTTATTTCTTATTTTCAAAATTTTTCCCCAGGTCAGGATCACACACACATGCACCCCCCCCCCCACACACACCTTTAATTAAATCATTTGCTTTCTTCATTTTTTGTGCTTTGAGTTCTTTATGTATTCTGGATATTAATCTTCTATTGAATGTATAACTGCCAACGATGATCTTCCACTCGGTGTACTTTATTTTCACTTAATAGTTTGTTTCCTCCACTGTGTGGTATGTTTGAGGCCCCCTGTTGTCAAATACTGGCTTTATTTCCTGAGCGAATTCAGCCCTATTCATAAAGTCAGTTTCCACTCTGATATTTTGTAGCATATCTTGCCTGTGTTTTCTTGTGTAAGTTTGAAATTTCACTTTGAGATTTCTGATTCACTTGGAATTAACGTATGTGTGGGGTGATACATGTGGATCTATTTTTATTCTTCTGCATGAGGACATCCAATTTTCCCAGTAGCATTTGTTGAAGATGCTGTTTTTCCTCCAGTGTGTATTTTCATCCTCTTTTTTTTGTGTGTTCCCCCATTTTTATTTAGAAACAACAATTTTACATATCAATCCCTCCATTCCCTCTCCCTTCCATCCTCCCATGCCCCCTGAACTCACTCTCCACCAGCTTCCCAAGGATAGTGAGTTCTTCCATGGAGAGCCAGAAGACCAGGAAATCTGTTATGAGATTGTGTCTTTTAGAAAAAGCAGGGAAGATTCACCTATGGTACCTCAACAAAATGGCTGCCTAAACATTGGCTGAACAATAGCAATACCAATAGACATGCTACTTCATAAAGGGGATCTCATAGACTCCATGACCAGAGGAGGAACTACAAGTAACTGGTGAGATAGGGAGAATTATTTCTCTTTTGTGTTGTGTCTTTACCTGGAAGTTACAGAGTTGTTTGACAGAAAATAATTGAAGAAAAGTTTCAAGACATTTTCTAGAGTTTCATGATTGAATATTTAGTAAGGTCTGCCACTATTTTTCTGTTACATAAATTGCCCAGTATTTGTGTTTTGTTCTTGGCATTAAAAAGAATGATGGTATGCTCATTTTGCTTCCTGTTTTCATTTTGCTTACTCTGTTAAAAATCTTTGCTAAGTTTATTTTTGGTTAAATACCTTAATATACATAACCAATTAACACTTGCTTTTGAATATTCTCACCACAGAGATGACAGAACCACATTCCTTACATTTCATTTTCACAAAATGATAAAATGTGCAGTTATTAATAGCTTGTTTATTTTCATGAAAGCCATTGAATGGTTTCCTCTATTCTCCAAAAGTGGAAATCAATGAAAGTCAACAGTCTCTTAAATATGTTATTGTTCAAACAATCAATAATGGGGTGAAGGGTAAGTGCAATAAAACACATTGTAATAAACTATAAATTATATAAGATCACATAAATACAGTTAAAGTAAAAAATCAGTTATTAAATAATAATCAGTATAAGTTGAATATTTAACCTTGTGTATGCATATGTGTACATACATGTATTTTCACAAAAAAACAGCTTTTTTGTTTTTTTTTTTTTTTTGTTTTTTGTTTTTTTTTTTACAATAAATACCTCTTATTAGAAATAGCTTTTATCATGGGAAGTTCAACTTGGTACATTACACTCTTTTCAGGAATGTTTACCATTTATGTCTTTATATATTGAAAGCATTTCACTGCAATGTTCACACTACTGCTTTCTCTTCTGCTGTCTCCTCATTTCTGAGAGGTACAGAATGCCCAGAAATTTGTAGAATCTTCTTATCAGTAGCATTATTCTTCTCAGAGTAGTGGAAAGAAGAGGGATTGACAACTTCCTGGCACACTAAGAAAATGCCTGGGACAGGTTAAGTGAAAGTCACAGTCATATGTGCTCCTGGATTTCACCTTTTCATTAGAAGTCATGGAGTGAATGCTCCATTGACTCCGAGACGAAGTGAAACAATACATTAAACCAGCAACAACAGCCCAAAGTTATTTTTCAAGATTACTGTCTTTCTCATGATCTTTCTAAAAGCATTCTTCATGTCCTTATTCCTGAGGCTGAATATGATGGGACTGAGGAAAGGGATAATAACGGTATAAGGAACTGCTATGAGTGTGTCATCTCCCCCGGAGGCTTCTGGCTTCAGATAAGCAATGGATGCAAACCCAAAGTGGATGATGACCACAGTAAGGTGTGAGGCACAGGTAGAAAATGCCTTTTGCTTACCCTCAGCTGAAGGGATCTTGAGGACAGAACAAAGAATGAACACATAAGTCAAGGAGATGAGCAAGAATGTACCCACTAAGCCTATCATTGACATTAGTGTTACAATGAAATCTGTGAGGTCACTGTCTATACAGGACAGCCTCACAACTGCCCTCATGTTGCAGAAGAAGTGTCTGATGAGGTTGGGAATGCAGAAAGACACCCTGAATGCTAGTGCAATTTGTTTAAAAGAAACCACAAAGCCTCCAGCCCAAGCAGAGGCCACAAGATGTCCACATGCACTATTGGTCATAAGAAGAGGGTATCTGAGTGGGTTGCAGATGGCCAGAAAACGGTCATACCCCATCAAGGTGAGAATGATGCAGTTTGTCCCACCAAGGCCCAGGAAGAAGCACATCTGCAGGCCACAGCCTGTGACCGAAATGCGTCTGTCACTGTCCAGGAGATCCACCAGCATCTTGGGGATGATAGTCAGGGTGTAGCATGTCTCAGAGAAGGAGAGTGCACTGAGGAAGAGGTACATAGGAGTGTGGAGAGATCTGTCCACCCATGTCAATCCTAAGATAGTCAGGTTGCCTGCAAGAGTGAGAATATAGAGGCAAAAGAAGACCCCAAAGAGGAAGGTCTGTACATGTGGGTAAGCAGAGAAGCCTATGAGAATGAATTCCTTCAGGATTGTTTGGTTGATTGCCATTGCTTCTGTTCCTGAAATGTAAAACAAAGAAACAGACAAGCCTTCAATACTCCTTATTCTTTGATATTTTCAAATGAAATGGCATGGTGTGGATAAGCGAATCATCAGACTTTAACAATACCCAATGAATTATGTATTCAGTTTAGTAATACTCAGCCATGTATGTAAATGATGTGATTTCCTAATTGTGCATTCATTTCTTCTGCAATGAATTATTAGTGATATAGTTAGGTCCAGAGGGATCATTTTGGCCTATTTAAAGTATACTATTGGCCTGTAATGTAATATTGGTGAAATACTCCAATTGGTATTCAAGTGAAAGATGCCCAGACACATTAGCTAAGTTATATTTGGATGAAACTCTCAACACTGAAAAAAAATCTGAGTGAGTTTTCAGTCTGGGGAACTTACTCAGTGGATAATACATTTGATGAACAATGGTGAGGTTGGTAGTCCAAAATACAGCACCCAAATAAAGTCTGGGCACACCTTTTCCCAGCACTGACCAGAGTCAGGATACCTGGGGCAAGTGGCCATCAAGCCTATTTTGAGCAGGCAATCTCTGACTTCAGTAGAGACCCTGACTCAGTGAAAGAAGTAGAGAATAGCAGATGAAGACATTCAATGCCAGCTTTGGGCCTTCATGCACATGTGTACTCACACACCCACACACATATGCAAAAAAAAATTTATACTGACACACGAACATGAAAATCATAATATAAAATAAAATCACATGCTGAAGAATAAAGGAACAGAGTTAGCTCTAACATAGATGCTCATAAATAATAAATAGTCTGTAAATATTCACTGAGTATAGACCGTGGATTATTTCGAAGTGCCATGGCTTACAATTGTTGGAGAAACTTGAAGTCATCTTTTCTGCTTGAAGAAGACACCTAGGTCCCAAGTTATCAAAGAAATGATTTAAAAGTTGCTTTGTTTTTGATACTTTGAGGAGGGAATCATGGAAGTTAAATTATCCCTGTATTCAACAAACCATGGCATATCAAGTAAGACCTCCCCATTTCTTAAGACTGGGCAAGGCAACCCAGTATGAGGTGTAAGGTCCCAAGCCCATAAAAGAGAGTAGGAGACAGACCTGTTCCCACTGTTAGGAGCCCCACTAAGATTGACAAAGCTATACAGCTGTATCATATATGTGAAGAGCCTTGGTCATTCCCATGCAGGCTCCCTTGTTATCATTTCATACTCTGTGAAACCAGGTTAGTAGATTCTGTGAGTTTTCTTGTGGTGCCCTTGACCCCTTTGACTCCTACAATTCTATTTCCTTCTCTTTTGCCCTGTTTCCCTAAACTCTGCCTAACATTCACCTGTGGGAGACCCTCCCTTTCCTAAACAGATGCAAATGAGGAGTGGATTGCGAGTGCAAACAGAGTGGGGAAGAGGAGGGCCTGGGAGGAGATGAGGGGTGGGGAACTTTTGCTGGGATATAAAATAAAAATAAATTTATTTTAAAAATCCCACAGCTCAATTTGAAAATTTTTAGTTATCATAAAATATCTCAATCCTAAATAGGAGATAAATGGTCATATATTTAGCATTGCCCCACTATCCAGATTCTAGATATATCACAGAAGATGAGACAGAAATAATCCAAGAACTGGATGATGGAAAGAATGCTTTGAGTTGTCTTATGGCCATTATATGGTGACCCCAATCATGATCTTACATGTGCACAAGATCAAGCTAGCCCAAATCTCAGCATATAGAGCCGATGGTCTCCAGACCTGATTACATTCTTATTATCCATTGGCAGGAGATAGTTTCTGGGAGAGGGAAAAATCCATCTTTATTAAATATTTGGCCACTGGTAGAGAAACCTGTCTTGAAAAAAAAAGGAAGGAAAATGGTGTTTAGATCTATGTGTGGGGAGTTGGAATATATAAATGGGGTGTAGATATACATATATGCAATTTTCAAAAACTGAGAAGAGAATTTAAAACGAACACCTCAGGACACTCAGGATTCATAATGATTAGATCATACAATACTGACAGACTCACTATATAAGTCCAGTGCAGGAGGTAATGAGATTGTGTTCAGATCATCATTAAAAAATGAGAGAGAGAGAGGAGAGACAGAGAGAGGACAGAGAGAGAGAGAGAGAGAGAGAGACAGAGAGAGAGAGAGAGAGGAGAGAGAGAGAGAGAGGAGAGAGAGAGAGAGATTCTGAGAAGTCACTGTGTGGATTCTTCAGTAACTATGATGTATTCAATCTAATCCTTCCCTGACTTCCACAACATGATGCCTGTCTTTACAATTAATATATTCATGCTTCTATTATACAGAGCTATTTTCCTGTCTCACATGTCAACATATTTGATAACTAGCATTTATGGGGTCTATATTTCCCCAAATTCTTTCAAATGTTTATTGATTTCTCACTTCACTGCATAAATAAGAAGTGCACAAGACAGCTGTGATATGTGTAGGACAGCTGAGATTATCTTACATCAGAAGTAGTTATATCTAGGAACTGGTATATTTGTAACTATTCACACTGTTTTGATTCCAACTCCCCATTCTTTCAATTTCCCAGTGTTTTCCTTTCAAGAACGTGACCACGATCATCATTTCTGTATTTCTCAAAGTGATACTGCACAACACTTTAAGAAGATAAGAGTAAGTGTTGTATGGATAAGTTAAGAATCAGAAAGTGACTAATCTAGAAACAATTTCTGCTTTACTTTTTCAGTACTGTGAATTCTGAACATGTAGAATACAGAGTTTCCACATTGCTCTGATATAGTTAAGTAAGCTTCTTATGGCAGAGTCTATCTTGCCATTGTCAGGAGAGGCACAGAAAAAAATGTAAACACGTAATTGTCTCCAGTGATAATATACAACCTGTGGACACCACCTTCCATGTTTCTTTGATTTGTTTGTTTTCTTACACTTGCTTCAATCATCATTCTTTCCATGCTATGCATGAACAAAATGCTATAATTTTCCTTCTATTCTTCCCTGCCATTTTCCCTTCATCATGTTGTCTCAGTACCTTCATATCTGTGGATAATCTTTTCTTTGTTGGGCCTTAAGGAGTTTCTGTTCTCTTCATAGGTATTTTACAGAGGGTTATATTTTGGGAAGCTATGACCTTCCCCATGAGTGTTTCTGTGTAAGCTTCCTCAGTATCTAAGTATACTGTAAGTCTTCCAAGTCTCAAAATGTCCTTACACAGTATTGCTCCTAGGATTACATTTCTATAACATTCTTGGCCTTCACTGTTTCCCTTTCAGAAAAACTGGGTTCCTAAAGTTCTCTTCTGTTGTAATCTGTCACTCAAACATACACTGATGGGAGTCAGTAGAACACCAATACTCTTAAGCTCTCACTCTTGATGTAGCAACTCTGTAAGAAGTTCAGTTCTATGTATTCTAAAACAAGAGGGTTAACTTACTTTATTAAATAATACAATATAACAAACAAAAAGATGCTGATTTAGTTTCGGTGTCTTTAGCACAAAACTCATAATTACTCTTAACATATTATGCACAAGAAAATTTTATACTTTGTACACCTGTATAGTTACTTCCAAACAAAATCATGGCATGGGATTGTTCGCAAAGCTGTCATAAATATTAGAAGCACTTCAAATTGCAAACACATGTATAGTGGCTCAAGCTTGACATCCTGTAATTTTAACACGCAAAAGGCTGAAGCAGGAGGGTCGCACCAACTTGCGGCCTGCCTGAGCTAAACAGTAAATTCCAGGGCAGCATTGGATAAAGTGTAATATCGTGTTTTTAAAGAGGAGCTGGAGTGATGACTCAGCAGTCAAGAACACTTGCTACATTTCCTGAGGACCCTGGCTCAGTTTCTAGTACCCACATAAGACAGCTGACACATGCTTGTGACTCCAGCTCCAGTTGTTGGCCCCCATCCCATCTTCATCTATTTCTGAAGTTCTCTCTACATCTACTGTCCCAGGTGTAGTTTGGGTTACCAATCTATGGACAAGAGAATTACATTTGCTTTTCAATGACAAACAGCAATAGTGAGGAGGGTCATGGTGCTGTCCCACAGATACTTCCTTTCTGTGGTGATAATTAATTATGAATAGAAGAGAGACAGAGGAGCTAGGGCACTTTCCTACCTTTCATTTAATTAAATTCCAAAGCCAAGAATATTCTTCTGGAAGATGTTCTTCACAGTTTTGGTGTTAGCATTTCTTGTCTCCACGCATAAGAAATAAAAGCCAAGTTATAAAAATCACTGGCCTAAGGGTCTGGATTCTCACTTCTGTTGCTGAGTGTCTGGTGACCTTAAGAAAAATTGCTATTCCTTTTGTATTTGAATTTCTGCAGTTGGCAGGGATGGATTTTTCTGAGTTTGTGCAGCTTTCCTCTTTCTGTGGCCCTAGAGTGGTGTGATATGAAGGTTAAGTGACTAAGTAGCCTGTGCTCATCCCTCACCACCGACAAAGTGACTTCAGTGGCTTTCTGTCACTGTGAGATGTTGTGATTATTAACAAAGGCCTGGGCTCCCTAGCTCTTGAGGTTTGCATGGGGTCTGGTTAGCAGAGCCCAGGAGATCCCTGCTGTCTTTCATCAGTGAAGGAAGAAAACTTTCCTCCTCAACTTTATAATTTGCTCTCATTAGTTATAGGGTTAGAGAATATGTGGCCTCTGAAACAGTTCAGGAAATCCTCAGGGATTTGGGGGCATGAAGTGTTCATCATACCCACAAACAATGTTTTATTTGTCTGGCAGGAAGCCTGAGTGGAAACTGGGACCCCACTGAATTTTCTTTCTGTGACACAGATGACGCTTTGAAAAAAAAAAAAAAAAAACTTTAGTGAGCCTCCTTCCCCTTACTTCTTTCTTTCTTTTTTTTTTTTCCGCTAAAGGCTTTAAATAAATTTATTTTTTTTCTTATTTTACATATCGATCCCAGTTCCCTCTCCCTTCCTCCCTCCCATGCCCCCTGACTCCCCTCCTATTCCCTCCCTCTCCCCACTGCTCAGGGAGGGTGATGCCTTCCAGGAGGGGTCAAAACAATCTGTCAAGTCATCCATAGAACTCCTCTCCCCAGCCACCCTGTGTCATTGCTGTAGCTCTGCTTTTCCACACTGTGTAAAAAGTCATGCTTCTACCCCATTGTTATGTGGATTGTTTCCTTTCTTGATGTTTCATTTTTAGCTCTTTGTATATACTAGATACTAACCATCTCTCAGATATATAGGTGGTAAATATTTTTTTCATTATGTAGGCAACCTCTTTACTTGAATAATTATGTCTTTTTGCTATGTAGGGCCTTTTCTTTCTTTCTTCTTTCTTTCTTTCTTTTTTCTTTTCTTTTCTTTCTTTTTTTTTTTTTTTTTTTAAGTCCCATTTATTAGTTGTTATTCTTACTGCCTGTACTAGCAGGGTGTTTTTCAGAAAGTCCTTTACTATGTGAATGAGTTTAAGCGTACCCCTTCTTTCTCCTTTATCATCTCCAGAGTATCAGGTCTTATGTTGAGGTTCTTGATCCACTTGGGGTTCAGTTTTATGCAAGATGAGAGACAAGGATCCACCTTCACTCTTCTGCATGTAGCCATTTAATTTGAGCAGCACCGTTTGTTGAAGGTGTCTTTTTCCAAAGTGACTTTTTTTTTTTTTTTTTTTGTCATGAATCAGGAAGCTGTGTGAGTGCTGGTTTATATGTGGGTCCTCAGTTCTATTCCATTGATCGAAGGGTCTGGTTTTATGCTAGTACCATATTTTTGTGTTTTTTGGTTGTTTGTTTTTATTTACTTATTTTTTTATTATTACTATAGCTTGCAGTATAACTTGAAACCTAGGATAGTGATTGCTCCTAAAGTTTTGTTTTGTTTTTCCCTCAGGATTGTTTTTGACAACCCCGGTGTTTTTGTTTTCATATTAAATTTGGGATTTTTTAATGGAAAATTGCTTTATGATACTGATGGGCATTGCAATGAATCTTTAAGATTATTTTGATAGTTTGTCTAGACTTCTCAAAAGATGAAATAAAAATGGCTGGGAAATATTTTAAAAAGTATATATTATCCTTAGCCATTAGGAAAATGCAATTTAAAACTTTGAGATTTCAAATTTCCTCATGGCTAAGATTTAAAACAACTCTCCCATCCCAAATGACAACAAATATTGGTGTAGATTTGGGGAAAGGGGGGAAATGACTCATTGCTAGTGGGAGTGCTAATGTATGCAGTCACCATGGAAATCAGTGTGATACTTCCTTAAGAAGCTAGAGAGAGGTTTAGGTTTAGCATAGCACTCCTTGGAATACCCAAAGTATTGTACACATTAGTATAGATATTCCTGCTCATCCATGTTCATTGTCACACTATTCATAATATTCAGTGTTTAGGAGCATTTACTGCTCTTCCAAAAAATTTAACCTCAAATTCCAATAACTAAAGGAGGACTAAGAATCACTTTCTCCTGTTCTAAGGGACTCAGTGTCCTTTTCTGGCCTCTGTGGGCACTACACACATGTTGTATACAGACATACCTCCAGATAAAACAAGGAGACACATAAAAACAAATAAATCTTAAAAAACAATGAATAGATAATAAAAACATGATGCAATTGAATATTATTAACTGCTAAGGAAAAGGAAATTATGAATATACAGGTAAATTGATTGGTTTGAAACAATCATACTGTGTGAAGTAACTCAGATACATAAAGACAAAAATCACACATTAAAAAAAATCATTTGGAGTAGCTCAGGGAGAGACAGACCCCACCTGCTCCCACTGGAAGAAGTGATGGAAAGACAGCAATAAAAGAAAACACCTAACAATAGGAAGACAAGCATGATACCACCAGAATCTAAGGACTCTACAGCAACTAGACCAGAACAGATGAGGCAGAAGAGAACGACATAAAAATGTTTTCAAAAAAATGATAGAGGTCCTCAAAGACGATATGAAAAATTCCCTTGAAGAAATGGAAGAAAAAGCAAACAAAAAAATGGAAGAAATAGAGGAAAAGACCACTCCAAAAATGCAAGAAATGAACAAATCTCTTAAAGACAGTATGGAAAGCCACAAAAAAAACAAACAGTTGAAGGGAACAACTCAAACAATTCAAGACTTGAAAACTGAAATAGAGACAATAAAGAAAACACAAACTGAGGAAATGCAGGAAATAGAAAAACTGGGCAAACAATTGGGAAGTACAGATGCAAGCATAATGAATAGAATACAAGAGATGGAAGAGAGAATCACAGGCACTGAACATAAACTAGGGGAAAAAGATTCATCGACCAAAGAAAATCTTAAATCCAACAAATCCTTAACACAAAACATCCAGGAAATGTGGGACACCGTGAAAAGGCCAAACCTATGAATAGTAGACATAGAAGAAGGCAAGGAAGACCAGCTCAAAGGTACGGAAAACATATCAACAAAATCATGCAAGAAAATTTCCCAATATGAAGAAGGACATGCCCATGAAAGTACAGGAAGCATACAGAACCCCAAATAGGCTGGACCAAAGAAAAAAGACCCCTCAACATATAATAATCAAAACACCTAACATACAGAATAAAGAAAGAATATTAAGAGCAGAGAAGGAAGAAGGCAAGGTAACATATAAAGGCAGACCTATCAAAATTACACCTGACTTCTCTATGGAAACTCTCAAGGCCAGAAGGTCCTGGATAGATGTTCTACAAGTACTAACAGTCCACGGATGCCAGCCCAGGCTACTATACCCAGCAAAACTCTCAATCACTGTAGTCAGAGAAAACAAGATATTTAATGACAAAGCCAGATTTTCACAATATGTATCTACAAACCCAGCCCTACAGAAAGTTCTGGAAAGAAAACTCCAACCCAAGGAAGTTAACTACGCTCACAAAGACATAGGCAATAGATAATCCCACTTCACCAAAACCAAGGCAAAGATATTCACAATACCACCACCAACAACAAAACTAAAACAAAAAAGCATTAACAATCAATGGTCCTTACTTTCACTCAACATTAATGGTCTTAACTCACCTATAAAAAGGCACAGGCTAACAGAATGCATACGAAGACAGAATCCATCCTTCTGCTGCATACAAGAAATACATCTAATCTTCAAAGATAGACATTACCTCAGGATAAAGGGTTGGCAAAAGATCTTCCAATCAAATGGAACCAGGAAGCGAGCGGTGTGGCTATCCTAATATCTAACAAGCTAGACTTCAAACCAAAATCAATCAAAAGAGATGAAGATGGTCATTTCATAATGAGAAAATCCATAAGCACAAAGTCTCATTTCTGAACATCTATGCCCCCAATACAAAGGCACCCACATTGGTAAAAGAAACGCTACCAAAACTCAAAGATCACTTAAAACCTCACACAATCACAGCGGGAGACTTCAACCTCTAGACAGGACCACCAGACAGAAACTTAACAAAGAAACAGAAGTTATCTCTCAATTGGGTTTAACAGGCATTTATAGAACATTCCATCAAAACACAAAAGAATATAACTTCTTCTCTGCTCCACATGGAGCCTTGTCTAAAATCAACCACATAACAAAGGTGACATAACAAACCTCAACAGATTAAAAAAAAAAAAAAAAAAATTGGAATAGTCCCTTGTATCTTATCAGACCACCATGCTTTAAAGTTGGAATTTAACAACACAAATTGCAGACAACCTACAAATTCACAGAAACTGAACAATGTGCAATTGCACCATACCCAGGTCAAGAAGAAATAAAGAAATTAAGGACATCCTAGAATTCAACAAGAATGAAGACACAACATAGCCGAACTTATGAGATACTTTGAAAGCAGTGCTATGAGGAAAGCTCATTACACTAAGTGCCCAGATGAAGAAAATGGAGGATAGTCACATTAGAGAATTAACAACACAACTGAAAGCTTTAGAACAAAAAGAAGCAAACGCACCCCAGAGGAGTAGATGCCAGGAAATAATCAAGTTGAGGGCTGAAATCAATAAATTAGAAATCAGGACTACAAAACGAAACAAAACAAAACAAAACAAAAAAAAAAAAAAAAAAAAAACAATGCAACAAAGAGTTGGTTTTTTTGAGAAAAATCAACAATATCGAGAAACCTTTATCCAAACTAACCAAGAAGCAGAGAGAGAACATTGAAATTAACAACATCAGAAAAAAGGGGGGACATATCAATGGCACAGAGGAAATCCAGACAATTTTCAGGTCATATTTTGAAAACCTGTACTCCACAAAATTTGAAAATTCAAAGGAAATGGACAAATTTCTGAATAACTATCACTTACCAAAATTAATCAAGAACAGACAACTTAAATATACCTGTAATCCCTAATGAAATAGAAGCAGTGGTCAAAAGTTTCCCAACCAAACAAAGCCCAGGGCCAGATAGCTTCAGTGCAGAATTCTACCAGAAATTCAAGGAAGAGCTAATACCAATACTCCTCAAATTGTCCCACACAATAGAAGAAGAAGGTTCATTATCAAACTCTTTTTTTTATTACTTCTATTTATTTATTTATTTATTTTATATAACCAAGTCCACTTAAATAAAAACAAACATTTATAGACAATATTTGGGACTTTGGGTGTTGTTCTTTCCAAACTGCTTCCTGCTGGTAAAGGGTGCTGTCATGGGGGATTCTAAGAAAATGCAAAGGGCTGATCTCCAAAATATACAAAGAACTCAAGAAACTAGTCAACAAAACACCAAATAACCCTATTAAAAATGGAGTACAGAACTTAAGAAAGAATTCTCAATAGAGGAAATCAAAAAGGCTGAAAAACACTTAAGAAAGTGCTCCACATCCTTAGCTATCAGGGAAATGCAAATCAAAACAACTTTGAGATACCATCTTACTCCTGCCAGAATGGATAAAATTAGAAACACCAATGATGACTCATGTAGGAGAGGATGTGGGAAATGGGAACACTCCTCCACTGCTGGTGGGAGTGCAAACTCATATAGCCATTTTGGAGATCAGCATGGCGGTTCCTTAGGAAAATGGGAATTAGTTTACCACAGGACCCGGCAATCCCCCTCTTAGGCATATACCCAAATGATCCACATCGATGCAACAAAGACATCTGTTCAACTATGTTCATAGCAGCACTATTTGTAATAGCTAGAACCTGGAAGCAACCTAGATGTCCCTCAATTGAAGAATGGTTAATGAAGATGTGGCACATCTACACAATGGAATACTACTCAGCAGAAAAAGATAATGGTATCTTGAAATTTGCAGGCAAGTGTATGGCACTTGAAGAAACCATCCTGAATGAGGTAACCCAGTCACAAAAAGAGGAACATATCACCAGCCTATAATTCACACCACCAGAGGAACTAGGATACAAGGTGTATTCTAAGAGATTCATATATAGTCCCTCACAGAACCGGGAAGGGACAAGTCCCCCAGAGCACAGGGGAAGTGGGGGGCAGCAAATGGAGAGAGAAGTAAGAGAAAACGAGGGGGAGGAAAGGAAAACAAGTGCAACCAGGAAGATTGAACCCGGTTAGGAATAAAAGACAGGAAAGAGAGAGGGAGAGAAAGAGAGAGAGATCATAAAAGAGGGAGCCAATATTGGTTTGAAGATAAAATTGAACACAAAGAAATGTCTAGAGAACTACAAGTCTGCTGCCAACTAACAATTTGAGCTTCCATGGAAAGGCTACCATAAATGCCTATCTAGGAGAGTAAAATCAACAACTAACTTATCCTTGGAGCCCTCAACTAATGCCTGTTGGAAACAGGAGCAAACACCCATACATAAACACTGAGTTGAAGTAGAACCCAGATGCAGATGGAGCAGACAAGACCAGGCTGCAGAAACACATAGAGACAGCTGACCTGAACAAGGAGGAGCTAACGGGCCACCAGACTGATAGTTGGGAAGCCATCATGGGACTGACTCAGGCCCCCCTGAATATGGGTCTCAGCCAGAAGGACTGAGCAGTCTAAGGGACCTCAGACAGTGGAGCCAGGATGTATCCGTGGTGCATAAAAGGAGCTTGCGAACACATCCCCCATGGAGGGATAACTGCCTTAATCTAGAGACAGGAGAGAAGCCCTAGTTCCTAGTTCACATGACCTGTCAGATCTCCATGACCCCAACTGGATGGCATTCCCCTACATATGGAATTGGGGTAGGGGGATGGGAGGGGAGGGTGGTTAGAGTGCATGTGAGAGGGCATAGAGGGTAAAAGGGAGGGAAGCAAGGAGGGATGGAGGGAGAGAGGGAGGGGGGGAGAGGGAACTGGGATCGACATGTAAAATAATAAATAAAAAAAAATGCTTTGACTCCAAAATTTAAGTTGAAGGACAAGTTACTGGGGCAAAGGATTCCTATTTTTGTTTCCACAGAAAATGAAAAGCTGTGGATTCCTTCCAGACTAATGTGGTTTGATCAAGCCAGACAGCATGAAACAGAGTACCAGGTGATCCTACATTCAAAACAGCTGGACAAAGCAGCCTTACAGACTACAGCCAGGATATCTGCATCTTCTTAGAATCAAACTCTTTTTATGAGGTTACTATTACACATCTTCTTTATCCATTCTTCAATTGAGGGGCATCTAGGTTGCTCCCAGGTTCTTGCTATTACAAATAATGGCTTATGCTGGAGAGGCTGTGGAGAAAGGGGAACACTCCTCCACTGCTGGTGGGAGTGCAAACTCATAAAGCCATTTTGGAGATCGGTATGACAGTTCCTCAGGAAAATGGGAATCAGACTGCCACAGGACCCAGCAATCTCCCTCTTAGACATATACCCAAATGATCCACATCCATGAAACAAAGACATCTGTTCAACTCTGTTCGTAGCAGCATTGTTTGTAATAGCAAGAACCTGGAAGCAATCTAGATGCCCCTCAACTGATGAAAGGATAAAGAAAATGTGGCACATTTACACAATGGAATACTACTTTCCAGACAACACCACCACCACCAACAACAGTGGAATCTTGACATTAGCAGGCAAATGGATGGAACTTGAAGAAACCATCCTAAGTGAGGCAACCCGGCCACAAAAAGAGGAGCATCGTATGTACTCACTTATATATGGATTTTAGACATAGAGCAAAGGATCACTAGCCTATAATTCACACTGCCAGAGAATCTAGGTTACAAGGAGGATTCTAAGAGATTCATACAAGGTCCCTCACAGAAGGGGAAAGGGACAAGTTCTCATGATCATATTGGAGTGGAGTGATCATAGGGAGTGGAGAGGGGGCAAGGAGAAAGAGAAGGGGAGGAGAGAGGAAAGGACCAGGGACTAGGATGATTGAGTCAGGGGAGGAATAGTTGAGAGAAAAGAGAGAGACCATAAAAGAGTAAGCCATTATAGGTTTGAAGAGAAAACTGACTCTAGAGAAATGTCCAGATGCCTACAAGACTGACCCCCAACTAATAATTTGAGCAACAGTGGAAAGACTACCATAAATGCCCTTCGCTGACAATGAGATTGATTACTAAGTTATCCACAATCATAGAGCCCTCATCTAGTAGCTGATGGAAACAGAAGCAGACAACCACAAAAAACACTGAGATGGACTGGAATCCAGATGCAGAGATGGAGGACAAGACCAGGCTACAGGAACCCACGGAGACAGCTGACCTGAACAAGGAGGAGCTAATGCCCCCCAGACTGATACCTGGGAAACCAGTAGTGGCCCAACTTAGATCCCCTGAACAGTCGGTCTCAGGGAGAAGGTGTGGGCAGCCTAAGGGACCTTGGATAGTGGAACCAGGATGTATCCCTGGTGCACAAAACGACTTTGGGAGCACCTTCCCCATGGAAGGATACTCCCTTAACTTATAGGCAGGAGGGCCTAGTCACTACTCCAAATGACTTGACAGGTTTAGATGACTCCTCCTGGAAGGAATCACACTACATGTGGAGTTGGGGGTGGAATGAGAGGGGAGGGTGGTAATGGGACATAGTAGGGTGAGAGAGAGGGAGGGAGAGGGAACTGGGATCGATATGTAAAATTAGAAAAGCAAATAAAAAACATGAAAAAAGACGCAACAAAGGGCTCCCTAACCCCCAAAATAAAAATCATTTGTAAATTTAGCTTTGAATCATCAGATATGTACCCTCTATTCTCCATTTTGTGTACTCAGAGAGATTAAAGAGTCACGTAGGGGAATTTTAAGGCTGTGGAGATAAAATGTAGTGGAGTATAAATAGTTGGAAGAGAATTATGGAACAACATGACCAAGGCAATTTTGAAAGAGGAAAGCATTTCAGTTGGGTTGTTTACAGTTTCAGAGATATAATACTTTATCAACTATCAATATAGTGGGGGCCATATTGGTTACAGATGGTATTGAAATAGTAGCTGAGAGCTTCATCCTGATCTGTAGGTTGAGAAAGAGAGGCTGGACTTACAGGGACTATTGGGCAACCACAGTGACACAGTTGCTATAACTGGGACAAACCTAACCCTTTCAAATAGTGACATTCCTTGGTGACTAAGCACTCAATTGCATGAGCCTATGAAGGACATTCTAATTCAAATGACTGCATACCATTTCCTAGCTTTCATATTACAATGTAAACATACTATCAGCCCATCTTCAAAAGTCCCCATAATTTATTACAGTCTCAACAACGTATAAAATCCAAAGTTCAATGCTCTTCTGAGATACAAGGCAATCTCGTAACTGTAAACTCTGTAAAATCAAATAAAAGAAATTCATAACACATGCTTCCAATAAACAATGGTAAGGAATGTACATTACCATTCTGAAATAGAAGAAAGGGAGCAAAGTGAGGAAATACTAGAGCAAAACAAGAATGAAACTCAGGAGAGCAAACTCTAAATTCTGCATTTCCATATTTGATGCCAAAGAGCTCTTCAGATATCCAAGCCATTTTAGCTTTGTTAACTGAAACACACCTCTTTTTCTTGGGCTGGCTCCACATCTGGTCTGCAGCATGTTTCCTATGACTCTGGCATCTCCAATACCTTGGGGCTTCCAAGGCAATCTAGGCTTCACTTTCACAGTTTCACACAACGTCCTTTCTGTGCCTAAGTTCAGTGACACCCCTGACACACCACTGATAATAGGCTCTCCCTGGAGCTCCTCTCGGATATCCTATTGTTTTTCTCATGGAGATGCTGCTGTTTTGGATCTATTCGTCCCTTCCCTTCACAGGTTCAAATATTCAGTGAGGCAGCACTGGTCCTGTGCTTGAGTGATAGCTGTGTTGGTCAGCTTGCTAGCCATCCCTCATTGTATATCATATTTTAGCATTTATCTCTCTCTATTTTCCTATCTGTAAGAAGTATAGAGAGCACTCATTCAAGTTATACAACTCCTTGTGATTTTTAGAAACCTAACTGAAACCATTATGATTTTCCCATCATGACTCCCACTTAGTACAACTGAAAGCAGCTTTATATTAAAACATGACTTTAAAAGGTTGGAGGGGAGGACACAGAGCAGACAAAGACTCTAACTGAAAGGAAAACACAGGAGCAACTTCTTGAAACTTCTTTTTGTTCCCTCATATATTCCATCTTGGAGCTGTTGGAATCATCAACCTAGAGATACCAATAAACATAGATAAAAATATTTTTTAAAGATATTAAGTTCTGATGCCTTTTTTCTGCAGACCAGAAAAATGGCAGCCTACCAATATAGAAAATTTCTGGTGAAAACTGTTTTACTTCAGACAAACACCATAGAAAATTCTATTATTTCATTTTTATTTATGGCAAGGAAAGGCCATTGCAGAGGCTAACGTTCCCTTTTGAGTCTGTAACAAACTGTTACAAGGCCCCTAAAGGAGTGGTGTTAACTATGGCTGACTATGGACTCAAGATTCCTGCAGGTAAGTAATAATCTCCCATTCTGATTTCCTCTATGAGAAATGGCTGGAAACTGGTACTTCCACTTAAACGTGGAAAGACTCAAGCTGAGTTGTAATTTCTCCACTCCCAGAGGTGCCGGGTGAAATGGAGGCTTTTGGAGTCTCCCATAAGAATTCTTCGTGGATGGTTGGGGTGGTGCAAATAGAAACACGATGGGGAACTGGAAATTATATTCTCATCCAGCTCTGAGAAGTCTCCAATGCCAACTCACGCTGAGTGGGAAACTAGACTTCAGGGTCAACTGGTAGTGAAATTGTAATTTCCCCCATTCCCCTGATGGAGTGGTGCCAGTGGAAGTGAGATAAAATGAGAGATTTAAGTAAGATCTGAATTGCCATGATGTAATTATCAGGCTTCCAGTCACTCCTAATATGAACCAGGAAAGCTTCTGCCACTGTTTTTAAATCTTCCATTTCTTTGATGACATTTCTTATTTGCTGAGTATATCTCAGATGCATAAACTGAAAGAAAAGTACTCTAATACACATAGGAATCTAATTTATAAAAACTAAAGGCAAATTAAATTAAAATCATTAAGAAAAAGACAGGATTGTGGTTTGATGGTAGAATGTGCCCCATAGGCCTATGTGTCTGAATACTTGGTTGCCATTGCTGGAGCTGTTATGAAAGTTTGTGGAGCCTTGAGGAGACAGAGCCCCACTGGAGGAAGCGAGTGTTGGCAGGTCTTGATTTGATAGCACAGCTCCACTTCTTGTCCATTTTGTGCTTTCAGTCTGTGGACGCAATATAAAGGCAACCCCAGGCATATGCCTCTATGTCTTTCCATCCTTAATAGACTACATCCATTCAAACTGTAACTGAAACAACCCCTTCTTTCAGTAGATTTTCCCAGTCATGTAATGCAAGAGATAAAGTAAATTGAAGCACCACAGATTTCTCATGAGGAACTGAGGATGTGATTTTATTTTGCAGAGATAATTATTTTTGCAATTAATCAGTGTCTTATTTTCAGGAGATCAATAAAGCATGAACATTATAGAAAATCCTAATTTCCAAGATTTGCAAGCATCTTTTGCTTACTAATTCTTTAAGTAATCGATAGAAACAACTGGAACTAATTTCATTTTAAGCTTTTAATAGTAGAGATAATGAACACATCAGTGGGAGATTACTACGAGCACAACACAATGTAACTGGCTTGTCTTAAAAAGCATATATCTTATTTTAGGACTGACGAATCTAATACTTTGTTGAGTTAAAAACTAACTCATCATAAAATTGTGAGGACAGGATTTACTCCAAAATGGATTCTACATTTAAACTTAAAATACCAACTTAAGTCAAGGTAATTTTATGATGTATATTGCCTCTAAACTGTAAACATTTCTTCCATTCTCTCTTCAGGGTGCAACTGTGATCCAAGAAGACCTTGTTGAGCTTCATTATGACCATTTTGCATTATTGAATCAATATGCTTTTTAAAGTTCAGTTTTTACTTACACACAGAAAAATGAACAGAGCAAGATTGATTTGGTGGTGAAGAGTGCTTGTACAGGACCAGAGACTGGTTGTCAGCACCCATACAGGAGGGCTCATGACTGCCCATAACTATAGTCCAAAGAATTTGATGCCCTCTACTGACTTCCCTGGGCACCTGCACATAGTGCCATTCAATCAGGCATACATACACCCATACATACAAACCAAGCCTTAAGAAGAACAGCAAAGAGATGCTAAAGAACCTCCTTTAAAAAAGAGAGTGGAACTCATCCATGAGAACTTGTTAGAGAAAAGAACAAGGACTGCTCAAGTGATGGACATTGGTTAAATATAAACTACTATGCATAATGATGCATTTTTTCTGTTATTTTGTTTATAATGGCTCATGTCTACACATATTACTAGAAATAATTCCATAATAACTTTGATTGGATTATGCTTGACATGCATGCTAAACTGTCCAGTATACTTCAATGCATCATTATGACCAATAGCTTTTTTTTTTTTAAATAGGACCTCAATTGAGAAAATAGGGTCACACCAAAATGAAATGTTTCTGCAGAGTAAAGCTACAGCATAGGAGAACTGTCAACAATTCTGACAAAGGATTAACAACTAGACTGTGTATATGGGGATGGAAGTTTATCAGTCGCATACATATGTATGTATATATGTATACATATATATATATATATATATACACATATATATGTATAAAAAGTTAGCAGCAAAAGATAATCTTCTGTCTTGAATATGAAATGTCCTCACAGACTCATGTGTTAAAATAAACAAAAGGTCAACATGTAAAAAAAAAAAAAAGAAAAGAAATTCATGCTAAAATTCGAAGACCACAAACTAAGACAATAGTTCAAGGAAAACAGTCATAAAACTTGTATTTACACAAATACTTAACTTTATTTCCAATATTTCCCATCTTTTGTATGTTTATGACTGGTGATGGGTTATCAGGAATAGTACTGAGGTAGAAAGAATATTTTTGTAGAAAAGGCACTAATTTTATTATGGCTTCTTGACTCCTCTCACCACTGTGTCAAAAGTTGGCTTTATTATTATAAAATCATATTTTAGGCATTGCACTTAATTTTTCATTGACTTAGTTATCTCTGTCAAAAATAGATATCATTAAGCCTTAAGTATCATATTAAGTCCATAAAATGGAATTAAGTAGTTCATTCATATTAACTATTTAATTTATAAAGTATAATTTAATCATTGTAGTGTTGAACTCATGTTACCAGTTATTGTTATGGTTTCCATTGCATCAGAGAGTAGAGCTGTATACCACAGGTGCACATACTGACGAAACGTGTTTTAATAATGTCAGTATATACACTAATTAACCTATCTTGACTTTGGGGACTTTGGGGGGTTCATGTTATTGAATGGGTGGGAAGTAGATGCAAATCTGGATACAGACATTTCAGATTTGTAGAAAAAGAAAGAAGATGAAAATAGGTGATGTTACTTTTTTTTAAAAAAAGAGTCACAGAATAAGGGAAAGATAAGGATAAAGGAATATATTGAACCTCAGAGATCAGGCTCATCTTCATGATGGCCTTGAGCCTGGGTACATTATGAAATATTTACAACAAACTCCTCAGTCCACAGTAAGTAAGTGCCAGTTCCTATTTTCTTATAAACATGTTTTATAAATTACACATTTTCTCTGTGAATTTGAAAGCACAAGTTCCAAGTACTGGGATCTTGGATGAATCATTTTAACTTTACTGGACTCAGTTTCCTTGTCCAGAAAATATAACATAACTTTATCTTCCCTATTTCAAGTTTTAAAAGATATCTAGTATGTGAAAATAACATACTAGATACAAAATGACTGTGTCTTGAATCATGGTCTTAGCTTTACTTTGTTCACATTTCCCTCCCCTGCTTTCTCTGAAGGATAGTCCCAAGTGATAATAAGAATCACAATTAAATGTGTTTCCTGAAACAGCACCCTTTGGGGACTACAATTCCTCAAAGAGAGAAACTGTTTGGAGGGAAGCCAAGACAATTCACCACCTGGGGCTAAAATTGCCCAAGGAAGCTTCCTGGTATCATTGGGACACATCACTTCTCTCAGAACAGGGGCTTTTGAGATGGATCTGAAGTCTTACTCATGCAGATCAGTCTTCTGAGAGCTGCTTATGTCATGACTATCAAAAAGCAGGACTTAGTCCCACTGTGATCTCTTCAAGTGAGTAAAGACCCTCCTCTTCTCCCCCAACACTGCCTGCTTTCATTCATGCCTTGGCTCACAGCAAATCTGGGGAATGGGAAATGTACTGGTCCTTGAAGGCTGATCATTGCACCAATAGAAGTCTGATGCACAAATCTTTGCTGTACTCTAGTCTTCCACCAGTGCTCAACATGTTGGTAACATGAAAAAGAAGCCTGCTCCATTTAGGAAGGGATTTGCATAGTATAAAATGACTTAATGGCTAGGAGGAGATAAATGTATAGATACAATCAATTTATATTGGCAAGAATATATATACATATATATGTATATATATTCAGGTGTTCCTGTATTTTCCTCCATGTACTTAAACATATAAGAGCTTATGTTAATTTGAATGTATGTTATGTATACATGCTGTCTAATGCAGTATATAATTTTCTAAAATTCCAGTATAAATCAGAGATTCTTTTGTGTACGTGTTCCCAACAGGTACAAAGAGAAGAGAAGTCATCTCACCTGCATCTAAAGAGGCTATATTTCTACTGGCATGGTGGAAGGAATCAACAGAATTACCAGGACTATCATTCTGAATGGCACAGGACAATGCCACCTGCTGGAGGGGCTTTGTCTTCCTAGGCTTCTCTAGCTTTGGGGAGCTTCAACTTCTGTTGTTTGTCTTGTTCCTGTCTTTGTATCTTGTCACCATCACTAGCAATGTTTTCATCATCATAGTGATCAGGCTGGATAGTCATCTGCACACACCCATGTATCTCTTCCTTTCCTTCCTCTCCTTCTCGGAGACCTGTTACACATTAGGAATCATCCCGAGGATGCTCTCTGGCCTGATTATGGGGGGACAGGCTATCTCATTTATGGGATGTGCTACCCAGATGTTTTTCTCTGCTTCATGGGCTTGTACCAACTGCTTCCTCCTGTCTGTCATGGGCTTTGACAGGTATGTGGCCATTTGTGCCCCACTGCACTATGCCAGCCGTATGAATCCCACCCTCTGTGCCCAGCTAGTTGGCACCTCCTTCATGAGTGGATACCTTTTTGGACTAGGAATGACACTAGTCATTTTTCGCCTCTCATTCTGTAGATCTCATGAAATCCAGCACTTTTTCTGTGACACACCTCCAGTGTTAAGCCTTGCCTGTGGGGATACAAGACTAAGTGAACTGGGAATCCTCATCCTCAGCCTTCTGGTCCTCTTGGTCTCCTTCTTCTTAATTAGTGTCTCCTATGCCTACATTTTGGTAGCAATCCTGAGAATCCCTTCTGCAGAGGGGCGGAGGAAAGCTTTCTCTACTTGTGCTTCACATCTCACAGTGGTTGTCATTCACTATGGCTGTGCCTCCTTCATGTACTTGAGGCCCAAAGCCAGCTACTCTCTTGAGAGGGATCAGCTTATTGCTGTCACCTACACTGTGGCTACCCCTCTCCTCAATCCCATTGTTTATAGTCTAAGGAACCGGGCTGTGCAATCGGCGCTGAGAAATGCTTTCCGTGGGAGTTTACTAGGTAAAGGATGAAGGCTAGCCCAAAGACACTCTCCTTTGTGTTAGGAGGCCCTTGACCAGGTTCAATTTAATAGCCAGATATTCTAAAATTTTGCCATAATTGCTGTATCCCAAAGGTCACATCCCTCCTCTCCCTTTCCTCCCAGGATACCTGAAAGGCTAAGACTGAATTTCCTGCTCTGATCACCTGGCTCAACACACAGTGAACTCAAAAATTTTATTATCCACCATTAATCTCATTGATGCCACTCCCAGTTATCAATACTCAACAAGAAGTAGGAATTTTCTTAATTCATCAAGATCATTACTCATTTCCCAGCTGAGCTAAATAAGGTGAGGGGATTTCAGAGTATTTAAGTTCAAGGCAAGGATGTCAGGATCCAGGTACATTGTTGAGAATTGTAACATGATTAGACAATGAGTATATTTGATCAATAATGTTCATGTAGTGTCTGAAACTCAGCATTTAACAGTCTGGGAGATTCCAGGCAGACAGAAGCCCACTGCAGCATTTGTTTCTCTCTTCTCAACCCAGCTATTAGCTTTCTGACTTTGTTGTAGAACTAATTATTTTGCCTGCTCATCCACATGTAGTGTTCTATATATGTTCTACTGGGTGTTGTCAGGGATAAATGGAAGTGAACTCCCACAGTGTCCTGGCATGAGAGTGAACACAAGCTTCTCAACCAGTTGTGATAAGGTGGGTAAGTGACTTAACATTTTCAGCTTCAATGTCCTCATTTGTAAAATGGTTATCATCTCCTACTTTTGTGTTGGTGACTAAAAGTGTTATACATAGATAAAGAATTGATCAATTTACTTGAGTCATGGTCTTTTTTTATTTTTTTTAAATACAGCCTGCTGATTTTAATAATGTAGTATGGAAAGGGATGTTGAATTTTAGTTCATGGAAAGGTTATTCTAGGTGAGGACCAGTGAACACTTCATGCCTAAGTTAGCATATGACCTTGTTCTTAAAGAATGGGTGGAACATAATGGAAAACTGGGAATAAGACACTGTGGGTATCTAAACACTGAGCTGAACCCCTGGAATCCAGTTGCAGAGAGGGAGGAGTGATATCAAAAGGGGTCAAGATCAGGCTACAGAAATCCACAGAGACAGCTGACCTGAACAAGGGGGAGCTCATGGACCCCCAGACTGATAGCTGGGAAACCAGAATTGGACGGACTCAGACCCCCTGAACATGGGTGTCAGTTAGAAGGCCTGGGGAGTCTAAGGGACCTCTGACAGTGGAACTGGATATATCCCTGGTACACAAAAGGACTTTGGGAGCATATTCCCCATGGAGGGATACTCCCTTTGCCTAGAGGAAGGAGGGAGGGCCTAGTCACTATTCAAAATGACTTGACAGATTGTGATGATCCCTCCTGGAAGGCATCAACTTCCCTGTGGAGTTGGGGGGGGGATGGGATGGGAGGGTGGTCGGGGGAGGCATGGGAGGGAGAGGGAAAGATGCTGTGGGTATGTAACAGAGCTGATTGAGTTGTTAAGAGAAGATGAGAACTTTTCCAGATGGTAAGTGTGTTAGCAGGGGGATTTTTGTTGTTGCGGGAGGTCATTAGTTGAACACCTAACTTTATATCAATTTGAGGCATGGCCAAACTCCACTTCTTGCATCAAGGCTGGGTGAGGCACCCCAGCATGGGAAATAGATTCCCAAAAATGAACTCATGTGCTGGGGACAGGTCCTGATCCCACTACTAGGGGCCACACAAACAGACCAAGCTCTACAATTGTCATCCACATGTGGAGGGTCTAGGTCAGTCCCATGGTTCCATTTAGGCTATCCAGCTGTCAGTCTAGAGTCCGTGAGCTCCCACTACTTCCAGTCATCTGTCTCAGTTGGTTTCCTTGTCATGATCTTGAACCCCTTTGCTCATATGTTCTCCCTCCCCTCTTTTGAACTAGGCTCCTGGCCCAGTGTTTGTTACCAAATTATTTTAACTGGCTCCTGTGATAAGATTTCCCCCACAAAGATTGAGGAGGGGTTACTTTCTACTCAAGTGAAAGAACTGAGACTTACTATAGTAATGAAGGGACAATAGTCATGAGTGATGGACTCTTTGTGTGAAATGCTAATAGTTTTACATAAATCAAAAAAGTTACCTCAGAAACATATCTGTTCTGAAAATACCTAGATATGGTATCATATCCTCTTGGATTTCTCCTGAATGTATAAATTCTGAACAATTTCCCTGACTCTTAATAGAAGACAGAAATTAGTAAACAAAAGCATCATTTGTATCATATGAAAATGTAAGTGAATATTGGAGTTAGAAGAGGGTATCCTGATATGTCAGAATTGTGTCTTTCTGAGAGTAGAAACATCTGTTCTAATGGTGAAATATGAAAGCAAAAAAGAAGGTTTCTGTTATCTTTATATGTTATCTTTATATTCACAAAGATAAAATCACACACATTTTTATTTTCAAATTGTAAGAATTTAAATATACTCCAAAGTTACAAACTGTAAATCACCTTGAATTTTACTTACTATTTGATTATTGTCCTTCACAGTGTAATTACTACTTATATTTAGTAATAATATGGTTCCCAAAACACAGAAGCACAATTTTAGTTAAATTTCTCCTTTATAAAGAAATATTTCTATGATCAGAATGAAGAAAAATCCTAAAGGTGTACAGAACACAAACAAACATACACATTAAAACCTTAACACCCTAGTTAGAGGCAAGGTACATTCAAACTATCCTATAGCTGTCTGTCCTTTGTCTGTAACATCCCCTTAAACTTGATAAAAATTTTAGATTTTGCAAATGTAACACACACACACACACACACACACACACACAAACACACACACAGAGCATCAGCTTTCTTTTTCTACACTTGCCTGTGCTTCTTATCCCTCAACATTTCCTGCCATACTGTGATCTAAGATCCAAAAGGATCTGTTTATCAATTGCCAAAGAATGTATTGGTGAAGCCGACGTAGTCATAGCCAGCAGGTTGACTTCGACCCCGTGGGTCCATATATTGTTGCATATGTATGGTGCAGAATGACACTTGTTCTGGGGTTAGAGCCTGAAAAGTATGAGAAGAGAAAGGAGCAGTTACAGAAATCCAACACTAGCTGTTTTTGTGTGTTCATGACCTGTCCTAAATACAAGAGGTAGAGAGCCTTCAGGAGAAACATCTTTGTTCCTATCACTCCCCTCTCTCATAAATTCATTAGTTCTGATGAATAAATATGCTTCAAATTTCTACCAGAGTCTTTTTTTTTCCATACCCACTTCTTTAAGTTTTTGAGAGAAAAAATGAATGAATGTTTCATTATGGCATTTCAAACATAATTTGATTTAGTTGATCTTGCCCTCCCCCATTCTTTCCCACTACCTTCCTGCCTCCCATTCCCAGCAGTCCTCTATTAGTTTTACATGTAGCATGAGTTTTGTCCATCCCCACCTCTACTTCAAACCCTTTTTTCCTCTTTTGTGGTTCCCTCCTTTCTAGTTTCTTGGATTATATCTACTCATATCCACCTATGTACATGCTTACTGACATCACTATCTAGGGTTCCAGTGTGAGACAGATAATTCTGCATTAGCTTTTCTGAGTTCTGATTACCACACTTCATACAATAATTTCTAGGTTCTTGAATTTTCCTACAAGTTTCATGTTTTTCTTATGGCCCAATAAATTCCATATATATTTATGGGCTTAGATAATCACATTAGTATATCACATTTTTAAATTATCTATTTAATAGTTCATGGGCATCTGGAACTTATATCTTTCTATTTCCTAAATTTGGCTTATTAAGTAGGAACAATAATCAATTGTTGAAAAATTCAGTTGCAAGTTTTGAACAGACTAATAGTTAGTAGATAACATTTAGAGGTTTTTCAGTTGGAGTAAGGTAAATGACTTAACTCAAATAGTGATACCTTGTGAAAGAGAAGGTCTGAAGTAATACAGTGGATATTTGGGTGGGAGCTTATGGTGGAAACAGCCAAGGCTAAGATGACCAAAATCAGTGTTATCGTGTCAGTACAGAAGAAGCAGCAATGGGAATGTCACCTGTTTCATATCCTCTTTGGTGATATAGGCCTTGCCCTCTGCCAGGGCTTGGAATCCACTTTCTATGTCATCACTGGTCTTGATGTTCTCTGACTCCTTGTCAATCAGGAATGATGTGTAGTCCTCCAGAGAGACATAGCCTTTCCTGTAGGAGAAACAGAGCAGGAACTGAGCTTTCGCAAGACAAGGGAAGTGTATTCCTTCCATCCTGTGCAGTTTCTCGGGGTAGAGGGAAGCCATCCTCTGTAGTTCTCTTTCAAGTAATCTCTGTGACATGTGGGTTCTCTGCATTCTGACCCCCTAATACCCTCTTCTAGACAGTTTCTGAGATCTCACAAGTGTCTATGTGAGTCAAAGCCATGTTTTGTTTTTCTTTTAGAATTTTTTATCAGTACACACACCCAGATAATAGACTTCCTCTTCTTTAGGATCAGAAAGAATTTTTCTTTACTGTAACTTGGCTTGTTACCACAAGCACACAAGACTCCACTATAAATTGTGCCCTTTGAATTACTAATTTCTCCTAAAGAGCCCCCCCCCCAAAAAAAAGAGAGGATTCCTCTATCAAGTTCTTTTCTCAGAAACCACTGGAATTTACAGACTAAACTGTTGATAAAACTGTAAAGCTTGGGACTAAGTTGGCACAAGTACCATTTACTCCTGAGCCAATCTCAAAAACAAATAAAGCTTCCCAGTTGTCTTACTGGAGTATTTTCAAGTAAGTTAATTTTGTATCCCATGGACCATTTCACTCTATGTTCATCTCCACTCAAGCCCTAACCCTTAACCTCTTCCTCTTACCTCCCTGGATCCACCGCATTCAGGAATTTCTCAAACTTAGGCTCAGGTTCACCTTCCTCTACCATAGGCAGGTAGTAATTGAGTCCTCTCAGGCAGGACCGGAACTCTTTATGTGTCAAACGCCCTGTCAGATTCTCATCAAAGTGTCTAAAAAACAAAAGCATTTCTTCAAGCTCAAGAAAGATCCATGGTAGAACAGAACAGGGTAGGTCCTTCTGTATTCACTAGATCTTTAAAGCATGACATGAGATTGCTGGAACACAGAGCAGAGAATCCATCTGTATCCCTGTGTGTTTTGTTAGACCCAGGAAAGGAAGAACTGACACAAAGCATTAAATATTCTTCTTTCAAGTTTTGCCCCCAGAAAGAGCTGAAATTCACAGAAGCAAAGGTAATCATTTGTTGAACGATGTTTTAAAGACATATTTTTTTTTAATTCAAGATTTCATAGTTTATTACAATCAGGTGTTAAAATCCAATCCTGATGCTAATTAACATACCTAGACAAGATCTTTAGTGATGGTGATAAACATACATAGACTAGTTCTTCACTGAAAATATCATGAGACATATAGAGGGGGAAGTTACTATTGTAAACTCACTCTGACCTTTCTAAAAGACAAAGGACCAGTCAATTATGAACTTATACTTACTTATATGTGGTGCTAAACTCTTTCAGTGTCTCTTCACTCACACCTATGGTGTCCCTGGAAAGAAAATTATGTGTTAACTTTGTAAATCAAACAAGAAATGTAAAAAGACTACCATATGAAAGGTAGAGGGATTTAAATAAATAATGTATTATTTCAGCTATCTAGTTCAGAGGTTGCCAATGCCAGGAGCCAAGTTTGGCTTTCTCCTGTTTCTTAGCAACCCATGTGTCAACAATGCTTTCAACATTTCTTTGCAGTTGAAAATAATAAAAACAAAATTATTTTATGAAGCATGTAAAACATGTGAAATTCAAATTTCAATGTCTACGAATAAAGTTTTATTGGAACCCAGCCATGTTCATTCAGTTATGAATTTTCTTTGGCTGCTTTCCAGTATATTAGCAAAATTGAAAAGCTCCAACAGAAATGTAATGGTTCAAAGAGACTTAATTATTTATAATGAGGTAATTTACAGAAGATGATTGTCAATTTCTAAAGTACAAAAAAATACAGCAACTATTGAGATGGAAAGTTGCTGTGATAGGTTTAATTTATCTAGGGAAGATCAATTTCTTCACTTATGCCCCATTAGTCCAAAATTTGAACCTTTCATTCTAGATATTGTACCTTCAACAGAATTTTATAAAAGGGAGTGGTTTCTGAAAGATCATAAAATGTTAAAGGGTCCCTGAAAACTGGCTTGAGGACTCATGTGTCTAGAAGGATGATGTTTATACACACAGGAGGAATACATCTTCATAGTAGACCCTGGTATAAGGAGAAATACCCCAGTTGTGAAACAGAAAAGAGAGAATATTGGTAGGTAACCTTAGCATCTCTGAAGAATCCCTTTATCAAGTGTCTTAAGTCCAGCCTAGTTAAGCTGCATCATCTAACTCCACCTGCCCCTCTGGCTGCCCTAGGTTCAAACCACCATTACTTGGCCTGGATCTGTTGCTCCAGATTGTGTTGCATTCGCATCCCCAACTGGTGCAGCTGATCCCACTGCTGGGCCAGTCCAATGGTGCTGTATTTAATGTCAAGGATCAGAGCCTCTTCCATGCTTTCCCCCAGGTCTTCAATCTTAGTCAGATGCCGTTTCATTGCCTGTATCTCTTTTTGCTTCCTCTGGAAATAGAAAAGAAGAGAGGCACTCAATCAAGCCACCAGTTACAACCTAAAAGGTAGAGGAGACAAGGCTGAATTTTCCCAATTTATTCATTTTCAAATGTCTTCTTATTCTCTATGAAACATGAACTCAAGAAAACTACTTCATTTCCACAATCATCCCTTTGTAAAACAGTAGGAAGTCTATAAGAGATGATGTCTCTCACCCTGGAACTCAGACACCACTAGCTCTAGTCATCACACTGTAGATTATCTCCATCATTTACTGGAGCTGAGCTTTCTGGCTCATCCAATACCCTTAGTGTGTCCACTTCTTGGACTCCTTCATCATCAGGGATGATGGGCTGCTGTTGCCATCTAAACATATTATGTAATTCAAATTTTCTACATTTTCCCAAAGCATTCTAATAAGGGGGAACTGTTCACTGAGAAGTCAAAGGGCAAAGTGGCTCTGAGGGGTGGGTGAAAACTTCAATGTTATAAAGCAGATCAGCTTTACATGACAAATTATTCTTCTCCAATTAAGAAAAATTTACATTTATCTAATTTTTTTTAAAATTCTACAAAGAGGCAATAAAGCATAAAAGACTCAGAAATACTCTTCTAACTCATGCTACCCTCAGTTGAAAGGAGAAGATTTACATTCAGTTATATCATCTGGCTTCATCAAATAACAGAAATGTACTGATGCTCTAGGTTATAGGCTAGGAACATGTATATCTGTTCTTTTAGTTAGGTACATCAGAAATCTTTAAGTAGATCAGTTGTGTTGTTGCAGAAATTGACACTCAAAGATTTAATTAAACTGAGGCCTATATCAGTGATGTGATAGTCCATAGTCAAAAAAAAATTTGCAAGTTGACATCCAAATAGATCTACAACTGTGGTTTCTTGACTTTAGATAACCTCTATCTAAAATACTGCCAGGTTGCTTCTGTATGGTTTCTCCTGTGCTTTTTAAAATTCAAGCAGTGTCTTCAGCTACTGAACAAACTTTACTCACTTTATTTGCTTCGAGTTGGGATTCCAGAGTTCCTGTTTCCTTGAGCAATGATCTAATTAAGAATCAAAAGCAAACATTCTTTGTTATAACAGAAATCCATATTTCACAGTCCCATTAGCTGAAAGCCTCTGTGGTTCATTGTTTCTCTTTCAAGTTATGTAGACTCCATAAAATAAAGTTTCATGAAGCCAAATTTTAATAAACAGTCATTCTTTCTGTCAATCATTCTACATAGATGAAAAGGAAATTAAAACCAGCCCTAGCTCCCCTGTATCTAGAAGATGGTGTCATAAGGCTTTCTTAGTTCTACACTCTAATGTAGTCCCTATGGTTACCAATATAATGGATGTTGCAGTTACAAATTGGAAAAATGACGTGCAGTATGTGCATATAATCTATATTGCTTATGATACCTAATACAAATTAAATAGTTGCTAGGTACTTCAAAGAGAATGATAACAAAAAATAATGTTTATATATTCAGTAGAAATACAGTATTTTTAGTCCATAGTTGGTTGAACATATAGATATAGTTCTCATTGGATATGAAGGTTTTATTCTATGCATTTAATATATGTGAGAGAGGTACCACCTACTGTGAGTTAGAAGGAAACGAGTTTTATTTCTTTCTCCACATCTTTAATTAGGAACTACCAGATTATGATGAGATAGGATACCTCAGCCCCAAAGTTTCCCTAACCAGTTATTCCAGGGCAATTAAGAACACAAAGATAATTATGGAAAATACTGACCCATCCAGAAAATAAGCCCTGTACATGATGGACCGGAACAGGAATCATGAGAGAAAAAAAGGAAAACATATGTTAGCACAAATAATGAATCCATTTTCTTCCCATTGATGAAACATTTCAAGTCTATTTTGGTCACAAAATAGGAATCCATACATCCCCATGGTGCTTCCAAAGCCTCTGGTACTCTGGGAAACTCAGAGACTTCGTAAAGTTCCTTCCTTTGGGACAAGGGGCACTCATAGAAGTCAGTATGCTAATTTTTCAGCACATACTATGGGGTAACATAAAGGAAACAAGGCCAGGGACAAAGGACACTACATTAATCATATGGCCTCAGCCAGTTGTACGTTCTTAGTTAAAATCCAATTTTTTTATTTTTGTTTAGCATAGAAGCATTAATTATGGATTATGTAGCCAACACTAAACCTCAAAATATCGCATTAGTGACCTACCTAATGGGCATAATCTTCATACATTGGCCATTTATTCTAACATATTACACTTTTTTATGAATCCTCTTTTCCAGGTCATTTACTCAGAAGATGAAATATACATTATCTTCACATACATCTTGCATACAGTAAATGAAATTAGGCTCTATTATACTACTTCATTCTCATTATGGCTTTAGTTGGCAGGTAACATAATGGCTTTGTATTAGGTGCTCACAGTAGGTTCTGTTTTTGGTCATGTCAATAAATACATATGTGACCTTGAGAAAAACAATTTATCCACTTGAACTTTCCACACTTGAAAGCAGAGGTAATAAGATACACTCTGCACTTTTCAAGGTTGCTCTGACAGTTAAGAACGATAATGGCTCTTGAAGTACGTTATAAAGTGCAATGTGGCATGCAGTCACAGAACTATTGTTTTGAAGTGTGAGTATACACAATAGGAGGGGAAGTATGAGTATCAAGAGGAAAATAAAAAGGGTGGGTGAGAATAATGTACATAACATGGAATTGTGGATGTAGTTAAATACAAATATAAAGCAGAGTCAAAATACGGTGATGGGGACAGAGTATATAATACCTCCTTCAGCTACTTATATCACCCCTATGTAAAGCAAAGGGGTCTTAGTTTGAAGAAAGCACATCATACCTGGTCTCCTGGATCCACTGAAGGAAGGCACTGGCACTCTGCTCAAACTCCTGGCACATTTCAAAGTTCTTGATCTGCCTAGCTTCTTCTTTCTTTAACTCCTGCTCCCTTTCCTACAAAGCAACAAAGAGCAGTGCTGATTCACAAGGAAACACTTCGTTTATCATAAAAGAACCATTTTGTAGGTATAGGTGAACATCTCTATTCCAAAGCTAACCTCTCTTCCACAGGTACACGTAGACATCAATATATGTCTGTCTGTCTGTCTATCTATCTAATCATCTATTTATACATCATCTATCTATGACTCATCTTCTTTTGCTTCCTTCATTTTTCAATTTCCCACAAACCACATGACAACAAACCACAAGAGATTCCTACTGTGACACAGAGATACAAGTTTTCCAATTTTCCTTAGATAGTTTTGGTTCTTGACTTCTGTCACAGCCTAATTAATGACAGCATTCCCTTTTTTCCCCTAACACCTCCAACTTTCACATGGGTTCACTGGTCATGCTTCCTATACCACATGTTGGGTTGCCCTGCCCCAAACTCCCAAGATACCTTGATGATGTCAGGCAGATGTTTCCAGATCCTGCCCAGCACCTCTACTGTTAACCAGGTATAAGGACTGCATGGCTCATTTAAGGCTTTAATCTGCTGGTCTAGCTCCAATAAATGGTTGAAGTCTTCTTGAGCCCCAGCTAGAGAGGCTAAGAAAGCCTCATGTTCCTTCTGCAGTTGCCTGATCTCATTCAGGGAGACACAGTGCACAGGCTCTGACAAGTCCTCTTCAGCATTCTCACACCAGTTGTTGAAGGCTGAAGCCTTGTGTGCAAACTCCATGAATAGCTCCTCAGCCTGCAAAGAAAAGATACCCTCATTGCTTCTGATAACTTTCCATAGGAGAATAGAATATTCAGAACAAAAATAGTATCTTCAAATATTTGCAGAGCAGCAATCTGAACTGTTGAGACTAAAATTAGCAGGGATGCTGTGATTTGGTGGGATGAATGTAAGGTAGAGGAACTGTCATGTTTTAGCCTTTTCTCATTGTCTGCAATTCCTCAAGCTCCTCACCATCTACAGATGAAAATTGTGACTGGCCCACAATGTTATTTCATCTCCATTATAATAAGAGTGGCAATGGGTTTTCAATCACATTGTTTTTTATTCAAAATTCTGTACTGCAGTCCTACCCGGCACAGGAAACACTCAGAAACAAGTGTTAAATGAGTATCTAAGAAAATGACTGATGTAAACTCTGTTCTGTCTTTTGCTTACTCCCTTTCTTTCCTTTAGCTTTTGTAGATAGCATAACATTATAATTCTTTGACTACATCAAGTCATTTTCCTACCTTCCTTTCTAAACCTTGTTGTAATCTCATTTGATGCCTATATGAAGCTTTCAAAGTCATGGATTAAACCCATCTTCTACACATTGACCTCTACCCTGTGCATGAACTGCATGCTCCTACATTGCTGTGCAGAGCTACCCACATGTTCAAAGTACTCTGAACTTACACAACTGGGAGACAGAAAATCATAGCAGTTCCAAACAATAAGAGATAAGGAATTATTCAACATCAAAAATGCACCAGATTTTTTAACTCAACTGATTGAATTGTCCACATGATTTGTTTGAGTAATTATGAAAATAAAGTTTCTCTCTTCTAATTTAAAACAGAAGAAACTTCATCTAGAGAGGATGACTATCCTATACTAATTTCAGTAATTCATGTGCTAAAATAAATCAACACAAAGAAAACAAACAAGATGGACACACAATCTACAGACCACTTCATGTAACATTAAAAGTGTTATGGATTGATTGAATACTTATAATAAAAATTTAAAATAAATGATTTGCCATTTAAGATTAAGGGAAACAGAACAAGAAAGTCAAGTAACTTTCTATGGTGAATGTATATATGCACAGAAAACTGCCAATATAATTGCTTAATAATTTTTTACTTGAGATTTATTTCTGCTGTGTCTATATCCTTTAATAGAGTATAAATTAGGAGCCAAGACACTATGTGTTTCTTTAATTCAATGCCTTACATTATTGTCTCTAGTTGTTCTCTAGTCTAGAAACAGTAACAACATTGACCATTCTGAATCAGTTTTTGTGTGGTGCTAAAGTTCAAACCCAGGGCCTTGTGCATTCTAGGCTAGTGTCCTACTACTGACTTACACACTGGGACACACTACCAGTCTTTAGTTTCTTCTACAGAATCTTGTTATGAAGTCCAGTCTGGCCTAGAAGTCTTGATCCTTTTGCTTCTGCCTGAGTCAGAAATCTGGGATTTTCAGCATGCAAACCACATTTAGATTGACTTCTTTTTGTTCTTGATATGTTTTATGATCGTCATGTAATATGTCTCAGAAGCTACCATTGGAAAGAATACTTTAGTCAAATATAAAATTTCTTAATCCATTGAAAACAAAACAAAAGACCTTCTATCTGTTCTAAGAAAATGAATTTCTTTTCTCTCAATGAGAATGCTTTGTTGATCTTTTTCTCTGTCCTGAAATGTCTGTAAAGTTTTCTAATTGAGTTTCTAGTTACTGTGTCTGAATTCTCTGACGAATAGTGAGATAATTGAGGCCTGATGGTACTCTTTGCGTTACTCTGTTTTTTCCCCCTTCCTTTCTTTCTTACCTTCTGTAGAGGAAGCTGCTTCTCTTGCAGCTTCTGCCTGTGAGCTGCAGAGGCCTCCAGGAGTTGTTCCCAGAGCCTCAGCAAGGCTGTATGCCGCTCCTCAATGGCTTTGCTTTGGCTGTGCTCAGCAGCCACCAGCTGGTCCTTCAGGGCAGTGATTTCAGAAAGTCGTTCTTGCTCAAAGCTCCGAAGACTGGCATCCAGTGTGTCCTTAGATGAGTGAAAGAGAAGCAATGAACAGGCAGAGTGAAGCATCTGAAGGACCACTCATGTCTGTGCCCAAGCAGACTCTTACTTATGATGGTTAATGACAATTGCTAACATGACAGGGTATGTTTAAAAAAATGGTTAGAATGTTGCCTGAGGAGAATAAAACGTAATTTAGAGATTTGAATAAACATCTGAGCTTGGAATTATGGTTAAGTACTAGTGCATGTATATTTTACAGATCATATATTAAGGGAAAATTGCCAGGGGGATGGAACACGATATGATATTTCAAATATTTACAATTACAATGAAATCCTTCTTATAGCACACATACTTTCTAAGAATTTCTTACATTTTTATGCTTTAATTAAAGGCAGTGCACTGTTAGGGGCCTTGGATACAACAAACTTACAAAAGCTCTGTACATGCTGGTTATAGAAATTAAATTTTTGCAGAAATGTTAATATCAAAGTCACAAATGTCAGGAATGTTAAGTCATCTTTAACAAAGTGACTTGCATCAGAATGGTACTATCTTCCTCCTCCTCTTCCTCTTCTTGTCCATCTCTTTTTTAATACAAATTCCCACTATGTAGCACTCATTGGCCTAGAGATCACTATATAGATCAGGCTGGCGTTGAAGTCATAGAGATGTGCCTTCATCTGCCTGCCACTGACTGTTTCTGCCGCTGCCTCTGCTGAGTGCTGGGATCAAAACCCAGCACATTATACTAATTCCCTTTTTGAGGACCATTAAAAAATTGATTTTACCTATTTCATTATTTATATGTGTGGTGTTTTATCTGCATGTATGCCTATGGGAGACCTGAAGAAGACATTAGGTCTTTTTCAACTGGAATTTCAGACAGTTGTTACTGTCATGTGGGTGCTTGCAATCAAACCCTGGTAGTCTGGAAGGATAGTCAGTACTCTTACCCACTGAGACATCTCTCCAGACAACTTTAAAGTGATCAAAACATTTATTGTTTGAATGGAATCAGAATGCAACTGAAGTAGCTACAGTGCCTGAAAGGAAGACTATTGCAGTAACAAATATTCACTGCACACTTCCCTCCTAAGAACAACCTGAGCAGGGCAAGACATTCATAGGATAGCATTGGCAATCACATGCAGTTCAAAAGACAGAAATAGCTGCTCTGGGGAACTGGGGCATCCAGTTTTGCAGAAGCTATGCAAAGTCACTATTCTCTTGTATTTTAATTTCAAGGCAATTTAGATTCCAAATATGAGCAGGTAGTGTCCTAGGAGTCAAGCAGAAATAGCACAAAGAGCTTCAGATGCTAGGCATGATTCCTTATGGTGTCAGAGAGTTGACTTCAGGACCTACAAAGCACAGGCTCTACTGACAATACTTAGGAAAAAGCAAATGAGGGGTGCACGACCTCACATACAGTATATATTTTGTAGTTTCTTAATTCATGACCAAAATGTAGAGGCTTTGCTGGAGCATGTGGTAAAGCTTCAAATGAAATTCATGATTTAATTACCTTAAATGTAAACAGATTCAGCTTTTCAACAAAAATCAACAAATTACAAAGTAGCATGGTATACAAATGTATAATATTTGTAAGACACCCATGTGAAATGCTTCACCCACTTTGCAATGACGATACTGTGGGTTCTTTAGGAGACCAAACAAGAGGTCCTTAGGTCACTTGAACAAATGTCCTTAGGAGAGATTCTTCTTTTCCACTTCCTTTATGGCCTCATCTTTCCTCCCATGCACTTCTCAGTTGTCAGTGACCTTGTCATTTCTTAACTGTTTGAACTAACAGCATTATGCTATGAATGAAATACTCTTTTAAAAACAAGCTACCTGTGCACTTATTGGAAGGTCAAAGTTCTGTTTTCTGTCTGTGTGTTTATATGTGTGTGTCTGTGTACATGCAGAGAGGCTAGAGGATGGCATCAGGTGTCTTCCTCATTTCTCTACATCTTCTCTTTTGAGACAGTATTTGCTTGTTGAATGCAGATGCATAAATTCCCAAGATCTTTCCTCTGCCTCCTAGAGCTGGTGCTGGATCTGAACTCAGGTCCTCATGTTTGTGTAGTAAGCACTTTACCATTGAGACATCACCTCAGCTCTACGATTCATAATAACAAAATGGACCAATTACAAGGATTGGTAAGGGTGCACAAGTACAAGTAGAGAAAAATTGAAAATTGAAGATGACAAAAACAAAACAGGTAATAGCATGGAAGGGGCCTGGAGGCGAGGAGACAGACAGACAGACAGACAGACTGTCTCTGTCACACGCACAAACACACGCACGCACACAGAGTATACATTATTGGAAAATTAGATTATAAAATTGGCTGGTCCCATTTGACATGGCATCCTTCACTCACATGCTTTGCTAGGAGCCTGAGGAAGGCAGTGAGGTCTGCTCCGTTGATCTTGGTCTTTAGACTTGCTTCCTTTTCACCTAGAAAACAAGAGAAGTCAGGAGGGAATATTTGATGATTATTTGTAGTAATCAGTGAGAAAGCTTCCTGATTCTCAGAACAGGTAACTCTGTGGAATATACAAGCAGTGGGAAGAGTGGATGGTTTTCTGTCCTTAGTCAGAATAAAACTGACTGAGACTACTAAGTGCAAAAGAAACATTGAATCATGGAATGAAGGAAAGTTGAAGACTGAACATGAATTACATACAACACACACTATAGTGTGTTTCCTATGATATTTTGTGGAGGATTTTCCTTTCTGAATATTATAATGAATTTGTCAGTCACTAGCAACTGCTTTCTGTGGGTTTATAACATTTAATTCCCTAACAGTGTGTGTGTGTGTGTGTGTGTGTGTGTGTGTGTGTGTAATTGTGTGTAGAAGGAATAAAAATGATTATTTCACCTCACTTCCAGAGGTGAAGGAAAATCCAGAGTTTGTTCTTCAACTATTACTCTTCAAATTAAGGACCACAGCCCCGTCATCTCATACCTATCCATGACTCCACGACATCAGCCTTCCAGTTAAACTGCTGGAAAGCATACTCATCGTCCAGTTGTGACTTCCAAGCAGCTATTGCTTTTGCCAGAGAAGTTGTCTTTTCATGCAGAACTTGGATCTTGGTGGAAATCTTATCTTTGTTTTGAGTTTCTTCCTGTGATGCCCAGGTTGAGAGGAGTTAGGCAGACATGCTGAGGAGCTAGAAACATGATTTCTTGGCACCAGGTAAAAGCTAATTCTCACCTCTAGCGCCAGCCCTTGGATAGAGGTGTGTCTGGACCCAATTCGAGCAGCCCCTCCCCACACCCTCCCCCGGGAACTCCCTGGGTTGGCCCAGGATCCCCAAGCTCCTGTGTCCTGTCCCCATCAAGAGCGCTCTTGGAGCTCTGATACACCCCCACCCATCAACAGCGTGAGCCTCCCCACCCCACCTGTGCCCTACCCTGCCCACTGTCCCACCGCTCTGGTTGAGCACTGGGACAGAGGGTGGATCCAACAGTCCACACAGCTTCAAGGGAACTTCTGAGAGCAGCTCTGAACACAGGAGACCTGCCTATCCATGCAGGACCACCCGTAATTTCCACCTGCTTGGTCTCTGACCCCCACCACCTGTCCTTTACTGGAGTTCCAGGCCCCTCCCAGAGATCCGCCTATCTCTCCAGGACCACTCTGAGTTCCTGCTGGCAGGATCCTTGTCCCCCATAGCAGGGCCTCTGCTAAAGAAGCCTCAGCTGGAGAGTGCCAGGCCCAGGCTAGATTTGCCTATAGGCACAAGGAACACCCAGAGTCCTGGACTTGGTATCTTTGACCCCTATCGCCAGTCTTCTACTGGAGCCTGATCGCTGACCCCCATCCCCTGGAACCTGCCTGTGGAGAGACCTCCTAGAGAGCTTGGACCACCCAGAGCAACAGAAATTGAACCTCTGACCCACATAAGCGCACCATGGAAGTACCATAGATAGAGGGAGAGGCGCCACCAACACCTACTGGAAGAAGCTATGGGAAGACGGCCATACAAGAAAACACCTAACAACAGAAAGACAAGCATGACACCACCAGAATCTAGGGACTCTACACCAACTAGGATGGAACACAACAACAAAGCAGATGAAGCAGAAGGGAACGACTTAAAAATTACCATCATAAAAATGATAGAGGCCCTCAAAGAAGATATGACAAAGTCCCTTAAAGAAATGGAAGAAAAAAACAAACAAAGAAGTGGAAGAAATGAACAAATTTCTTAAGGAAAGTAAAGAAAGTACAGAAAGCCAAGAAAAAACAATTAAGCAGGTGAAGGAAATGGTTCAAGACTTCAAAACTGAAATAGAGAAAATAAAGGCAACACAAACCGAAGGAATGCTGGAAATAGAAAAATTGGGCAAAAGATCCGGAACTACAGACACAAGCATAACCAACAGAATCCAAGAGATGGAAGAGAGAATCATAGGCGCAGAGGATAAAATAGAGGAAATCAACCAAAGAAAATCACAAATCCAACAAATCCTTAACACAAAACATCCAGGAAATGTGGGATTCTGTGAAAAGGCCAAACCTAAGAATAATAGGCATAGAGCAAGGTGAGGAAGCCCAGCTCAAAGGTGCCAAAACATATTCAACAAAATCATCGAAGAAAACTTTTCCAATATGAAGAAGGACATGCACATGGAAGTACAAGAAGCATACCAAATCCCAAATAGGCTGGACCAAAGAAAAAAGACCCCTCGACATATAATAATCAAAACACCTAGCATACAGAATAAAGGAAGAATATAAAGAGCAGCGACTGAAAAGGGACAGGTAACATATAAAGGCAGACCTATCAAAATTACACCTGACTTCTCCATGGAAATCCTCAAGGCCAGAAGGTCCTGGATAGATGTTCTACAAGTACTAAGAGACCACAGATGCCAGACCAGGCTACTATACCCAGCAAAACTCTCAATCACTATAGATGGAGAAAACAAGATATTTAATGACAAAACCAGATTTTCCCAATACGTATGTACAAGTCCAGCCCTACAGAAAGAATTGGAAGGAAAACTCCAACCCAAGGAAGTTAACTATGCCCATAAAGACATAGGCAACAGATAATCTAACTACACCAGAAACCAGGGGTAAAGCAGGACAAATATATTCACAATACCAGTGAGGACACAACATAGGAGACCGCTTCCTGAACATAAATCCAGGAGCACAGCCTCTGAGAGCAACAATTAATAAATGGGACCTCTTCAAACATAGAAGCTTCTATAAGGCAAAGGACACAGTGGACAAGACCCTAAGGCAGCCCACAGACTTGGAAAATATTTTCACCAATCCTATATCCAACAAAGGGCTGATTTCCAAAATATACAGAGAACTCAAGAAACTAGTTAACAAAACACCAAACAACCCTATTAAAAATTGGGTATAGAACTGAAGAAAGAATTCTCAATAGAGGAAACCAAAAAGGCTGAAAGACACTTAAGAAAGTGCTCCACATCCTTAGCTATCAGGGAAATACAAATCAAAACAATTTTGAGATACCATCTTACTCCTGCCAGAATGGCTAAAATTAGAAATACCAATGACAACTTATGCTGGAGAGGATGTGGAGAAAGGGGAACACTCCTCCACTGCTGGTGAGAGTGCAAACTTGTATAGCCATTTTGGAGATCAGAATGGTGGTTCCTCAGAAAAATGGGAATTAATTTAACAGAAGACCTGGCAATCCCCCTCTTAGGCATATACCCAAATGATCCACATCCACACAACAAAGATATGTGTTTAACTATGTTTATAGCAGCATTATTTGTAATAGCAAGAACCTGGAAGCAACCTAGATTCCCCTCAATTGAGGAGTGCATAAAGAATATGTGGCACATCTACACAATGGAATACTATTCAGCAGGAAAAAAAATGGAATCTTGAAATTCGCAGGTAAGTGGATGCCACTTGAAGGAATCATCCTGAATGAGGTAACCCAGTCACAAAAAGAGGAACATGGTATGTACTAGCTCATATATGCATTTTAGACCTAGATCAAAGGATCACCAGCCTATAATTCACACCACCAGAGGAACTAGGATACAAAGTGTATTCTAAGAGATTCATATAAAGTCCCTCACAGAAAGGGGAAGGGACAAGTCCCCCAGAGCACAACGGAAGGGGGGGAACAGTGACTGGAGAGAGAATTAGGAGAAAGAGAGGGGGAGTAGAGGAAAACACGTGCGACTAGGAAGATTGAGTTGAGTCAGGGTAGGAATAGATGACAGGAGAGAGAGAGAGAGAGAGAGAGAGAGAGAGAGAGAGAGAGAGAGAGAGAGAGAGAGAACATAAAAGAGGGAGCCAATATTGGTTTGAAGATAAAACTGAACCTAAAGAAATGTCTAGAGACCTACAAGACTGCCGCCAACTAACAATTTGAGCTACCGTGGAAAGGCTACCATAAATGCCCTTCCCAGATAATGAGATCAACAACTAACTTATCCATGGAGCCCTCATCTAATACCTGTTGGAAACAGAAGCCAACACCCATACCTAAACACTGAGTCGAACTAGAATCCAGATGCAGAGGGAGAGGACAAGACCAGGTTGCAGAAACACATAGAGACAACTGACCTGAACAAAGAGGAGCTAATGGGCCCCCAGACTGATACCTGGGAATCCAGCATGGCCTGTCTCAGCCCCCTCTGAATATGGGTCTCAGCCAGAAGTACTGAGCAGTCTAAGGGACCTCAGACAGTGGAACCAGTATGTATCCCTGGTGCACAAAAGGACCTTGCGAACACATCCCTCTTGGCGGAATAGTGCCTTAACATAGAGGCAGGAGAGAAGTCCTAGTACCTGACAGATCTACATGACCCCACCTGGATGGCATTGCCCTACATGTGGAATTGGGGTGGGGGGGATGGGAGGGGAGGAGGTCAGGGTGCATGTGAAGGGGCAGAGAGGGTAAAAGGGTGGGAGAGAGGGAGGGAGGGAGGGAAGGAGAGGAAACTGGGATCGACATGTAAAATAATAAATTAAAAAAAAAGAAAAAGCTGGACCTTATGGAGGCATTTTCTCAATTTAGATCCCCCACCCCACCAAAAAGCTAATTCTCTTATCCTAAACACCTAAACACCTAACTAATATACTGTAGGTCTGTTGTAATTTTTCTATTCCTCACATGTGTTCAACAATGATATTCAATTCTATCATCTGGATGGTCATAGCATATTTGTTTATTCAAATGTGATTTATTTATGAAGTCTGGAAGATACAGGGTCATCTCTGTTTAGAGGTCAATGATGCTTTGTAAAGATGATGCAAGCAAAACAAAGATTCACAAATTATTAGGACGTTCTTGTATGATCCTCTTTTCAAGAGGCCTAGAAGACAATGAATTTAAGGCTCTTAAGGTGTGCTATAGATGTACTGCTTAGTTTTATGTCTCGTTGACACAAGCTAGAGTCATTTGGGAAGAGGTGATTTGACTTGAGAAAATACCACAACCAGATTGTCCTGTAGATAAGTCTGTAGGGGCATTTGATTGTTTGATGATTGATGTGGGAGGGCCCAGGTCATTGTGGGCTGTGCCACTCTTAGGCAGGTTGTCATGTGTGTTATAAGAAGAGAAGCTCAGAAAGTCAAGGGGAGCAAGCCAGGCCTCTATTTCAGTTTCTGCCTCCAGTTCCTGGCCTGCTTGAGTTACTCCCTGGAATTCCCTCAGTGATGGGTTATTAACTAGAAGTATACAATGAAATAAACTCTTCCTCCTCAAGTTGCTTTCGGTCAAACCCTACCTAATATAATGACTAATATAACAGTCAAAACTAGTTTTAAGATTTATGGAGATTGGCAAAAAAGGCCAACAATGTATTTTTTATGGAAATATGAAAGGAGAACATTTAAGGACTTAGAAAAATAATTTTCAGAAAACACCAGTTGAGTAAATAATGCATTGCTGGGGAAAACAACAAAACTCTGCTTTCAAGAGGTTAATACATTTCTGTGTTATGAGCTAAGCATGGTTGAACATGTCTTCAAATCTAGCACTTGGGAAGCAGAGGCAGAGCCAGGCAGAGCTTTGTGGGTTTGAGGCCAACCTGGTCTACACACTCAAGTTCTAAGCCATGCAAGAGCTACACAGTGACATGTCATTTAAAAAAAAAATTCTATTTTATTACTTTCTACAGGTAATTTCATCACTGTTCTTGTTTCTGAATTTGGACCAACCACTTTAAGAAAAGGCCACAAACTGAGAACTCACCTTACTAAGAATATCTTCTCCTTGTGCACACACATTTTGTACCCGGGCCTCATGCACAGCAAAGTCATTCTCCAAAGCTTCATGCTTCTTTAGCAAACTCTGCATGAAGAAATCAGAAAGCCCATAATGTTCAAGAATGATCAGTCACAATCCATGTGCAAGTCTACATGCAAGTCTATAGTATGTTATTCAACAGAGCTGGCCCAGCCCAATTAATAAACTAAATGAGGCTGCACTTCCTCTGAAACAGCTTTATCAAGTTCAAACAGGGTAATCTCACTGGAAAGAGTGACAGGAATCCAGGGCTACTGTTTCTCACTCCCCACATAGCTCTAAGAATTGTTTTCTTTTCTTTTTATTTTGGAATCAAATGATTCGTGTGAAATATGAGGATTTCTCAATGCTTAGATTCATGCAATTCTACAAATACTACATCTTTGGGAAAATATTGAGTATTAAGAACATCTTGAACTAAGAACTCCTCCTAAAGGCAGGAGTTAAGGAGAACACAATGTCATCAAATTGCATCCAAAACCTCCTTTATTAAAAACTGATTTCTGGGAACCATGTGATGGAAAGGGAAGTGAGGATGGAGCCTGGGCACTGCATCCATCTTCTTATGAAATTTCCTCAATAGTATTTATGCTAGCCCTCACCACCTCTATTGCCATTGCTGCCACTGTCTACCTCTTGTCATTTGGGCATTTTATTAATACTTATTTTTCTTATATAGCATAGTAACTCAAGCTAATTAAACAAGCAGAATGCCTGTACATTTTCTAAATCCTAATTTGAAAATAAATTTCAACATATTAGGTGCTTATGGATCAGAATAGATACTTATTCCTTTTCAAATAATATAAGGTACACTGTAGTTTTTATATCACTACTGAAAAAAAATTTAATGGAGATTTGAAAGGAAATTCATGTTGCAAGACTGAATAGTTATCCTTGAATTGAGTGTGTATATCATGTATACTACTTTAAATAAAGTCCCTTCACCATTTTCACATTCTATTTCCAAATAATATGTCTAGAAACTAAAATGTAAATGGGAAAAAACTAATGCCACATAAAGAGGGAAGATCTCCAAAACTGTCAACAATTAGATGAAAATAAAATGTACACCATCGAATAGATGGATGGATACCTGGGAATGTGAACCTACCAGGAGTAAGTCATTAAGAAATACAGTGTCTGATCAGTAGTCAGAAATCAGAAAATTTCAGCACAGCAAATCCTGGGACCAGATGGCTTCACTGACTAATTCAATCAAACAAATAAATAATGCCAACCATTTCTAAACTGCTGAAAAATTGATGAAAAGAGGACAATTTCCAAAATCTTTTATGAGGAAAGCCTTATGGCTATCAGAGTCAGATGAAGACATCATAATAAAAGGATGTTACAGGCTAATGTTCCTGAAGAATGACAGAGGCTTTTTCTGTGTTGAAATTTTCTAATTTCTGATGACTGATCAGACTTTGGGTTTCTTAATGACTTACTCCTGGTAGTTTTACATTTCCAGGAATCTATTTGATTTTGTGTATGTTTTTGATGAACTGAGAGGTAGAATCCTCAACAGAATGCTTGCAAACTGAACATGCTAGGGAATTAGAGGCTTTTACAGGAGGATGAGTGGAATTTACTCCTTAGAAGCCAATATAGAACATACACAGATTAACAAATGGGATACATTACATTGAGAGAAGAAAGGAAAAATCACATCAGATCTCAGTCAATTCCAAAAGAGCACTTGAAAAAAATTCAACAATTTTTCCAGCTTAAAAATTCTTGACAAAATTGAAACAGTATTATTACCTCAACACAAAAAATCCCACATATGAAAAAAATCACACAGCTAATATTTTTCCAAATAGTTATTTCAAAATTAAAAAAAAACTCTGTCCCTTTAAGATAAGGAACAAGATAAAAATATGCACTTGTGATACTTTTATCCATCATAATTATGGGAATATTATCCAATACAATTAATTGGAAAAAAGGAATAAGATGTTCGAAATAGGAAGGGAATAAGTAAAAAAGTCTGCTTGAAAATCAAAGGATATAATAGGTTTAAAAGTCTATATTTTGTAGAAACTTTGAAACAAATAAATCCTGATATGTGGTATCTTTCTTTATACTGTGAATGTGTTGCTCTCATTGGTTGATAACTAAAGCTGCTTTGGCTTATGGCAAGACAGGATAGAGCCAGGTAGAATATTCAAGGAGAGACATAGAAGAAGAGTGGAGTCAGGCAGTTGCTGAGGAAGCAAGACATGTAGAAAATGAGGTAAGACATGCCATGCAGCAATACTTAGATTAATAGAAATGTGTTATGTAAGAGCTTAGTTAATAATAAGCCTGAGTCATTGACCAAACATTATAATTAATATTAAGCCTATGAATGGTTATTCAGGAACTGGCAGGCAGGAGAGAAACATCTGCTTACAAAATCTAATAGAAAAAATTTCAGAAAGAAGGCAACTTAAAACATCACATTTTTATATATTAATAATGAACTATATGAAAAACTAAAAACTGTTTCTTATATTAATCTCATAGAAAACAAATTCTTGATCAAAAATTTAACCAACAGACTTGCAAAGATATACATTAAAATTTAGATAATACTGATGTAAGAAATTACAAACATGGCAAGTAAATAAATAAACTTCCCATTTTTCATGGATTAGTAGAATGAAAATTGTTAAATCTGACTATCATATGAAGAGATCTACAGATGCAGCATAATCCTTATAATAATTCTTAGGACAGGTTTTATAAAAGTAACAAAATCAAATATATTCAGGTGGAACTGGTAAATACTACCAATAGCCAACCCAAGCATGACAAGGAGAATAAAACTGGAGATCTTGTGTCATGATTTCAAAAATATGTCCAAAACTGTAGCAATGAAAACAATATGATACAGCCATGAAGAAAGACATAAGTGCATAGAACAGAAATAAAACAATATATAAGTAGTTACCTGGTCTGTAATAGTCTCAAAAATATACCACGGGGAAAGAGTAGTCTCTTTAACAAATGTTACTTGAAATCCTGTATCTAACCTTACATAAGAAATAGATAAGCTCATTATCTTAAATAATATTTTAAAAAATCAAGTCAAATATATTAAAGACTTACATATAATAATGAAAAGTATCTCCCCTATACCCAAGAGAACACACACAGAGAGAAAATTTCAAGACACTTCTTGCTTTGGCAATCATTGTATGTGTTTTACAACAAAAGCATAGATACAGGAGCCACAAACAGAGAAGTAGGATTGCATCAAGCTCCAAAGCTCTGCACAGCCAGGGAAACTGCTTTAACTCACTACTGAAATAAGGAAGTAGAGAAATGACAGGAACATTGAAAAGGAATGCTCAATGGTTTTATTTAAAAATAGAGAGAAGGTTAAAAGAGTTAAGAATATCAGTTTGAGGGCTGGAGAGATGGGTCAGCCATTAAAGCTAGACTCACAAACCAAACCAGCAAGAAGAACAGTTTGAGGTGGAGAGAATTTGTAACAGTTATAGAAGAGAAATTGAGAGGGGGAACTTTGTGAAGACCATCTTGAAAATGTTACTATCTATCTATCTATCTATCTATCCATCCATCCATCCATCCATCCATCTATCTATCTATCTATCTATCTATCTATCTACCTATCTATCTATCTATCTATACATATATATATATGTATATATATATATAGTAACCTTTGTAACCTTGTAAAGATTCATACCTGTGAGGCAAGGTCTTTTACCATGTTGTCTTCCATGCACACAACTTACTGGCTAAGCTCTAAATTCTGCTTTCATTCCCATTTGGCTCCATGACTTAGATAACTCAGATCTTGCTTTCTCATATTTAAAATTAACAGAAGCATCCGCATTTCTCTAACCTAGGACACAGGCTCTAATTTTACAGGTGAAAATAACCATATTCTCAAGGAAGGAGCTAAATGAAACATATGACACAATTGACCCATTCTGCCTTTTCTTTACCTGAGTAGCAGCCAGTGTGTCTCCAGAATCCCCCCGGCTGACCATAGCATCCTTTTCACTCAGCCAGGCTTCCTCTTCCTCTGCATTCTCCATGAATTGCAGATATTGAAGAGACTCTTCCAACTGTGCCCCTCTGTAACAATATGGTTAGCCCAACAGGAGTAGAAAGGTGTACAATGGGGTGGCATAATCCCACCCCAGAAAACCACTGGTTCTCAAGACAGCCACAGTTTAACTGGGTAATAACACAATCTACATGACTATTGGCCAGTGGTGCTGATCCCCTGTGACACAGAAGAGACTAGTGCCCTCAGACTTTATTTTACAATAGTATTGAAACTTTGATGAATGAAGATAATATCACTCAAACAAAAGTCTCATGGTCAGAAACACTCCATAGTGATGCAGAGGCTCCCTGTGTTGAGCACTATCTTTTCTCTCATCTGATGAAAGTACTGCAAATCCAGAAAAGAAACTTGCTTTTGAAAATATTTATTTTTAATTTATATGTATGTGTGTTTGCCTGAGTGCTAATTCTGGACTAGTGGTCCAAGGTACTGTAAGAAAGCAGGCTGAAATAACTATGGGAAGCAAGCTACTAATCAACATCTCTACAGGCCTCTGCATCAGCTCCTTCCTCGAGGTTTCTGCATTGTTTGAGTTCCTGCCTCTACTTCTCTTAGTGATGGAATGTGATGTGGAACTGTAAGCCAAAATAAACTCTTTCCCCTCCAAGTATCTTTGCTTTATGACAACAGAAGAAATAGTAAATAAGACAGTATGAATGTCACTATGCATATGCTGGTGGCAGTGGAGACCAGTAGATACCACTGGATCCCCTGGAAATGGAGTTACAGATGGTTGTTAAGCACCCAATTATGGATTCTGGGAACTGAACTTAGGTTGTCTGTAAGAGCATCAAGTGTCCTTAACTGCTGAGCAACCTCTCCAACTCTGGCAAATTTCTCTTCTTCCCCAGAAACAACTGTGTGCCCATAGCCACCAGAGGACAGGTTCATGAAAAGCTTAGTTCTTCTGTGGTAATTAATAAAGTAGATTAGGGTCTGTAGAGCATGTTGAGTTGAAACATAAGCAACCTTCAAACACCAGTCGAATTCTCCAGACACAGGAACCTTATTAAGATTTCTACTGTCCAACTCACCTGGTCTTGGCCAACTCTTTGAGCTTTTCCCAATGTTGAACAAACTGAGCTAGCCGCTCCTGGATCTCTTCTTTTCCTACAGCAGCCTTGTCTTTCAGGCTCTCTGCTGTATCCAGCACATTCTGAAAAACATTCCACATTATATTTTTCCATAATCTACTCTCAGTCAGTCATAATTCATGACAAGAGATTTGGTCTTTCCCAATGTCAGATTTTCTAAGTGCTCCTGGGACTTGTGGTGGTCCTGGGATACTGGTAATATGAAGAAAGCTACAGAAATATCTTCCATGCTAAGCTTTTCCAAATATTTTGACAAACATCCCAGAAACCCAGTAGACTTCTCCCTTTGTTCTGCCTATGGGTTATTCACAGACCCTGGGACTCTGCTGCCAGTTCGGAACCAGAGTTATCTTTTCCAAGCATTTCAACCCTCATGCCATATGTCAGTGACTGTTCATCAGTGTCAAAATTAATCATTCTAGGAAAGATCTTGGCATCCTGTCTGGAACTTCCTATTCAGAGGACACAAAGTCTGCACAAGAGAATTCCCATGAACTGAATGAGGAATGGCTGCATCTGAACACTGCTTTGCACTTTATTGTATCAATTTATCTAGATATGATGTGAAGAAGTACTTTTGGGTGATTTCTCTCTCTCTCTCTCTCTCTCTCTCTCTCTCTCTCTCTCTCTCTTTCTTCCTTGTTTTTTCAAGACAGAATTTCTCTGTGTAGCTTTGAGGCCTGGTATTTGCTCTGTAGACCAAGCTGATCTGGAACTCACAGAGATCCACTGCTTTGTGTCCCGAGTGCTGGGATTAAAAGCATGTGTCACCACCGCCCAGCTACTTCTGTCTCTTTAGGTCTGGCATTCCATTCCTACCTGGACAGCAGGTTCATGTGCTACCAGCTCTCCCTCTAGGCGTTTGTGTTTTTTCAGTAAGTTCTGAACACTCTGAAGGTCCCTCCCATAGTCTTGGGAGCTCACTCGTAACAACTTCTCCCTGAGACCCAGAAACAAAATGGAACAAAAAAATGGGTTAGATATATCTGAGATCAACTCAGAGCAATAGCTTTCTAAGTGTCTGTGTGGTAAAAGTTGGTAGATTCTGATGAACTTTGGGACTGTGGTGGCTAATTTGATGTCAATGTGACACAAACTAGAGTCACTGGGAAGAGGAAATCTCAGTTGAGAAAATGTTCCCACAGTGCTGGTCCATGGGCAAGTCTTTGGAGAATTTTCTTGATTGCTGATGGATGTAGAAAGTTACAGTTCTCTGTGTGCTATAAGGAACAAGCAACACACCTCCTTGGTCTCTACCATCAGCTCCTGTTACCAGGTTTGTGACCTGTTTGAATTCCTGCCCTGCTTTCCTTCAGTGAAGGACTGTGCTGTTCAACCAAGTTGAAATTAACCTTTTCCTATCCAAGTTGTTTTAGGTCAGGGTGTTTAACAAAGTAATAGAAATCCTTATTGATCCAGGAATCAACACCAAAACAATAAGCAGTGGAAGAGAATTTCAGAAAACTTGATTTATATCAACAAAAATTAACATAACATAACATTGTCCATTGGTATGTTAGAATATATATTAATGTTCCCTTTTTTAAATTATGAAAATATATTATTTTTATTATTTTTTATGTTACATCAATAATAATATCTGGGAATATAGCTTAGCCTTGCTCGTACCAAGTCTTGAGTTTGATCTTTATCATTACAAACTATTTGAAATGTTTAAACACCAAAAGGTTGTAGTATTTTTATGACTACTTTTAAAAGGTGTGAATTGATACCTTATAAACCATGCTTCCATCTAATATGTTTGTTACTTATAAAAATCTGTAGATTGGCTGTGAGAAATACAAGGAACAAAGTAACCATGGAGCAGGCAAAAATATGGACTTGTTAAGAATTTCTCAGCCATAGTTAAAAGAATGGGATCAGCAATAAGACTATGACAGATAAGGTGACTACTTAGTGTCACGTATTATATAATAAGTATAGAAAGAATGGCTGGGGACTGGAGATGTGACTCAGTAGTTAAGGGCACTTGCTGCTCTTGCAGAGGACTTGTTCCTAACTCCCACATGAGGAGGCTCAACAACCAACCACCTGTAACTCTAGCTCTAGGGGCCTATGTTCTCTTCTGGTCTCTATAGGCATGTTCATTTAAGTATACACATACACAGATCTATTCATGTGCATATAAATAAAAAACAAATAAATCTTAAAAGGAAATAAAAAGGCAATGTTGTGGTCTTCTGCATAAACTGCAAAGGTTCAGCTATCCGTGCCATATAATCCAATGCAATATTTAAAATGAATGTTTATGGTGCCTGAATTTTATTCCCACGATGTGGGTTAACTGGGCTTCCTTTTCCCCTCTGCACTGGATTTCATGCCTGCATCCACTGAAGGTGAAAAGTGAAACCAATGTTAACTTGCAGTTGAGGCAGAGGTTTAAAAGAATTATCAACATAAAAATCAATTACATAGTAACGTCAGAGTAAATTGAACCCTTTTGGTGCTTTATCCAGGGAGGTGGTAATACATACTCAATCCAGGCTTCCTCATCATCCAGGTCCTGGAAGAACTGGAATAAGGCATAGGTCTCTTTCAGTTTCTCATGGTGTGCAGCTGCCAAACTTTGGACATTTTTGAAGCGCTCATTGACACCATTCATTTTCTCCTCTATCTGCTCAATGTTGAAAGTCCCACTGGAGATCAGCTCCTTGGCCAGATTATTCAGATCTTTGAGAGGGTCCTAGAGAATCCAGCACACTTAGTGAATGGAGGAATATGGCATTATATAAATCCTAGACTTCAGTCAACAGTGGTTCTACTTCCTTGACTTGGTTCAATAAAGGGTTTTGAAGACACTGACTTTGATATACATTGTTAAGAGTTTCACACGAATGTAGAGGTGCATCAGCAATATAGATACCATGGTTATTTTATTCCAGATTACATTTATTTTTAGTTAACCTATCCCTCCTCTTATATTCTCTCCTGCTCTCACCAACTGGAATAATAGCTTTTCCCACTCAAAACTGTCTTCAGTGTTGCACTTGACAGTTACTAATCAACTGATCATAATATTCAACAGTACCCTCCTTTGCAGTACTCTTGGGCTGACCACACAACACGTCCATGGCCTTTTACGCTTGTGTTCATTTTAGTGCAGCCCAATACTTATGTAATGAGAAATATTACAAAGTTCTGAGACACCAAAACAAGGAAACTTTTGGCTTTTTGACCTTATAATGTGTATATTTATTACTAAGGAAAACATATAATTATATGGTATGCAATTAATCATTAATCCTGTTAGAATTTTATTACTGGTCCAGGTTAGGCTACAATTGGAATCCTCCACAGAACTTACATATGTACTTACTTACGTGTTTCAGACTTACTGCATTCTCTCATTTGGTTTTATTTCTTTACTTTCTTTTATAATGCTAACTTCTATTTTCTTTCAAAGACCAGCTCAAATTTTGTAGTTTCAGAAAGTAATAAGTTTATGCATCAGTAAAATGATAATAAGATAACTTTCAGGATCCATTTCCCAGAGACTTAGAGCCTATGCTTTGGCTACTTCAGTGGTATTGGATAATGACTGTCACAGTGGTTCTGCATCCCTTGGATTTGACAGGGTGAAAATGGCTGCTGGTCAGTGACCTAAAGGCTGCAGTCTTGAGTACTCTACTAAGATAGGAGGTCAGGAATATTTCCACCTTGTCCAGAGGAGTGAGATTCCACTACTTCTTACCTCTCGAGCCAACATCTCTGCTTCTAACAGCTGATGCTTCTTAAGTAGGTTTCCTGCCGAGGTTAAGTCCCTGGCCTGATCTTTCATGGCCAACAAGCCTTCTGCCTGGGAACAGAAAAAGGGAAGGACAGATTCTAGGTGAAAACTGAATTTAAGGAAAGGAAGATTCAGCATTTACATTCCCAGATATTTACCATGAACGGTCAAGGAAATACATACATACATACATACATACATACATACATGGTGTGTATTAAGTTCTAATGTTCACATCATTCCCAGGTACAGTTACCTCTGAAAGCCAGAACTCAAAGTCCCGGATGCTTGTGTTGAACCTTTGCTGGCGACTGGCCTCATTGAGTTTCTGCCCTTTGTCAGTTGTTCTCTCTAGGAGATAATCCCATTTTTCCTTTAGCTTGTCCAGTTGCTCCTAGTTCCAAGAAAGTGAGAACTCATTATAGTCTTTGGATTCCTGTGCCCTGTAAGACCTTGAAGGGATAATGTGGGGAGGGTCTTGCTATAAGTGAAATGGTGATACTTGTATGTCATCTATTTCAAACTAGTTATGCTGTCTTTGGGAAACAGCAGGAGTTAGGTGAAACAAAAAGCTTGAAAACTAAGATGCTGAGCTTTGTTCACTGGCTGGTGTTTGAATGCCAAAAGGTTCTTGGAAGAAAAGAAAAAACACCAAACAGGTGTGGTTAAGCTAGAAGCCTTGTTGGAATTCCAGGAAGTGTGGTGGTATTTCTATTTCTACCCAGGAAATACTGAAAGAGTGGAGGACTTCTCATCACATGCCTCTGGAGACCAAACTTCTCTAAGCATAAACTTTACCTTCATGGTTTCTTCATTACCATCACATACTCTCCGCTCAATCAGGGAGTTCCCAAGATTGATGACCCCATCCACCTGCTCTGCACGACCATTGACTTCATTTTCAAAGGCCTGATGTTTCAGATATTTCCTCTGAAGGCAAAGGAAAAAAAACTATATCAGTTGATCATCTAGACAACCATCAAGAGAGAAGCATGATTGGATCAATGGGACAAAACAACCACTGTGTCCCCACGAACAACAGCAAAACTTAACCAACCAAGCACCATAGGAAGTGTTCAGTATTAGGGTGACCATTCAACCAACAATAAGAGTGGTGAAACTTTTCAAGATTTCTATTTTGAACTTGCCTGAATGTTAGTGGGGTCTTTGTAAGATTCATCACAGGCTGTGGGCAGCATCTCATTGATCCATTCCTCTATATCCTCATAGTCACGATAGAACTGTTTCAGGTCAGCATAGTTCCCAAGCTTTCCCAGTTCAGCAAGCAGCTGTTCTTTGAGACCTTTCCATCTAAATGATGAGGTCAGATCATTTTCTACTCAGTGCTACTTTGCTCTTATGCTACATATATAACATTTTCCACCTTCCAGGCTGACCCTTGGCCTTTCATAGAGTCTCACTTTCTCAGACATACAACCTATGAAGTATCTTCCACACTGTTCATTCTATAAGTCTAGAACAAGAGGTCTCCTAAGAAATGCATATCAAAAGTGAAAGAATTTAATGGTATCTCTTTATCCTGATGCTGATGCAGACATAGGGGACTTTGCAGGCCTGACCTGTCAAGCACACGTTGAAGACGAGCAGTAATCTCTTCCTTGGCATAGTGGTCATCGTCTATGAGTCTTGTGGCAACATGCTCTAGGTCAGCAATCTTCCCTTCCTGGAAAAAAAGTAAATAAAAATACACAGATGCCTGGTGATTAGATCTTTGATATAATTCCAAGTTCCACCCTAAAGATAAACAGTGTGTGTGTGTGTGGTTTCAGATGACAGTACCAGCATCAAAAAGTAAATTCCTGGCACACAGAGAAACATCTCCATGCTGGGATAATACTAACTTTCCTATAGAACAAACATGACTATTGTAAAGATGAATCCTGCATAGTGTATGATACTAAAATAGAGAGTAACACGAAGTCACATTTAGTCTTAAAAACTATCTTATAATAACAGAGGCCTTATTGCGAGAAAGCCAAATGCCCATATGTAATATGTCAACCTCCCCTTCTTGCTCCATCATTGCGTGTAAGAAGCAAAGGTGACTTAGGGATTAATAGCCAATGGCTTCTTAAAGTAATGCCATCTGCCCACGTAGGATACACCCATTTTATATTTTGATTAGTTTATCAAGTATCAGATTTTCATGTGACTGTTGTATACATACTTAGTTTTGGTTGACCCTCATCCCCATTTCTTTCTCTTCTCCATATCCCCGTGCCTTCTCCAGATCCTTAAGGCTTTCCACCCCCAGTATTCCTGTTTCACTTTCACACAACATGTGATCTGCATGTGCTTAAGGAATCCTCTCCCTCTCTGATAAACATAGACACCTTTCTACTTTTCTGGCTCTACACATGTTCACCACCACACAAATGCACATGTACAAAAGTTAGAAGCCAGGGTCCTCCTGTGAGAAAGGACATCTGTGTTTGTCTTAGGGCTGATGGGGCTCTATGCCTCCCTGAGGATTTGTATACAGTTGTGTGGGTGATGGAGAGGTATCTGCTACTGTAGTGCAGTCACTGGGAAGAACTTTTCTTCCTGTAAACAAACTTACACCATGATCCAGTCAGCAAACTTACGAAAGTCATAGGCCATTGTAAAAGAAAAGAAAAAAAGGTATGGAAGTAGAATTAATCATGGCTAGTAGAGAGGAAGAGGATGATGAGTGCAGGAGTGGGTGGAGAACAAAGACAGGTAACAAAACACTATGTATATACATAGAAGTATCATAAGGAAAGCCACCATAAGGAAAGCATTATGTATGTATGTGTATATGTATTAACTTGCTAATAAAACAGTGCTTAAAGAGAAGTAAATAAAAATTGAAAAGCCTTAAAATCAGAAAACTAGGTAAGGATGTAGAGTATCTGTTATTATTACTAATAGTGTGCCATGGTCCTACCACAGCCTGGATTCCCCGAGACTGGGAAGGGATATCAGCAAAAGGAACATTGTGTTTGACCACCAGATGAATTTCACACAAATGGCCAGTTCCGAATAGTTCAAGCCCTGTTTATTATTATTTCAAAACAACAACAACAACAGCAAAAATTAAAAGAACACCCACTAGGATTAACCTCTGGTAAAAACAATTTTTTTTCTTTCATCTTTTACATCAAAACAATTTTAAACTGAAAACAATGCTCAGTATTTTGTTAGCTTGGCTAAATATTGAGCCAGGCTTATCTTGTCATTACAAAGCAAAAAGGTGATAAACATAGGCATGCATTATCAGGAACAACAAAATCATTCAAAACTTAATGAAGCATATTTATAGAAGTGGGGGTGATTTGCCATAAACTGCTTGCATACAGTTAGCCTGTATTTTTCTGACTGTTCCCTTGTCCTATAAAAAGGTCCTGCATGCCTAAGCCTTCCTTTAAGAAACCTGAGAAGAATCAGTTCCCACAGAATTTTAGAGGGGAATATTGAAGACGAAAGCGGGATTTCTGGGAATGATCGTATCTGTCCCATGAGTGACTGACAAAGTGAAACTGAAAACCACCAAGAGAATCATCAAACATATGAGAGAAAAGAGAGTCTTCAGGCCAAGTGGTCCTAGAAGTATTCGGCACTGTTTTGAGGTCTCCTGATCTTTGACAAGTGAGAGACAATCTCCACAGGCTTTGACTCTTGGAGATCCATTGAGCAATTGTATATGCTGATTTGAAACTATACCACATGGCTTCCAACAATAGTTGGTACTGGAATTTTTATACTGATTATTACCTGAGCAGCGATTGCTTTCTCCAAATCATCCCGTTTCTTCATCAAAGCTTGCAGACTACTTAAGTGATCCCTGTCGTCTGACCTCAGGGAGTTCTCACGAGCCACCATCCAGCTCTCAACCTGTTCACAGTTCCCTCGGAACAACTATGGTGGGGGGGGGGTGTGAGTAGGTAAAATCAGAGCCATGAATATGATATTTTACAAGGGCCAAGGAAATAATTGTATCCCTCCTCATTGGTAATGACACAAAGCTGGTTTCTCTCACAAAACATTCTTTTAATTAATCTTAAATATACTGTCCCTTTACTTTTTGCACCAAACATACCTTATATGTTTTATAAGCTATAGCAAATGTAGTAAATGTGAGGATGTGGTCTCATATGGTATATAACTACTGACTGACTCACCTTTTTCTCTGCCCTTACCTCTTAAAATTTAAGACAGAATCTTAGGTAGCTTAGGATGACATCAAACTCAGTATGCATGAACTACTGAGATTTTCAATGTGTCTAACCTTCGGCTGGTTACTTCTTTATAACTTGGTCAAATATTACTTACAGGTGTGTCTGATAGTTTCATACCCTTCACTCATTGTGATCACCCCCTCTTCTTTATCCTCAAAGCAATCATACATTCTATTTTATTAGTAAACATCTCCTATGTTAGAATAATCTGTACTTTTTATATGAAGAAACACACTCTGATGATATTTGTAATACTAGAACCTACACACAGCAGTTCTTAATGAAAACAAGTCCTTCAGTTAATTACTTAATGGTAATTAATGATAATCGTCCCATTCATGTATAAGGCTGATTACTGTCTTCTTTTGCTCTCTCCTTAAAAAAAGCTTTTGATTTTGAAAATTTCACGTATTTATTATTGTTAGTATGGCATCTCTGTGTCTGTGTGTGTGACAGAGAGGGTGTGTGTATGAGGATTCCATAGTGTGCACATGAATGTCAGTGACAACTTGGAGTCAGCTCTTCCCTCTACATGTGTTCTGGAATGCAATTCAGGTCATAGGCTTGTTCAACAAATACCTTTACCCAATGAGCTATTTTTTAGGCACTTGTTTGTCTGCTTTAACAGAAACAAGAGCATAGAACATAAGGATGCTTGGTCTACAACACTAAGTACAGTGGGAAACAATCAAGGGAAACTGGTGTTTACAGCTCACAGAGCCTAATGCAGCAAGTGCCCTCAATCAGCCTATAAAACCACTCTCAAGGAATGGTGACTAAACCCCAACTATCCAGAAGATGCTATACCTGAAGTTCTAAGCACTGGTCTAGCATCTTCTTGCGGTTTTCCCAACCCTTCTCCAACTCGTCTCTCTTTAATTTAATATCATGAAGAGTGTTTTCAATTTCATAGCTGTTACGGTGGCCTCTGTCTATAAGTTCTGTGCCAAAGTCCTCTAAGGCCTGGAAGGTGGGGTCCTCTGCCTTCATGTCATCATGATGTTCCTGTGGGGAAAGAAGGAAAGGTGCTGGTAACACAGTAGGAACTTCTGAAGTGAGGAGTTTTATATCAGTGATTAGTAGCTCTACCTGGTGTCGCTCCAGCAGGATCTCTGTGCCAGTTAAGTCCTCAGCCAGCTCAGGTGATGATATTACGCCACCAATGCCTTTCATCCAATTCTCCAGATCACTGTAGAAGTAAATGTATTAGGATCAATTATAGCTATCCTAATTCTTCTCTGCCCCCATCAGAAAGAAAACACGTCCCCAACTTGTTTCCTGGCAATGCCTAGTATATAACAGGTACTTTATAGAAGCTTTCTTAGTTGGCCTGTTTACTCCACATTCCATTGAGCAACTGTATTTTAGAACTTGAAGCACTAAACCTATGTTTTTCTCTGTGCCTCCCTGGAGATGACGCTTGGACATAGTCCCCACAACCCAGCAGTGAATAACATGTGTACCCAGGCTATTCCCAAGGACTTTACACAGGGCAGTGTGTAGAAACTGCCCATGCTGCCTGGTGAATATCAGCCTTTTGAGCTGTACCTGGCTTTGCTGAGGAAGAGGAAGAATTTATGGGCCTCATTCAGACCTTCCTTTCGATCATTTGTAAGATCTTGTAGGGTAGCCCAGGCCTCGTTCAGCTCTGTTTTCTGCTTCTGCAGGTCCTCAGTGGCATCTGGGTGGGAGTCACAGAGACGCTCTGCTGTCTCCCCCAGTGTGGTCACCTGGATAAAGAGAAGCCTTCTGATAACCACATTGTAGTTTCTGAACTGGGCAAAATTGCCTTCGCTTTTTTTTTTTTTTTTTTTTTTAAGTTAGAAGGAAGAGGAGATGAGTGACCCTGATCCTCAGTGGTACATCAATTGTGGAACCCCCTGGGTCTTTATTCTTCATATGAAGATATTCTTTGTGCTCTGCATGATGATGCTAAGCTATAGGTTGCCTCCAATGTATCCAATATCTAGACATAGTCTGACTCTAGTGGATATGGCTATTCATTTTTTCCACATTCGTTTTCACAATTGGCCAGAAGTCTAATTTATTTGACATTCTCAAAAGAGGTAAAGGGATATAAATCATTCATTTAGACAATAAAAGTTCAATATAATTTTTCCTATGGTCATGGGGGCATGATATTTTAATGTTTTTCCCCTGAGGAAGAGTGTACAGAAATTAGTAAAATGCAAGATTTAAAAAGTATATAAGAATAATGGTTTTGGCAAGAGAACCAAAGAAAGGCACACTGCTACAGGCATAAACTTGAAGAAAGCATTAAGGAAGGTTGAAAAATGTCTCGCCTTTTCTCCCAGGGGAATGATGTCTCTCTCAAAGACCTCATGTTGTCTCTGGAGGGCCTGGACGCTGAGCAGATCAGAACCAGGGTCAGCAGCACTAAGAGCCCGGCATTTCTTATCAATCTGCTCCTTGATGTCATCTGCTTCTCTGGAACACAAAAGTGTGAAGAATGCAAGGATAATGATGGACCTTAGAAGGCTGGCTCACAAGGAAATCACTACTACCACCCTCTTCAGCACCCTTCTTATCCTTGTGATATACTGGCATCTAGGCTGCTTGGATCTAGAGGCATAGATGTTGTTATTATTTCCATTCTATGTATCAGAAAATAGGAGTTTAAAGATTTCTCAAGATGCTGTCCCTGCCAGATGGCGGAGCCCAAGTTTGAACCTGGTACACTGACTACAGAGCCTCATGGTTAAACAATACTTTTCCCACCTTTGCACCGTAAGCTGTTCTAAACAGGAGAATACATAAACAGAAAAAAAAATAGACTTGTGATATATGCTGCCATTTACCTTCATATATATATATATATATATATATATATATATATATATATATATATTACTTTTTATTTACTCTTCTCCCATCACGAATGCAGCTTCCCCTCCCTCCACTCCTCACAGCCACCCCACCTCCCTTCTCTCTCAAGATCTACTTCTCCAACATTTTCCTTCGAAATTGAGCAGGCCTCCCAGTGTTAGTGACCATTCTTTTTTTTTTTTTTTTAATTTTATATAACCATGTCCATTTAAATGAAAACAAACATTTATAGACAATATTTGGGAATTTGGGCATCGTTCTTTCCAAACTACTTCCTGCTGGTAAGGGACGCTCTCATGGGGGATTCGAAGAAGATTCAGAAATCCTGGCTGTAGTCTGCAAGGCTGCTTTGCCCAGCTGTTTTGAATGTAGGATCACCTGGTACTCTGTTTCAGGCAACCATTCTTAATCTACTCCTGCTACCTTTCTAATGCTTCATTCTCATACCCACAGCTATACTAAGAACATAATGATGTAAGCCAAATCTATCCTTCAAACTTGATTCTCTGTGATAGAATCATATCTATATTCCAATTATGTGCCATGCCTAATTGAATCTTGAACTTTGTCATCTTGGAGGACCCAGTGTGTCAGGTGAGGAAAATTTGCTGAAAAAAAAATCTTGTCTGTTAGTAAACTGTCTCTTTTTGAGGAAGAGGGTTGTTTGAGTTCTTCTCCATAGTGACTAGACTTAAGGGCCCTGTGAAGGGGCTACAGCATAGCAGTATCTCCTAAGTGTTAAGATGCTTACCTGTGAAACATCTCAACAGCATGGGCGCTGCTTAGGAGCTGATGCTGTTCATCTGCCAGCCTCTTCAAGGAATGCCAGCGGGTGTTCAATTCCTTAAAGAAGTAGACATGTGGATTTAGTCAGAGAGCTAGCTCAGACAGCTTAGTGTGGGCATGTCACCTCCTGCTTTCCTGGTAGTACTTCAGAATACACATGGTTCTGCTTCTCTCTCGCATAATTTTAGATATGCCACAGAGGAAGGGATTTCCTTTCTTCCCAACTGATGTTACATACAGGACTGTTGGTTCTAGGGCAACTCTAAGTTCCTATTGTCACAAAAGGTACATTAGAATCTCCAAAAATAGACTTAAAAGCATTGACTTGTTAGTTGGATGTCAGCACATTTATTGAGGCAAAAAACTTTAGAGCTAATAGCCTTTTCAATGCCTTGCTAGCTTCCTGTAGGATAAAAACACAGTGTTTTCATATCTTTTCCTTCTATGTTCAATTCCAGGAAAACTATCATAAGAAAGAGGAAGAGAAGTCATTCTTACTGGTTTATGAAAACCAAGATTACAATCTTTGCAATAAATGTTCATCATACGTATAATAGACACAATGCAAAGAACCCCCTCCCCATCTCTAAAAATGATGGGAGAGACATTTATGTTCTCCATTATGCTTATCAAAACCATTCTTTTCCGGTAAACTTCCTTGACTAACCTCTTCCCACAATCACTGATCTCTTGTGTGTTCTAACTTTGCTTTCTTATATCTGAGCACAGAATATTTGGTGTGGTAGGTAATAAGAGGTTGGTGAGTATAGATCAATTTTAAAGGATTTCAGGCCAATAAAAAATGCACATAGTTTAAAACTTCAACATAAACTATCTAATTTTGGATAACACCAGAAGATTGGAATTTTATGATCCATTTGATGGAACATAGTAATACAAGTTAAAAGGAAATTTAAATGTTGTTTTATTCAATTACTGAGTTTCTCAGTAATTTTTACAATGAACACATAAACAGGTGAGAGCCAAGACTAAATCCAACTTTCCTGATTTCCAATGCAAATCTTTTAAACTTTCTTTTTCTGTGTGTGTGTGTGTGTGTGCATGTGAGTGTACATGTGCATATGCAAACACACACATGTACATTTGCAGGCCACAGATTGTTATGGGTGTCTTCAATTACTCCCCACCTTAGTTTTCTGAGACAGGATCTTTCACTGAACCCAGAGCTCATCAAGCTCTGGGAGTATCTTGTCTTCTCCCACCATCTCTTAGTGTTAGGACTAAAATCATGTTCTTTAGTGCTTGGTTGTTAAATGCATTCTGAGGAACCAAAATTAGGTCTTTATGATTTGTTCAATACATCCTTTTTTTTTTTAACCAAGGGAACATCTCTGTAATCTCTATACATCCTAATACTGCCTCCTGAAGCTAAATATGAACTTATTGTCTCAGATTTTTTGTTTTGTTCTTCACACTCCAAAATTGTGTGAGAACACAGAAGACATCTGGAAAATGTCACTAAGTAAATATGCTCTACTGAAGTTCTCTGAAACAATAAAAATGGCTGGACTATTTGGTCTGTTCCCACTGGTCTTTTCTAAAACCAGTTTCACACAGCCTTTACATTCTAGTCTTTAGAATATGAAATTGAATCAACCAATGTAAAATGAGGACTCCAGAGCCAATCCTAGCATTGAGGAGGAATGGAGGGAACGTTTGATTACCTGTCGTATGTGAGCACCTTCTGGTGTTAGAAGATCTTCAAACAGCAGTTCATCTGCCACCTTGTTGATATCCTTTAGCCGAGGCTCATTGCTCTTCAGATCCTGGATAAGAACATTTATTCAAAATATTACAAATCTTTTTCTTCAACCTTCCATCCATGCCTTCTACCTGTGCCTACATTTAGCTAAATGTTACTAAAGCAAATGGTTAATATCATTTGTTATATATATGTACTGTTCTCTCAGTTGTCATAGCACTGTGCCCTTAAACACTCTAATAACAAACAGCCATCCAAGACTTTCCAGAACCATCATTTACTTGGAATCTGAAGCATATCTATTCACTTTTAATTCCTTAACTTATTTTCCATGTATTAACTTATATTATCAAAACATTTTATATCTCAAGTATACGTCTACATGCCAATATATATGTTTATCTCCACGAGGAGAATAACAAAAGGAAAAGACAGGAAGAAAGCAGACTTATACCTTGTGCTATTTGAGATAATAGAATAAATATGAGTGAAGAAATATTGATGAATTGTTCTCAGGAGGTAAATAGTAATTTTATGGCCATGAAGTCAGGCCCCTTCTCTTCCCACCTCAACTGATGCTTCATATTTTGAGTCCACGTGAGTCCTGTGACACCCTGTCTCAGTCTAGGATTCAGCTGTACAGTATGTCACAGGGAAAATTTGAAGAATCATGGGGTGGGGGTGTCTCTGCACTCCCTAGCAGATTTTGGAAAGCCAGGAAATGAGGCTGAAAAGTTAAATTGACTAGTTTCAGATATCTTGTTTTCTAGTTATTAATAACAAGTTGAGGTGTTAAATGTGGAGGTCTCAAAAGAACATGGAGAATATTTAACAAATATGAAACAAACACATCCAAAATAGACATCTTAGCACAGTCCCCTCACTTACCCTCTGAAATTCATCAAACTTCTTCTGCAGCTCCCAGACATCCTCCAGTTCTACCCCAGTATTCTCTGCCTTTTTCTCTTGGATCCACTCCAGCATGTCTCCTGCCTCATAGGCCAGCAGAAATTCATTGTAACGTTGCAGCAGGCGACGCCTTCGCTCCTCTGCCCGATCCAGGAGGGAGTTGTACCTGAGTGGAGCAATTAAGAAGGGAAAATAATGGATTGAAAAACATAGAAAGCACATGTCTTTGTTGCATGGATGTGGATCATTTGGGTATATGCCTATGATGGGGATTGCCGGGTCCTGTGGTAAACTAATTCCCATTTACCTGAGGAACTACCATAATAATCTCCAAAAGGGCTGTATGAGTTTGCACTCCCACCAGCAGTGGAGTGTTCCCCATTCTCCACATCCTCTCCAGCATGAGTTGTCATTGGTGTTTCTAATTTTAGCCATTCTGGCAGGAGTAAGATGGTATCTCAAAGTTGCTTTGATTTGCATTTCCCTGATAGTTAAGGATGTTGAGCACTTTCTTAAGTGTCTTTCAGCCTTTTTGATTTCCTCTATTGAGAATTCTTTCTTCAGTTCTGTACCCCACTTTTTAATAGGGTTATTTGGTGTTTTGTTGACAGTTTCTTGAGTTATTTGTATATTTTGGAGATCAACCCTTTGTCAGATGTAGGATTGGTGAAAATCTTTTCTCATTCTGTGGGGGCATTTGGTCTTGTCCACTGTGTCCTTTGCCTTACAAAAGCTTCTAAGTTTGAGGAGGTCCCATTTATTAATTGTTGATTTCAGTGTCTGTGCTCCTGGAGTTATGTTCAGGAAGCGGTCTCCTATGTGCTCAACTAGAGAAGGTTTACATGGCAGCTAGATATGAAAGAGTATGCACATTCTTAAGATTGTCTGCAGACTTAGACGGAAGCTGGCTGAGGGGTTGGAAGAAATGGCTCCATTGTCTAACACTGAGACAATTAAGGCTTCTGGATTTCCTTTCTTCGTATACAAACTAAAGCATGTGAAGGATAAAGAGTGTGAAAGAGTGGGGACTGTAAGAGGAAAGCAGGGAGTAACTGCCAAGGCCCATCAGTGCCTCCATCCTGTGAACTTACAAGTTCTCTATCTGCTGCTGGCATTGGGGGATGTTGATTGGCTCTTCTCGTCGATGCTGTGGGAACCCTGGTAGCTCATCAGGGTCCAGTTTCCTGACATAGACCGCTGGCACAAAGCCCTGGTGATCATCAGCTTCTACCTTCCACCAGTCCTAAAGGGAGGGCAGATTAACATTCCTTCTTTAATCTGTTGAAAAGTCAAAAACCATAGAGGTTTGAATTCTCACAACAATACTCAGAAGCAGGAACTGCTGACTGATAAGGGGTAAGAATCACTCACAGATGGATGGTACATAATCCCCATACAATGATGACTAATTTATACACCATCATAGAGTCCTCATCTAGTACCTTTTGGAAACAGAAGCAGACACCCACAGCTAAATGCTGAGCTGAACTGGAATCCAGATGCAGAGAGGGAGGACAAGACCAGGCTACAGAAACCTACAGAGACAGGTTACCTGAACAAGGAGGAGCCCCCAGACTGATAGTTGGGAATCCAGCATGGGACTGACTCAGACCCCCTGCACATGGGTCCCAGTTAGAAGGCCTGGGCAGTCTAAGGGACCTCTGACAATGGAACCAGGATGTATCCCTGGTGCACAAAAGGACTTTGGGAGCATATTCCCCATGGAGGGATACTCCCTTAACCTAGAGGCAAGAGGGAGGGCCTAGTCCCTACTCCAAATGACTTGACAGATTTTGTTGACCCCTCCTAGAAGGCATCACCCTCCCTGTGGAATGGGGAATGGGATGGGAGGGTGGCCAGTGGCGGGGGGGGGTCATGGGAGGAGGGAGAGAGGGAGGGAGAGGGAACTGGGATCAATATGTAAAATAAGAAAAAAAAGATTAAAAATAAATAAAAGTGTTGAGGAGGAGTTGCAGAAATTGCAGAGGTCAGCCCTGAAAACAATGACTCTGATGTCAGATGGGTGTGGTGGTGAAAAGCACATGAGGGACCACTTGGCTTCTTAGGAATCAGCTTGCCTTCTTGGGAGTGAGCTCTGTGTCTGACAACAATGTATAAGAACTGATTGCCCACATTCCACTTCCAAGGTACTAATATGTATCAATTTCGCTGAAATTCAGTAGTGCAAATTCTTTTAATGGTGGAGCGCTAGCCACTTTGAAGTCCAGTTTAAGAGAAAGTGCTGTGAAATGTGATCCAGGCAAAGAGGAGGTGGGGCTTCCCTTAGATTTTCTGATAAGAAGACATCTGTCATCTCAAAAACATTCACTTGTCTTAAATAAATGTAACAAAAACAAAAATTCTCCTCTTTTCTTACTACAAACTTTAGGAGAGTGAGTAATTACATGCTAAAAGTATTTTTATAAGGAACACATACTGTACAATTCCATTCATTGTTCTAACACTGGCTTTATAAGCAAGTAAGAATTCAAGTCATTAGAAAATAAATTCCTCCTTCTTCCTTCTCTCTTCCTTTCCTTTCCTCCTTCCCTCCCTCCTCCCCCTCTCCCTTCCTTTTTCCCTTCCCTTTCTCCTTCCCTTTCTTCCCTCTCTTCATACCTTCCTTTTTCTTTCTTCTTAAGCATGATATATCTCTATGTTGCTCAGGCAGAACTCAAACTTTTGTGCTCAATAGATTCTTGTGCCTGAGCCTTCCAATGCCTGAGTGCCCATTGTCTTTCACCAGGCTTCTCCTAACCCTAAAGACAATGCTTTATTCACTAGGGATCATCACAGAAGAGGAACAAGCAAGGATGTGTTAAGAAAAGAACAATTTAATTCTGTAAATAAGTAACAATATAAGGCTGTTCAACCTTTATATATCTTCAAGTTAACTCTCTAAGTTTTTTTTTTTTGATTCACTGTTTCATTAATGCTAAAATTAATAAATTATTTAAGAAAAAAAGGTTAAATGTTGGGCATTAAAACACCTATCTGAGTCAGGCAGTGGTAGTGCCCAACTTTCATCCCAGAATTTTGGAGGCAGCGGCAGGTGGACCTTTGTGAGTTCAAGGTCAGTATGGTCTACAAGGCAAGTTCTAGGACAGTGAAGGTTAAGAGAGAAACCCTGTCTTGAAAAAACAAGCACCCCAGAACACACACATACACAAAAACAACCAACCATCCAAACAAACAAGTGAACAAACATACTCTAGCTATCTGGTGGAGTCAGGAGAAAGCTGTAGGAGACCCATGTTGTAGATTATAAGAAAGTTCAAGAAAAATCACCTTGTTGATGGAACTGAGCAGAGTTAAGACATCGTTCTTCTTCATGCTGACCTCTCGACGGCTGCGGGCCTCAAAGTCATATAAAGCTATGACCCTAGCTTCTAGACCAGACTCATCCACTGGTGCTGCCTGCTGTTGCTGGGGGAAACAAACAAACAAACCAGATGTCAGTTGCACACTGGAAGTCTTTCCCTGTACAGCTCATAGTGGTGGGCAGTTCCCAGGACCTCCCAGGAGAGGGCAGATGGAATTCTGATGTGGCTGCTGGGTCTCACAGTGGTGATCCTCCGGGATGCTGCACCACTGAAGCACCTATCAGAGAGCTGGAAGATTGGAAAATACAAACACAGTCACCAGTACATAGGCATTCTGTCAGAAGCATAGAGTGTGTCAGGCTACTGTTTTCTAGTGGCAAGGGCAACAGCAGATGACATAGCAACATTATTTCTTTACATCTATAGTGAGGGATGAGTACTGTCAGAACACAGTCCTTCTCACCTGGCAGGCTTCAGCCTGATCCCTCAGAGCCTTTATGCTGTTCCCAAATGCATTGAGATCCACCAGGAAGGCCTCATGTTTCTTGAGAAGAGCCTGCATATATAGATGGAAAGATGATTAGGGCAAATGTCAGAGAAGCAGCAAGAATGTCAAGGAGGTGCTTCAGCAACTATTGTTAATGGATTATGTGATTGAGTTCAATTGCTTACTTTTATATTGGAAAATTTCTTTTCATATCACATTTGCAAGACTCACGGACATATCAGTAAATAAGAGAATAACAAGAATAACACTTTCAATGTATTTTCTCAAATCAAAGTTAACTAAGATTTACACACACTTTTTTTTTTTTTTTTTGAGACAGGGTTTCTCTATATTGCTTTGGAGGTTGTTCTGGAACTTGCTCTGTAGATGAGGCCTGCCTCTGCCTCCTGAGTGCTGGGATTAAAGGCATGCACCACCAATGTCTGATGATTTACACACATTTTAACCACAACATATCTTGGGTCTTCATTGTGATTCTTCAGACAGACTGTATCATGGGACTACTTGAGAGATAAGTCTAGTACTAAGATACCATTCTAATGACCCTACTTTGTATTGATGTTGCCCTTTCAGTTTATTGGGTTGTAGTTTTAACTATCTGCAGATTTAAATGAATCCTAAGTTTGATAAATCTCCTCTGGACCATGGCCATTGCATCCCACCTTACCCCAGCTGCTTCTTCATCAACTCCATAGTTTTTGTTGTCTACAATTGGTTCTTTCTCTTTAATCCATGCTTCTGCTTCATGCAGATCTGCCAGGTACTGTTGGAGCTGGACATTGGCCTTGAGATCATTCTCCCGTCGAACAGCTCGAGCATGGAGAGACTCCATATTTTTGTTCAAGCTCTCAACCCTAGATGCTATGTCTTCTGCAGCAAAGTGTCCTATGGAGTAAATATAGGCAAGGTGAGTATGACCCTCATTCATAGCTGCCACATTCTAATCCTCATCACACCTTGGAGGCAAGAAGATGATGCTCAATTTAGTGAGAATTACAACAGAATTTTTGGAGTTGGATTGTCTTAAGTGAGATTAAGCAGTAATAGTTAGGGGGCAGATCTATGTATGTAATGACGAGTGAGCTGTATAAGCTAAGAAATACAGACACAACAAAACACCCAGGAGTGCTCTAAGACTCTGAGGTTAAAAACCATTTCTTCTATAGATTCAACAGGACTTGCAGATCTCCATTCTCCCTTAAAAGCAGAAAACAGGTCAATATGGAAAGTATAACTTTTTTTTCAGAGAATTAATGAAAGGAAAGGAAAAGAAAAAGATGAAACATTCCCTAATAATATTGTAGTATATGCCCTGGATTGGATAGTTTGAGGTTCTATGCTATGAAACTAATCCAAACTAAACCTAAGTTGATGAGATAGAGGATGGAAAATTCAAGAATTAGAACATGAGAGACAGAGAACACAAGAGATAGGGTCTTTATAGAATTGAGGCTTCAAAGACATTCTGCAAAGTTCCTTAGGATGTCTGACTGATAAGTCATGTGTATACATGCAAAGAGATGGATGATGAGAAATGGTGTGAAGGCAGCCATCATACAGTCCTTAGGATTCATCTAAATGTGCAGATAGTTAAAACTACAACCCAATAAACTGTCAGGGCAACATCAATACAAAGTAGGGTCATTAGAATGATATCTTAGTACTAGACTTATCTCTCAAGTAGTCCCATGATACAGTCTGTCTGAAGAATCACAATGAAGACCCAAGAAGCTCTATGGATGTCATACTGAACAAACAAATATGAATATTATTGATAAAGAGGAAAGGTTAAAAAGTCTGGAAAAGAAGAATCGTGGCAAAAAGTGAATGACGTCAGACTTCACATCAGAAACTGCAACTCTGAGGGCAACATACTTGCATCTTTAAGGCTTAAGGAACATACTTTGATATGTAATGAAAATACACTGGAAAAAAATGAATGTAAAATAAACTGAGACATGCACGTGAACAGAAGCAAAGGGATTTATGGTTAGCTGGTCATACTACAAAGGACTGCCAAAGAAAGTTCATCAAGTAGAAGGAAAGTAGTGCAGATGGTAATCCCAATCAGCACAAAGGAGCAAGGAATAGCAGAAGAGGTCAATACATGGAGAGAACATTCTTCTTTCTCAATATTCTTCAAAACTAATTGTAAATTATAGTCATAACATTGAAAGAGTTATAATATATCAAAATTAAAATGTGTAACAGTAGGAAAAAGAGGAAAATGGAAGAATGCATGGAAGGATGTTTGATTACATATGAAATGCTATACTACTCGAGGTTAAAATGTCATAAATTAAAATAGATGTTTTAATTCCTAGAATATTAGCTCCCAATGCTTTGTCTTCAGAATACCTATAAAAACTTAAACAATGTGGAGTATCCCTATTAAGTTGCCATACATATGATTGTATTTATCAATAGTCTCCATGTAAGAAGTTAAATGTGAAATTTTGAGGTAAAAACTAATTAAAAGACAAGCAAAATGATTACATTAGGAAACATTGAGTAGATTTCAGAAAAAGGAATATTTATGGGAACAAAAATGGATAATTCATCTTGTAGAAATTACCAGAAATTACCAGAAATTGACCAGAAAGACAAATTCATCAGCTATATTTGTATATAATAATAAACTTCAAAACATTATAAAGGAAAAATTGATGAGCACATAATAAGAAATAGAAAAATAACAACACCTATAGTCAGATTTAGAGAAACAAAAGAATTACTTTCTATGTCAAGATAAAATTCAAAAACAAATGATTAAAAAACAGCAAAAAAAAAAAAAAAGAGAAAAAAAGAAAAGAAATTTCATTGGTTTGAATAATAGCTTAGAACTGAAAATTCCTCAGCAAACTTTATTTCAACCTATACTTCTAAAAAGTGGGTACTAATAATTGATTAGTTAGCAGAGGGAAAATATTTTAGTGTAACCAGGATTGCTAGTCCACACTTGGCATATGAAGCTTAAATCTGAACAACCCTTTTAGAGAGTAGAGCTTTCTAAATGTGGATGACAAGTGTGTGCATATTTGCTAAAGTTTCATAAAATGGGAAATTTAAAGGAGTGACCTTTTTATTACATTCATATAATGTAACCCTGAGAAGCAAAGCTTTTAGATATTTGAAAGACCTCACATAGGGAAGTCTTGTGTTTTACAAGGCTTTGAGACTTAGATTTGAATTCTGCAACTTCTCCAAAGAAGCTCATTGCTAACTAGACTAAAATTGATTTATTTTAATAATTTCAGATTTGCAATAAATAGAGATGACTTAATAATGCATTCAAAATCTTTAATAGCAGGATTATAAAAATAACAATATATACTGCTCTATCCGAAACACTCAAAGGAAATTTCTTTATTAAATTGGAAAGTGATGCCATCTACTTTTAAGTTCACTATAAGTACTAGGATCATTTAAACTTCTTCCCTAAGGTCTGTCATGGTGGAGTTTTGGCCAAATCAATTGGTGTCACACGTACCTTCCTCTACCATTTTGTTTCCCCTGTCTGTTATCACTTGAATACGTGGCTCATGGCTGGCAATGTCTGCCAAGATGACTTCATGTCTGTTCAGAAGATTCTTGGCTGCAACCAAGTCCTTGCCTACATAGAAAAAGAAGGCAAGGTTTGATATTATTCTTGTAAATGAGACTTGCTTATAAAATATGTTTTACCTATGGCCCAATATTAATATCACATGAATGTGAACACTGAGAATTTCATCCATCTTCACCCTTCCTCTATCCTTGGCATGTTTAACCCCTCTAATTTCCAGATATTCTTCCTTGTACCTGGCACTACAGCATCTCCAGACACTTTCCATGTTATTTCAACAAGAACTAGGGTTTTCTATGAAGGTTTTGCAGATGAATCCCTCTATGGCCTTTCTTAGATGCTCCCAGTACATCTGCATAAAGTTGTGCAATCTTTGTGTGTGCTTTACCTGTCCAACAAGGCAATTCTCCTGGAAGTTACACTTAAGAACTAATGAATTCTAAAGTGTAAGACAATTGTAGACACACAGTTCACTTTCAAATCTTTGTGGTGGGTGATATAGTTCTCATAGGACTACCAATTACCCAGACAAATACATTTGATGCATCCCATCCTGCATTAACCATTAATTCTCAGTAAAGCAGTTTCAACAAAATAAATTGCTGCTTAATCTTTAGAAGGCTAAGCAGGTCAGATGTTCCCAGAGGCCTGAATTCATGCCATTGCTCATGTCTCTCTTACAAGGTGACTGTGTTGGCAGAATTTTTAAATATTAAATACTTGTGGAGGTCAGAATAAAATTTCACAAGACTGGTGTGGAATATCAAAGGGTAAGCTTTTATCCCTTCACTATAGTATCTTGTTCTCTCAATCTAGAGGGCTTGGTCCTTTACTGCATGCTCAGTCTGATTGCACTGCACTGACCAAGATGAGTGGAAGCTGCTGAGGGTTCAGTCTCCTGAATCCAGGCCTCTTCATCTTCTGAGTCCCTGCAAATCTGTTGTAGCTTGAGCAGGTCAATGAGTTTCTTCTTCCTAGTGGCCAGTGGCTCTTTCAGAGCTTCAAAGCGGGACACCAAGGATTCCTGCCTTGCACGTATATCCCCAGAGTCAGGGTGGCCCAATTTTTCAAAATGTGCAGCCATGTCTGTGAGGGTGTCCACTTGATCCTGATGAAGACAAACAATGTGTATTAGGAAGTTATATACTTTATTAAGAATGGATAAAATGTCCATGTACTGAAAAGTGAGGGCTGTATTACTTTAATTTTTCCTGTGATGCTAGGATTTTAATATTTTTTTCAAACAGATGGGTAAGATTGCGTGGATGCAGAATACCAGAATGGGAAGCTGATAGTATTGATATAGACTAATGTGAAATGAACCACAAATGAGCAGATGAAAAGTAAATGACAAAGCTGTCTGAAAAAGCCTAGGATTCTAGATGAAGAGAATGCCGTGATATTTAGAAGAGTCAGTAGGTGCTTACATTAGTCAATCAGCTTCTGGGGAGACATGCTTAGAAAAATGAAAGGACTTGGGAGATATTGGGAGGAAGCAGTTGGCCAACTAAATTTTTGTGAAATTTCCTTTGGTTTCCTGATCACTTAATAGGAATAATAATAACTACAGATTATGCATATGCACAGAATATCTGTCCAGATTTCTACAATTAGCAAAAAGCTAAAAACAAACCTGACGAGCAGCTACAGCAGACTCAAGAAGGCCATGTTTCCTCAGTAGATTTTGCACATCTGCCAGGCCTTTCCCATAATCCTCAGAGGTAACCTGCCACTCCACATCCTCTAGCCAGTGCTTCAGGTCTTCTGCATTGTTATCAAACTGTAGCAGCTGGTTAGCTTCATGCAACTGAGTCCCTAGGGGAGGATATTGGGTCAAAGAAGTATGTCCATGCAATAATACCCCATCCCCCAAATTAATGAGGAATATATTTGGATATTCGAAAGAGAAAAAATAAGAGAACCTTCTCACATCCATCATAGAAGAAGTCATCTTAAGTTAGAATTCTGATAGCATTTGATTTTAAATACAGAGATGCTATCAAACACAAACAATAAGTTACATTCTTTGGTAAAATGTAGTTCTACTTGTTAGTTGTCAACTCTTTTGGGTATTTTCAAGTGTCATTGGACACACAAACCCTTTCTTTGGATGGGATAAAAGTCCAAACATCACTTTTGCTCAACTTTGGGGCTGGGTAAGTATGAAAATTTGAGGTTGTTTTGAATATAGTTAGCCTTACTACTAGTGACTGTCTTTTATCACAAACTATGACTCATTATTTTATCTTCTAGAAATACCTTGATATTTCCCATTATATTTAGATATTTCTTTATTCAATTACATTGTAGACATTTGCATTATTCTTCTTCAAATCAATTGCTATGTCTCCAGCTGTGGAAAGTAGTAACATTATATTTTTTTCCCCTTAAGATCCAAATTAGCATGACATCCAAAGAAACCAATGTGACCTCTCCTATACCCTTTTCTATACCCAGGTCAAAATCCTGTCTACAGATGAGAGTCATAACAAAGAAGATACCAACAACATACCAACAGAGAAAACATCATTTATAAAAATTACTCACAAATGTTTAATTTCCAAATGTAAGAGGCAAGATAAAGAATAAATGAGAGATATGTATCATAAAATTTGTATTAGGTTCTGATCAGTTTCCTATAGGCAAAAATGAAGCATTATATCAACTCAACAAGAACAAAATACATAGGACTATTGGGTGTGACACCAACAATCTTTTCATTTCTAAATTCATAATGTCAATTTCAACACTTCATATTATGACCCATTTGTAAATCTAGTTTATATAACAAAATGTGTTTTAAAAAAACTAGCATATTAGGTTTATATACAAAGCAATACTGAATTCATGGCTTTCAATATTTTAACATTATTTTAAGAAAAGAAATATCTAGGAGAAAATTGAAGAAAAAAAAAAGAAGTTTCAATGACAACAAAACTCCAATGTAAATAAAGGAAATATTTAAATAATTAAATATATAGTGTGATATATTTAGACTAGATTTTAAGTGTTGATGACCAGATGATACAAGAAAGGAAATGGCTAGGGTTCCATTCACCAAATATCAAGATGATGAGGACAGAAATAGTAGATTTTAGAATTTAAGAATTGAATTATCCTTTACCCAAACCTTTGCTTCTAACCTTTTTGTGCTGTCGCCTCCAGCAACTCCTTCCAGAGGTTTGCAACCTCATTCATGCGAGCAGCCACAGCATCAGAGGCATAGTGACCATCTTCAATCATCTCCTGGCCAGTTTTCTCCAGGTTGTTGAGCATAATCTTATTAGCTGCCAATTCCTCTTCAAAGTCTAATTGCTTCTGAACCCGGCTCTTCAAGTTCTGTACATCCTGAGATAAGATGACAAAATCAAGGAAATAGCTTGAGGAAAGAAGAACAGACATTTTGAGGAAAATAAAATCTAGATGATGAGATTCTATAGAAAAATTAAAGTGGAACTGAGCTGGAAGATTCTTTCCATATTCACTGTCTTTCACAGTACCTGAAGGTACCAATCAGGCCAATATAGAAGGCATCAACAGCCTTACTCAGCAATGGATTCCATTAAACATAACACTAACTTGCAAGATAAATGTACCTACTAGTGAACTAGAAGTAGGACTGCCATTGGGTAAACAACTACTCTTTGCTTAGATGTGAAGCTTGTTCACCCAAAGGAAACTCATATTTGATGCTGTAAAGCTTGTCAAAAGCCAATGGCTGAGGATGTCTCAGTCCCTGTGAGTAAACTTATTACTTTTGTAAATTGTCATGGTGTCAAACTGCCTTATATATATTTATGCTTATATTTATAAGCACATGTTACTCCCAGCCTTAATCAGAGAAGCATATGTGTGCAATAAATGATGGTGAATGCAGATATAAACGGTTGCTAAAGGTGCTGGCAAAAATAAAGGTGGAGAACTTAGCCCTAAACTGCCTATAAAGTTCAGGGACCATCTCAGAATATAAGAACAAAAGGATGGGGAATGGGTGTGAAAGATTGGGCATGACACAGCCAATGCATTCTGATAGCAGGTGTGACTGATTGTAATGGGGCTGCATTACACTGGACCTATCAACAGTCAATCAAGGCTCAGCAGGAACTTATGGGGCCATACCCTTCACTGCTGAACTATTGGCTACTAATGTGTTCTAGGGGAAGAGTATTTATTGTCTTTTGTTGTTCATCTACAAAGGAGTTAGTAGGCTCCAATGCATACATAGTTCCAAATCTATAGTAGGCTCCAATGCATACATAGTTCCAAATCTATGGTCACACAGATGATCCAGGTTAGCAAACTCATGTACCACTCAAGAGTGTGCGAGCGTGTGCACACACACACACACACACACACACACACACACACACACAAAGCTAAGGAACAAAATCTTTGAACCAAACTCACAAACACAAAAACTACAACAAAAATATTTACAAATGTAGATAAGGAGTTTATAGGGGGAAGGTGGACTAATAATCATGAGAAAAAGTTTAGGTAGAGTGGGGGTCATAATAATAAAATAGAAAGAATGCATGTTATACATCTATGAATTGTCAAAGAACAAATTCAATAAAAGTTATTTTAAAAAAAGAAATTTTGAGGGCAAGGAGTTGCTTTACTATACATACTATACTACACAGGGAGGGGCATGGGAAGAGTTAGAGGGGGGAGAGTGGTTAGGAATTTATGTAAATACAGCACTCCTATAAGGAAATATCAAATAAAATAAACATAACAAAGAAAAGAATTCTTTCCCACTGCTTGATAAATTCATATGACATTTTTTTCCCTATATACCAGGAAGAATGGCTAAGCCCTTCAGCACCATGTCATGCAAATTATCTTACTGAGACCCCATGCAAATATGAGCCATCAATCAGAGCTGTTGTGAGAAAAGGAAAATATTTTCCATTTCTTTTTCAGTACATATGCCACCCACACAATTGCGTTTTAGATCTCTGTTTACTCTGGGCACACTAGAGCTGTTAATTCTGTAGAAAATGCAAGCATGTGCTTTGCACTTTCAAAGACTGAAAGATATAGTACAATGTTCACAGTTGTTTAAAGTATGAACCAAGTATACATTAATGAATAAAGAATATATAGAAATGTAAATACTTTCAATATTAGCCTAGAATCTGAGAGACTAATAGGAGCCTTGACTGTTAATGTGATTAGAAATGGTATACACATGTGTGCATATTAGCTATGCCATCACAAATGTGAGTGAAAGCATGCATTGGCACAACTCTAAAGAAGAGAAATCAATAGCTCAAAGATTCCCAGCAACTTCTATAGTCACAGAAGCTGAAAAGACTAAGAGAAAAATTTCAAGCTCAGGTTGCCCTTGGGAGTCCTTATGCTTTCAATCTTTGTGGAAGCTGGCTTCTTCATTCATGAAATAAAGAATTGCTTCCATTTAGCCACAAAGCTGGGGTAGCAAGTCTACATTACCCAAAAGCTTGTTACTTTTGAGCTTACTTAAGCTTTAAAAAAAATTTAATGTATCACTTGAACCAGGCACAATATAATCAATTACAAAGGTATATAGGAGGACAAGTTTTAGTGTCAGCACACAGCTTTAATTTCAGCTGCTCTGGAGGCTGGGGTAGCAGGAGGTTGAATTTGAGACCTTCTTGGTAATATAAGAAGAATCTATCCTAAAGTATTACCAATGAGAGAGGTAGCGAAGCAGAATGTATGCTTGAGGGACCATGAACACCCAAGGAAGGGGCATCCCTGTCCCCCTTCCTTTTAAGGACTCCAGAAGGTGGCCCAGTTGATGGAGAAGAAAGGAGTAGGAGTTTTATCTAAGTGTACAGCCCGAGTGGAGTCATCACAATTTTTTCATGCTCTGTTTTGTCATCTATAAATGAAGATCATAAGTTGCCTTTAGCTCCTAACTACAATCTATGAAACCAATTGCCAAATAAGTATAATTAAGGTTGAACAAATCTCCCTACCTTGTAATCTTCATCATCAGCCAATTTTTTCTTCTTGTTGATCCAGGTTTTTAGGTCATCTGAATCTTGATACAGTTGTTGTAGAAGCTGTGAATCTACCAGCAATTTTCGGCGAGTGGCAGCTCTTTCACGAAGGGCGTCACGCCTGGCCAACAGCTGTAAAGTGCACACACACACACACACACACACACACACACACACACACACACAAAGTCTGTGAGTGAGACCACAGCCAACAAAAGCAAATACATACATTTGAGATTATTGCCCACCATGCCATCTTTCCCCCAATTCTTGTCCTGAGCCCAGGCAATGTATTAATTAGTTTTGGTCCCTTTGTACATACTAGAATCATCTGAGAAGTTTATACTTCAAGAATTGCCTCCATAAGACTGACTTGTGGGCATATTTGTGGGGACATTTTCTTGATTAATAATTAATGTAAGAGGGCTCAGTCCACTGTAGGCAGGGCCCCTTGGTCAGGTGATCTTCAGTTATATAAATAAGCAAGCTGAGCAAGCCATACAGAGTAAATGAGTAAGTACAATTCATCAGTGGTCTCTGATTCAGTTCCTGCCTCCAGGTTCCTAACTTGGCTTCCCTTTATAATGCATTGTAACCTGAAAAACAAATAAACCCTTTCCTTCTCCAAGTGCTTTTAGTCAGTGCTTCATCACAGTAAGAGAGAAAGGACAGGTAGACAGAGCCTCTGGGCCTTGGGCATACCCCATCACGAATAGTAGCAATGTTCTCAGAATCATAGTGGTCATTGTCAATAAGCTTGGTTGCAGTCTCATCCAAGGTCTGAAAAAAAAAAAGAAACAATGACTCTTCCTCAGCAACAGCTAAATGGGTGGCCTCAGTTTGAGTATCCTGTTAAGATAAAGAATACCAATGTATAAGTTCAACAATCTTGAAGATTAAAAGACCTGGATCCTTGTTTTAAGTTCTGATATATTTATCCTTCAAAATGGATATTCTAGGCTTGATGCTTATCTTTTCTGCAGTATACATTTTCTGCAGTATACTTTTTTCCCAGTTTAGACTGTAGTGCATGAATTCAGACATTGCTTAGAGTAAATCCTGAAGTAGTACTACCAAGGATAGAACCAATCTCATTTTCTTAACAGCTCTTCTGTCTAACCCATCCAGTAATCTCCTATATGGATCCGTGGCTATATCTCTGTTTATAGCTTCACAGGGATAAGGAGACAAGTACAGAAGTGAACTTTTATCCATATTCATTAATCTGTCCCTCAAACTGTTAAAGCTCAGAATGGATTTATTAGATGGGATAGGAAATTATATAAAGTCTGTGATAACACAATAAAATAAATTACTCTATACTCAACTTTTTATCTATGAGTATCTACAACAAATATTTGAATTAATTGTCACCTTACGTGTGATACTAATAGGGGAGATTTAGAATTCAACTGTTTTTTTCTATGCTAGTACTGGTGTGTGTGTGTGTGTGTGTGTATTATGTGTGTCTATGTGTGCACTGCCATAGAACACAATTAAAGATAGACAATGTAGTTCATCATGCTCTTAAAGTCTTTCTCCCATACTGATAAATATTATGATTGAAAATAAAAAAATATATTAACATTCTATATGCTCACAGAACCAAAGCACAGCATTTAAAGACATGTAAATAGATACTATCAACAACAAATGAGGGTGGCAATTTACAAAGAACAGCCCTGATGTTGAGTCTCATAGTCACAATGGTGACTCTGTTTAGAGATTTAAGGAAAGTGTATGTAAATAGGAAACAAATGTCCATCCAGAACCATTACTTACTATAATCTTTTCTTCCTGTGCAGTGAATGCTTCTTCGAAGTCATCATGCTTTTGAAGAAGGGCTTCAACACTACCCACCGAGTTCCCCAGGTCCTCATTTTCCAGGAAAGCCTGTAGAAGACAGAAAGACATTTCCCAGATTTCCTTACTGGCAAGACTCCTCTTGGAACTTCTCAGAGACAAGGGCAAAGGAAGGGTTCTAGGAAACTGGAGATCGAGGTGAGAATTTGAATAGACAAGGATATTATGTATAAATTAACTTCAAATATCTTGAGCTTAGACTCCCCATCTTTTAATGCTTGCATGTACTTTCTTACCTTTATCTCTGGGTCAAGTCACATGAAATTCTCTCCACTAAGTAAATATTCAGAGTTCTCAAAACTACCTTCCTTTAAGAAGCTGTCACTAACCCTATCTGATTTATAATTTTTTCTTCCTGAGCCCATACCAATTTGATATTCATTTTATTTTTCTTTAACTGTAGTCAAAATCTCTATGCCACACACTTAAATGTAGCTTTTGAGACAGTGTCACTAGATAGAACAGACTGTTTTCAAACTTCTGAACCTCTTGGGGTCTCAGCATTCTGAGTGTTGGGATCATAGGTGTGCCCACGCCCAGCTTCACTTACACATTTTTTATGTCTTTGCACATGAAGGGGATTGTAACAGCAGCCTTAGAGTGCTAGCTCATCTTTTCTTTTTGCCATGGATCATCCTCCAGTTCCTGAGACAACTTTGTTCTAAAGAAACAACTTTGAGGGTGCTGATAGTAGTCAAACACATAGACAAAGAATGGAAGAAGTGATATTTGAAGATAGGTTCAATGCTGCCTATTACCTCTTGCCTGCTCATCCAACTATCAACTTGTTCACTGTCTCGGTAGAAGAGGTGGAAATCCAGGCACTGACGGTACTGATGCTGACACTTGTCCCACAGTTCCAGTAGGGTGGCCCAGTCATTGGCTAGTCTTGTCATCTTAAGAAAGGAAGGGGCATTGTAGCAGAAAAAATTAACTAATTAAATTTATCCTTCATTTGCTGAGTACCTAATAAAAGCAATGCCATTTGAAAAATGCAAAAGAGAGTAAAAAATGAGCTACTTTTCGAAAGTCCCAATAGTCAAGCAAATAAATGCAGTATGGCAAAAAATAGGATAAATGCCATAAAAAGAGACATAAGATCCTTTATATATTTTTAAAAAAAGAAGGAAAGATTAATCCAGCCAGGGAGAGCTAGGGAACAAAACTACAGGGAGTATAAGGACTGCTGTACTAAGAAGTCTACCGAGTTATCGAGGAGCATCAGGGATGAAGAAAAACATCAGACCATAAGAAAATTATATTGTCAGGAAATGAGCACTTAGGTTATACATTGCACTTGGGAGAAAAATGGAGTGGCTAAAAAAGGTGTACATTTGATGATTTTTTTCACCAGTGGTGAAAAATCAGCTTAATTTGAGGTTGTATAGAGAAGAGCAGAAATGGCACAGGTACACATCAGTGGACTAGGCATTATAGGGAACCCAAAGATTATCAAGTTATATGCATCACTGAATTTACCTTCTAGAGCTGGGTGGGAGGATGTGCTAAAATAAAGCAATGACACTAGGTGATATAAAGGTTTCAAATTAGGTGTGACTCAGAGAATTGGTGAAGCAATGCTCAAAGCAGAGCAATCACAATTGCTGATCTTGAGGGGATTTCAAGTGACTTGGCTTAGTTAATGCATATGTGATAAGGACTGGGTGGAGTCCAGACACACCATTAACATGTTTAGGTATCTCCTTTCCCCTTTCCAAAGAGATTACAAAATAGATGCGGGCAGAATATATCATTGAAACTTCACACACTGTGAAAGTAGCTGACCTTCTCACGAATTTCCTCAGAAGCTTCATGATTGCCATCCAACAGATCTTGACCAGTTGCATCAGCAGATTGAAATCGGTCATCATAGGAGTCAATCTCATGCTGTGGTCACAAAACAAAATATCCCAAATGCAGCAAGAAACTGTCTGGACCTCTCAGTAGTGAACAAAGCCTCTCCATTCTTTCTCCTAGTAGGGAAGCCTTTGCTCCTTACCTTATGCTGTTGGTGTCTGGCTAGTAGTGCTTCCCCACTGGCTACATCTGTGGGCAGCTCATCAGCATTGATCAGGGAAGTCTTTTCCTTCATCCAGCCTGAGAGCTCATCATAGTCAGATAAGAACCGATGATATCTGGGAGAATACAATAAAACACAAGAAAAGGATACCTGATTTGAAAGGACTATGAACAAAGGGCAGTGAGTGGCATAAGCATGGCATGCAAGGTTTACATTGTCCTAATATCATGTGTCCCCTTCCCATTTAGTTGAGTAGGTTTGAAGCCTTTCTACACAGGGTGGTAGATTCCAGAGTAGGTGTATCAATGCATGGGTGTTAACAATTCTGTCACCTTAATGTCATACCTACCTTAGAGTAAAGTCTCATAATGCATCCAGAAAATGGATACATGTCATGCAACTATCAGAGTAGGGATAGAGTTGGGTTTTCTCAAGAATACTCATGAGATTATTATTTATTTAAAAAGTTAAATATTAACCATTTGTTTGTAAATCATAATGATAACTTGAGTACTATCTTCTGTCTCCTGATGGTTGAATTACTATCACTGAGAGTTAACTACTAAAATTATTACTTGTTATCACAGATTTTTAAAATTTTTACCTGGTAGCCAAGACACAATTCTGGGGTCATTTTGACCCCTTTGCTTGAAATTTTATTTACAACTTTTGCTGGAGTCAAGATCTTTCCCATTCTACAGGTTACTTTACAACATCTTACAACTATCCAGACAGGAAAGATGAAGGGCGTGATTGAGAGGCACGTATGATACTGAGTATTATATCAGTTTGCAAAAGGACTTCTTTGGCAAATTAAAATTTAATTTGCCTCTACAGAGCAGGCAGGAGAACTGAGAGTCCTTTCAAACTTTTTTCTGCTTTGGGACTTCCTGCAAGAGGTAGGAGAATATGTGCAATTTCTGACCCATAAGAAGCTTTCAGCTTTGCATATCGGTTCGTGGCCAAGGCACGGATGTGTTCCCAGTTGGAGAGCAGATCCCCTTTCATCTGCTGGATCTGAGGTGCATCCGCAGGATGGGAAATCATCAGCTTGTCTGCTTTGGCACATAACTCTTTCACCTTAGGAAAAAGAAAGAAACATATTAAAATTCAAGCACTGTGATACCTGATAGAGCTTTATAGGAGAGTGTGTAATAAGAACAATCACATGAATAGTATTGATTGGTAAGTATATTTACATTACCACACTTGACTAATACAAAATATATTGTGTTAATGACAATTTTTAAATCTCTGTTATCCATACTATGTTTTGTACTTTCTCATATGTATTTTCTCATATCATGTTGTTCATTTAATAATGTCATAGAAAAATCCTTTTTTGAGAAATTATTCTTATTCCCACGTTATATGAATGATGACAGAGAAGCACTGTTTTATTCCTTTAGCCATTCTACTTGTGTCTGAAACAAGGTTTGGAACAAGGTTTATCCCTCAACATCTCTATGATAGCTCTCTAGATGTTACTGTCTATAGTCAGGAAGGACACTTTTACCCCAACCTGAAGAAAACCACATAACTCCTTTAGATTATATAGTAAAATGTAAACATGGGTGACTTTCCACATGCAATCATTATTTCTTTAATTTTTCTCAAACATAATCAGATAGATACTCTTGAGAGTTTGAAGTATTGTTACCATAGCACATTAAGCCCTATAATTTCAGCATTTAATGTTAGGGAAAAATAGATCAACCACAAAGCAAGAAGTGAACAACAATGGAAGTGGGAAAGTGGAAGTGGTCCCAGCTGTGCTCTTTCTGTATTTTGCTTCTTTGTGGAAAGCATATGGGGTGTCTGCCTTAACTGTAACTAAAGGAAAATGGAGTGTTATGGTAAGTTCTGATTACCAGAAGGATTGGGTTAATAAATGCCTATTATAGGAAAGCATATCTCTGGGTTTCTGTGAGAACAGATGTTTCTAGAGACAACTAGAGCTCTAACTAGTCAGTGAATCAATCTCTTGATGGGTTTATAATCTGATAGTGTGTTTGTGTGTGTGTGTGTGTGTGTGTGTGTGTGTGTGTGTGTGTGTGTGCATGCGTGCGTGCGTGATGATAGAAGGTAAGAGGATGGGTCTACTTGGAGGAATCAGGTTGAGGAAGGCATGTTCTTGGGAATTCTATTTAACTCTACGCCTTTCCTGTGTTCTCCTTTGTACTTCTTTGTCAGTTATGAAGTGGAGGACAGGTGGAGCTGTCCTCCACCACTTTTCCATCACCATGATGTTCTTCCAAAGCACATGAGGCAAATATTGAAGTCTCTACAATGGTGAGCCAAAATAAGTGCATCTAAACTTAAATAGTTTCTGCTGGATACTATAGTTACAGTGGCAGATATAGTAGTAGCAGAGGAAGAAGTAAAGGATGGAATTTGTCCAGAAATATAGGCTGTCTCTGAGTTCTAGTGTGCCTGTGTCTGTTCTTTTGGGCATATAAATGAGAATTTTTCAGCTTTTAGAAGGGTGTGAACTTGGGCATATACCCAAAGGATTCTCAATCATACTTGGACACTTGGTTAACCATGTTCATGGCAGCAATATTTGTAATAGCCAGAACCTGTAAACAACCTAGATGCTCCTCAATTGAAGAATGGATAAAGAAAATGTGGTTCATGTATACAATGGATTGTCAGTCAGCTGTAAAACTAGTGATATCATGAAATTTGCAGGGAAATGGATAGAACTAGAAAAAAATCATCCTGAGTGAGGCAACCCAGACCCAGAAAGACAAACATGGTATGTACTCACTCATAAATAGATATCAGATGTAAAGTAAAGGATAACCAGGCTACAATTCACAGCCCCAGAGAAGGTAGATATCAAGGAGGACCCTAAAAGGGATGCATGGATCACCTTGGGAAGGGGAAATAAATTTGATTTCCTAAAATGGGGGCAGGGGAGGTAGAGGCAGAGGAGATGAGGGATGAAAACATCAGGAAATGGGATGTGTGAGTTGGGGGAGGAGTGAAGAGGGAGAGCAATAAAAGAGGTATCTTGACAGAGGGAGATATTATATGGTCAGGGAGAAACTTTTAGCTAGGAAACTTCCCAGGAATCCACAAGGATGGACCCAGGTAAGACTCCTAGCAAGAGAGGAGAGGGTGCCCCAACTGGCCTTCTCCTGTAATCAGATTGGTGACTACCCTAATTTTCATCATAGAACATTCAGTAACTGATGGAAGCAGATGCACAGATCTACAGACAGCACTGGGTTTAGCCCTGGGACTGCAGTTGAAGAGAGGGAGGAGGAATTATATGAGCAAGGTGGGTCAAAATGATGATGGGGAAACACAAAGAGTCAGCTGACCTGAGTAGGAGTTTATGGACTTTGGAAAGATACCTGGGGAGCCTGAATGTGACTGAACAAGGCCATCTGCACGTGAGTGATAGTTGTGTGGCCTGGTCTGTTTGTGGGGCCCCTAGCAGTGGGACCAGGATCTATACCTGGTGCATGAGGTGGCTTTTTGAAACCCATTCCCTATGGTGGGGCACCTTGCTCAACCTTGATGAAGCAGAGAGGAGCCTGGCCATGCCCTAACTTGATGTGCCAGGCTTTTATGACTCCCCATGGAAGGCCTTATCCTTTCTGAGGACTGGGTAGGAGGGTAGCGTGGGGGGTGGGGGAAGACGGAGGGGGGAAGGTGAGTAGGGGAGGAAGGGGGGAACTGTGATTGGTATATAAAATGAATTTAAAATATTAAAAAGAAGGGAATAAAAAGATAGATTTAGATTTTAAAGTCTCTCAGTTTATTATGAAAGAATAAATTTCTTCCCTGATTTACGCTATGAAGAGTAAAAACCAGGATCCAGCTGCTACAGAAGAAAATGTGCTCCCAAGGAAAACTCTAGTCCCACGGTGCTTTACTGAGGAAGATTAATGAATCATTCTTGGTGGTATTTTGTTTAGTTGCAAAACTAATATGAAACAGATGTGTATGTTTAAATAAAAGTAGTTTGAATAAAAAATAAGGACTACAGATACACGGAGGAGGGCCTAAGCTCTCCCCCAAATGATGTAAGAGAGTTTGATGATCTCGCATGGAAGGCCTCACTATCTTTAGGGAGTGGGTAGGGAAAGAGTTGGGGGGGTTGGTAGGGGACATGGAAGGATGGAAGGGAGAGAGAAAGGGGGAATTTATATGTAAAATAATTGTTTCTAAATTTAAAAAATGCATTCTTGCAGGTTAAAAAAATAAGGACTTGCTGAACAGATAGGATCTAGAATGAGGAGGGTGACTGCAATGGCACAGAAGAATCCATCCTTGGTTAAAAAGTGTGAATTTAGAGGGAGGACAAGACCAGGCTACAGAAACACATAGAGACAGCTGACCTGAACAAGGAGGAGATAATGGGTCCCCAGACTGATAGCTGGGAAGCCAGCATTGAACGGACCCAGACCCCCTGAACATGGGTCTCAGCTAGAAGGACTGAGTAGTCTAAGGGACCTCAGACAGTGGACTTTGGGGGCACATCCCCCATGGAGGGATACTCCCTTAACCTAGAGACAGGAGAGAAGGCCTAGTCCCTCCTCCAAATGACTTGACAGATTTAGATGACCCTTCCTGGAAGGCATCACCCTCCAAGCGGAGTGAGGGAGATGGGAGGGGAGGGTGGTCAGGGGACATGAGAGGGTGGGAGAAAGGGAAAGATGGAGGGAGGGAAGGAAAGAGGGAAAGAGGGAGGGAGAGGGAACTGGGATGGATATGTAAAATAATAAAAATGTGTGACTTTACTGTGTCAGTTTGAGGATGGTACTAAGCAGGAGGATCACCACATACCTTTCTTTCATGAGTCTAGGGCCAGCCATTTCTCCAGCAAAAGCTTACCTTGTCATCCATGACAGCGAGATTTCTCTCAAGCCCCTTGTGACTGTGAAACAGTGCCTCCGAACTAACAAGATCTTTGCCATAGTCCTCAGAGGTGAGTAGAGGCTCTTTCTCCTCCATCCACTGGATGGCTTCAGTGACATCCCTACAAGAGAGTGTCATGAGCACTAACAAACCAAGATGGCAGGCATGACAGAGAAAACAGACCCACAGGATCAGCTTAGTTCCCTCAAGTAGCAACAACTCTATTTTTCAACAAACAAGCATGAAGTAACTGAAAACATACTTGCTTGTTTTTTCCCAGTGATATGTTCTAGTTCAGGAGTTCTTGACTATTGAGCTGCCAGAGACACTTCCTGTGCCTGACATGTGAGAAGTTATTCCTGAATGCCACTCATTCTTTCCCTCCAACTCATCTAATTCTCATATGTCCTCTTTGCTTCTATAGTAACAATACAGCAGTACTTTTTTTATTGTTTGGATACCAGAATCTAAATATTGGATATCAAGTTGGTCTTTGCTTTCTTAAGTCATTTGCTATTTCAAAGGTGAAGAAATGATGGCCTTTGGCTTTTGAGGTATTCATAAGTAATTGCTTACAGGAGTAGAAAGAGGGTAGTACAAATAAATCTGATACATGCCTATCAATAGGGCCTAAGCCCACACTTTTTGAAGTCCTTGTTCACCAGTTTCCACTTGTGGAATATCTAGGATTATAGTCTGTTTGCCTGTATTACCTTTAGATGGTGATGGGGATCAGACCCAGACTAGGCCTTTATCCACAGAGCTATTCCTTCAGCATCATACCTTTTGAATCTTTGGAGGTCTGCAGCATTTGATAGATTTTCTCGTCTCTTCAGAGCCAGACTCCAGAGACGATCCCAGGCAGCATTGACCTCATCCTGTTTTGCCTTTATCTCAGGCAATTTAGGATGTTTCTTCTAAGAAAGGAAACCAACAAACTTTTCACACCTTGTCACACTGTCATATAAGGAAGCATAGTTTCATAGACAATGGGATACCATTGCTATCACACACACACACACACACACACACACACATACACACAGCCATTTTTGTGGATCAGAGAAGGGAGACTATCCAGAGGAGAGAAAAAGCTGCTCATGGCATGTCAGTCCATGGAGGTGCATCTGTCTAGTTTCTTACAATGTCACATTCCCTCCTTACCCCACCATGAGTTCTTTAAGACCAGAATTCTTTCCCTGGAATGCCTCTATCATTTCCAACTCACCTGGGCACACTCATTAGCATACTGGTTCACTTTGTCCACTTTTCCCTTCCGAGCTATCAGTTCTTCCTGGAACTCTTCAAACTTCTTATGTAGGACTTCAGTTCGTTCCCAGTCATCACCCAGCTCTACTAATGTCACTATAGCTTCCTGAAAGTATGGAAAAGTCCATAGAATCACCAGCAAACCAATCTAGAATGTTTTGTTTTGTTTTTGTTTTTTGGGTTTTGTTTTTTTTTTTTTTTTTTTTTTTTGCGGGTCAAAAGTCCCAAGTCCCTGTTGGTTTCTCAGGATAATCCAAATGGAGACCCTTCCCGAGAAAAGCCAGAAGCAGGAGTAAGTCTTGGGATGACACCTTGATCTGGGGATTCATGTCTTTTGGGAATAATTCTTTGGTGAGATTAGGGTGATCCTTGGGAGAGTGTCTGGAAGTTCCTTCTATGTTTTGGAAGACCAGTGAACAGTTTTTTCTACTCTGCCTCCTTTGGAATCAAGCATCTGCAAAAAGCACAGCTCGTGTGTGTGTGTGTGTGTGTGTGTGTGTGTGTGTGTGTGTGTGTGTGTGTGTGTGTGTAAGACTTCAGCCCTAATTGGGGTTCTATGCTTGAAGTAGTTGTAGGTACTGAGGAACAAGAGTTGAAAATTATTTCAGCCAAGACCTAAGCTGTAAGAAAACCTTTGAATTGGGGAGTTAAACAGCATGGGGAGAGAAGGGCAATGAGTCTAGACCATACTGAAAGTACATGTTAAGTCTTGTAATCATGCCCATATATTTAGACCTATTCCCTATAACATTAATCTTCACAATTCCCTCAGATCTTTGCCAAAATTCATCTTTTCCCTAAAGAATGAAGTCCAGAAAGAGATTCTTCAACTACTCAAGGCTACTTGAGTAAGCAGTAGAGAATTATAGTGGAGTGCTTGGACAGAGCCATCAGAGCAGGCAGTAGTATATGGGCCTGTACCTTTTCTTTGATCCACTCCAAGATGTCTTCACAGTTCTGTGAGTACTGATAGAACTTAAGTGCCTGAAGCAGCACCTCACTTTTCTCTTGGGTCAGCTCCCACAGAAGATCCCACAGGTGGCGGAGTTCCTTCAGATGGGTCTGTAAGGGAAAGAGGCAGAATGGCTGGGCTGACAGATAGCTAAATGGGGAAAAGCCTTTGCCTTGCAAACCCGACAACCAGAGTTTGATTTCATAAAACTATGGTGGAAGGGGAGAATCCATTGGCATCTCTGTAAACACGTCACAGTGCACACCACACACACACACGCACACACACACACACACACATACACCCACAGACAATGATAAATGAAATAAGATTTAAAAATAATCAATAAAATGCAGAAATATGGAGTAGAAGAATAGACACTTGTGCAGAAAAGTACCAGGATTAATAATCATTCATACACTAATTGCTCAACAAATATTTTAACCTCTAAGCCATCTCTTCAGCCCTAGCTCAACAAGTATATAATCAGAGAAAAAAGATACATATGAAAATAGTTACTAAGATAAGACATATATGATCTTCCATGAGAGAAAATGTTGTCAAAATGTTTGACATTTTAAAGAATTGAAAACTACAAGCTATCAGATGGCAAAGAAGTGGCGGGAAGTTTGCACAGGAGAGTGCTCATTTTGACTGAGCCTTAAGAACAGATGGATTCCTGATTTATAGATAATATGTAGAGAATGCTTTATGTACAGCAAACATCCATAGCAACAGCATAGAAGACACATATGAACTCTTTTCAGAAAGTATAAATCCTCAATTCTGCTGAGTAACTGGTAAACCCTCTCATTAAATATGGAAGACTATTTTGGTACTATATAGTTAGAATTACAGATTAGACCATATTCCACCAATCATGGAAAACTGGTTAGCATTATGCTACCCTTTAAAAATCTGGTATCTTCCACGGCTCCATTGCTCTAGGTAGGATATGGAAAGCATTACTCTGAACCTTACTGTGGTATTCAGTATAACTTCAGTAATAGTAATGAATAGCTATTTTAAACACTTTTCAGGCATTTTTGTTTTGTTTTGCATTATAGGTTTTAGAAAACACTCTCCCACTATGTAGTCCAGACTAGACTTGAACTCACCACCCTTCTGTCTCCATCTCTCCTCTTTGGGGTTACAGGCATATGCCATCATATGTTTTAAATATTTTAATTGATACAAGAGTTTTCATAGAGCATTATAATATAAAAGCTCTATTTTAAATGAAAGAAGACTTGAGATTTTCTTGGTAATACTTTCCAATCAGATTATTTTTCTAGTCAAAATGTTTTCTCTTTTGCTAACATTATCATGGGCTACAATATTTATAATGCTTATAGAAAAACTAGCTTCAATTGAACTCTATGTAATTAAAATTAGTTTGGTAATTTAAAAATACATAAATTAAAATTTTTATTTATACAAAAGGAAGAATATGTGAATTAGTCAGAAAGTAGCTGTGACACTAAGAATAGGCACACAGCAGTAAATAATTATTTAAATGACTCTGATATTCAGGTCTTGACAGCCAAGAAATTTTTCTGAAGTTGTTAGATTTTAGGGATTTTCGTTTTGTTATTTTTGTAAATAGGAAGGAAAGTATGGAAAATTACACTGTCAGAAATGGGGCATGTTGTATGAAAAAAAGGAAATCTTCACTGGAAAATGGGAAGAAGTCAAAGAAGATTCAAATGAGAAAACATCACTTTAAAGTCAGAATTAATAATCATAAAAGAGTCTTTATAAAGGATATTTAATCTGAAAAAGGTGGGGTAGGCTTAAGTGGGCTTGATCTTGACACAAAGACAAGTATAAGGACTGTCAAAGGACATTTCCATACCATACTTCTTTCTCCATCTATGAAACACAAAGGTCATCTGTCATTTCTACTGCCCCAATTTCAATAAAGAACAAACATTTTAAGCCTTTGTTCTATGGCAGCTACATTGAGATTTACCTAGGATAATCTGCTGAAACTCTTATAACACATCTAGCAACTAGAGGCTTGACTTTGAGACCCTACAATTCATTTACCTTGGTGGCTTCATGAGCAAAATGATCTTCTGCAAATCGGGCTTCTCTGATTTCTTCCAGTTCCGGAAGCACCCTTGATTTGGCTTGCACCTCTGCTACAAAGGATTCATGCTTCTGATACTTCCCCTGCAATTTGAAAATGGAGTTTATGAGTACTGAGTGCACTCTCACAGGAAGACCAAGTACTCTTTTTTGTTCCTCCTCTCAATTTAAGCAGACTTCCCCCTTGGCCATAGTAGAAACAATCACATCCTGAAACAAAAAAGTTTATACTTAAGGTAGAACAACTGAACACACCCCCTCAATCAGAGACCACACAGATGGTCTTTCTCTTGGAACTTCTTTCAGAAAATTAGCAACAAAACAATATCCTACTCAAATCTCCACAGACCCCTATGTGAATAAAACCATGTAATACACGGTGTCATTGTGTTCTCTTTTAAAAAGTACAGTTTATAAAACGAAATTTTTTCTTAAAAGTTCTGGTGAGCTTGCTCTCATGTATGAATTAATCCTTTGTGCACATACATCACCCAGATCTTGTTCCATTGTTCCATGCTCAATACCAATCACCAACTATGTTCTTGCTATGCAATATACCAACAGATAGATGTAAAACTTTCCAACAAAGTACGTGTTCTACAACCTTTTATTTAAACTTAACAACAGCCATAAATAATAATTTTGAGGAAAGCTAGATAAATCCCTACTGCTGAAGAGAATGAACAACAGCTATCTTAGAAACACTGATGATTTTTAATATCTTAAAGGAATTTAAGTATTTCATCATTAATGTCACATATTAAAAGCACATAGTATGTCAAAAGTTTCTTGAACTCCCAGTTTCTATTTTGTCTAGTAAGCTCTTATAAAATGCTGGCTTAGATGAGTCTTACTTGCAGAAAAGATTCTGAGAATTAAGAAGTAGAAGATGGGGAATCATGTAGAAGTAGAACTTTTGTCTCTCTCTGGTAAATAGTCTAATCTTTTCATGACATTTACATCCTTAATTGTAAGAAGGTGACTTCTGAATGGGACTTTTATGTGATGCAGTATGATTCTGTATTTTCAACTACTGATACACTGCCATTATTTTGGTTTCCTTTTTCTTTCTTCCATCTGTCTATTTCCAACATGATAAAGAAGGACCAACTTAGCCTTTTTCTTAACTGAACTTCACATTCCACCACTTTGGCTTCTTTCTGTACATAGAATCAGGCAGTGCTTTACACCCACCCCTCAACATTAACATAAAGAAAAGCCCATTTCATTTTCTAGATAACTTAGGGTCAGTTTTGGGAACATCTGTGGTACTAAGTCACCTGTATATTTGTGGGTTCATAGCTCTTATCTTTTGCAATCTCAAGCTTCTCCATGATCCATTTCTCCAGGTCATCTGCATCTCTTCTGAAAACTTGATAGTGATAGGACTCTTCAAGCTTCTGACCCCTCTCAGCAACACGTTGCTTAAACCTCTGGTACTGGTCTAACACCTCCTGTCTTCTGTGCTGGATTTCTTCTGCTGTTTCCAAAACCTTTGGTCCACTGCTTTCCACAGCCTGTAAGATAGAAAGTCTCTTTATGTTTTGAAATACTATTCTGTAACCCAAAATATGTATGTGTGGTTATTATGCTAATTACAGATTATAAGAAGAAAAATAAATAATGCCTCGAAGTGTTGCTATTTCTCATATTTATAATCCCAAGGCATTCTCCCACATTGAAAATATGTTTACACATTTTTAAACCTGTTAATTCATACTGTTGGAGGAGCTATAATATACCTATAGAATTTTAATTATAAATAGCTATTGCTTAGATTAATAGTTATTAGTTATCCCAAATATCCTATAGAAAGAACAAATTTGGAGTGATGAAGCAACATCACAGAATTTCGTGTAGAAAATAAAGAAATATTATTATATTCTCTTCAAAGGCTAAACAACAATAATAAATGTTCATCATGTTGTGAATTTAAGGAATAGTCAGGGATGATTTACAATTAATTTAATGAATCATACACAGAACTATAAATATTTTTATTCTTATTAAAAAGTATAGATTATGTGAAATAAACTATTCTTATTTGATTTACTAAAAATAATTCTCAAAACAAAAGAAAGTCTAAATACAACCTTGTCTTCTACTCACTTGTCACAATTGTACATTATTAGTATTTCAGTAATTGTCTTTTAGAATATAAAATATTACATTATTATCCAGAAAAAATTGTTTTAATTTAAAGAAATTCATTTGTGTGTGACAATATCCAGGAAATTTCCATTGGGCCATTTCTGTATGGCACTACTTCCCTTGTTTCTTATATCTAAAAATGCAATACAGAGTTTATATTTTAATTTTTTAATCTTTCATAAGTAGTTTTCTATAGCCAGTAATTACCAAGATAACTATAAATTTAAGTTATTCCACAGTTATTACCTAGTTGTTTTCTATATCATATATCTGACTTTATCAAGTAACTGATGAGTTTTTTTAGTATATAAGTGTAAAATTCTAAGTTATTTTAAGAAGTGAAACATTCACAAAATAATTAAAAGAAATATTTTCTACAATTTTAAAGTCAAATAAGTGTAATTTTTAATGACCCTGGTGAAGATGGAATAGAAAGTTCAGAAGAGATAGCTTTCCTAATTGCATCAGGGATGAGAATTTATCTCTACTCACAGCTTCCTTTGGAGGGTGCTCCATCTCTCCCCAAAGTCTAAAAGTTTGCTAGATGAAATGTAGCTAAGAGAGAAAAATTGTTCTTTGAATGTCTAGTCCACCTCAAATAGGAATGTTAGAAACATGAGTGTGGCAAAGACCAAGAGGAAGAAAAAGTTTTAGAATCCCGCCAAACATAGACAATCAGCATTATCTCCTGGGGACAGTTTCAGTTAAGGCAGTGGCTGACTTCCACAGACAAGGTGACTCAGCAGTTCTAGGAGGTTGTGGCTCTCTGGGCCTCAATGGGAATTTAAGAAAGAAAAGAAAACAAAGTTTTCAGATGCAAAAGTACTATAGAAAAACAGTGACAGGTGTTGGGTTGTGTTCTATTCAGTAGCTCTTACAAGTGGGAGAATTTATAAACCAAGAAGGAATTCCAGGATGCTCTTTCTTGGACTCCACAGTGGAGAGCTGAGGGCATTCAAAGACTTCCTCATTCTGATCTCTTTCTAGGAAGTACAATGCAACCACTTTGTCAAGACCCATCTTCAGATATTTAACTGCCTTCTAGGCAATAATTAATTCAAATTGCTCCAGAGTCTTTCTGAAAATTGAGAGACTTTATGTATGACTCCATAGATTGGATTCCTAAATATATGATCCCGCTGTACCTTTAATCATTCAAATAGAAAGTACAGATCAATAAGATATGTGAATGTATTTATTTTAAAGTGAATGAAACAATATTTTAAAGTTAATGAAACAATAATTATTGTTTGGAAATATATATAAATTTCTCACAGCATGTTTAGATATACCTAAGATATGAGGCAGAAACCACACCCTTTTACATATATTTAAGGGGAGGGGGACAGAACTTCTTTCTGAGGTACAGTTCCTTTATGTTACTTTACTAAAGAAATATAAGAAAACAAAATAATATCATACAATCACAAAACACAAAGGTATTAGTCAGCTCCACTCTCATCGTCTCTGCTCTTGTTAGTTATGCTCTTGTTCCTGTGTTCCAGAAATCATTGTCAAAGTCTTTGTCATAAAGCCTTCTCCCAGGCTTTCTTCTAGCACTTTTATAGTGAACTGAATTTTGATGTAATTTAGGATGTGTCCAATGTCTTTATGTTTTTGTGTTGATATTCAATTTTCACAGCACTATCTAGAAAAGACACATTTTTTTTCATGATACTTAGTCCAATCAATTTGGACAGTGTGTGTGTGTGTGTGTGTGTGTGTGTGTGTTGATTATAGGTTATTAAATGTTTTGCATTTATAGTGAGATGGACCCAGAAAGTAGAGACCATAAATGCTGATGGACTAAGAGAAGACTGACTAAAAGCAAGGAGGAGCAGAATATCAAACACTCATATTGATGTGGTCTTGACTTAGTATTTGAATACCTCAAAGCCATAACTACAAGATGTAACTTTTTATTCCATTCTATTTACTATGTTTTTACACATAAAATAGAGACTGTATAACTTGCAGAATCCTATGAATTAATCACATCAATATGTATGGTAGATACACAACAAATCTCTTAGATAAAAATAAAATATTTTCTCTTCCTCATTTCAACTCCAGGCAGTGGTTCCTCAGCACTGTGATACAACATATTTACTAAAATGGGTGCCTTCGTCTTTTTTATCAACTTTTATTTGAACATATTAAAATTATATAAAACTCTTAGTAGAAAATACGAAGGGGCTTCATGAAACTCTTCTAAGTAATGACTTCTTGAGTCTGAAATAAAAACAGGAACCACAAAGGACAAGTGGTACATCAAGTTGAAAAGCCTCTGCACAGTCAAGAAAAAAATCAACAAAATCCAAGGGGAAACATATACAAGACAAGGAAATGAATTGAAATATATTTTATGAAACCATAAAGTCATACCACCATGACTGCCTACACATAAGATGAGCAAGTATAACATTGATAGGCATGGCAAAGTGGATGAGGAATCACATGAGGCCTCAACCCTACACAACGAATTACAGACAACTAAGGAATGTTGAGTGGGAATATAGTCTTCCTAGAAAATACAAACACAAGTAATATTACACAGAAATATCAGGTTATGCTTGGATATAAATATGTATATACATGTGCATGTAACCACAATTAATGAAAAAAAAGCCATTAATGTAAAAATGAGCAACCAGTGATATATGGGGAGGGTTTGGAGTGAAAAAAGGGAGGGGAGAAAAGTTGTAATTATAATCTCAAAATTTATAAAAACCTTTTAAAAGAATAGATTGCTTGGCAGATCCCACAGAAAGAATATTTGGTCAAAAACTGTATTCAGTGAGTGAGGTACATAAAGGAATATTAATTTGTTAATTAAAAACCCATAATTGATCATGCACAGATAGATTAAAGAGAGGTCACAGGAAGGGAATTATTTAATTACAAAATAGTAAGTAAAGTAATTCACACATTTGCAAATAAAACTATAGGAAAATAGCCTTTGAAGGTCTGAAATGACAAGAGTAAAAGCTAAACCTTGACTGCAAAAGGAGCTATTAATTTTTTTCATTTTGTTATTATTATTTTTTCTTATTTTACATATCGATCCCAGTTCTCTCTATGGAGTTTTTAATTTTTAAAGGACATTGTTCGCTGTTTTGACTCACTTTTTAATCAAACTTAGGGAAATTATAAAATGAATGATTTTACAAGAGAAGTCTTTTGTGCATGGGTAGGGTGATTTGGAGGCTGTCATTCTGGGTCTTGCTTATCAGGCCCAGGCATATCTATAGAGCAGTTATCAGCACTGAACAGCTTGCTTCATCCAAGCTTCAGCTTCAGGACAAAGTGAAGTATTTGATGTTCTCCTTTTGGCCTCAGAAGATCCAAGAGCTTCATAGCCAAAAATTTACACTTTTTATACTGTAAACTTAGTTTCAAGTCAAATTTTCTCTACTGATTCATCAGCAAAGACAAGTACATTAAAGTTAATATGAAACTATTATTTCCCATAGAATAGAATTTATCATTAATCCATTCTCTTGAGATTTTACCTTTTTTTTTTTTTTTTTTGCTAGAGCTACTTCATATTTAAAATTTTCTTTTATTTTTTCTTTTACTATTAAATTGGACAAAATAGTACAACATATTGTTCAGAAAATGAAAAAAGCATTCTGTTTGGGGCATAGGGTTTCCATAGGTATCTGTAAAACTCTTGAGATGCCTGTCCATCCATGTCCATTCCTGCTCTATTCACAAAAGCCAGGAAATGGAGACACCTTAGATTTTGATCAGCTGATGAATAGATAATGAAAATGTGATACTCTCATATAGTGGGTTATTATCTAGCTACTAAGGAAAATGAAATTATGAAAGCTATGGGTAAATAGTTAGAGAATCATTCTGAGTGAGCTAATTCAGACCCGCTCAGAATAACTAACATAATGTTCATGCTTTGTAGGTATTAGATTGGAATCTTACAGCATGTATTTCCATGTGGAATACCTATTCGAGTCAGGAAATTAGTAAAGACCTATAGGAAGGAGGGCCTACTCAAGAGAGGGGAGAAAGAATGCTGAGGTATAAAGAGTTGGGAAGGATTAAAGAAGCAGGAAGGATTAAATCAGGATAAGGAGAGCTGGGAACAAGAGGCATGAGGAGGAGAAACAAACTAAAGATGTTTGACCAGAGTCACATGGAAACCTACCACTTCAAAATTTTCCTAACATACATAGGTATACAAATTTGAAAACTTAAATGGAATGGGTTTTCTCTTTTGATATTTTTGGTGCTTTAAATGAGACATCTTCCATACTCTTTGGTCCCTAGTTGGGGGTGCTATATGGAAGGCTTAGGAGATGGGGCCTTACTGGAGGAGGTAGGTATGTTACTGGAAGCAGACTTTGAGAATTTTAATACTCACCCCATTTCAATTCACTTTCCCTGCTTCGTGCTTGTGGTTAAGATGTGAATTCTCAGCTACTACTTCCACCACCGTGTCTGACACCAGTTGCCTCTACTCCTCCATCATGGACTCTAGCCCTCTGGAACTGTAATCCCCAAGTTGTCTTGGGCATAGTGCTTCTTCACAGCAATAGAAAAGTAGCGGATACATTGTTGTGAGGCCCAGATATTTCAGCATTCCAGACTAATGCCAACGCTTTTCTAATATATCCTCAGGAGAGTTTAGAGGGGCGCAGCCATTCTCAGGTGCACTTTGTTAGTAGTTAAGTACTGTTACATAACATTGAGAATGTTAATATCAACAATAAGAAATTTTACCAGACATTTTTCCTTCAGATAAAACTAAATGTTGGGGGGCTGGGCTGATATGAACCCTTCGATGACAACAGTTAGAACTACTTGTTTCATGCCTAACTACTTTAATCGAGCAGTGAGTTACCCAAGATGCTTGTTTGTTGCCTGGCCAGGTGTCCTTTTAACAATCTGGCTGCTTTGACCATTTCATGCACAGCTTTCAGAGCTACACCCCAGGTGCAATGAATACTGCACTCCAGGTGCAGCCACAATATCTGTTTTAGAAGACCTTGCTTTGGGCATGATCTCTCTATATATACTCTCTATAATACATAGGTCTTAGAAAGAAGCACTGAAATCAAGACAAGCCTCTGAAAATCCAGGTAACTCTGAAGCTCTTTCCACTCAAAGAGAATAAGCCCTCAGTAACTCAATAAGAAGCCAGTGATTGTTGTAATATGTAAGATGGATTAGTCCCTATGCAGGGCCTGTAATTGGTGAAACTAGAAGCTTTGTTGTTTGATACAAATACATTTTACTATATAATCAGGCCTTCAGTTCCTTCTTTGACTCAGCCAGAAGGCACCCCCTTGTGTTAGTGTTGTGACATCATCTCAATAGAAGGCTCTCCCCCTTCTCTGACATGATAGGTATAACTGCTAGAGCATGACAAGCTGATAGCACAAGCAGGAGGCAAGGCAGTGGTATCAGCAATAACAGCAGTGAGAAAGTAGCAATAGCAGCAAATAAAAGGCACTAGAAGAGCTCCAGGAAGCAACTGGGAAATGAAATGTCAGGGAGCATAAACTTAGACACAAGTTAAGGGTGGGCCGAAAGCTCATCAAGGCTGGGCAAGGCATCCCAGCATGGTAAATGGGTTCCAAAAAGCCAGCACATGTGCCAGCGACAGGTCCTGATCTAAGCTGTAGGTTCCTTTAAATCAAAATTAAACCTTAGGTATTTGTGATTCCCATCATCATAGAGTAAATAGAATCTCAGTCAACTGACTAATCTCCCAAGTAATATAGTACCTCTCCATTTTCTCAAAGCAATGGTATTAGAAAATATTTCTTGGTGGTTAAAGCAAAGCTTTTGGAGAAGGATACATCTGATTTGAATTATAGCTTAGCCTTTTGTAAAATAAATATACTTAGACAAGTCACTTAGCCACTATAAGCCACTTTTCCCTCTTTTATAATAGGAATGATAAAAATGAATACTACAAATTACTCTTAAGAACAATATATAGGATACAATTAATACAATGTCTTAAAAGTATAAATGTGCAATAAATAGAAAACTGCATTTTTAGTAAAAAATTAGAAATGCAAGTATGAATTTATATTGCTATTTTATATTTGCAACAATATTGTATTAATAAATTCAGTGAAATTTTTGTTAAGCAAGGATGTCAACAACTTAAAGTCAACAGAGAATGTGTTAACAGCTTCCATTACATCCAAGTCAGAAAGCTTGTTTCTTGAATTTTGTATACTCATGCAAGTTATATTTACAATGTAGCATTAATGTCATCATACCACAAGTTTAACACCTGTGTTTTCTCTTTTTTTTTCCCTGAGTTTGGAATAGTTTGTGTTAAACTCATGCACATACACATATGCACATGCACACAAACACACAGACACATAGGCATGTACAGACACACACCCAGACAAGTTAGCAAAAATACTATAATAATTTGCAGAGATTACATTTGTGGAAGAGTAGCAAACTGGTAAGATCTAAACTTTAAGAAATAAGTGGGAGTGGGAGGCTTGGCTTCAATGTAGGAGGTGAGAATTAGCAATATTAATTTCTAGAGACATTGACTATGGCTAGAAAACAATTATGTAATACAAAATTTAAAATTGTCATGGTAAGAAAAGGAAACAGAATAATTTTTTTCATACAGCAGTTAGTCACAAGTATCACATTTATAGGGATATTACAGAATACAAGGCAATGGTGTTTGTTAAGCATTTATGCAGCAGTAAAATACACGATTTTCCTGTAAGTTTTGTGAAATTGCAAATTTCAAGAAAATTTACAGACTTGGAGTATATGCTATTAAATGAAGTCTCATATCCTCAGAAAGAAAAATAATTCCAAGATCAAACAGTATTTTCTCAATCCCTTTGTCATTTTTCTCTCATTCCAAAAATAAAGTATCCCGTGTAGTCTTACTTTAACTTCTACCCACAACACAAAACTTTCCTCCTTTCCTTGTTTTCTTCATCCAAGCTCAGGGTTAAATGGCACTGGTTGGTGAAATGTAAGACCTTCCTTGTTGGAGGAGCTAATGTCACTAGACTGATAGCTGGGAAGTCAGCATGGGACTGACTCAGGCCCCCTGAATATGGGTCTCAGCCAGAAGGACTGAGCAGTCTAAGAGACCTCAGACAGTGGAGCCAGGATGTATCCCTAGTGCACAAAAGGACCTTGTGAACACATCCCCCATGGAGGGATACTGCCTTAACCTAGAGACAGGAGAGAAGCCCTAGTCCCTACTTCACAGGACCTGTCAGATCTACATGACCCCAACTGGATGGCATTGCCCTACATATGGAATTGGGGTGGGGGGATGGGAGGGGAGGGTGGTTAGAGTGCATGTAGGAGGGCAGAGAGGATAAAAGGGAGGGTAGGAGGGAGGAAGGGATGGGGGGAGGGAGGGAGAGGGAACTGGGATCGACATGTAAAATAATAAATTAAATTTAAAAAAAATGCTTTGACTCCAAAATTTAAGTTGAAGGACAAGTTACTGGGGAAAAGGATTTCTATTTTTGTTTCCACAGAAAATGAAAAGATGTGGATTCCTTCCAGACTAATGTGGTTTGATCATGCCAGACCACCTGAAACAGAGTACAAGGTGATCCTACATTCAAAACAGCTGGACAAAACAGCCCTACAGACTACAGCCAGGATATCTGAATTTTCTTCGAATCCCCCATGATAGCGCCCCTTACCAGCAGGAAGTAGTTTGGAAAGAATGACGCCCAATTCCCTAATATTGTGTATAAATGTTTGTTTTCATTTAATTGGACTTTGTTATATAAAATTAAATAAAATAATAATAAAAAAAGAAACAAACCTTTATTGAAGGCTCAGATACTAAAAAAAAAAAAAAAAAGACCTTCCTTGTTACCTCTGTCTTTCTATAGATTTTAAGAATGAAAGTAAAAAATTATGGTATAGGAACATGGAAAGTAAGCTAGCAGCTACAGGTTTGTGTTAGTGGAGGAGAGAGAGGTAAAATAAAAGTTTGCCAATATATGAATAATGAGCTTTATTCTATCTAAACTGAAGCATAGGTCCTGGAGAATATTACTCCTTATGAAGCATGCATGACAAGATGTCAGCAAAGGAAGTCCTTAACATTGTACTATGGAGGGTATAGAATCTTTTTTTCCCCCTTTAATATTTTTTTCTTATTTTACATATATATCTATCCCAGTTCCCTCTTCCTCCCTTGCCCCCCACATACCTCCCAATCCCAACCCCCATCCACTCCCTAACCAGGGTGAGGCCCTCCAATGAGAGATCATCAAAGTCTGTCAACTCACTTGGGGTAGAGCCTAGACCCTTCCCAGTGTCTCCAGGCTAGGGGAGTATCCCACCATGGGGAATGTGCTCCCGAAGTCCGTTCCTGCACTAGGGATACATTACTGGATCCATTGTCAGAGATCCCATAGACTTCCAAGGCTTCCTAACTGAGACCCACGTTCAGGCGGTCTGTGTCAGTCTTAAGGCTGCTTTCCCAGCTATCAGTCTAGGTTCCATGAGCTCCCCCCCTTGTTCAGGTCAGCAGTTTCTGTGGGTTTCTTCAGCCTGGTCTTGACCCCTTTGCTCATTCATCACTTCTCCCTCTCTACAACTGGACCCCAGAAGTTCAGCTCACTGTTTAGCTGTGGGTATCTGCTTCTATCATCAGCTACTGGATGAGGGCTCTAGCATGGCTTATAAGGTAGTCATCAATCTCATTATTGGGGAAAGGAATTTAAAGTAGCCTCTCCACTATTGCTTAGATTGTTAGTTGGACCATCCTTGTAGGTCTTGGACATTTCCCTAGTGCTAGATTTCTCTTTAAACCTATAATGACTCCCTCTATTATGGTATCTCCTTTCTTGGTCTCCTCCATTATTCTCACAACTCAATCTTCCTGCTCCCCCATGTTCTCCTATCCCCCCCCCCTCTTCTCTCCCTCTCTTTATCCCAAGTCCCTCCCCCCTCCCCACCTGCTCCCAATTTGTTCAAGAGATGTTGTTCCTTTCCCCTTCTGTGAGGAACCATGTATGTCTCTCTTAGGGTCCTTCTTGTTTCCTAGCTTCTCTGTGGATTGTAAGCTGGTAATCCTTTGCTCTATGTCTGAAATCCATACATGAGTGAGTACATACCATATTCATCTTTTTGTGGTTGAGTTACCTCACTCAGGATGGTTTCTTTTAGTTCCATCCATTTGCCTAAAAATTTTCAGATTCCATTTTCTTCCCACTGAGTAGCCAGAATCTGGAAGTAACCTATATGCCCCTCAACTGAAGAATGGCTAAAGAAAATGTGGTACATTTACAGGAGGGTATAGGATCTTGAAAATCAAGGGAATAAAGGGCTTGAAAATGGATTTCTGTTAAATATGTTAGCCACAACAAACATAAGTTAGGTTGATGATATTTGTTTATTAGTTCAATAGACATTTATTATATACATTGCTTAATATGCATAACACACAAGAGTATACCGGAAAAGATTACATTTTAAATTATTATGAAAAACTGATACTTTGGCATATAACAACTTAAATTGAAATACTCAGTTTATGGGTTAGGGTTGTTTCTCAATTCTATACTGAGTGGCACTTAGTTTTCTGAAGACTCTACACTTGATATATTCCCAGCAAGCAACTTTTTGTGATTACTCTATGTAGCCACAGCTGTCCTGGAACTCTCTAAGTAGACTAGATGTGCCTCAAGCACACAGAGATATGCCTGCCTCTGTCTCTGGGATAAAAGGCATATACCACCATACCAGCTTTGTTGTCTTGGTTATTTTTTATTTGTATTGAGGATCAACCTCAGCGCCTCATGCATGGTAGATCAACATTCTACCCACTGAATTTCATTCCACATCATAAAATAACTGTTTAGGTTATGTTCAAATTAAGGTGTTTATCAAGATAACTTCAGCAAAATAAAGTTACTACTGTACATAACTTGAGTGGTATAATCTTCAGTTGATGAAGTCACACCCCAAAATATGTTGGTTTGGATAAGGCTGAAAAGAAACTATCAAATTTAGGGGCTAGGGACATGGGTCAGGTAGTCAAATACTTGCCATTAAACAAAAGCAGGGCCCAAGAACTGTCATGTGGAAACAATGGACCTACTTCGTCTTGCTGGCTAACCAGTTCAGCAAGTTTGATGCAATGAGAGACCCTGTCTCAGATATTAAGGTGAGGAAATAATTGAAGAAGAAGTCTAATGTCGATTTCTGGACTTGTCACACATGAACACATGCATTCCCAATACATGTACACATACACATGAACACATAAGAAAATAAATTTAATTTAGCTAGTTGTAAACTTCATGGGTCAGGGACATTTGGGAAACAAGTTTCAATTAAGGTTAATTAAAAAGATTTCTGAGAGGTGAGAATGAAAGAGAGTCAATGCGCCTGCCAAAAAAGAGAGGTTATGTGAGGTTTCTGCTCTTATGAATTAAGATGTTCATTAGACCCATGTGCTTTTTTATGGCTGCTTTTATCTCTTTGTTCCTGAGACTATAGATGATGGGATTGAAGAATGGGGATAGAACGGCAAAGGCCAAAGCAATGGCAGTGTCCCAGAACAAGGAGTAGGTAGCAGAGAAGCGGAGATACATGAGAGCCACACTGCCAAAGAAAAGCAAAAAGACCGTTAGGTGGGAGACACACGTGGAAAATGCTTTGCGGCGGCCTTCAGCTGAACGAATGCGCAGAATCACAGCCACGATACCAACATAGGACATGAAAATGAGCATCACTGCTGTAATTATCTCAGCAGCATGCACAATATCCACCACCTGGATCATGATGATGGTGTGGGTGTCTGTGCAGGCCAGGCGCAGGACTGGTAGGAAGTCACAGAAGATGTGCTCCAGGTGATTGGAGCCACAGAAAGGCAGTGTAGAAATCCAAGCAATCTCAGGGAGGGGTGTGAGAAAGCCGCAGACACAGCAACCTAGGGTCAATTGGGCACACAGCCTGGGAGTCATGATGGTGGGATAATGGAGAGGGCTGCAGATGGCCAGGTAGCGATCAAAGGCCATAGCTGTCAAGAGACAAACCTCGCTGATGCCTGTGGAGTGGAAGAAATACATCTGCAGGACACAACCATTCAAGGTAATACTCCTTCGTTCACTAAGCAGGCTAGAGAGCATCTTTGGGATGGTGGCTGTGGTGTACCAAATTTCCAGGAAGGAAAGAGCACTGATAAAGAAGTACATGGGTGTGTGGAGGTGCACGTTCCGCTGGACCACTGTGATGATAACCAGGTTCCCAGCAATAATGAAAGTGTAGATGAAGAGCAGCGGGATGAAGCAGATGACAGAACGGCCCCAGGAGCAAGGGAAAGCAGAAAAAATGAACTCCTGAGTAGTGGTCCAATTGGAGAACTCCATCTCTAAGTCAACAATTCCTTGCACACTCGAGCTTTTTAGCAAGTGTGTATTATAGTTCTGAGGGGAAACACACTTAACCAAGAGCCAGTCTTTCAGAGGACACCTGCACTATGGCTGTAGATGAAAAGGGATGAATAATGAAATCATATGCATTCTGCTCTGGATTTCAACTAAGCTTGTCATAAGGGAAAAAAATAGAAAACACAACCCATATTTAGACTTAGTAATTCTCAAGTCCTCAGTTTAGCCGTCTGTCGAAACTCAGATTACCGGTTCCCTTAAGTAAGTTTTCTTCAGGAGATCTGAGATAGAACCTAAAAGTTTTCAGTTGATGTTTATCCACTGGTTAGTAAACCATATTTGAAGATCATCATGTTTAGATATCTGGAAGGGGACTTGAAGAAACAGGAATGAAAATGATGCTCATTCCTGAATTCTCTAACCTTACTGATTCTCAAACAAGTTTTTTTTTTTCTTTTGACTCAGTTCGTCAGACTCTTGGAGCATGATGTGAAATGTTTTGTTTTGTGTGTGTGTGTGTGTGTGTGTGTGTGTGTGTGTGTGTGTGTGTGTGTGTGTGTGTTTCCGTACAGTGTATTGTGATTAGTTTTCCCTCTCCGTATTCCTCTCAGTTCCTCCCCATCTCCCTTGTCACTGTTACAGGGATTCACGCTCTTGTTAGAAAACAAACAGGCATCTGAGGGATAATAATAAGCCATCACTGGGGATTTATACCCATCTTCTGCCCTTTCTTCTAATTAGTTCACCACCTCTTCATATGTGTATACTTAGAACAGTGTATTTGTTTGTTCTTTAAATGATGTACTGCCCTTCTCCCTCCTATCACTTTGTCAGCTCTTATTTAAGAGAGACCAGAAGGTGTTTTGTATCAGCAATCTTTGATAAAATGACACTGTGAAAACAGACTTTGTTAAGCTGCAAGGGCAGGCTTGCCCTTTTAATTTTGTGAGGCACAGTGGGAAGGCAAGGGTGTAGAGTGCAAGGGACTCTAATTAGAACACAACACAGTACAGGGCATCCTCTTAGTTTAGTTTACTCTCATAATGATTTCTTTTACCTTTTCTACTGATTTATTTTTCTTTCAGTATCAAATATGTTAACTTGGAGAACAATGCATCTCTGTTTAGACTTTTTTTTTCTTTATATAAAGTTTGTTTTCTAGTGCCTTGGGTAAGTCTTTCTAATTCTCCAATCTCTTCTAATAAATCATTTACTTTCATGTTTCCATACTGGTTTCCACTCACCTCTGAATGCCAGGTGCTCAATGCCCAGTAGTCACCAGCCTGTTGAGACTACCCTATTCAGGTTTCTCTCTTAGATGTTCCCTTTCACTTCCCAAGTATATGGATAAGTCACTATTCTGTTCTTCTCATCCCTATTCCATTTCACACAGAAGAGTCATTTTATTTCAACATTTCATTCTTTCAAGATTCCCAATTTCCCTTTGTTCCTCTAAATTAACAATACTTTATAAATCCTTGTTCTGAACCACTCTCTTGACCCCATATTGACTTCCCACTCAGAAGCTTTACCTTCAGCCAGGGTTTAGGGCCACTTATTGTGTCATGAGACAGTCCCTCTTGGAAAGCACATGTTGAGTTCCTAGGCCTCAGGACCTCTCAGGGCATGTCTGCATTTTCACACACAGCGTCCAAGGATGCAATTGAGTCAAAATAAAGCGATTAGGGTTGAGTCTACTGACTGGTGTTTCAGTAAGAAAAAATTTGGACATTTTCAATGGAAACACCAAGAAAGACTCTGAGAAAGACAGGCACTTATCAACCAAGCAGAAAGGCTTCCGAAGAAAACAACTGTGTAAACCCTTGACTTCAGCCTTCTCGTTCTCAGACTAGTGGAAAGTTAACTTTCTTTTTTAAAAGATTCTCCCTAAAAAGCTGGTGCATGACTACATGACCTTAGTATCAGCATTCAATTAGGTTCCTCACTACTTTCTTATTTTTATTCCTATATATGCCAGCCATACTCATTTTATGACTATCTTTCACTAGTTTCCAAATCACATCAATTGTCAGATTACAGCTAATTTAATTTTTCTTACTGTGTTAGAAATCTTTTATTTTCACTATCTATGAACTCCAGATTATGTGATTAAGTCCCATCGAACTTCTTGTTTGCATATAATAACTGTATCATTTTCCTTTAACTCTTTAGTAAAATTAGTTCTTATTTTCTGTAGAAATAAAAGTTGCTTTATCTCCTGTTGCTATAGGAACTTACTACTTAACAAATTCGGTTTAGAGAAGGGACTATTATTTCATCCATGTAACTTATATTTTCTAGTTTCTAAACATCTGTAAGAAGAGTCTCTCTTTTCAGAAATACCCTGTTCATATTTTTCTTTCAATCTCTGCTCTTTTTTTTCTAAGCAAGTTTATGTATCTCTTATAGCTTTTACATTTACATTGCTGCTTACTTTACTCTGTTACTGATATATATATATCAGTTAATTTTAATTTAAAAATTTAAAAATACCTTTCAAGTTTCTTTGATTTTTCAAAAAATATAAATCTTGATGTTCTCAACTGTAGCCAGTACATCTAATTATTGCCCTCAGAACATGGTTCTACAACGTGAATCACACACTTGCTCAAGAAAGAAACTTCTAAGTAGACCCAGACCTTTCTGTGATCTCTAAATTCATGCCATGGAGCCACAGAATGTATGAGGAAATCCTGTACCAAAAGCAGCAATACTTATGCTTATCCATTGAATTATATTACCCTTATCCAGATTTCATTAGTGATGAGTCTAGCACAATTGCCAGTGACATCAACTTCCAAAGCATGACTGGAAAGCACATATAATTATGGAACCATTCTTGAAACATGTCAGAAATCAATCTCAGGGCCTATCTATGTTAAATTTAAAATGGTTCTTTGCATAGTGAAATCTACCAATTCAAACCTTTCTATGTTGTACTGACTCAGTCTAGAATACTCTTTCATAAAAGCTATCCCAAAGGTGCTACTCACAGCATTTACATTTCTGGTGGCATTGGCCATTAGTATTGTGGGTGTGTTGTCTTTTCTCCATATTTCTTCCATCACCCATCCAAATAGTGAATCCACTGACCTTGCTGCTGTTGGGGTTCAAGTCAGAATAAATATGAATGAAGACTCCTTTGATGCATGTTGAGGTATCTAACTGTCACAGGAGAATTAACTTCCTTGACAATGCTTCCACCCTAAGTCCTCTATCTAAAGGTAATTTCTTTCATCAGTCACTGATATAATACATTTGAATCTCTTTGTGGCTCTTTCCTCCTTTTATTCTCCCCTTTTTTGTTTCTTAAATATGGGTAAAATGATTGATTCTCTTGGGAATTGTACATAAATGACTCAAGCTTAGTAGGAAAACAATCATCCCCATAATGGCTTCAACTGGGAAAAACATCTCAGGCTAGTAATTTGGAGAATCTCAGGTCCAAGGATCTTCAATTCATTTCAAATTGGCTTTTCAGTTCTTGACATGAGAATCAATTTACTCTTCTTCTTTTATTTATTTTTGCCCTACTTTCCGTGCCTCTCCTAATGGTGTCGATATTTTAATGAGTCAAAATGAAGATTTGAGTAATGTTTGAAGCATGAAGGAGGGGAGATCTGTGGGACAATGAAGTAGGGAGCTGGAAGGGCTGGGCTTACTTTTGCTTTTTCCTAGGCCAGTCAGCTCAGTTAGAAAAATCAATTGGCCATTTGGATATTTTACCTACTTACTGCTTATTGAAATTTAAGGCAATAGTGTTGATTTTCTTTTGCCTTACATCATTTGTGCCTTGAAGTCAGGAAAATTCCCAAAGACTAAAGCTTATTAATAATGTCATATAATGACTTAATAAGACTATTTAAATTATAGTACCAACTTCCACAAAATTAGTTGAAGTTATTTTCCTCTGGAATATCTCCTGCCCTGTGATATGGTATATGCACTTATTTAAAAAAACAAAACAAAACAAAAGGCAAAAAAAAAAAACACCAAACAAAAAAACAAAACAAACCCTTCATTTTAGGAAAACAACTTAAATTTTTGTCTTTGAGTAGTATGTCATATAAGAAATAATTGCTAGGAGACAGAAATAGTTACTCCCAAAGCTCTAGGATATTCCTTATTACATCTCAGCGATGAGACCCCTTAAGACAGAGGGGCAAAGACTGCTACAAATGAAAACATCAAATGCCATTTCCACTGTTGGAATTAGCTGGTAAGTCACCAGTATCTGCCATAATCCTTCCCATCTTAAAATGTTGTTCTCAAAGCAAAATTTAAAGTTAAGACCGGGATATTTTTGGCATTGTCTTTGTTTTCTGAGACTCTATAAAACAAATAGTCTATTTACTTTAAGAAAGATTTCGTTAAAAACACCTAACATTGTATTATATGATGCTTAATTATGTACATAATGACATATATGGGAAATCTACTAGTTGCATTTTAAATTTACTGAAAAATCCATAAATTATGACATTTGACATTTATAAATTGTAATACACCATGCACACACCATTCTTTTAGATTTTCAAACATTATAAGATTAATGAAATATATAGACACCTTTTCACCTCCAGATTGCTGATTTAATAAGGGATTTTTTTTTTAATTTTGAGAAAAAAAGCTCAAAGAGTCAGGTTTCTCATAAAGATATTGTCAGTATCCTCCATAGTAAAAAAAAAAATATAAAGATTATTACGCCATTTTTTGAAAGGACATGTTCCAAAGACCAAGTCCTATTCACACAATTACATTGTTACACCATGTTGAAAAGTCCCACAGGGTACTAATGGGAGATAACAACTAAAAGTTGTTCTCAGCTGCTACAACTAAATGAGATTTCCTTTGTATACAAGGAAGCAACTATGGTTGATTTTTAAAAAAAATATGGTACATTATTGCCATAAAGATACATCAAAGTAAAAAACCAAAAATGGTATAATAAAATTATCAAAAATAAACAGAATAAATATTAATATATTGCTAAATTTTCATTATAAATTACAAAATAAATAACAATAAAATTAACATCAAGGAAAATGAAAGTAGAGTCAGGTCTAGGGTCATATGAATGAATAAGCACAGGAAAGACATGGGGAGAAACAGAATGTGCTCACTTCTCCAGGAATTTAACAGTATCTAGTATAGTTCTTATATTGGACGAGTGTCTAGGTAAAGAAATAATCAGATGAAATCTCTAAAGCCCACTACATACTTAAGTGTCTCCTCATCATTGGCATTGTCTGTGTTGTTCTCTCCTTCCTCAGACACAATCTTGATCATCTTTGGCAAACTCTAAGTTTGGAGAGAGAAGTAGGAGAAAACGAGGGGGAGGAAAGGAAAACACATGCTACCAGGAAGATTGAGCCCAGTTAGGAATACTTACTTTCTCTTCTAAGAGGTTCAGTGTGGCTGGATTGATGTTGAGGTCTTCTATCCATTTGGACTTGAGTTTTGTGCATGGCGACAGACATGGGACTATCTGCAGTCTTCTACACACCCTCATCCAATTGTGCCAGCACCATTTGTTGAAGATGCTGTCCTTGCCCCATTGTATAATTTTAGCTGTTTTGTCGAAAATCAGGTGTTCATAGGTGTGTGGATTAATATCAGGATATTCAATTCAATTCCATTGGTCTATCTGTCTATTTTTGTGCCAATACCAGGCTGTTTTCAGAACTATAGCTCTGTAATAGAGCTTAAAGTCAGGAAAGGTGATGCCTCCTGAAGTTCTTTTATTGTATCGGGTTGTTTTGGCTATCCTGGGTCTTTTGTTTTTCCATATAAAGTTGATTATTATCCTTTCAAGGTCAGTTAAGAATTGTGGTGGGATTTTAATGGGGATTGCATTGAATCTGTAGAGTGCTTTTGGAAAGATTGCCATTTTTTACTATGTTTATTCTACCTATCCAAGAGCATTGGAGATCTTTCCATTTTCTGGTATCTTGTATATTTTCTTTCTTTAAAGCCACAAAGTTCTTATTATATAGGTCTTTCACTTGTTTGGTAAACCTTACCTCAAGATACTTTATGTTGCTTGTGGCTATTGTAAAAAGTGATGTTTCTCTGATTTCGTTCTCTGCCTCTTTGTCATCTGAATAAAGTAGGGCTACTGACTTTTTTTTAGTTTCTCTTGTATCCTGCTAGTTTTTTGAAGGTGTTCATCAGCTGTAGGAGTTCCCTGGTAGAGTTTATTGGGTCTCTTATGTAAACTATCATATCATCTGCGAATAGAGACAGTTTGACTTAGTCCTTTCCAATTTGGATCCCCTTGATCTCCTTTTGTTGTCTTATAGCATTAGCTAGAACTTCCAGTACAGTATTGAAGAGATATGGAGAGAGAGGGCAGCCTTATCTTGTTCCTGATTTTAGAGGAATCTGCTTAAGTTTCTCTCCATTCAGTTTGATATAAGCAGTTGGTTTGCTGTGTATTGCTCTTATTATGTTTAGGTATGTTCCTGTTATCCCTGATCTCTCCAAGACCTTTATCATGAAAGAGTGTTGAATTTTGTCGAAGGCTTTTTCAGCATCTAGGGAGATGATCATATGGTTTTTCTTTTTCAGTTTGTTTATATGGTGGATCACATTGCTAGATTTTCATATGTTAAACCATCCCTGCAATCCAGGGATGAAGCCTACTTGGTCATGATGGATGATTTCTCTGATGTATTCTTGTATTTTATTGAGTATTTTTGCATCAATGTTCATCAGGGATATTGGTCTGTAGTTTTCTTTCTTAGTTGTGTCTTTGTGAGGCTTGGGTACCAAGGTTATTGTGGCTTATAAAAAAGAGTTTGGCAATGAACCTTCTGTTTCTCTCTTGTGGAATAGTTTGAGGAGTAGTGGTATTAATTCTTCCTTGAATGTCTGGTAGAATTCTGCACTGAAGCCATCTGGCCCTGGGCTTTGTTTGGTTGGGAGGCTTTTGACCACTGCTTCTATTTCATTAGGGATTATAGGTCTATTTAAGTTGTTTGTCTGTTCTTGATTTAATTTTGGTAAGTGATGGTAATCCAGAAATTTGTCCATTTCCTTTGAATTTTCAATTTTTGTGGAATACAGATTTTCAAAGTATGACCTGAAAATTGTCTGGATTTCCTCTGTGTTCGTTGTTATGTTCCCCTTTTCGTTTCTGATATTGTTAATTTGCATTTTCTCTCTCTTCTTTCATTAATTTGGATAAAGATTTGTCTAACTTTTTGATTTTCTCAAAAAAAAAAAAAAAAAAAAAAAAAAACAACTCTTCGTTGCATTGATTTTTTGTATTGTTTTCCTGGCTTCTATTTTGTTGATTTCAGCCCTCAAGTTGATTATTTCCTGGTGTCTAGTCCTACAGCGTGAGTTTGTTTCTCTCTGTTCTAAGGCTTTCAGTTGCACTGTTAATTCTCTTATGTGACAATCCTCTGTTTTAGTGCAATGAACTTCCTTCGTAGCACTGCTTTCAAGGTGTCCCATAAGTTCAGGTATGTTGTGTCCTCATTCTCGTTGAATATTAGAAAGTCCTTAATTTCTTTCTTTATTTCTTCTTTGACCCAGGTGTGGTGCAATTGCACATTGTTCAATTTCTATGAGTTTGCAGGTTTTCTGCTATTTGTGTTGTTGTTGTTGAATTCCAATTTTAAAGCATGGTGGTCTAATAAGGTACTGGGACTATTCCTATTCTCAGAGTGGTCCTGCAGAAATAGGCAGGTCTCTGGGAGGGGTCCGGGACTCCAGCAGAGAGGACTAGAGGTGGGGGTCAGAGACCAAGCAGGTGGGAATTATGGGTGGTCCTGTGTGGATAGGCAGGTCTCCTTTGTTCAGAGTTTCTCTGAGAAGTCCCCGAAGTAGGGTGGACTGTTGGCTCCACCCTCTGTCCCAGTGCTTAACCAGAGTAGCAGGGGGACAGTGGGCAGGGTAGGGCACAGGATAGGGGGGCAGGCTCACTGTGGGAATGGGTGGGGGTGTATCAGAGCTCCAAGGGTGCTCTCGATGGGGACAGGACACAGGAGCAGCTGGATCAAGGGCCAACCCCGGGAGTTGGGGGGGGCAGGTTGTAGGGGAGAGGCAGCCCCAATTAGGCCCAGGCTCACCTCTGGCTCACCTCTAGCCAATAGCTGGCAGAAGAGGACAAAGGCTGAGCTGATACTTGGGAAGTTTCTGTAGGATAGTCGGATCTCACTGGAAGCTGGCACTCTCCAGCTGAGGTCTCTTTCTTTAGCAAGGCCCTGCTTTGGGGGTTAAGGATCTTGCCAGAGGGTACTCAGAGTGGACCCACAGAGATAGGCAGATCTCTGCAAGTTCGCTGAGTCTCATATTTTCCACTGTGAATGAAAACTACTTGTGTTGAGCCCTGTTTTTCAAATGAGTTAATTTACAAAAGAACTCATTATTGATATTTATTTCCTTTACAGACAAGATACCTGAGAGAATTATGTTAACTATGTCTGCTTTAGATTGTGTTCCTTCCTCAATCATTTGTTAAGTAGTTTTGCTCCTTTTTGCCCTTCAGAAACCATTCTGCCTTATGTATCTTTGTCATAGTAAAAGTGATAGAAATCCAAGTCCTTATGATTATACTTTTGAATCAGACATAGCAGCCTACTACTCTTTGAAGGGTTTTATTATTGATTTAATCTAAACCATCATTCCTGCATTTTCTATCTTTCTGTAGGGAAGTTTTTCAGATGATTTGTTATTTAAATCACTGTTTTGTACTTTTATGCATTCAAAGTCATGTTCATTACTCATTCTACATGTCTACAGGAACACAGGAATCTTGATCCTTAAAATCTGGTCAATACACATTTTCTGTTGAAGAAAATACTCTTCCATAGTTTCCCATTATCCCAAATCTGAAGCTTTTAAAACATCTATATAATAGTCTCCATCTTAACTGTTTCATATTTCACTGTGATGGTTTCACATTTCACCACGATATACTCTAGAGCTTTAGTGACTTTTAGCTTTCTGCCTAGGATGTCCCTTTGCTCATGCTTGTTTACCTTGCCAACTCTGATCTATCCTCCTTTCAATTCAGCTCTTGTCTCTCACAAGAAGGCTACTATCATCTCCTCTGCATTTTTAAACACACACACACATACACACACACACCCTTCTTGGTTTATTTTGCACATGCATCATCCAGATAGTCATAATTCTTACACGGTCACTGCAGTTCATGATACACACACACACACACACACACACACACACACACACACACACACACATCACTAGATTCTATTGAGGAACAGTTTATTTTTGATAGACCCTAGGCACTTGGAAATAGATTCTTTTGTAATAAAAACATTTTATTTGGACTTAAAAGCACAATTAAAACAGAAGAATTCTGCAAATGCTATCTGTGGGAAGGGCCAGTGTCATCATTTTCACTCATGAAACTGAGTGAAGGATGAACAAGTGACTGCTATTTCTCATGTATTCTACAGAACCTACAGCTCCAAAGATGAAATTCCAACCAAGTTTCAAATTCCACACCCCCAAAGTTCTCACTATTTGAACTCTCAGCATTCAGTTACTGAGAGCCCTATTTCAAGTAAAAGAAATAAAATACACACCCCTGACCTCAGCAGCCCCAAATTCACCTATGTCAAATAAAGTCATGTTGTTTCCCTCAATTCCTTTGTATCTCTGTGTATCTTCTTTCAACATCTTTAAAAAGTTCTTGTAATCATCCTTGGAAATATTCTAAAGGGAATTTGAGCTCTACCAAGTTTCTATTCCCTCCATAATAGAGAGAAAACACTTTCCTCCTGAAGTCACTTGGCAGACACTCTGTGGTTTCTGTTCATCAGATCTTCAGGTCAAGGAGAGTTAGTGGGATCATTATAGATTCTGATGAACACTCCCTTCCCCATTGCTGTTATGATTGAAAAAGCCATTCTATATTATGTATGGCACTAGGAGCGTTAAAAGCAACAACAACAAAAACCCTGCCATGTAAGGGTGCTATAATTGTTAGGTTTTTTCTTCTCTTTTTTTAGTTCTTTCTTCTTCTTTTTTTGAAAGAATAAATAGGGAAATATTAAGATTGCTTTTTCTGACAAGTATCATCAATAAATTGAATACAATACATAATGAATTATATTAAAAAATTATCAGAAAACCATGAGAGGCTGAGTACACTAGACCTGCCTATCCACTAGGAACCACCATGAAACCCCACCTGCCTGATCTCAGACCCCCACTGCCCTTCCAGAGATCCCCCTGTCCCCTTGGGACCATACTGAGTTCCTGCCTGCAGGATCTTTGACCCCCATTGCTGGGCCTCTACTGGAGCCTGATCTTTGACCCCCATCCCTGGCCCCTGCCTGAGGAGAGACCTCCTAGATAGCTTGAACCACACAGAGCTACAGACATCAAACTTCTGACCTATCTAAGCCCACCAGGGGAGAGAGAGAGAGAGAGAGAGAGAGAGAGACCCCACGTGCACCTACTGGAAGAAGCGATGGGAAGACAGCAATACAAGAAAACATCTAACAATAGAAAGACAAGCATGACACCACCAGAATCTAGGGAATCTTAGACCAAACTTAAGAATAATAGGCATAGAGGAAGGTGAGGAAGCCCAGCTCAAAGGTGCAGAAAACATATTCAACAAAATCATTGAAGAAAACTTTGCCAATCTCAAGAAGGACATGCCCATGAAAGTACAGGAAGCATATCAAATACCAAATAGACTGGACCAAAGAAGAAAGACCCCTCGACACATAATAATCAAAACACCTAACATACAGAATAAAGAAAGAATATTAAGAGCAGCAAAAGAAAAAGGCCAGGTAACATATAAAGGCAGACCTATCAAAATTACACCTGACTTCACCATGGAAACTCTCAAGGCCAGAAGGTTCTGGATAATTGTTCTACAAGTACTAAGAGTCCATGGATGCCAGGCCAGGCTACTATACCCAACAAAACTTTCAATCACTATAGATAGAGAAAACAAGATATTCAATTACAAAGCCATATGTATTTTAACAATATGTATCTACAAATCCAGCCCTATAGAAAGTATTGGAAGGCAAACTCCAACCCAAGGAAGTTAACTACACTCACAAAGATATAGGCAATAGATAATCCCACTTCACCAGAATCCAAGGGTAAAGTAGGACAAATATATTCACAGTACCACTGCCAACCACAAATATAAAACAAACAAGCATTAACAATCAATAGTCCTTACTTTACCTCAACATTAATGGTCTTAACTTGCCTATAAAAAGACACAGGCTAACAGAATGGATACAAAGACAGAATCCATCCTTCTGCTGCATACAAGAAACATATCTAAGCTTCAAGGACAGACATTGCTTCAGAGTAAAGGGCTGGGAAAAGATCTTTCAATTAAATGGACCCTAAAAGCAAACAGATGTGGCTATCCTAATATCTAACAAGTTATACTTCAAACCAAAATCAATCAAGAAATGAAGATGGTCATTTTGTATTCATCACAGGACAAATCCCTCAGCACAAAGTCTCAATACTGAACATCTATGCTCCAAATACAAAGGCACCCACATTCCTAACAGAAATGCTACTAAAACCCAAAGCTCACATAAAACCTCACACACTTAATAGTGGAAGACTTCAACACCCCACTCTTACCACTAGACAAGTCAGAAACTTAACAAAGAAACAAAAGAACTAATAGAAGTTATGTCTCAATTGGGTTTAACAGACATCTATGAAACATTCCATCCAAACACAAAACAATATACCTTTTCTCTGCTCTACATAGAACCTTCTCAAAAATCAACCACATACTAGGCAACATAACAAACTTCAACAAATACAAAAATAGTTCTGTGTGTCTTATCAGACCACCATGCTTTAAAGTTGGAATTCAACAACAACACAAATTGCAGAAAACCTACAAATTCATGGAAACTGAACGATGCATAATTGCACCATACCTGGGTCAAAGAAGAAATAAAGAAAGAAATGAAGGACTTCCTAGAATTCAAGGAGAATGAGGACACAGCATACCTGAACTTATGGGACACCATGAAAGCACTGTTACGAGGGAAGTTCATTGCGCTGAGTGCCCATATGAAGAAAATGGAGGAAAATCACATTAGAGAAGTAACAGCACACCTGAAAGCCTTAAAACAAAAAGAAGTAAACTCACTCTGAGGAGTAGATGCCAGGAAATAATCAATTTGAGGGCTGAAACCAATAAAGTAGAAACCAGGAAAACAATACAAAAAATTCAATGCAACAAAGAGTTGGTGTTTTCAAGAAAATCAACAAGATAGGCAAATTAACTAAAAAGCAGAGTCAGAACATACAAATTAACAAAATCAGAAAAAAGGAGGGGCATATCAATGGACACAGAAGAAATCCAAATTTCAGGACATACTTTGAAAACCTGTACTCCACAAAATTTGAAAATTCAAAGGATATGGACAAATTCCTGAATAACTATCACTTACTAATATTAAATCAAGAACAAATAAACAAATTAAATAGACCTATAACCCCTAATGAAATAGAAGCAGTAATCAAAGCCCAGGGCCAGATGGCTTCAGTGCAGAATTCTACCAGAAATTCAAGGAAGAGCTAATACCAATACTCCTCAAATTGTTCCACACAATAGAAACAGAAGGTTCATTACCAAAATCTTTTTATGAGGCCATAATCACTTTGGTACCCAAGACACACAAAGACTCAAGTAACAAAGAGAACTACAGACCAATATCGCTCATGAACACTGATGAAAAAATACTCAATAAAATACTGGCAAATCGAATCTAAGAACACATCAGAGAAATCATCCATCATGACCAAGTAGGCTTCATCCCTGGGTTGCAGGGATGGTTCAACATACAAAAATATGTCAATGTGATCCACCAAAAAAACAAACTGAAAAGGAAAAACCACATGATCATCTCACTAGATGCTGAAAAGGCTTTTGAAAAATATTCAACAACCTTTCATGATAAAGGACTTGGAGAGATCAGGGATAACAGGAACATACCTAAACATAATAAGAGCAATATACAGTAAACCGACAGCCAACATCAAACTGAATGGAGAGAAGCTTAAGGTGATTCCTCTAAAATCAGGAACAAGACAAGGCTGCCCTCTCTCTCCATATCTCTTCAATATTGTACTTGAAGTTCTAGCTAAAGCAATAAAACAACAAAAGGAGATCAAGGGGAATCAAATTGGAAAGGAAGAAGTCAAACTGTCAGTATTTGCAGATGATATGGTAGTTTACATAAACGACCCAAAAAACTCTACCAGGGAACTCCTACAACCAACAAACACCTTCAACAAACTAGCAGGATACAAGATAAACTCAAAGAAACCAGAAGTTCTACTTTATTCAGATGACAAAGGGCTGAGAAAGAAACCACAGGAACATCACTCTTTAAAATAGCCACAAGCAACATAAAGTATCTTGAGATAATGCTTACGAAACAAGTGAAAGACCTATATAGCAAGAACTTTGTGTCTTTAAAGAAAAAAATTAAAGAAGATACCAGAAAATGGAAAGGTCTCCCACACTCTTGGATAGGTAAGATAAATAAGGTAAAAATGGCAATGTTGCCAAAGCAATCTACAAATTCAAAGCAATCCCCAAATTCCCAAATATTGTTTATAAATGTTTGTTTTCATTTAAATGGGGTTGGTTATAAATGGTTAATGATCACAACCAATATTATTTTGAAGGTAAAAAGGGGATTATAGTATAGATATGAATACTTTGTTTTGGAATAGATTTTCATTTATTGATACAATGTAAGGTCAATGTTGTGATATGTATATTTCTATTCTTGTTTATGTATTGTGTTTATATAGCTCATTTAAAAATGTAATGTATAATTTAGGACAGATTTTAGATAGTTACCTGTAATTGTCAAAACTTAAAGCTAGGTGAGTTAGGTTTTCTAGGTATGCAGAGATGTATTTGAGATAGATAGGCATTCTTCAAACCTTTCAAAGACCTACAGAATATGGCATTTAAAAAGGTTTAGGGATTTTCTGACAATGAGACATAACTGTTCCTGGCAACACCACCTGCGTCAGAAAGGAAGATGGACATTAAAGAAACTCATTATAGAGTTTGCTTTCAATATGGCAAGACTAGCCATGTGGACAAGATACTGATCTTGTCTGGATTATTTGACTTTGTGCTATATAAACTGGACATGCAGGACCCACAGAAAAGTGACTGGTGATTCAAGATGGACATTGCTACAGAGTTCCTGCTTCATGGAAGAATCTGCGAGACAGTCTGCAGGACACAGAGAAAAGTGACGAACAAACTGCCAATACAAGAAGACAGTTTAAAGTCTCCTGCTTTACTAAAGAGTCTGCCAGACACACTATGGCCTATGGGCTAAAGATGGAAGATTACAAAAGAACTTCGGGTGACCAGGCAGTGAGTTGTCTCTGTCATTTCTAGAGCTTATTTATTATCCTTCTGTGGTCTTTGAAGGAGTTGAAGACAGATAGTTATGGTTATAGTTTTCATTAGTTAGGATTAAAGATAAGTTACTTAGACTTTAGAAAACACAAAGATAAAATAGATGATGGAATATTTTCTTCAACTCTTGCTAAATGTTAATGGACTAAATATTGTTAACTGTGATTCTTATTTGATAACTGTTGTTATATATTTTGCTATGCTAAGCTTAAAACGCTTCTTTTTATTTAGACAGAAAAGAGGAGATGATGGGAGATGTCATTCTGTATATGTTTCTCGTACTGGTTAATGAATAAAGCTTTGTTGGCCAATAGGAAAGGAAGATAGGAGGGACTAGGAGACAAGGAGGAAATAAGAAGTAGTAAAGAGGAGCCAAGATGGAGAGTTGGGAGAAAGCAGTATGCCGCCGGCTCCCCGATAAGAGAAATACATAGATCAGCAGAAATGGGTTAATAATTAAGGCAGAGCTAGCTGATAAGAAACAAGTAACCGGGCCAACCGCATTGTATCAAATACAGAGTCTGTGTGTTAATTCGGGCTGGTGCGGCGGCAGACCAGGCAGAGGGTGGAAAACCATACTCTTACACTTCACTGACCTTGAAAAGATAATAATCAACTTTCTATGGAAAAAGAAAAGACTCAGGATAGCCAAAATAATCCTGTACAATAAAGGAACTTCAGGAGGCATCACCATCCCCAACTTTAAGCTCTACTACAGAGCTATAGTCCTGAAAACAGCCTGGTATTGGCACAAAAATTGACAAATAGACCAATGGAATCGAATTGAAAATCCTGATATTAACTCACACACCTACGAACACCTGATTTTTAACAAAACAGCTAAAAGTATACAATGGGAGGAGGAAAGCATCTTCAACAAATGTTGCTGACACAACTGGTTGATGATGATGTGTAGAAGACTGCAGATAGACCCATATCTATTGCCATGCACAAAACTCAAGTCCAAATGGATCAAAGACTTCAACATAAATCCAGCCACAGTGAACCTCTTAGAAGAGAAATAGACCCATATCTATTGCCATGCACAAAACTCAAGTCCAAATGGATCAAAGACTTCAACATAAATCCAGCCACAGTGAACCTCTTAGAAGAGAAAGTGGGAGGTACCCCTGAAAAAATTGTTACAGGAGACTGCTTCCTGAACATAACCCCAGTAGCACAAACACTGAAATCGACAATTAGTAAACGGGACCTCTTCAAACTTAGAAGATCTTAAGCCAAAGGACACTGTTGACAAAACCAAAGGGCAGCCCACAGACTAGGAAAAGTTGTTCACCAACCCTACATCTGACAGAGTGCTGATCTCCAACATATACAAAAAACACAAGAAACAATTCACCAAGACACAAAACAACCCTATTTAAAAAATGGGGCACAGAACTGAAGAAAGAATTCTCAATAGAGGAAATCAAAAAAGCTGAAAGACACTTAAGAAAGTGCTTAAAGTCCTTAGCTATCAGGGAAATGCAAATCAAAACAACTCTGAGATACCATCTAACTCCTGCCAGAATGGCGAAAATTAGAAACACCAATGACAATTTATGCTGGAGAGGATGTGGACAAAAGGGAACACTCCTCCACTGCTGGTGGGAGTGCAAACTTGTATAGCCATTTTGGAGATCAGAATGGTGGTCTACCACAGGACCCTTCAATCCCCCTCTTAGGCATATACCCAAATGATCCACATCCATGTAACAAAGACATCTGTTCAACTCTTTTTGTACCAGCATTATGTGTAATAGCAAGAACGTGGAAGCAACCTAGATGCCCCTCAACTGAAGAATGGATAAAGAACATGTGGCATATCTACACAATGGAATACCACTCTAGGGAAAAAAAAAAAAAAAAAAAAAAAAAAAACAATGGCAATGGATGGAACCACCCTGAATGAGGTACCCAAATCACAAAAATAGGAACATGGTATGTACTTGCTCATATTTTAGACATAGAGCAAAGGATCACCAGCCTATAATTCACACCACCAGAGAAACTAGGATACAAGGAGGATTCTAAGCCATTCATATAAGGTCTCACAGAAGGGGAAAGGGACAAGATCTCTTGAGTTTATCGGGAGTGGGGGAGGCAGTGAGTGGAGAGGGAACTAGGAGAAAGATAAGGGGAGGAGAAGAAAGCATGTGGGGCTAGGAAGATTGAGGCAGGGGAGGAATAGATGAAAGAAAAGAGAGAGAAGGGGGGGCCACAAAAGAGGGAACCATTATAGGTTTAAAGAGAAAACTGAAGCTAGAGAAATGTGCAGAGACCTACAAGACTGACCCCCGCTAACAATTTGAGCAAAAGTGGAAAGGCTACCACAAATGCCTTTCCATGATAATGAGATTGATGACTAACATATCCACCATCATGGAGCCCTCATCTAGTAGAAACAGATTGACTCAGACCTCCTGATCATTGGTCTCAGCTAGAAGACCTGAGCAGTCTAAGGGACCTCGGACAGTGGAACTAGGATGTATTTCTGGTGCACAAAAGGACTTTGGCGACACATCCCTGGTGGAGGGATACTTCCTTAACCTAGAGATAGGAGAGAAGTCACTACCTACTCCAAATGACTTGACAGATTTACATGACTTCTCCTGCAGGGCATCACCCTACATGTGGAGTGAGAGGGTGATGGGAGGCAAGGGTTGTTGGGGTCATGAGAATGTGGGAGAGAGGGAAAGAAGGAGGAAGAGGAAACTGGGATCAACATGTAAAATAAAAATAAAAAATAAGTTAATATTTAAAAAAAAGTAGAAGGCAACTAAGAAACAACGCCCAAGGTTGATGATCCCTGGCCTCTGCAAACATGTGGACAAATGTGTTTGTACACACACACACACACACACACACACAGAGGGAGAGAAAGACATCCAAATTTAAAAAAAAAAAAACAAGTAACATCAAAATTTAATAAACATCTTGTCAGAATTAAAAAAAAACATGAGAGTTAAAGTAAGAAAATGAAAAATACCGTGTTTTCTATCCTCACAGTATCCACATGTCTTTCTAAATTTGTCCAGTTGATCTGCTGAACTCTTCATATTTCTTATTTTTCATCACAAAATGTACCATTGCTTTATCTCCATGTCCTCTCCTGTATAGTGCCTTCCTGCTCATATTTATCTTTTACTTCTGTATCTCCCACTCCTCATTGTCAAGAGGAAACATTCCCAACAAATTATGGCCTTGTTGAATCATCAAATTTGAATTGATTTTCCCACATTGAAGAACAATTATCATAAACCACTATTTGTTCTAATATAATGACTATTTTGGCATTCAGAAGGAAATTCAGTGATGTTTATTTGTGTGTGGTTGGATGATTGACATGTAAAAATAATTGGAAGGCAGGAAAGAATTAGAGGATCAGGTAAATTGTCCTGACATAAAAAGGAGAAAATGGGATGTGTTTTCTAAGGAAATAGTAGCAATTTATCATAGAGGGGGAAGATTCATTTCATATATAATACTGGCATGAGTAGATAGCAACAGAAACAAAAAATAGAACATATTTGTTTTTCAGTACTACTTTCAGAATTGAGGTGCAAAGAGAAGAAACAGTATTATGATTAATGAGGCTGAGTGTTGGTGGTACATGCCTTTAATCCCAACATTTGGGAGGGGAGTCACAGGCAGGCATATCTTTGTGAGTTTGAGGTCAGTCTGGTATACAGAGTGAGTTCCAGTACAGGCTCCAAAGCAATACAGAGAAACCCTGTCTCAACAAACAAACCAACAAACAAAAACAAAAATCCAAACATAAAATTATGATTAATGAAAATTTAGGAATAACACAAACATGATTCAGGAAAATTCTGCTTGCCTGTATGTCTCTTTGCCTACAATGTGGGTGTGCCTTGTGCCAACAGAGGCCTGAGAAAGGTATTGGTTTCACTGGGACAGGAATTACAGACAGCTGTGAGCTCCCACACAGGTGCTCAGGCTTGAACTTAGATCCTCTGGAAGATCAGCTGGTGCTCTTAACTTCTGACCTCTCTCTCTCTAGTCACAGGTTTTCTGTGTCATTCATGATTTCAGTATGATTTTTTAGAATTTATTTTTAATATTTTTTATTTATTCTACATACTGACCACAGATTCTCCTCCCTCCTCTCCTTGTATTACACCCACCATCTTCCTTCTACTACCCCCTACTCCTCTTCAACCTCTATTCAGAAAGGGGCAGGTCTCTCATGGGAGTCAACACAGCATGACACATCAAGTTAAGGCAAGACCAAGCTCCTTCTGCATCAAGGTTGAGCAAGGCAATCCAGCTTAGGGGGTGGGTTTCCAAAAGCCAGCTAAGCACTCCAGGGTCAGGTCCTGGTCTCAGTACTAGGAGCCCCACAAACAGACCAAGTTATAAACAGTAACACACATGCAATCCCCAACACTAGCACAATTCTTCAGACCTTGAAAGAACAATATTCAACTTCATGTGGAAAAACAAAAGACCCAGGATAGATAAAACTGTTCTATATAAAAAAGGAGTTTCCAGATATATCACCATCCCTGATTTCAAGCTCTACTATAGAGATGTAGTAGTAAAAACATCATGGTATTGGCATAAAAACAGACAGGTGGATCAATGGAATCAAATTGAAGACAATGACATAAATGCACACACCTATGAACACCTGCTTTTTGACAAAGAAGCCAATTTTTTTTAACATATTTATATGTTTATTTATTTATTAATAAGTACACATGTGCAACCAGCACAGTCTACTTGATATGTGATATCTTACCAAGTAGTAAAGTGTTTATGAGAAAATGTATTTGATATTGGCATTTTCAATATTTTCAGATAATTAACATTATAGCAATGTTATGTGTGTCATCGTGTTAAATCAAGATTACACTCTGTGAAGTTGGCTATGCACTGTGCATTGTCTATGAATGAAGTTAATAGATATTCAAACAGATTCTGATGCACCATAAAATATAATTCATTATTGAATATAATTAGTTATTTGGATAGTCCCTTAATCCCTGTAATATATCATTATTGTACCCTTTCTTTAACATTTTTCCTGCCTTTACAACAGGACAAAATAGACAAGCAAACAGTTTTACCTGAAATGGGAATTTACAGAGTAACATACATTATTCCACAAATAAGAGACAACAACTTATAGCAGTACTTTACAGATGCCGTGTTTACAGAAAGCAGTAATAATGAACTATATGCAGGAACTCACACATGTGCTATCAACAATATACAGCTTGAAAAATAAAAGATCATAGTCTGTAAGTGCTTTTTTTTTTTGAAGGGGTAGTGTGGCAGTATCTTAAAACAGCTTTATCACCATAGCTTCAAAACAGCAACAGATATGTCACTGTGGGGGAAAACAAGGGGGAAGACCACAGTCAACAACTGGTCACCACATGAAGCTTACATCAAACACTTAGTAATACTTGTTTTAGAATACATGGCCAATTAGTAATTCTTGTTGTAGAATCCATGGAACAGTGCTGTTTAGATTAATGTCTATTCTCCTTCAGAAACATGTGAAATATTTCCCAGCAGTATGAAAGCCATTTAGAAAGGACAGAGCTTACTTGCAACTTTATCATGCAATCAAAGTATATAAAACTAAATTTTGTGACAGTGATTGAGAAATATCCAGTTTTTGTTTGCCTGGTGGGGTTGGTTATTCATGCCCAAGAATATGCCCAAAATATAGGTATATAAGGTTGTTATGGATTGGCCTTATTAAAAATGAATGCGTTGAGAGGTAGATTAGATGAGTCAGGGAAACTCAAGGGAGTGAATGGGAAATGGGTGTGAACAGGAAACAATCTGTACATATAGGAAGTTTTCAGAATTGAAATAACATATATTTCATCACTATTTTGTTTTAAAAAAAGAAAAATGGATGTTGACACAAATGAGGTATTTCTTATTGAGGTATAAATAATAAGTAGTACTTAATTTCTTTTGTAATCCAAAAGTATTTTATTTAGTTTTTATATCTCCAGACAGAAATATTTGAAGTTTATTTACTTATTTTTTATTTACATTTGAAACAAGGTTGTTTTACATGTCAATCCTAGTTCACTCACCCTCCCGTCCTCCCTTATTACCCCCACCAAACCCCATCCCATCCCATTTCTGCTCTCCAGAGAGGGCGAGGCCTTCCATGGGGAGTCTTAAAAGTCTGTCATATCATTTGGGGGAGGGCCTAGGCTGAAAGAGTACCCCTCTATTTGGGGTGGGCTCCCAAAGTTCATTCACATACTAGGGATAAATACTGATCGATTACCAGAGGCCCCATAGACTGCCCAGTCCTCCTAAATAACACCCACATTCAGGAGGTTGGTCCTATACTGGTTTCCCAGCTATCAGACTGGGGTGCATGAGCTCCCCCCTTGTTCAGGTTAGTTGATTCTGTGGGTTTCTCCAGCCTGGTCTTGACCCCTTTGCTTATCACTCCCTCTCTGTAACTGGATTTCAGGAGTTCAGCAAGTGTTTAGCTGTAGGTGTCTGCTTCTGCTTCCATTAGTTACTAGATGAAAGGCTCTAGGATGGCATATAAAGTAGTTGCCAATTTCATTATTGTGGAAGGGCATTAAAGGTAGCCTCTCCACTTAGATTGTTAGTTGGGTTCATCCTTGTAGGTCCCTGGGCATTTCCCTAGTGCCAGATTTCTCTTTAAATCTATAATAGCTACCTCTATTATGGTATCTCTTTTCTTGTTCTCCTCTATTCTTCCCCTGTTTCTATTTTCCTGTTCCCTCATGCCCACATCTCCCCTCCTTTTCTCCCCTTCTTTTTCTCCTAACTCCCTCTCCCTGTGCTCCCAATTTGCTTAGGAGAGTCTGTCCTTTTCCCCTTCTCCAGGGGACCATGTATGTCTCTCTTAGGGTCCTCCTTGTTTTCTAGCTTTTCTGGTGGTGTGAATTGTAGGCTGGTAATCCTTTGTTCTATGTCTAAAATCCATATATGAATGACTACATATACCATGTTTATCTTTTTGTAACTGGGTTACCTCACTCAGGATGGTTTCTGTTAGTTCCATCCACTTCCATTGTTTTCCCCCTGAGTAGTACTCCATTGTGTAAATTTACCTCATTTCCTCCATCCATTCTTCAGTTGAGGGGCATCTAGGTTGCTTCCAGTTTCTGGCTGTTACAAATAATGCTGCTATAAACATAGCTGAACTGATATCCTTGTTGTATGAATGTGCATTTTTTGAGTATATGCCTAAGAGTGGAATTACTGGATCTTGAGGTAGACTAATTCCCATTTTCCTGAGGAATTGCCATACTGATTTCCAAAGTTGCTGTACGAGTTTGCATTCCCACCAGCAGTGGAGGAGTATGCCCCTTTCTCCACATCATCTCCAGCATATACTGTGTTTGGTGTTTTTGATTATAGCTATTCTGACAGGAGTAAGAATGGTATCTCAGAGTTGTTTGTTTTCCATTTCCCTGATGGCTAAGGATGTTGATCACTTTCTTAAGTGTCTTTCAGCCATTTTGGATTCTCCATTGAGAATTCTTTATTTAGCTCTGTACCCCACTTCTTAATTGGATTGTTTGGTGTTTTGGTAACTAGCTTCTTGAGTTCTTTATATACTTTGGAAATTAGCCCTCTGTCAGATGTGGAGTTGGTGAATATCTTTTCCTGTTCTGTGTGCTGCAGTTTTGTCTTGTTTACTTTGTTCCTTGTCTTACAGAAGCTGTTCAGTTTTAGGAGGTCCCATTTGTGAATTGTTGAACTCAGTGTCTGTGCTCCTGGTGTTATGTTCTGGAAGCAGTCTCCTGTACCAGGTTACCTCCCACTTTCTCAATAACACAAAATCGTACAATGGAAAAAAAGAAAGCATCTTCAACAGTGGTGCTGGTATAACTAGATATTGGCCTGTAGAAAATTGAAAATAAATCTATAGCTTGTACAGCCACGTTGAAAATTAGGAATCCATCTACCTCAAAACCCAACTACACAAATCTTGGTTATATACCCAAAGGATGCTCAATCATATCGCAAAGACACTTGCTCAACTATGTTCATAGCAGCCTTATTTGTAATAGACAGAAACTGGAAACACTTAGATGCCCCCCACCAAAGAATAGATAAAGAAAATGCGGTACACTTACACAATTACTCAGCAGTAAAAAACAATGACCTCATGAATTTTCAGGCAAATGGATGGAACTACAAAATCATTCCGAGTGAGCTAACTTAAACTCAGAAATACAAACATGATATACACTCACTCAGAAGTAGATATTAGCTGTAAAGTGATTTTTTTAAATATTTTTTTAAATAACCCATTGTCCCGTGAAGGTGTTGTCAAAATTTTTTAAATAAAAGCAAGTATTTATTTATGTTTTTGAATTATTTTGCTTTGACTTCTTTATAAGGTAAAATAGGGACTAAAATTTAATTTTCAACACATGGATACCCAGTATTCCATCCTCATTGATTGAGGAGAACCTACTTTCTTGAATGCATATTTTTGGAAGTTCTGTTGGGAATGATTTGAGTATAGATGTATAGCTTTTCTTAAATTTATTTTAAGCCAGCTCCATGCTACTCAGTTCACTGCAGTTTTGAAGTTGGTTATGATCTTCTTCTGTGTAATCTTCAGTTTTTTGCCTTTTTGTTTAGGAATTGTTTTGCTTGGGGTCTTTTTGCTTCCATAGAATTTTAGGATTAATTTTTATTTCTGTAATGAACGTTATTGTAGGCTTTGCACAATATCTACAAGTTATTTTGAGTGTTACAAGCACTTTTATAGTTTTTTACAACATTTGTTCTTTGATAATTTCATATATGTGTACAGAACATTCTTATAATTTCTAATTTCTCTCTAATCTCCCCAAACCACTTACCTCTACTTCTCCCTGAAAAATCTCTTTTCTACATTAACATCGCCATGGTCTTTCATTTGTTTGATTGATTATTTATTTGTTTGTTTTGAGACCCTGAGTTGTTTTGAAACTATTCATTGAAGCCTGGTGGGCTCCTCATTGGATGCTCAACTGAAGAAAAGTACTACCCCTACAATAATTCAGCAGGCATATTTAGGGTTTGATGAGGCCTTCTCCAATTCATGATTGGTTGTTGATAAGTCCAGTCTTGTGTAGGTCCATTGAAGGTAGCCACATGTCCTGTGAGATCAAGACAGTATTGGCTATGTCATGCCCAGAAGTTTCTCTACTTATATTTTAGATTTTAAATTCTGTCTCTCTGATGATTCCTGAGCTTTAAAGGGTATAGTATAAGTGTCGTATTTATAACTGAACACTCAATTGTCACTTATTCTCAGTACTACAGGAAGCCAGGCATCTCTGTATTCACTAACATTCTGTACAAATATACTCCTCTCTCATTAAGGGTTAGAAGTATAGCATCTACCTCGGCCAGCAAGGAAACATGACCATAACTCTTCTTCTTCAAGCAGTTTATTCAGCTTCTGCTCCTCCCAGCCCCAGCAAGCCCTTAAATATGTGCTCACTGCCCAATCAGCTCATGCCACCTGGCGATCTCAGATAGGTCACAGAAGGAGGTGAAATTATTCATACAGAAATTCTTAGTGCATTTTATAAAGAGAACTACACAAGTTGTGCATATGTAATGATCAACATCTAAGTTTAGATATGATAACAGTTGTAGAAAAGTGAGGAAATTGGTAGGTGTTATGTAGTTAAAACATGTTTTTTTTTTTTTTCATTCTTTTGGAAACTATTACAAAAGTAGAGAAGAGTTTTTGAATGGAAATTGGTAAAGAAAGTGAAGATGTAAGGACTTAGAAGGCAAAATAATAACTAAAACCATTCTCTACATGTACCAAAGTACAAATGGCATTCTACAGTGCAGTTTACCTTACCAGGTAATCCATTATTCATAAACAATTTTTTAAAAATTTAAGATGTATTGCCAAAATGGAGGCATCATTCCTTATAACACACTGTACCTCTATAGTTAATCCATGCCATTCTAATCTCACATTCAATGAACAAGTTTTCTTTAGATACATCCTGCCAAAATAATTAATCACTGGACCACATAAGATTCCTGATCATATGCAGAACAAATTTGATAATGATTACATAGATTTCTTACTACTCTGATTTTAGGATGACAGGTTCCAAAGTAAGAAAGAGCTAGGTATAGAGGAATACCATGTTCTCATATATGGAATACATGTTTTAAACAGTAAGGAGGAAACTATGGATGATATTTAGCCTCCTGATGTATTCAAAACTTTGTGAAGATAAAAGAGTCTTTAAAAAATGTTTGCATTCATCTATTTCACATCCTGGCCTTAGCCTCCCCTCCCCCATCCTTCCCTCCCAGTCCTTTCCCCATCTGCTCCCACACCAAATCCTCTCCTTTTCTGCCTCCACCCAAGAAAGGGAAAGTCTCCCATGAGTATCAGCAAGACATAGCATATCAAGTTGTAGTAAGACTGATCACCTCCCCTTTTATTAACACTGGGCAATGTGGCTCAGTATGAGAAGTGGGTCCCCAAACCAGTAAGAGTTGGAGACAGACCCTGTTCCCACTGTTTGGAATCCCACAAGAGGACCAAGATACATAACTGTAACATATAAGCAGAATGCCTAGGTCAGTCCCGTACAGGCTCCCTGGTTGTCACTTCAGTCTCTGTGAGCCCTTATGAGCCAAGGCTAGTTGATTGTGTGATCCTTCCCTTGGTATCATTGAACCCCCTGGTTGCTACATTCCTTTCTCCCCCTCTTCCTCTGCAGAACTCCCAAATTCTGTCTAATGTTTTGAAGTGGGTCTCTGCATCTGCTTCCATCAGTTGCTTTCTAATGACACTTGTCTCTGCTGAGAATTGAGCCAGGAGCCAATCTAGTCTTTCTGGGTTTGTGGATAATAGAATAGTTATCCTTTCTTTTATAGCTAATATACATTTATGAGTGAGTACATAGCATGTTTGTCTTTCTCTGTCTGGGTTACCTCACGCAGGATGATATTTTTCTAGTTCCATCCATTTGCCTTCAAATTTCCTGGTATCTTTGCTTTTAACAACTGTGTAATACTTCATTGTATAAATGTACCACATTTTCTTTATCCTTTCCTCAGTTGAAGGACATCTAGGTTGTTTCCAGGTTCTATCTATTACGAATAATGCTGCTATGAACATAGTTAAGCAAGTGTCCTTGTGGTATGATTGAGCATTCTTTGGGTATATGCCCAAGAGTAATATAGCTGAATGTGTGGTAGGTGGATTCTCACTTTTCTGAGAAACTGCCATTCTCACTGCCAACGTGGCTGTACAAGTTTGCACTTCCACCAGCAATGAAGGAGTGTTCCCCTTGTTCCACACCCTCTCCAGGAAGAGTCATTGTTTGTGTTTCTTATCTTAGCCATTACAGAAGAGTCTTTTAATTGCATTATTCATATCTCAGACTGTAAATGATGGGGTTGAAGAATGGAGCAAGCACAGTAAACATCAGTGTAATGACTGTGTCTAACACTGGGAGATAAGTGGCATTGAAACCTAAGTACACAAATGACATACTGCCAGAGAATATCAGAAAGACCATGAGGTTACCAGTTGAATTAGAAAAGACCTTTTTCCTACCCTCAGCAGAAGGGGTTCTCAGGATCCCTATGACAATTCTTACACAGGAAGGAGCAATAGTAAGAACAGTGATGATAATGGCTATTGAATGGATCACATCCTCAATGGCAATCATAGAAGTGTCTATGCAGGCTAGGCTCAGTACAGGGACTAAATCTGATGGATCTGGTTAGGTCCACAGAAAGGCAGAGTGTAAATCATCACCACCCCAGGAAGCAAGATGAGGAATTTGAAATTGCAAGAGCCTGCAGAGAGCTGAACACAGAACCTGGAGGTCATGATCATCTGATAGCGAAGAGGGTTGCAGATAGCAATGTATCTATCAATAGCCATGGTGATCAACAAAATCCCTTCTGAATTTCCCAGGAAGTGGAAGAAATACATTTGCAAGAGGCAGCCAGTGATGGTGGCAGACTTCTCTTCACTGATGATATTAGATAGCATCTTTGGAATGGTAGTTGTGGCATACATACTAGATTTCCAGAAAGAAAAAGATGCTGATGAAAATTGTACATGGGACTGTGAAGATGGCTGTCAAGCCTTACAGCAAAGAAAACCAACAAATTTCCAATAACAGTGAAAGTGTAGATAAAAAGCAAAGGAAAAAAATACAGGAGACTACCATCTTAGAGCCTGACACTGCTGACAGACTTCCATTCTCAATGTCCCCAGGAGAGCTCTCTGAAGAAGGAGAGATCACAGAGAAGACAATTAGTAAGATGCACACCTAAATGGCTCATAGCAATCACCAGGATCTCCCCATACCTTCTTGCTGCTATATATAGTAACTGCTGATATTTCTGATATTTCTCTTCTTACTCCTCAAAGAAATACAACTGCAAGTTAGGGGGTTTCCAAGTAATTTAAAGGTACACAAATTATTCAAGGTTATTTCAGCATATCATTTATGTTTCTCTATTTATAATCTATACATACTATACTATATTATAACAACATGCAATTATACAACAATATTAACTACAGGATTTGTATATTAAAGGTAATAAATTATGTGTTTTCCTCATCAAATTGTAGTGTAAACCAGAAGTTCATTGAGATGGCTCAGCAGGTAAAAGTATTTGCTGTGCAAGTCTGGAAACCTGAGTTCAATCCCCACAGCCAAATAAGAAGTCGGATTCAGTAGTGGACATCTGCAGTTCCAGCACCCCTGTGTCAAGATTGGAGGCAGATAGATAAGAATGAGCCAGAAGTTGGCTTCCATAGCACAAGCATATTAGCAGAAAAAAACAGGGGGATCTCTGCCTCAACAAAAGGGGTAAGTTGTCCTATGACCTCCACTTTTGAGCTATATCATGCATGTGCTCTCTCTATCTCTCTTGCTCTCTCTCTCTCTCTCTCTCTCTCTCTCTCACACACACACACACACACACACACACACACACACACGCACACACACACACACACAGTGTAAATAAATTTTTCAAAATACAAACTCAGAATTCACATATAACGTTAGACCAAAGTCAGTCTACTACAACCTACAAATCTTTTGGGAAGTTTGCAAATGTTTCAGCCTCAGTTACTCATTTGAAAAATGCAATTTCATGTAGCATCAAGGGATTTGAACATGCATTTCTGTTGTTGTTTTGTTGGTAGTGGGATTTTGTTTTGGTTTTGGAGACAGTCTTCCTATATAGCCTATGCTGTCTTGAAATTCACTGTGTAGTCCAGTGTACTTTCTCGCCAGTCTTTCAAATTCTGGGATTGTAGATGGCTAGCACAATTGGTGGTGTGATTTCTGAGACAGGTAACTTCTTCAAGGAGTAATAAAATTCAGATCACTTAATTCCTTACACACTTTAAAGCTGTGCTAATACTTCCTCAGCATCCAGCTGGTGCTATTCTTCCAGTCACTACTGGATATTACCCAGTCCTGCCTGGCATGTGACAGTCCATTTCTCTTCCTCGGGGACTATTCTTTCTATTCCAACACCTTAAGTTGCAAGTGCCTTGTAAAGGCAGCCCTCCTTTCGCTCTGGCTACTTTCATTGATTTTTAGTTTCATTTCCAGCCTCACAATGCCTCTCCTTCCTCACATCTACAGCTCTCATTTTAAATCTTCAAGAATCAATTTTCATAAGTTTTCTAGTACCCTCCCTAACCTCTTATCGTTCTATATGCTATTTTGTAATCTCATTAACTAATAAGATTTCAGCTAGAAAGACATATAAATCTTCAAAAAGTTTTATACAACCTTTCCCATGAGCTCCAAGCCAACTTATCTGACCCTTAACTCCCTGTCACTTTACCTCCTAGCATCGATCGACCTACTCCATTCTTCCCTGTAATTACATTATTCATGTTGTTTTCTATAGCTATAATTACATGCTGTGTGTGCTGCAGCCTCTGGCTTATGTATGACACTTCTCCATCCTGACACAAAATCTGTTGATGGCAATGGTAAAAAATTTGGACATCTTAAATAAAATGCTAGCATTTAAATCATTTCTACTATTTACACACTTACACACTTGTGACACTTCAAATTACTCAGCTTTTTTTTAATATCCCAATTTGTAAGAGGAGAGCATATATGTGTGCTCACAATATTCTGATAAAGGGAGAATATGTAAACAGCAGTAGCACTAATGTGCCCCCAGCTCATGGTATACATTTGTAATCTGATTCTCATAAAGTTCTATCATGTAAGATCGTCATTTTCATCTCATAAGTGATGAAACTCAGACTCAAATTATGTTGAGTATAGGTATTCCTAGCTAATAAACAGAACAATAGAATTTAAATACCTTTAATCTATCTTTGGAGAAATGTTCTTCTCTTCTGACATTGGCTTCTACTGTCATATGTAAATGTATAGTATTAGGAATATTATAACACCAAAATCTTCTGAATGCTCTGGTGCTAGGCAGCATTCTAGAAGTATATAATTTATCATACTCCATCAGTTTATTAATTTTATCTTCTCTAGTTTCATAGTTCCTCCTTTATAGCCATGCATGACTTTATCTGTCACACCCACTACAGTTGGAATGTTAACTAAACCCAGAATTGGGTCACCAGGCCCAATAAAAAATACATGTATTAGGTAGTCATGTAACTTAACATTAAAAAGTGGGGGTATGTGTAAAGGCAGAGCCAAGGTTCATGTCTAATGAGAGTCCTAATCAAGACTGGTGTAAATCATACCTCAACAGGTGGTCTCAGCTCAGCAATGTGATTTCCTGCTGCACATATGCCTATTCATTATTCTTACACATGCGCTGGTGTGCATACTTACCTCTGACCAAGAACCCAGCAGCTCCTTTGTCTCTCTAGGCCTCTGCATCATTGATGTTCCTTCAGCCCTCAAAAGGGGTTATAGTCACATCACAGCATCCTGGGGAATAGAAAGAGGGGGTGTGCTGTCTGTGGAGGATTCCTCCCCTACAGTACCACAGGTATCATTTCTCAGGAGGTTAATTACCTAACTCTCATCCTTCCCTGACCAAAGCTGTCAATATACACAGGTTTTCTATTTATACTCATCTTGGAAAATACTGTAACCACCTCTTCAATGTTCCAATTAGTTTCCTGTTCTTAAGTCTACCAGGGTACATTGCAAAGAAGCAACTATCCTGGTTTTGACCATCTTACATGTGTGCACAGAGGGACAATGTGAGAGGGAATCTGGACAGAAAACAACCCAGGAAAACTACATAGAAGAATATATGACCATTTCATATTTTATTTCAGTATTAATGAAAATGAGGAAAGAGTGGGCATGTTTTTTTCTCATGGTTCAAGTGTGTGGAAACATTTGCGTCCCTCACAGCTCAGCCTTTTTCCACACCAGTATGCTGTTCCCTACTGTCTCAGCCCAGGAACCTGTAAAAAACCCCAAGTTCTCACTGTTTTTTACTGAGAATAACTGTGTTTAATATGTTATCTTCTATACAAAATATTCATTTCTATGTCAGCCTCCTCTTTGGAAATGTCAGGTTTTAGAAGAAGATATGTTTTCTTTTTCCTATAGTTATGCTTAACCTTTCTGTGTGGGGAAACAAACTTTACCATAGAACTTCTTATATTTCTCCTACGATTCAAAACTGTTTACAGCTGTAAAGATTTGTTTTTTTTTTTTTTTTGCAATAATTGTATACAGTGTGAAACAATCTAAGGACCAAAATATATCTGAAGACCAGAATATCTTAAAATTTAGGAATATTTCTTGGTACTTTTTAATTATTTTCCTCTGTCTTCTTGGTTCAAGGAATTCCTATGATAACATATTTGGTATGCATTTTCTTCAATCTATTTTTGTTTTTGTTTTTTGAAACATCATCATTCCATGTAACCCAGGTTGTCCTTGAATATTCCATGTAGTCCAGGGTGGCTTTGAACAAACAATCCCCCTCCCTCAAGCTACTGCTGGATATTACCAGCATAGATTATTTTGTCTAGATACTTCTTGTTCCTTCATCTAATATTTTGCTCTTCCTCTGGCCTCTGTGAGTTCTTAAATACTTTCTCTCATTAACTTAAGATTTTCTCTATTCTTAACATATTATTTAACATGTCAGTTATATTTCATACTTGCTATTTATCTTATTTTCCTAATAGCTATCATAATCAAAAATATTGCTGGCTCTTACATGTTTTCTTAACAGTTGAATGATATTTCATTGTGTAAATAGACCACATTTTCATTACCCATTCATAGTTCCTAGGCTGTTGTTCAATATACAAAAAATAAAGAGTCCATGGAATACTCAGCAGAAAGTGGGACATACATATAATACCCAAGGCTTACAGATCTGCAAGGAAGAGGAGCATAAAGATTATAAGAGTCAGAGATGCCCAACAACTTGAGGGAAACAAGACACAGCAGGAAGATTGTATAACTCATAACAAGTAAGCTCATAACAAGTATTACAGCACACACAAGAAAAGTACAAGCTCAAAAGCCCAACAAAATCCTAGCATGGATGACAGATGTGCAAAAAATACCACCTTGGGCTGAAATATATTTTGACAGCTGCCGGGAGAGGGAGATTCAGTTTCCTTCAGTGATGTAACCCTTGAAAAATTAGCATACTTTAGGGCAGTCTCCACCCCCAAAGGTAGCTGAGCAAAACAAATTAGATCTTATGGGTTAAAAAAAAAATCCTGATATTAACCCACACACCTACGAACACCTGATTTTTGACAAAACTGCTAAAATTATACAATAGAAGGAGGAAAGCATCTTCAACAAATGGGGCTGGCACAACTGAATGATGGTGTGTAGCAGACTGCAGTAAGACCCATGTCTATTGCCATGCACAAAACTCAAATATAAATGGATCAAAGATCCAAAGAGGATCAGCCACACTGACCCTCTTAGAATAGAAAGTGGAAGGTACCCTTGAACAAATTTGTATAGGAGACTCCTTCCTGAATGTAACACCAGTAGCACAGACATCGAAATCAACAATTAATAAATGGGACCTCCTCAAACTGAGAAGCTACTATGAGGCAAAAGACACAGCTGACAAGACAAAATGGCAGCCACAGACTAGGAAAAGATCTCCACTAACCCTACATCTGACAGAGGGCTGATATTCAAAGAACTCAAGAAACTAGTTACCAAGACACCAAACAACCCTATTAAAAAATGGGGTACAGAACTGAAGAGATAATTCTCAATAGAGGAATTCAAAAGGTCTGAAAGACACTTAAAAAAGTGTTCAACATCCTTAGCTATCAGGGAAATGAAAAAAAAAAAAAAAAAAAAAAAAACTCTGAGATACCATCTTACTCCTGCTTACTCCTGCCAGAATTTCTAAAATTAGAATCACTAATGGGAAATGTCATTCTGTATATGTTTCTCATACTGGTTAATAATAAAGCACTGTTGGCCAATAGGAAAGGAAGATAGGAGGGACTAGGAGACAAGGAGGAAATAGGAAGTGGTAAAGAGGAGCCAAGATGGAGAGTCTGGAGAGAGCAGTATGCGGCAGCCGACTCTGGGTAAAAAGACCACGTGAAAATACATACCCCATTAACACAAATGGGTTAATACTTAAGACAGAGCTAGCTGATAAAAAAGTAGTAACTGGCCGACAATATAATATCAAATACAGAGTCTCAGTGCATTATTTGGGGCTGGCGTGGCAGCGGGGCAAGACTAGGTGGAGGGCGGAAAAACCATACTCGTTACAGACAATTTATGCTGGAGAGGATGTAGAGAAAAGGGAACACTCCTACACTGCTGGTGGTGGGAGTGCAAACTTGTACAGACATTTTGGAGATCAGTATGGCGGTTCCTCAGGAAAATGGGAATCAGTCTAAACCACAAGATCTGGCAATTCCACTCTTAGTTATATACCCAAATGATGCACTTTCATGCAACAAGGATATCTGTTCAACTATGTTCACAGCAGCATTATTTGTAATAACAAGAACCTGGAAGCAACCTAGAAGCCCTTCAATGGAAGAATGGATAAAGGTGTGGCACATTTACTCAATGGAATACTATTCGGCTGGGAAAAAAAAAAACAAACAAACAAAACAAAACAAAAAAAAAAAATGGAATCTTGAAATTTGTAGACAAATGGATGGAATTAGAAGAAACCATCCTGAATGAGGTAACCTAGTCACAAAAAGAGGACCATGATATGGATTTTAGACATAGAGCAAAGAATCACAAGCATATAATTCATACCGCCAGAGAAACTAGGATATGAGAAGGAATCATACAAATCATAAGAAATTCATACAAAGTTCCTCACAGAAGGGGAAAGGAACAAGACCTCCTGAGCATATTGGGAGTTGGGGGGGGGGCAGTGAGCTAGGGAGCTAGGAGAAAGAGAAGGGGAGCAGAGGAAAACATGTGGGACGCAGAAGATTGAGTCAGGGGAGTAATAGACGGGAGAAAATACAGACAGACAGAGAGAGAGAGAGAGAGAGAGAGAGAGAGAGAGAGAGAGAGAGAGAGAGATTTCATAAAAGAGGGAGCCATTATAGATTTGAAGAGAAAACTGACTTTAGAGAAATGTCCAGATATCTACAAGAATGACTCCAACTAATAATTTGAGCAACATTAGAAAGGCTACCTTACCTGATAATGAGATTGATAACTAACTTACCTACCATCATGCAGCCCTCATCTAGTAGGTGATGGAAACAGAAGCAGACACCAACAGCTAAACACTGAGCTGAACTGGAATCCAGATGCAGAAATGGGGGAGTTATAAGAAAACCAGAACATAACCAGGCTACAAAAGCCCACAGAGGCAGCTGACCTGAGCACGGGGGAGCTAATGGACCCCCAGACTGATAGCTGTTAAACCAGCATTGGATTCACTCAGATCCCCTCAACATGGGTCTCAGTTAAAAGGCCTGGGCAGCCTAAGGGACTTCTGACAGTGGAATCAGGATGCATCCCTGGTGCACAAGAGGACTTTGGGAGCACATTGCCCATGAAGGGATACTCCCCTAACCTAGAGGCAGGAGGGAGAGCCGAGTCCCTACTCCAAATGACTTGACAAATTTTGTTGATCCCTCCTGGAAGGCATCACCCTCCCTGTGGAGTAGGAGAGCATGAGAGGGAGAGAGAGAGGTAGGGAAAGAGGAAAGGAGGGAGGGAGAGGGAACTGGGATCAATATGTAAAATAAGAAAAATAAATAAAAAAAAAGAAAAACAAAAACCTTATTGTTGGTAAGAAAGGGGGATAAAAATGAAGATGATGAATCTGGAAATAGTTTGTGGGAAAGAATACCATCAAAATATACTATATATAATTCTCAAAGAATTAATATAGTGTTATCTAAATAACAAAATCATGTGATATGACAATAAAATAATTAAAATTTTGAAATATCACCAATTTTTTAAAATAACATTTGTATTTTATTTTGATTATCATGTACTAATTAGGATGTAAATAGTGAAATTCAGTGTGGAATTTCAGAGCATGACTGTAGGGTGTATTGGTCAATTGTCGCTTCCACTCATCAATCCTTCCAGCCTTACCTGTGCCGGTAGTCATCAGAATTCTATTCTTATATCAACTTTTTCTTCTCTCCTTCTTTTTCCCTTTCTTCCTCTCTCCTTCTTTCTTTATTTCTTCCCTCATCTCTTCATGCTTCTTTTCCTCCTCAACTTGCTCCTCACTCTATTTTTTTTTTTTTAAGGTCTGTGTATGTCAAAATTCTTCAAATTTAGGAAATCTTCAGGTTTAATCTAGCATGTCGCTGAAAGTTTTGATTGTAGTTTTTACTTTACATATTGAGATTTTTATTTGTACTTTGCTGAGCCAGGCAGTGGTGGCACACTCCTTTAATGCCAACACTCCAGAAGCAGAGGCAAGCAGATCTCTGAATTTGAAGCCAGCCTGGTCTACAAGATGAGTTCCTGAACAATCAGGGCTACACAGAGAAACCCTCTCTCTAAAAATCAAAAAACAAACAAACAAAACAAAACCACCATCAACAACAGAAATTTTTGTTAATTTTTCAGAATCTAAAATCAGAATCATAAAATTAATTCCTTTTCTAATTTCATCTATTTTTACTATCTGAACCACTTTAGAAATTATTACATTTATTGATAGTTATTTTTATTATTTTCTTCTACATTGTATCTAACCTGAAGTTTTCCCTCTCTATCCCTCCCAGCTCCTCCCCACACCTCTGCTCTCACCAAGATATACCCTTCCTCCATTTCCCTTCAGAAAAGAGCTGATCTCCCAGCCAGAGGTATCAACTGAGCATGCATAACAAGTAAAAAGAAGATTAAGCACATACTCTTATACCAAGGCTGGGTAAGGCCTTCCTAAATATATTCTTTTAATATACTTACATTATAGCATTATTTAAAACATCAAAACCATTGTCAATAACAAATAATAACAATTAACACTTGCCTTTGACTTGTTTTTAATAATATTCCAAAATGTCTTTGACTAGCTTTCTTAATTTTAAATTGATAAATGAGGTCAAAATTTGAAATATATTACTTTTAAAATTACAGACATTGAAACAAAGGATCAAAACTTAATAATATTTCTTTGAAGTCACAAAGTTAGTATGCAGTATCATTTAAGCATAAATTTTGACATCTATAGATATTATTCTAAGTACTATATTTTACAATCTGTTTGATATTAAAGCATATAATATATAATAATTTTGTATAAAATTAATATTTACAAAATATGTTACTTTGTATATTTCACCCCTCATTGTAATCTAGACAAGTATTTTCTATCTGAATTAAATATGTTTAAACAGAATAAATACAGGAAGATCTGCAATAAAGACATGAAGAGTATGAGTATACTAATGAATGAGTTATTCACTAATTGTATGGTTAATATGTTGGAGTTAAGTCTACAGAGAGAGGCATCTATGAGCAGGTTAATTTGCAGGTGTAGACAGTATCCTCTGAGAACAGAGAAGCTTCCTAATTGCCATCTTCATGTCCTTATTTCTCAGACTATAGATGATAGGGTTGAAAAAGGGAGCAAGAACTGCAAACATCAGTGCAATGGCTGTGTCCAAAATTGGTGGGAAAGTAGCTGAGAAACGCAAGTACATGAGTGAGACACTGCCATAGAACATCAGAAAGACACCAAGATGGGCAGCACAAGTAGAGAAGGCCTTCTGGCGGCCTTTGCCAGAGGGAATCCTTAGAATCACTATAATGATTCTGATGTAAGAGATGGCAATAACCAAGACAGAGAAGATGATAGCCACAGCATGAACTACATCCTCAACCAGAATCATGGAGGTATCTGTACAGGCCAAACGTAACACAGGTTCAAAGTCACAGAAGATCTGATGAATTTGGTTGGGGCCACAGAAGGGCAGTGTGGAAATCCATGCAATTTCTGGGAGCAACACAAGAAAGCCAAAGATGCAGGAACCAGCAGAAAGCTGAGCACAGAGCCTGGGAGTCATGATAGTTGGGTATCGGAGAGGATTACAAATAGCAACATATCTGTCAATAGCCATTGTGGTCAACAAAATACCTTCTGAATTTCCAAGTGAATGGAAGAAGTACATCTGCAGCAGGCAGCCAATCATGGAGATGGTCCTATGCTTGCTGATGAGGTTGGAGAGCATCTTGGGAATGGTTGCAGTGGTATACCAGATTTCCAGAAATGAGAAAATGCTGATGAAATTATACATGGGGTTGTGAAGATGAGTGTCCATTCTGACTGCAAAAAACACAATGAGATTCCCAATAATAATGAATATGTAAATGAAGAACAGAGGAATGAAGAAGAGGAAACTGCCATTTTCAAACTGGGGAAATCCAGAGAAGAGGAATTCTGTCACTGAAGTAGTTCTGTTACCTCTCATTATACTCTCAGCAAAGTATATCCTTATGGGTGGAAATACACAGATCAATACCTGGATAAAAGGTTAAAAAAGTCAGACATATTGGTTCATGCAAGAAATAAATGGAAAGCTTTAGGAAAATGACACATCTCTCTCCATTCTTGGATTAAGAAATAGATATACACTTGGTAATGCTGTCCTTCAGATAGCTATGTATTTGTTGCTTCCAGCAATGAAGAAAAGAGACTATCTTCATAAAATGTATGTCCCAGGAAAGAATACAGATAGAAAATGGAGCATGGACAAAGCTCACTTGTAGAACATTTTCCTATCATGCCCAAGATCCTGGATTCAATCCTTAGCACCACAGTACAATATGAACTATGAAATACGAAAATAACACATTAGAAATCTAAAGTTTGCTGAGCAGTTGGAAAGCAGAAGTAGGTAGATCTCTGAGTTAAAGGCCAGCCTGTTTTACAGACGAGTTCTAGGACAGTCAGGGCTATATAGAGAAACCCAATCTCAATAAAAACTAAACAAAAAATTAAAGTGTGTAAGATACATTAGCTAAAAATAGTATAATATGGGTATGATGAAAATTGCCTGTTATATTAATTCAAACTTATTTTAAGTTACATATCAAAGAGCACTCTCCAAAGTATCTTCAAAACAGATTAGATAAAGTACTTGGCTTTCTTACTGCCCATATAACCAAAGTGAAGTTGCATCCTGCTCTATGCTTCATTCAAATTTCCAGAGTTTCGCTTTTATCGTCCCATGAAAGTAGCTTTGTATGTGGCTAGAGAAATAGGGTGGATTCTCAGGCAGAACATGAGGGTGAAATGTGTGTAGGAAACTATTTTTAAAGGCAGACAAATCTAGCCAGCAGAAACCAATATGCCTAGAAAAAATGTTCAGTGAGAAATGTGGCAGATTTCAATATGGACCCTAATGTGTCAGTCTCTATGAGACTACCCAAGTCTACCTATTCAGACTCTGTATCGTGAAAAAGACCATGTGTGGGTAAGATGTGGAACTCTACAGCAGTTCTTGCTGCCAGGTGTCTTGAATGTGCCATGATGATTGAGCTATGCCTTCTAGAAATAATGCACTGAGTACTGTCCACATAGTTCAGACACTGCTGTGACTGGCAAGTTAGTCCTCAAGGAAACATATTTATTACTCAGAGGAAATATGAAAATGAACCATATGGGTGACTCTTATTGATTTGATTTGTTGGTTTCTTGACCATCAGACCAATCCTTCCATAGCTCAGAAGGCCACCCCATTCCACCTCATCTGGCACAGCAACCAATACTTTCTGGGAACCAGTGGAAGTTCTCTGGGCTCCATGTAGTAGTGATCATTAATTTTCATTGTTAACTTGACTATATTTAGAATTATTATGGTAATAAACCTCAGTTTGTGTCTATAAGGGCATTCCAAAAAGGTTTAACTGAAGAGGGAAAACTTCCCTGAATGTGGGCAACTCTATCTCATGGTCTGAGATCCCGAACTGAATACAAGAAGAAGGTGGACTAAATTTTCATCTCCCTTTGCTTCCTGATTATGGATACAAGGAAGCCGGTCACGAATCCCTTCTGCAGTCAGGACTTCTACCATGATGGACTATGCTCTCAAACTGTGAGCTAAAATAAACCTCTTGCTCTAAAATATGAACTCATATGTTTAACTGTGATGTTTCTTTATGGTATGCATATTGTCTCTAACCAATAAAGCAAATACATTTTTCTTAATTGGCAGTTCTAAAAATTGTTCCAGAAAATAATTTGAAGCATCATGTGCATTGAACAACAAATTTTGCACATCCAAATGAGAAAAGAACATGTGAAGTATATGAAAACCATTTGGCAGTCAATGCAAAACATTTGGCAAAATTTTGTGTTTTCTAGAGATCTCACTAGTGAAAATGTATATATGTAAATAGATGTTATTAGGAACTGGTTTTTATTGACTAGTGTTGACAAATATCACTTTAACAGCTTTTGGAAAATGGAGCACACATAAAAAATTAGGACATGTGGACTAGTGTTATAGACACTAAGCCTCCAAATTTTTAGAAACAGGATTATTGAAGACTAAAAGTCTTGAAAATCTTAAGATTTCAATTTTCATTTATATAATACATATATATTTGAATGTACAAATGCACATATTATAATTTTATATTATCTAATTATTAATCCATCTCATTATTATCTTGTTTTTATAGAAAACCTCTTCAGTGTGGGCTTTAATTCTTCCATGTATCAACAGACTACTAAGCCTTTGTTTGCTAAATCTCTGTGATTATTTATCATATAAAAATATTACGGAACAGTATATAAGATAGTTTATCAATATCACCAGTGTTTGAACATCAATATTTTAAAAATACATTTTGAACTGAAACTTGATTCCATAAATTGAATTAGGGAACTTTACTTAATTCAAGCTGATGTCCATGAAAGAAAAGACAAAGACACACAAATTAATCTTAGGACCCAATTAAAAGGGAGATTTTGTTGTATTAGAAGGACATTTTGTAAGAACTAACAGTTTGTTAATATCCACAAAAGAAGAACATAAATCCAATAATTCCAAATGAATATAGTTAAAAATTTTATTTGATCAATTAACTTTTTTAAAAAAAGTGATAGCTAGAGATTGGGAAACATGTATCAACAACAATAGTTTCAGGAGTCATTAGTTAAAATGTCAGCATTATATAATTACAAAATGACTACTGAATAAATTTTATTGAGACACCTGGTAGTACTAAGTCTGAGAGGAACATGGAATGACCAAATCTCATCCTCTGCTGGGGCGCCTATAAAATATTCCAGTCACTATAGTAATAACTTATTATAACATTAAAATATGTTCAATTACTGCTCCAGGGACTCATTCCAAGAAAAATTAAAATTTATATTTGTCCTCAAGCTTGCAACAAAAATAGTTACAAAGCCTTGCTTACAAAACTGGAAACAGCCATCTAAATGGCCACTGATTGGTAACTGTATAAACTGAAACATTCTTGTTAGAAGTTAAATTTAGCAATGAAAATTAACTGCTGGTACACAGAATAACTTCAAGAAAGGTAAGGTGCAGAAAAAGAAGTCAAAGGATACACATTTTGGAGAAGGGGAAAGCACATAAGCTTGAGATGGTAAAACAAGTTGGTGTTTGGGTTGAAAGGGCAAATTTAGAGAATTTATGGAAAGGTTACCAATAGTGAACATGTCCTGTACCTTGATTCTCTGTATTGCGTTTACCTTATCAGCACCATTGGGTGAACTCCACGTGTGCAATGATCTCTCTGACTCTCAGCTTCCATTTACTACAAATTAAACCGGAGAATTGGCTTTCTCTGATTCCAGCCACTTGTTCATGTAATTTCATTAAATGACTAACAGCTCTGCTGTCAATATTGTCAGCTACAGTTGACAACTTTCACTCGCCCAACTGAGGTCCTAGCAGTTTGGAGCAGTTATCAGGGTAATAATAAGGTACAATGTCAGGTGACAATGATCTTCTGGCATACCATTAGCAGATATAAGATGGTAAGTAGCATATTGTAGCCACTTTACTGTTTTGGAGACTTAGAGTCTGTCTGGAATTTTGCCAGTGGGTCTTGGTATAAGCAGATTCTGCAGAACACGGCTCTAACCATGCTAGTGTATGTAGCTAAGTTGTAGCAGAAGTAAATAGTATTCTTACAAGATAGGACCAAATTGTTCAAATAAGTATTTTGTTCTGACTGATATCTCTGATCGATTAAGCCAAAGAGAGAAGGTGCTAAAAGCCAGGACATTTTTTTTTCCTGGAAGTTGACGGATTGTAGATGTCCCGGATGAAGCAATTTTACCTGTGTACTCTATCTGCATGGCTCACTTGGCTCACCAGTCCCTGTGTTTACCTAAAGAAAACTTATGACCAAATTTGCTCTCTTTCTCCTAAAACCCATAAGGGTTCCGTTCCTCCTGCCACTCTTTACAGATTTGAAGATGGTTAGAAGATCCCACCAATATCTATACAGATATCTCTATATTCACAACAAAATAAAATTGTATGTGAAGTTAGCATTGCTTTGTCTGTAATGTTGACTGGAGATCCAAAGTAAAATTAAAATAGCTAACAGGGATATAAAATTTATAAAATGGACTGTTTTTGGAAACAAGGTGGGGCTATACAGTCCAGGATGACCTGGAAATCATCATGTAGCTTAGGCTGGCCTACAGCACAGCCTCAGCCACCTAGGTGGGACCTGTATCAAAAGGGTTCAAACTTCCTAAGGTGTTTTTTTAAAGCCTTATCAAAAGGAAAAGAAAACAATGTTCTTTTGTCAAGTTCATTTGTCAAGCCTGGACCTTGCCCTGGCTTGACCATAGTAGGTCCCCTTGTGCTTATAGTCCTCCACTATGAAGATTCTGGTTACTAAGTTCATTATGGATATCAGTGTATTGCCTTCCTATACCATTCTGTCTCAGGCTTGGTAATTGCTGCAGTCTCAACCACCTTAGTGACATCCATGGAAAAAAGTGCTAGCCACAGCTCTCATTGTGACCACTCATGAGACTGTTGACAAGCCCAGGACTGGCACATTTCAATTCCATTTTGCAGATAAGACAATTAGATAGAAATCAGCTCTGTCCCTATGAAGCTTTGTGTTACCTTACAGATGTTCAGAGGAAAATGAGACCTCCCTGCTTACCAGGGAAACCCAAGCAAGGGGAAGGATGCATGTGACATCTTAGAGACTTAACTAGCCTGATCTGCAGAGCAGGCTGATATGTAACCGAGCACATCCTGATCTACACATGTAAGTTACCATCACCAGAAGTTCTCAAAGCAGTAGGGCATGCTGTGGTATTTTCTTGTTTCCTGATTTTAATTAGAAAACTCTGATGATGCCATAATAGAGGGAAACAGCATAACAATAAATGGTACTAATTATTATGACGTGCCATTTAAGTAAAGTGGTATTACCAGTGACTTCTGTCTTCCCCAAGATGAATCCTAATCCCCAATATTATTCAGTTAATGGAAGGAACACTCGTTAAACGACTTTCTTCCTTTACTTTCTTAGAAGTATTATCTTCATGGCAGATGGTCTACCTATAGCTCAGTGACATGTGAATTCTCTTACCTCCACCTGACACAATGAGGTCCCTTCTCTTCCTTGGACTTATTCAGTCAAAATCTGCTACTTTATCAAGAAAGATTGTTATGCCTGTTACAAAAGCCTTCTCATAGCAATTTATCCACTGCAGTATTTACCTATAGTAATTAGAGAAATAGACTTGATTTCCCCATGGCTCTAATTAATGGAAAGCTCCTTCTATATTTTCTCATGAGTTTTCTTTAATGTCAGACATTCCACAGAGTTTCAATGTAGTATTTAGCTTTCCACTTATATATACTATATAAATAAAATTTCTACATTATCATAATAAATATTACTTATATATTATAGTAAAAATTATTATACTTTCTATATTATAATCAAAGAAATATATTAGCAAGAATAGCTACCAGTGTAATTGGCTACTAAAATTTTTAGTAGTAAAATGTTTCAAAAATATTTAAATGTTTCAAATTCTATGGAGTTTTTCTGAATATGTCATACTTTTTACTTGAATAAAATTGCTGACTCTAAATAACAATACTTTGAAAATGTTTACTTTGTTAAAACTTTTTCCCTAATCTCCAATTCTAAATAGAGACCACTGCCTCCCATTTTAATCCACACCTATTTAAATAAGTACCTTTGTAAGTTCTAGTATGGTTTCAGCATACTGTGAGAATGCTAGAAACTTATATTTTGAAAACAGCAAAATATTACCTCTTCCTATGTTCAATATTCATGAAAGGTGAATTGACACCTCTTCCCATCAAATGATAAAAGTTTTCTCCTTCCCTAAGTCCCCTTGACTTAGATTGGTCAGTGTGGTATAACAGGGAGTCTGTGTGCCACCTCTCAGACAACTTCTCCAGAGGCCTTTCACACTTATGTACTGCTACCCTACCTAGTCACTGGATGAACAAACTCAAATAGCCTATTATAAGTGAAAGACTACAGGTAGGAGAGTACTTCAGAAGATGCAAGTAAACAACTGACTGATACAATGATCAAGGACTAGAAAGTCATCTATCTGTTTGGTTCTGATCCAAGTTATAAAGTTATATCCAGAATATAAAATTAAGAGAATGATTTTGTTTTATGTCACAAGTCTTGGAAGAGTATTTGCTCTATAGCAAAAGGTATCTGATTAGATCTCTTAAACCATCCCTTCTACTTGCACTTTTAAATATCATACTCTATAATGTTATTTTAAATGTATAACTATGTGTTAAACAGATATCTATAACATATAAGCTCATATCTATGTGTTAACATGATTGACACACCAGGATATAATTTTTACAGTTATTTATTAATTTTTTTCAGAATATCATACATGAAAAAATTGATCATATTTACCTGACATCCCCAAACTCATCCGTATCCATTCCTAATGTCATGCAACTATTGCTTTCTTCTTCCTCTTCTTCTATTTTTTCCTTTCTCCTTCTTCTTTAATAGCCCACTGGGTCAAATTTTTGCTGACTCTAATATAGGACTATGTACATTGGAGCATGTAAAGCCTACCAGTGGTCACATTGTCAAAGAAAACGATAGTTTTCTCCCTCCTTCCCTTCCTTTCTCCTTTAAAAGCTCCCAATGTCCCATAGTTCCTCAGCAAAGTGTGGGGCTAGCTTGTTCCTGTTCTACTCTTATGTAGACAAGCATAGCTGCTGTGAGTTAATTAATGCAGAAGTCAAGAGAACACTTTATAGTACTCTTGACTATTCTCTGACCTTTTCATTCTTTCCTCCTCCTCTCACAAAATCAGGAATGCTAGCCTAAGAATATAATTTCTTGCTAAATTTATTTTTTTCTGCCATAGATAAATCAGATTAAACCTAGTATGTGACATTAGGCACTCATTATATTTACCCACTTTGATTTCATCACTCTTCCTGTGCCTTATCCACACGCATGAGCACTTGGTTCATATAGTTCATAGAGTTGTTTCCTAACTAAGAAAATGGTTCATCTTATCACATTTCCCTGGCCTATTCCTCATCAAGCCTTTAATTTAATCAAAAAACACTTCTTTGTCTACTACTTCTATTAATTCATTTGAATTTGTTACTAATTATTATTTTAGAAATGATTATACTAGTTGAAGATCATCCTGGCATGGCCAAAGAATTTGTATCTCCTTTATTACATTTACATTACTATATTAAATAAAAAGGATACCTTATGGTTAATTAGTTTTTTTTCAAAAATTTAAGATAGAAACTTATATTTCAGGCCACAGATTATCATTAGAGACCCAATTTAATTTTATTTGAAAATTTAGGAGAAAACTCCATTACTTTATGTTGGCATCAGTTTAAAAAATGATTTTAGAAGTCAGGTATACCAGTGAATGGCAGAGAACCTGTCTTGTATGTGTAAGGCTTAGGGTTTGAATCCAGGATTGCAAAAATAAAAAGTATTTCTAATGAAATAGAATAGAAAAAGGAAAAAAGTTGAAATGACACATGAAATATAATTATTAATTTGATAGAAATAATACATATGCATATGTTCTTATATATAAATTATGATTAGAATTTCTCTTTATTGAAAGTAATAATCAATCAAACCCTGTGTTTTCCTCTTATCAAGACTAGATTTTTTTTCTCGCATTGTTAATTGTTCTTTATTTCTGAGATTTAAGACATGTAAACAATGAAATATGATGGCATCCATCCTCTCCTCCCCTTAATACTTTGTATTCCCACTTGTTTTCTGCTGCACTTTGGCAGTAAAATTTGATGAAAGAGTTGTCGATTCATGAAATTACACTCCATGTACAAACAGCAGCCATCAACTGTCAAGGGTCCTCAAATTTTCATCTCCTTTTCCTTTTCTCAGTGGAGTAGTTTGCTTCATCTCTGTGACATCTCTATCTCTGTCTCTACTTTCTTCTTGTTCACATAAACATAAACACATTTCAACTAGCAGTGAGTCCCTGAGAGATTTTCCTATCTATGTTGGAAGGCCAACTGTTGTTGGATTTGTGCATGTTTTATTTAGTTAGCTGTGTTGTTGAGATTTTATTGGTGTAGACTTCCTGTCATATCTAGATGACACAATGTCACATCTTCATTGTCCTCTGGCTGCACTTTATCATATTTCTGCTAGTCAAGCTGTATAAAGGCTTTTTTCAGTCATACAGGTTGAATTTCATGGAGTATTTACTGACATAGCTATAGGTTTGTATCTTTAATCAGTTAATGTTCACTCGGTTGATATGAATAGAACTTTAAGAATAACCAAGCTTAACTTGGTTTTATACCTACTGGAAGAGGGAAAGTCAGTTTTCTCTAGTGGAGCAATACTGGGTATATTTACCATAGAACAGATCTGAGGTTCAGGAGTAGATGGACACCACAATTTTTGGTGTGTGCCTTTATTTGGTTACAGTTTGGTGGGTTTGTTTTGTGTGATGTATTTTGTTTTCTAGGTTTTTGGTATTGATTTGTTGGTGGTAATTTGACTATAATTGACTCCCATATGCTCAGGCAGGCATGGTCTTATTGGAATAGGTATGGCCTTGTTGGAGGAAGCATGTCACCTTGGGGGCAGTCTCTGAGGTTGTCTTTGCTCAGGCTTCACTCAATGTAGAGTCAGCCCGCTTCGGTTCCCTGCAGATCAAGATGTAGGACTCTCAGCTCTTTCTCTAGCACCATGTCTGCCTGCATATCACCATGTCCCACCATGATGATAATGGACTGAACCTCTGAACTGTAAACCATCCCAGTTAAGTGTTTTCCTTTATAAGAGATGCTGTGGTCATAGTGTCTCTTCATAGCAATAGAAACCCTAATAAGACATTGTACGAGATTTTGGTCTTTTGTTTTGTTTTTTGTTTTTGTTTTGTCCTGTTTTGTTTTCAGAGGGAACTTAAAGTTGGATAGTTAGGGAGGAAGAAAGGGTCTGGACAAACTTTAAGGAAGGGAAGATCATGATAGAAATATATTTAAATTTAAAAATTTTCTAAACACCAAAAACTACACAATTGTTATATATGTGTAGAGGGTCTAGCTCTGTCCCATGCAGGCTCCCTGGTCATTATTTCAGACTCTGTGGGTTTTGTGTGTGTGTGTGTGTGTGTGTGTGTGTGTGTGTGTGTGTGTGTGTGTGTGTGTTTGTTATCTTTGACTCCGCTGGTTCCTACAATCCTTCCTCCTTCAGCATGATCCCCAAGCTCAGCCTACTGTTTGGCTATAGTTCTCTGCATCTGTTTCCATCCATTATTGTATGAAGGCTGTCTGATGACAATTGGGGTAGTCACCAATCTGATCACAGGAGATGACCAGTTCAGGCTATGTATCCACTATTGCTAGGAGTCTTAGCTAGGATCATCCTTGTAGATTCCTGGGAGTTTCCCTTGCATCAGGTTTCTACCTGACCCAGAAATACACCCCCTTTCTATTGGTCTACTTCTAGGACCTCTAGCAATGGGAGCAGCTGCTGTCCCTAACATTTTGGCTGGCTATTGGGAAGCCAATCCTCATGCTGGTTACCTTGCCCAGCCTTAATAAAAAGTAAGGTACTTATTCTTGCCACAACTTTGCCATGCTTTGTTGATATTCATTAGAGGCCTGTCCCTTTCTGAATAGAAACAGAGGAGGAGTTGATGGGGGGCACAGATGGGAGGTTAGGGGAGAGAATAGAAGGATGGGAGGGGGCAAAACTGTGGTTGGGATGGAAAATGAATAACCCAAAACAAAAACCCAACCAAACAAAAAAAATTAACCAAGCCTTATAAATTAGTATCAATATATCTAGCATGCACATTTTAAAAATTTTAATACATATATGTATATAGTTGATGAAGGAAATAGAAATGGGTATGAAACTGACAGGAAAGCTATGTTTTCTGAATGATTCTACTTTAAATTAGTTTGTGAATTTTTGTCTACTCTGTTTACTGGTGCTCCTGAATGATAGACTTTGTGGTCACAGGAGAATTCATAGGAATGGAGCTGGGAGATCATTCATTACCATGTGACACTTTCCCCTTAATTTGTCCCTTAGAGGGGAAGCTTAGGGTTCTTTAGATATGTATCATCTAAAGTGAAACTCCCAAGAAAGACTGTCTTTCCATTCTATGTAGTCCCCCAAGAAATGTTCAGATACAGCTATATACTCACCAGGGTATATAGAAGTGACCCCAGCTACAGAGAGTCTAAGGAGTACTTTGGGGACTCAGACAGGGTAAGTTGTGCAGACTGCTACCGAAACTCAACATTCAATGAGACATCTGCTCTTTACCAGCTCTTTCCTGCAAACCCTCTACTCATTAGAAACCAGCTATTTTTCACAGTTTAAAAAGCCTGTGGTCTTTTTTTTTTGATATTCATTTTCATTAGTAAAAAAATTCAGTTATGAGGCATGAAATGCAAAACAAAATAGAAAGAATAGATGTCAGGGAACTTACAAAGATATTGATATCTAAAGTCTACTGGTTCAAATAACTGTAGCCTTTTAGGGAGTCAAAGATCAAGGTAATATTTTTGTTTAATCACTAAACACTAAATCAGGTCTCTTTACTGTACAAATGATATTTGCAGGGTGACCTCTTTGTATTCTGCTAGTTGTCTGTAATTGCATAGATCATTTTACATCTTTTATTGTTTTAGAAGCATGAATGCTTTTATTGACTTTTCTATAGTCCTTGAACATTTAGGAGGATTTGGCACATATCAGAGAATCCTGAATGTCAGGTGAACAAATATGTCAATGACAAATAATGGGACAGCTTACTGATGAGAGCAACCCCGGGTTTAGAGCAATAAAGTGATCATGTTGTTGGACTTCTCTGAGATGTTTATCACTGGACTTTCTCATCTTTTCTCTGCCATCTCCTGCTCTTCATATTCTGTGCATCATTCTGCAGATGAGAAACTGCTCACAAAGGCAAGAGAGGGAAATGAAAACTTTAGTCAGAGGGTAATAATACCCATAGCTCACATCTTTCCTCAACATTGGTTGTACACCTCTTTCCCCCTTGCAGTCTCTGTTCTTTAGCTGAGCACCTCTGTTTGTTTATTCATTTCGAAGATCATTTCTTTTTTCTTCCTCCCTCAAAACTTGGCACATAAATCAGAAGCATCTACTGTGAACTAATTTTCCTAATCTGCAATACATTTAATTTAATCTACTTTTGTTCTCCCGAAGAAACCATATAAGCTGTGTCACCCTAAAACCTGGATAGATGTAAAGATAAATATAGAGATTATTAAGTAGAAAGTCTTGGGCTTCCAGAACAAACAACTTGAGATTCAAATTACTGCTTTAAATCCTTGCTCTATTAATTTGAAACAGTTTTCCTCTTAATCTGTTCCCAGTTTCTCTATTATGCAACATTAAATGTAATCTATCATAGGTAGGAACACATTATGTAATGTATATAAAGCAAATGTGTGTAACTAGAATTATTATAATTGCATAAGAATTAATGACATCATTTCATTTCCTGTGTGATTCTTGTTAAGGAGGTTTTAGTTTATTTCAGTGAAATAATGCTGAAATGTGAATATTTGAAATGCAACAAAAGATGGACTAGATGTAAAAAGAAAACAATTGAAGTTAGAAGAGAGAACTTTGTTCTGGCAGTGGGAATCAAGAAGATTTGCATGAACATGGGGACATTTACACTTAATATCTCAATAAAAGTATATTCAAAAAATAAAAAAAAATTAAATTTCCAAAAATAAAACTACAAGAGAGTGGTCTCATTTTTTTTATGTAATTAATGATTTTCAGGATTGTTGGTTCTGAAATTTGTTGTGGAACTACATTAGAGATGACAACAATTGTGAAGCTGATAGTTCTGAGTTTTACCTTGAGTGTTTTGAAAAGAAAAGGAGAGGCAAAGGTCACATTTAGGACAACTCATCTACAGAATGATTCTTTAGATATTGAGATAGTCAAGGTGACAGAGAGTATGTACAACCTTTACTAATTCCAATTAATCTTGCAAGAAATTTGATTGTCTATCCCATCAAGAAGATACTAATGTAGTTTTGTTGCAGCTCTTCCCCAAGAAAGCCATTGTTATGATAGGTATGATGGTTAAGAATGATTTCTTTCCTTCCTCTCTTAGACATAGCATTTGTAGGGGAGGGATGGGTAGTGTTGGGAGGTAGTTATATTTTTGTCCAGGAACTGACTACTAGTTAGGTACAAGATAATTCTAGAGAGCCTCTTAATTTGAACAATTGTCATATTAACCATGGAGATGAGAGAAAGGAAAGCTACAGAGAAAGTAGAGACTGTGAGGAAAAGGCTGCACAACTGCCACCACAACAGACATTCCAGTCTAAAGCAAAGAAACCAGAAATCCAGAAACTGGTACTCCAGCCATGCTCAGAAACAGTATTAGTGCATTGAAAAGTTAAAAAGTAATTAAAATATTGTCAGAAGTGTTCCTGATACTTTCTTTGTGTTTTACTTAATCCTCCTCCCAAGAATAGGAAAATGAAATATTTGAAAATCAAAGTGCAAGTTTTGAGGCTAGTAACACAGGGGTTGAGGGTAAAGGTGGGGGGTAACTCTGAAAATGGATGAATCCTCAGAAATATTTTCTGAAACTCAATTTCTGTGTTATTTACTTCTTTTCACATAAATCCATGACAGTGAAACAAAAGACCCTTAGAGATTAGATCATCTTATGAATGTTTCAACTGTGGCATGTGTGGAATTTCATAGATTAGAAATTGTTCTGACTTTTTAGGGTCTAATTTTCAACATGAATAACTGAATACAGAAAGGAATCTATGTGTAAGTAACATTGAAATTCCTGGAAGTTCCTTGTGTTATTTTTTTTTTCTTACCTTCACAGATGACCCAGTTGGTGGCCAACCAGAATCAAACTATGGTGATTGAGTTCGTCTTCTCTGTATTTCCACCCTTGTATGAAGGTGGCCTCCTGTTTTTCATCCTCTTGCTTCTTGTCTATACATTCATCATATCAGGGAATCTAGTTATTTTTGTTGTTGTCCAGATGGACATGGCCCTGCACACACCTATGTACTTCTTCATCAGTGTTCTGTCCTTCCTGGAGATCTGGTATACCACAACTACAATTCCCAAGATGCTCTCCAGCCTAGTCAGTGAGAAGAAGACCATTTCCCTAGCTGGCTGTCTCATGCAGATGTACTTTTTCCACTCATTGGGTATTACAGAAGGCTGTGTCCTGACAGCAATGTCCATTGACAGGTATATAGCTATCTGCTATCCTCTCCGTTACCCAACCATCATGACTTCCAAACTTTGTGTCCAACTAACAGCTGGATCCTGCTTCTGTGGCTTCCTTCTGGTACTTCCTGAAATTGCATGGATTGCCACTCTGCCTTTCTGTGGCTCCAACAAGATCCATCAAATCTTCTGTGATTTCACCCCTGTGCTCAGTTTGGCCTGTACAGATACATCTCTGGTGGTCATTGTTGATGCCATCCATGCAGTAGAGATTCTGGCCTCCTTCCTTGTAATTGCCCTGTCCTATATCCGGATTATTGTGGTAATTTTGGGGATGCCCTCAGCAGAAGGGAGGCACAAGGCTTTCTCTACTTGTGCCGCCCACCTTGCTGTTTTCTTGCTGTTTTTTGGCAGTGTGGCTATCATGTATTTGAGATTCTCTGCCACCTACTCAGTCTTCTGGGACACAGTAATTGCTGTCACTTTTGTTATCCTTGCTCCATTTCTCAACCCCATCATTTATAGTCTAAGAAACAAGGAAATGAAAGATGCTTTTGGGAGGCTTTTTCATCAGAAGAGAGATGGTCGGGCTCAGAAATAGATCTCTATTCCTGACATTAAATCCTCTCTGTAAGTTTAGAATCTTGCTGTTGCTTTTTTGGGCCTTGGATGATGTTCCTTTTCTATTGCAGTAGATTCTTGTTCTGTTACTGTAACATAATAAACTGTGCCTCTAGGTCACTGTTGTTACTTGTTTGCAGAGCATCAACCAGACTCATGACAGCTGAAGTAGTATGTGTGGATATTCCTGCTTTAGGTACAAGTTGACACAGCACCACATATTATAGTAGTGTGGTCTCTTCACTTCTCTTTTGTGACTACATACATTGATGAGGACAAAGATGAGGGCATGAGGCACACACCACTCAATATACTTCTGGAAATTTCTAAGGCTGGCATTCCTCCTTGTTTTCCAGCTCTAGATCCCCTGTCATCCATCATTGCTCAAGTAGTGTTTCCTGACACGAAAGACATAATTTATCCACTTTGAGCTTATGTAATTCAATTTGCTGCACACTCAGTTTAGCAAAACTGGACTGCATGATGTGTTATTGGATGTCAGGTTCAAAGGGTTCAAAGGGTAGGCCACTATAGTTCATGTTACTATTTAAAACATTTTCTTGTATATAAACTGCCTTACAATTTAAACATCCTTAATTAAATTTGTCAGTATCTCCATAATTTAAATATTGATAAATAAAACTTGGAAGTAAAGTTCAAACCCATTCCATGAGTTTCTGAGTGTTAGCTAAACAGCTTGTAACAACTGTTTTAAATCATTTACTTTATGCATCTGTGTGTGTGTGTGTGTGTGTGTGTGTTTGTGTGTGTACTCTGGTGCAGGCATGAGATAACCCTAAAACAAAACTGAGATCTTCCTACTTCAGTATTCCCCAGTGTGTGAGAGTTATTTGTTGTTTGTAATTCTACAGTATTCCATTTTTTTTAGTTAAAATTATTTCTATATTTGAGAAATTTATACATGAATAGAGTATATATAATATTTCTCCCTTTCCCTCTTCCCCTCTTTCAACACCTCTGATGTCACCCCCACTCACTCTGAGATTCTTGACCTCTTCTTTAATATTATTCTTTTGTGCATGTACACACACATACAGGTACAAGTGTTCGCACACATGCACAATTTATTTAATCAATTTAGTGTTGCTCTTATGTCTATGATTTTAGGGTTGACGATTTGGGATTGAATAATCTATCATTGTACTCATCCTTGGGAAAAAAACTTATTACTATCCCCCGCCCCAGCAACTATTATTTGCAAGAAGCTTTTCACCAAGGGGCAGAGACTTAGAAGATTTGCCACATCCACATGGGTGTGTCTTATTTAAAAAATCTTCTTGATGGAAATTTATGGAAGCAGATTCACTGTCATGTCTAGAAAACAATGTATCTTGTTAGGAGTGCAATTTCTATGGCTCCTAAAACAATTCTGCCTTCTCTTCTTTAAAATAGGCTTCATCCCCTGCAAAATGAAGCTTCTGTCATGAAAAGATATAAGCTAAACTTATTTGAGGCACTAAGCATATGTATTTAAAATGCACTTAGACTTTATTGTGCCAAAATGCCATTTCTTTACACCTTGTTCAAGAAAAAAAGAAGAAAAATAAGGAAAAATAAAAAGAAAATTCTGGTATTATTTAGGACAACATTTCCATACCACTAGATGGCCTATTGCTCTTTTAAGATCATTGGTAATTGTTTCCAGCTTTTTCTCCTCATAGGAGCTAGGCGAAGTCATTTTTCTGTAGATTTTATACTCCTGAAGTATTTTTGTAAGACAAAAGCAGAGAAGTGTGAACAAGACAGCAAAATGAAGAAAATTTATGATGGGCAAGTGTAAGATCTAGGTCAGAGAATGGAGGAGTGAACCAAAGCTACAAAACAGTGCTAATTATAGTTTTTCAAGATAATGTTTCTCTGTAGCTTTTTTTTTTTTTTTTGAGTCTTTCCTGGAACTCACTCAGTAGACCAGGGTGGCCTCAAACTCCAACTCACAGAGATCTGCCTGCCTTTATCTCGTGAGTGCTGGGATTATGACAATGAGTTATTATGAGGTTATGGCATTTTAATGGAGCATGACAAATTATTTTCAATTTTTAATTTGTATTTGTGTGTGTATATATGTGTGTGTGTGTGTGTGCATGTTCTGTACATATGTCGGTGCTTTCAGAGGAGGGTGTCAGATCCCTTGGTGTTATCTTCTAGGATTCTGTGATGGGTTCATTTTCTCTGCCAGTCACAGAATTAAATGGAAGGAGGAAGTACCCAATATATCAGCTGACATCAGGGAAATATCAGACACACAGAGTAGAAACAATGATGAAAAATACTTTTATTAAAGGTGAAGAAACACTCTCACACACACATATAGACAAATATACATGAATGATACACACATGCACACATGTACAGACTCACATACAGTAAATACACACACACTCACATACAAGGTACACACACTCATATAGACTAGGTGCACACACACATGCACACTTAACGTGCTCATACACACACCCAAAGCACATACCCACACCCACATATACTAGATACACACACATACACACAAAGTGCACATGCACATTTCCATATACAAGGTGTGTGCACAAACACACACATTCACACACACACACACACACACACACACACACACACACACACACACGGTCCCACAGCAAGGAAGATCCCCTACAAAGCAGAATGGGAACTCTGGAAGTAAAGTCCTCTGCAGCTAGAAGTTTTATGTGTCTTTATGAGGTGTGATGTGTCTTCCTTCAGTTGATGTTTGATCAGTAAGGAGACTGAGTACTACTTATAGGCCCACAGTTTTGAATAAACACTCCCAGTCTGTGTTCTCTGACATTGAGTGCTAGATCAGCAGCACCAGACCTCTGGTCTCAAGAAACCAAGCCTTTTCTTTCAGGTCAAGAAGCCCAAAGTTTGCCCTCTTTGTTAAGTATCTATAGTCCCTTCCCCATCTGTCTGCCTATTGTTAATCTGTCTAACTCCTAGTCCTTCATAGGAACAAGCTGGAGCTTCATGTCATTGTAAGCTGTCTGATATGGATGCTGAGACACAAACGCACACAAACTCAGGTCTTCTGCAAAAGAAACATGAACTCTTAACCACAGAGCCATCTACAGTCCCAATTTTAAAAATACCAATTATAGCTGTTTAAATGTTTTTTTAAAAATACATTTTAGTCTCAAGGCAGTATACTAAATCTATTTTATCTTTAAGAGCTCTAGACTGTTTGCTATGGAATCTTGGAATCAACACAAAGTCCCATAGAAGAGATGATAACAGCAAACATCAGAAGTCGGTGATTATGTGCCACATACTCATGGCATTTTATCACTGACTATCTAGGGAGAGTATAGTGGCTGTCTTTGGATAAACATCAGGGACTCATGCTCCTTTCTAAAGCCCAGGTCATCTTAGTTATATGGATTTTGTTAATGTTTTATAAATGTCTATATAAATAACCAACCAATTCTAAGCATAGAGTAAAAGGGTGCACAAAGGAAGCTTTCAGGTGTGACAATTAGAACTGCTATTATTCCTTAGATCGTGATCCTTAGTTGGCTTGGAAAAGATGGTACTTCACTATTTGTGATTACAAAATAAGAAGAACCTGGTGACCATATGAATAGGGCAAGGGTGCAGGTGACTTCCTATGTCAGGACAAACAATGGTCAACTTGTAGAAAACTGGAAATAAACACAACAAAGACCACAGAAAAATTCTTACATTGTAGTCTTATGATTTTTTTTGCTTTAAAAACATATATAGACGATATCTTTGAAGAGGCATGGATAAACTCACATTAGCTCCCAGAGATAGTGAATATCTTTAGAGAACAGAATATTTTTTTAATGGCATCTTTCATATCTTTGTTTCTCAGGCTATAGATTATAGGATTGAAAAATGGGGCAAGAACAGCAAACATTAGTGCGATGATCTTCTCCAGTAGTGGTTGGAAAGTGACAGAGAAGCGCAGATACATGAGAGCTGCACTGCCAAAAAACAGCAAGAAGATAGTGATGTGGGCTGTGCACGTGGAGAATGCCTTCTGCCGGCTCTCACCAGATGGAAACTTCAGGATCACAGTGATGATTCTTAAATAAGAAAGGGTGATGATAGAGACACAAGTCAGGATGGAAATGGCATGGATGATGTCTTCAACCAGAATCATAGAAGTGTCAGTACATGCCAAGAGAAGTACGGGCTCTAAGTCACAGAAGAGTTGGTGGATATGATTGGGGCCACAGAAGGGCAGAGTAGATATCCATACAATCTCTGGGAGGAGCATGAGGAAGCCAAGGATGAAGGAGCCTGTGGAAAGCTGTGTGCATAGCTGCGGAGTCATAATGATTGCATAGCGGAGTGGGTTACAGATGGCAACATACCTGTCAATGGCCATTATTGTGAGGACCAAGCTTTCTGTGACTCCAAAGGAATGGAAAAAATAAATCTGCAGCAGGCAGCCAACAAAGGAGATGGTTTTCTCTTTGCTGACCAAGTTGTAGAGCATTTTGGGAATGGTCACTGTGGTGTAGCAAATCTCCAGGGAGGAAAAGATGCTGATGAAACTGTACATGGGATTATGAAGATGGACATCCAATTGCACAGCCAAGAAGATCATGGAGTTTCCAACAACAATGAACATGTAAACACAGAGGAGAAAGATGAAGAATAAAAGGCCACCACTCTCAAACTGAGGGAAATCAGAAAAATAAAATTCTGTCACCTTTGTCTGATTCTCCTCATCCATATCTTCAGCAGTTTATTAGCTGGCTGAAGGAACAGGTACAATCAGAACTCAAGTAAAAGGACAAATAGGCAAAATTTTAACCATCTGAACAATCTAAATATTAAACAAAAATAAAATATATGGTAAAGTGATGTTGTCAGATTTTCCAACTATTCGATTTATTTTTTTAAAGAAATAGCTGCCCATTTATAAGTATGTTTGTATATACTATAGACTGACAATTTGGCAACCTTTTAAAAAGAATAATAGTTTATAAACTGTCTTTAACTACATAATTTAAGGGAAATTATTTTACATAAAGATGACTTACAATCAGTATGATATTAATTTAGCTCAACCCATCACCAGTTACTACAAGCAAAACTGCAATGTCTGCAGAGAAGTGAACATACATGTGTGCTGTCAAGAAGCAGCCACATATGGAAAAATAATTTCTGGTGTAAAATTCGCCGATCAAGAACTGATAAAATAGCTCAAGTGTACATACATCGGGCCTATGATCTTTCAGTCCTGTGCTACTTTCTGAGAAGGAGATTCATCACCAAATTTTAACAGAAAGTTACCCCTTCTTCTTGTGAAACTTTTGTGACACATTGTCTTTGACAGAAGATTTCCTTCATTCTACTAATCTAAAGGTGGAAAACAGTGAGTGTCTAACAACATGTTTGGTGGCATTTTTATGGTTATTTGCTAAAATATGTTACATGATGGAAATCTTAGCTGTGTCTTTTGTCAAATTCAACTAACTCCTTGACAGTGAGAGACTGGGCCCTGGAAAAAGAGAAAGCTACTGACAGCTACCTAAAAGAGTCAGCCATCTGGGAGCTGGCTTTAGACACAATACATACGCTCTCTTGAAACTATGAAACAAACACCCACAAAACAAAGGAGAATGAACCAAGGATTTGGCTTGCTTTCTAGAGATTCTGTAAAACATTAAATCCACAATTAAACATAAATATCTGTAGTTAACATAAGAAATATTAAAAATAAAATTTGGTATTTTTTTCATGAAAATCTTTACTTTAAAAGTTGATGCTCACAGTAAAAGTAATCTATCTTCTTATTGTTTCTTGTTTTATACTCTTACCCAGATTCATTGCCTTGAAATATATCTTGGCCCAATTGAATCCCTCAGGTAACTGAGGGAAGATTTCTTCAATGAAAAAGTGTGGGCATGCTAAAATCTTTCACAGATGAGGGCAATAGAAGACTTCAAAGCTTACTTCAATCCCTGAAAAATAATGTGAATAGATTCAGTATTCTTTAAAAAAATAATTTTAACAGCTGTTTCTTTTGCATTTATGATCTGCTATTCTTTACTGGTCTGCAGTGGCATGATACATGTATAATTGTGCAGTGAGTCAAATTACTCTGTCAATAGTACACTTCTCAACCACAAAATTGAAACCTGGAAGAGAGAAAAAGGACGAATTATACCAAAAAGTATTCCCAATCATGAAGTCAATTAGGATGCTACTGTCATTGTCAGGGGTTTCTTTATTCCTGGGTATCTTTCCTGGCTCTGCTATATGACACATAGGCATCCTAGATTATAACTGAACCCAGGATTCTGTAGCAATGAGAAATAGCATAGATCCAATGTCACAGATGAAATTTAATAAATCATTTCTTCATATACTTGTTTTATGATTTTCTGTAGTCAAAGAATCCATAGCCCCCATACCTGAGCTACAGTTTCCCCTACCTCCTGTTTGCATGACCTCATCAATGACTCTGTGGGTCTTTTTATTCTTATACCCACCTCTTCCAGAATTCCCTTTTCCCAAATATTTTGATTTCTTTGCAGCTCACAAATAGGAAGTTCATAACCACAACACTAGGTTTCTTGGGGGGATAAGCAGTAGAGAAAGTCTTCATTTTGGCACACTTTATTCAGTGCCTAGAGGAAAGCTATTCATATCCCAAGTGCCTAATTAGGAAACTCTGCTGCCACACTTCCATTTCACAAAGACTCTGTACTTATGGGAAGCAAAGATTCTAAGTCATGCTAGATAATAGACAAAAGAGAACACTTGGTTTTCTGTATACACTATGAAAGAATTGTTTCTGTTACACAATATCAGGCAGACTGAGTCAGAGGATTGTGGTGATATTGTGCTTGCACAAATAAGCCTGTCTGAAGATTAGAGAATGGAGCTTGCCATTAGCTAACAACAGAGGTCTGGAGGTCTGTACAAACAGGCAGGAAGTGAGGTGGCTGGACAGAAATAGGAAGGGAGATGACTCTGTTGTAGAGTTTATAGTATATCCTTCTGGGGTCTTTGATGGAGTTAAAGACAAGTAATTATGGTTAGGGTTTTCCTTAGTTATAATAGTATAGAATATATTCTTAAATTTTGCCAAATGTTAGTTGACTAAATATTGTTAACTAAATATTATTCTTGCTTAATAACTGTTTCATTATATATAATTTTATGTTAAACTTGCAACCTTCCTTTTTATTGAAACAGAAAAGATGAGATGATGGGGGATGTCCTTCTGTATGCTGTGAATATATATTTCTCTTATTGGTTCATGAATAAAGCTTTTTTTGGCCAGTGGACAGGCATAATTTAGCCAGGCAAGAAATCCAAACAAGGATAGAGAAATGTGGTAGGTGGGGTAAAGGAGATACCATGTACCTGCCAAGAAAGAAGGAGGCCTGAACATTACTGACAAGCCAAGACTACATGAAGATACACAGATGAATAGAAATGGGTTAATAATTAAGAGAGAGGAATTAGGAACTAAAGGAATGAAGCTCACAATCTGTGACTCAAAGTCCAAATTTTCATACGCATTTGCATAAGCCTTTACAACAGCATGTGAGAAGAGCACAGTTTTGAAGCACATGAAATAGATGTAATTTTAGTAGAACTTCTTCAGAAGGATTCTGAGAACCACAGGGACATTGGCATAAAAGTAAGGTTGTCACTAAATTTGACTAAAATTAGTCAGTTCTATGGGCTTGACTAAGGGAAACATTCAAGGAAAATGTTTCCTTCTACACAAAAGTTACATTGATAAGCACACATTGAACAAGTCCATAGAGATTGGAAAAGTCTCTCATATAATGGATAGAAAACACAATTAAAAGATGATTATTACTTTTTAAATTCTTTTCCTCTTTTTAAAAACCGAATTTGGATCTAATAGATACGGGAGAATAATGCTTGAGGAATATTAATTGAACACAGTATTATTTTCTTCTCTTATGAAAATGTACATGCAATAGTAATAAAAGGTTCAACATCAAATATAATGGTAGCATAGGGAATGGATAGGGAACAGCATTTGAAAATATATTTTTAATTAAAATGTAGGTTGTGAGGATTTATGAAACAAAAGGAAGAAGTGCTGAGAACAGAGAAGACTATTGACACCGAGTACTTAGATTTTTAAAAGTTTGTTTCTGATTAAGACCCTCTATGCACTTATCAATGGATAAGTGAACTAAGTTCACCCACACTCTCTCTTCATCACAGCCTTTTCCCAGGGAGTCTTAACCACCTGCTTGTGTTCTGAGGCTTGTATCTACTCCCACTGCAGAGACAATGCTTCTTCAGGTATCATGTTTACCTGTGGATCCCTAAGCATCTACTGTCTATTAGTTAGACTACTCAGATGTAAGAACATGAAGTATGCTCACCTTGAGGAAGGCTGTCCTCTACTCACTGTTGTGTTTGGGGTGTTAAATATTCTGCTTATACTCCATTTCTTTATTTTCTCAGCTAGGTAGTTTGCATCATCTCTACATTCTGCCCCTTGCTCAATGGACCTACACCTTACTTAAAAGGCAAATATTACCATTAACTTTGAATTTTTTTCTCTCATTTTGTATTTTTTCATGAATGAAAGATTTTCATTTAATTTTCTACTAAGCATGTTTGCACGATTAGGAATAGTATGTTTTGCCTGTTTATCTTCATATAGTATTATATATTAGTCATAATTTTACAGGTAATTATTCATTCAAAATCATTTTTTGAGAATTATTTATGCTAATACATTTAGCTCCAGCTTTGAAATAAAAGTACTACTGAGTCCTGGCAGGGAAACAGGCTGGCTGACTGCAGATCTTCACCTTTCTTTCTGTTCTTCCAGATCCAATGCCCCAGCCTCATCCCTGGCTCTATTGCAAAGCTTCTGGAGTGACCACTCTTCACCTTTTGGCCAAGTTCCAAGGAGACTAAGTAAATGGATCCTGGCAGAATACTCTTCTTTCTTCCCTCCTGTGAATCCCCTCAGACCCCTGACATATCTCTACTCCTAAGTGTCAGCTCTTGATACAGAGAACACCCAGTAGCCATAGCTATAAGGTCCACAGAAAATTTCCTGCCAGGCAACACCCAGCTACATGCTCCCTAAAAATCAGTGAGAAAACAGAAATCAAGGAACAAAACACCTACTCAGCAAAGGCAAAACAAGATAGAAGCCCTGAGAACTGTAATCTTCCTGACCCTAGATGATTATATTACAGGGTAAAATCACAAAAAAATAGCAGCAAGGATGACATATCTCCACTAGATCCCAGCAGTCCTACCACAGCATGATTTGCTAAAGCACAAGAAGACATCCTTAAACAGCCTGTCTAACTATGATAGATATCCTTCAAGAGGAAGTTGATCAGTTCTTTAAAGATATCCAGGAAAAACCACAAAGGAACAGTAGAAGGAAATTAATAAAACCATTCAATTCCCCAAAAATGGAAATAGAATTAATAAAGAAAATCCAAAGTGAGTGAATACTGGAAAAGACAAAAATAGGAATTCAAACAGGAACTAGAGAAGCAAGATTTGTCAACAAAATACAAAAGATGGAAGAATCTCAGGTGTTGAAAATACAAATAGAAGAAGCTGTGAAAAGACCAAATCCAGAACAAGAGGGATAGAGGAAATAGAAGAAATCAGATCAAAGGTCTTGAAATCAAAATCATAGAAGAAAAGTTTGCTAACCTAAGGAAGTTGCATATAGAAGTACAAGAAGCATATAGAACACCAAATAGATTAGACCAGAAGAGAAAGTTATCTCAGTACATAATAATTAAACCACTGAACATACAGAACAAAAAAAAAAAAAGAATATTCAAAGCTTCAAGAGAAATAAAACAAAACAAGTAACATATAAAGGCAGACCTATGAGAATTTCACCTGACTTCTCATGGAGACCCTAAAAGACAGAAGGACCTGTACAAATGTGCTTCAGACTCAAAGAGACCACAGATACCAGCCCAGTCTATTATATCAAGCAAATGTTTTGATTACTATAGATGGATAGTATGAGGCATTCCATGATAATAACTAAATTTAAACAATATCTATCAAAAATTAATTGAGTCCTACAGAAGGTACTAGAAGGAAAACTCCAATGGAAGAAGATTAACTACACAAATGAAAACAAAGGGAATAAACAATCAGATGAGCCAAATCAAAAGATGGAAAGCACACTAACCACCACCATCACTATCACCACCATCACTGCCAGCAATTAGTAACAGGAATCAATATTCATTGATCATTGGTATCTTTCATCACCATCATTCTCAATTACCCAATAAAAAGACACAGACAAATATAATGGACATGAAAACAGCACCCAACATCCTGCCGCATCTAGAAAACACACGCCAGCATCAAGGATAGATATTACCTCAGGGTAAAGGGTTGGAAAAAGATATTCCAAGAAAATGAACCTAAGAAGCAAGCTGCTGTAGCCATTCTAATATCTACGAAATACATCTCAAACCAGAACTAACCAGAAGAAGATAGAAAAGGACACAAGCCTACTACTTTGTCCACCCTACTTCATCCCAAACAAGCCACTTCCATTCACAAGGCCCAGCCCACCTCCACATCCCCTCTTCTGCCCAAACATGTTCTGACCATTTCAAACTCAAAACTAACATAAGAAGTCATCTACATGCCAAGATCTCACCATGAAAATACCATTATGAAATATCAACCAATTACCATCTCTCCAAAACGTATCAACTCCAGAGAAATATTACACAATGAGAATTATCTAGACCCAGGACACATAATTGAAAAGAACAATGGTAAACTTCATCAAATAATTCAAGGAGTTGAGAGAGAGAGAGAGAGAGAGACAGAGAGAGCATGCAAATTAACAAAATCAGAAATGAAAATGGGGAAATCCAGACAATTTTCAGGTCATAGTTTGAAAACCTGTACTCCACAAAATTTGAAAATTCAAAGGAAATGAACAAATTTCTGGATAACTAACACTTACCAAAATTAAATCAAGAATGGATAAGCAACTTAAAAAGAGCTATACCCACTAATGAAATAGAGTTAGTCATCAAAAGCTTCCCAACCAAAAAAAAAAACAAAAAAACAAAAAAACAAAAAACAAAACAAAACGCAGGACCAGATAGCTTCAGTACAAATCTACCAGAAATTCAAAGAGCTAATACCAATGCTCCTCAAATTGTTCCACACAATAGAAGCAGGAGGTTCATTACCAAAATCTTTTTACGAGGCTACAATTTCCTTGGTACTCAAGCCACACAAAGACATAACTAAAAAAGAACACTGATGAAATACTGGCAAATCGAATCTAAGAACACATCAGAAAATTCATCCATCATGACCAAGTAGGCTTCATCCCTGGGTTGCAGGGATGGTTCAACATACAAAAATATGTCAATATGATCCACCAAATAAACAAACTGAAAAGGAAAAACCACATGATCATCTCACTAGATGCTGAAAAAGCCTTTGAAAAATATTCAACAACCTTTCATGATAAAGGACTTGGAGAGATCAGGGATAACAGGAACATACCTAAATATAATGAGAGCAATATACAGTAAACCGACAGCTGAATGGAGAGAAGCTTAAGGTGATTCCTCTAAAATCAGGAACAAGACAAGGCTGCCCTTTCTCTCCATATCTCTTCAATATTGTACTTGAAGTTCTAGCTAAAGCAATAAAACAACAAACGGAGATCAAGGAGATACAAATTGGAAAGGAAGAAGTCAAACTGTCAGTATTTGCAGATGATATGATAGTTTACATAAGCAACCCAAAAAACTCTACCAGGGAACTCCTACAGCTGATAAACACCTTCAGCAAACTAACAGGATACAAAATAAACTCAAAAAAAAAAAAAAATCAGTAGTCCTACTATATACAAATGACAAAGGGGCCCAGAAAGAAATCAGAGAAACATCACCCTTTACAATAGCCACAAACAAAAAAACTATCTTGGGGTAATGCTTACCAAAAAAGTGAAAGACCTATATAATAAGAACTTTTTGTTGTTAAAGAAAGAAATTAAAGAAGACACCAGAAAATGGAAAGATCTCCCATGCTCTTGGATAGGTAGGATAAACAGTAAAAATGGCAATCTTACCAAAAGCAATCTACAGATTCAATATAATCCCCCATCAAAATCTCAGCACAATTCTTCACTGACCTTGAAAGGATAATAATCAACTACATATGGAAAAACAAATGACCTAGGATAGCCAAAACAACCCTGTAAAATAAAGGAACGTCAGGTGGCATCACCATCCCCAACTTCAAGCTTTAAAATAGAGCTATAGTCCTGAAAACAGCCTGGTATTGGCACATTGATGGACCAATGGAATGGAATAAAAAAAATCCTGATATTAACTCACACAACTACAAGTACCTGATTTTTTTTTTTTACAAAAAGCTAAAAGTATACAATGGGAGGAGGAAAATATCTTCAACAAATGGTGCTGACACAAGTGGATGATGGTGTGTAGAAGACTACAGATAGACCCTTGTCTATCGCCATGCACAAAACTCAAGTCCAAATGGATCAAAGACCTCAACATAAACCCAGCCACACTGAACCTCTTAGAAGAGAAAGTGGGAAGTACCCTTGAACAAATTTGTACAGGAGACTGCTTCCTGAACATAACTCCAGGATCACAGACAATGAGATTAATAAATGGGACCTCCTCAAACTGAGAAGCTTCTGTAAGGCAAAGGGCACAGTTGACAAGACCAAACGGCAGCCCACACACTTGGAAAAGATGTTCACCAATCCTACATCTGACAGAGGGCTGATCTCCAACATATACAAAGAACTCAAGAAACTAGTCACCAAAACACCAAATAATCCTATTTAAAAATGGGGTATCAGCAGGAAGTAGTTTGGAAAGAACAACTCCCAAATTCCCAAATATTGTCTATAAATGTTTGTTTTCATTTAAATGGACTTTGTTATATAAAATAAATTTTTAAAAAAATGGGGTACAGAAGAGAGAACTCTCAATAGAGGAAATCAAAAAGGCTGAAAGACACTTAAAAAAGTGCTCAACATCCTTAGCTATCAGGAAAATGCAAATCAAAACAACTCTGAGATACCATCTTACTACTGCCAGAGTGGCTAAAATTAGAAACACCAATGACAACTTATGCTGGAGTGGATGTGGAGAAAGGGGAACACTCCTCTACTGCTGGTGGGAGTGCAAACTTGTACAGCCATTCTTCAGAAAACTGGTAATCAGTCTACCACAGGACCCAGCAATTCCCACCTAAATGATCCACATCCATGCAACAAAGACATCTGTTCAACTAATTTCATAGCAGCATTATTTATGATAGCAAGAACCTGGAAGCAACCTAGATGCCCCTCAACTGAAGAATGGATAAAGAACATGTGGCACAATTTACACAATGGAATATTACTCTGTGGAAAGAAAACCAATGGAATCTTGGAATTCTTAGGCAAGTGGATGGAACTTGAAGAAACCATCCTGAATGATGTAACCCAGTCACAAAAAGAGGAACATGGTATGTACTCATTCATATATGGATTTTAGACATAGAGCAAAGAATCACCAGCCTATAATTTACATGGCCAGAGAAACTAGGATACAAGGAGGATTCTAAGACATTCATACAAGGTTCCTCACAGAAGGGGAAATGGACAAAATCTCCTGAGCATATTTGGTGTGGGTGAGGCAGTGAATGAAGAAGGGACTAGAAGAAGGAGAAGGGGAGGAGAGAAACACGTGAGACTAGGAAGATTGAGTCAGGGGAGGAAGGGGAGGAATAGATGAGAGAGAAAGAGAGACAAAGAGAGAGAGAAACCATAAAAGAGGGAGCCATTATAGGTTTGAAGAGAAAACTGTACCTAGAGAAATGTCCAGAGACCTACAAGATTGACCCCAACTAACAATTTGAGCAACAGTGGAAAGGCTACCGTAAATGCCCTTCCCTGATACTGAGATTGATGACTAACTTATCCACCATCAAGGAGCTCTCATCTAGTAGCTGATGGAAACAGAAGCAGACACCCACAGCTAAACATTGAGTTGAACTGGAATCCAGATGCAGAGAGGGAGGACAAGACCAGGCTTCAGAAACCCACAGAGACAGCTGACCTGAACAAGGAGGAGCTAATGGGCCCCTGGACTGATATCTGGGAATTCAGCATGGGACTGACTCAGCCCCCCTGAACATTGTTGTCAGTTAGAAGGCCTGGGCAGTCTAAGGGAACTCTGACAGTGGGAACAGTGCACAAAAGGACTTTGGGAGCATGTTCCCCATGGAGGGATACTCGTTAACTAGAGGCTGGAGGGAGAGCATAGTCCCTGCTCCAAATGACTTGACAGATTTAGATGACCCCTCCAGGAAGTCATAATCCTACATGTGGAGTAGGGGGGGATGGGAGGGTGGTCGGGAAAAGAGGGAGGGACAGAGAGGGAACTGGGATTGGTATATAAAAGAAGAAAAATAAATAAAAAATAATTCAAGGAGTTTAAGGAAGACCCAAAGAAACAGCCAAATGAAATCAAGAGGCTTCTCATGATCGGAGGTGGGGATTTTATGCATGATCTTTGGTTCTTAGAGCAATCTCAGCCCAGATAGAAAATTTTATTTATACTTAAATGTATTTATTTATATACTTACTTATGTTAATTTTAGGCAAATGATGCACATATACAGGCAACATTATATAGATTGAACAGGTTATATTTAAAAATATATGTGAACATACATATATGCATGGAACAACAGTCAATAAAAAAATAGTTTGTGCCTTTGAAAACTGAGCAACGGGGTGTATGGGACTGTTTAGAGAGAGAAAAGAGAAAGGAGAGATGACACAATTACATTGTAATCCCCCAAGTAAAAGAAAATAATGGTACTGTTAATGCTTTTCCACAAAGGATCCCCCATCATATATCCTTCCTCAAATGCTGTTTCTTAACACAAGAAAAGAGGGTTCTCTTTGTTCAGCTTTTTTGATATGCAACCATAGACTTGCCATAGCATGATGTGTATATTTGTGCAACTGTGTATGGAGATGTAAGAAATAATTGAATCTCCTGGAACTGGAGTGTCAGGCAGTTGTGAGTCATCTAATATGGGTACTGGGGCCTAAACTCCAGTCTTCTACAAAAGCAGAAAGAACATTTAAATGGTGAACCACCTCTTCAGTCCCCTTGAAGCTTATTTATAGTTAAAATTGATCCTCCCATCACAAAAAATAATTCAGATGCATAAACATTTCTTAGTACTGGCAAGTAAGTTATTTCTCATTTTCTAATAGTTACATTACAGGAAATAGCTAGTTAAATAAACTAATTAGTGCAATATATGCCTGTTTCTTGACTATAGCCCATCTCCTACACTTTTAGGCTTTATAAGGTATGCAGGTGTTTAGGGCCACTAACAGTGATGCAGATGACTCACAGGAAAAACAACAACACACTCCATCCTTCTCACATGGATGCTTTCTGAGTTTCTGAGTGGTTTAATCCTTTCTTTTAAGACATATTTTTGTTATATATACATGAACTAAATGTTATTTATTACATTACACATGTTATTATATTACACATGTTCATAACAATGTAATTCTAAATCCCAGAATAAAGTTGAACCAGGTGGATTAATGTTACTAAAACTAAGAAAATACAATTTTTACTAGAATCCATATGCTAGAAACTGTTGTCATGGTTTAAAGATTTTTGTTGTTGCTATCAAGAGCCTTATAAGAAAATATTATATAATAAAATTAAGATTCAAAGAGATGGGTTTACCTTACCGATACCAATAATTGATGAGTCATCCAATAAGCTATAACAGACTAAAATTTATGGAATTTTAAACATATGCCCAGGAGACTAGCATTTTCTGTAGGAGAGAACTGCTAAGTAATCTAAGAAACATCTATTTTTGCTGTGAATTTTATTTAAATAAATATCGTTGTTTGAGTACAATTAAATGATTTATGTTAAACCAAGTAAACTTGAACCTACATGTATTAGGTATGAAATATTTGGCAAAATTTCTAAGCATGATTTACAAATACCTGAGGTTAGAAAATCATTCTGTGATGCTGAGAAAGTGTGTATACTTTTCATTCTCTAGGGTGAAGCCTGATGTGCCTCGAGCAGATATTGTAATAGCTATAATAACACAGAAGGCTAGACAGCCCTTGCCTCTACTTCAATACTTGACATAGAGAAAAATGAGAGGCTTTATTTTTCTTCTCTGACTCTTGATAATCCCTTAGTCATCATATCATCAAATCTTCCCTTGAACTTCATTCTACCACCCATCACCCCAACATCCTGGCTCTCATGAGCTGCCTCTTCAGGGCCTCCTTGATTTCCTTGTTGCGCAAACTGTAGATGAAGGGATTAAGGAAAGGTGTAACCACAGAGTAGACTACTGCCAAGGCTCGGTCATAGTCAAGGGAGTAACTTTTCTTCAGTCGCACATACATGAAGAGGATGCTGCCATAGAAGATGAGAACCACAGTGAGGTGGGAGGCACATGTGGAGAAGGCCTTCTTCTTGCCTGCAGCAGAAGGAATCCTGAGCACTGTGCAGATTATCTGCAGGTAGGAGCTGAGAATCAGCAGGAAGGTGGCCAGGATCTTGCAGGAGTTTACAATAAAATCTACCAGGACATTGACTGATGTGTCAGTACAAGCCAAGCTCAGCACAGGAGGGAAGTCACAAAAGATGTGTTGAATATGATTGGGGCCACAGAAAGGCAGACGAGACACCAAAGAAATTTCCACCACTGGCCCAGCCAAACCTCCCAACCAGCAGCCAATAGCAATCTTGGTGCAGAGTGTCTGGGTCATGAGGGTGGGATAATGGAGGGGCCTGCAGATGGCTAAGTACCTGTCATATGCCATTGCTGTCAGGAGGTAGCACTCGGTAGCTCCAAGAGAGTGAAAGAAATAGATCTGCAGGAGGCATCCAGAAAAGGAAATTGTCTTCTTCTCACTGAGCAAGTTCATCAGCATCTTAGGGATGGTGGCAGCTGTGTAGCCAAGCTCCAAGATGGAGAGAATGCTTACAAACTTGTACATGGGTGTGTGGAGCCGAGAGTCCATGTGGACCACCAAGAATATCAGTAGGTTTCCTAATATTGTAGTGAGGTAAATGGCAAGCAACAAGAAAAAGAGATAAGTCTGGACACCTTGGAGGTGAGGGAAGCCCAAAATGATGAATTCTGTTACCTGGCTCCAGTTTCCAGTGTCCATTGCTCATCATTCGTGTACCTATAGTTAAGATTTAGAAGAGATAAGAGGGAAAGCAGCCATTGAAACCCTATCAAGGAAACTTTCAATACATCCCCCTGACCTCTAGAGTAAACTTCCCCTATTACAAAAGCGGTCATTGGCATCATATCAAGAAAACCTCCAACACCTCCTCCTGACCCTAGAGTAAACTTCCCCTATCACATGCTTTGAGAGGCAAGCATTTCATTTCCACCCCTGCCCACTCCTCCAGTTTTCAGAACCTCTACCCAATTATTAGAACTAAACTGCCCTTTTTTGAGCAGCACAACCAATCTTTGGCCCCACATCCCACCTTATAAGCCACTTGACTTTCTTACTGTAAAATTCAGAAATTTCAGTGTTCCTTATTCATGCTCACTGAATGTGTTAAGAATATCACTTACACTGGGAAGTATTGGTAGTGTGCCACACCAAGGACATGTAATTCACATACTATTTCCTGCTTTCTAACTTCTACTTGTTTGCTTCATCAAGATTTTAGCTCTTGAAACATTGATCTCTTTCCACCCCACCTGCTTATATTCTTTTACGAAAACAGATCCAACATCATTTATCCTCATGCACATCAGCTAGAATTTTAGGCCTCTTTTGCACACTGGTAAAAATTGCAGTAGACACTAAGACAGTTTAAATAAATGGAGACTCAGATAGACTGGAAGCAAACCATACATCTTTTCTCTCCTCCATGATGGTCACTTCCTCAATCCTCTCTATTCCTACTCTTAAAAGCACTTCCTTATTCACTGGGATGTAGGTAATGAATATTTATTGTTAATATAACTATACATCATTGGATAGTTTCTAAACTTTATAACTAAAGCCAGACTCAATAAATAAATACAATATAGTGGCCAATGCAAAGAAACTACCGTTTCTTTTTGTGTTTTTCCTTACTTTACTTATTACACACAATTATATGTATTTGTCATGTATGACATAGAGCTGTAAAGTGAAAAAGGATTAGATGAAGCTAGTTAACTGAAGTTTTGTGTCGCATAGCTGTCATTGTGTGGTGAAATTACTTGACACCTATTCTCTTGGTAATTAAAAAGTACAGTGAAATAGGATGTTGAGATGGCTCAGTGGGTAAATGCATTTGGTGGTAAGCCTAAAGATCTGAGTTTGATCCAGGGCCCTACGTGATATAAGAAGAGAAATGACTACTAAAAGTTGTCCTTGACCTCTACACCCTTACTATGGTGTGTGCAAGCTCCAGAGCATGCACACACACAAATACAAATATGATTTAAAAATTACAATATACTGTTATTAACTAAACTCACCCTGTTGTCCAAAGAGTTTAATATTCTAACTGAGGAAATAAAGAAATAATACCATACTTGCTCAGAGTATTCTATCTTTGTATAAATATGACATTATTCTCACTTACTAAACTTGATAAACAAGCAGGTACATATGCATGTGATTGCACACACATGCACACACACACACATATACTTCAAATCCCCCAGTTCGTAATACTTAAATAATTGTTATATAATTTACCTCTCTTTTCAAAGATTTAGGCCTTTCTTATACAGCTAATTTAATAATATTTTATCATTTCTACTTAATTGATCACTTCTAAAACTAATAAACATTGATGCAATGTTGGAAGAAGCTCAAGGGCCATCATAAATTTGAATTTCACTTAAGTGATTGAATTTTTAAATATACTATCTATTCCTATCATTCCATAATGATAAAAGAGCATTCAATACCATCGCCATCTAAAAGAAGGAAGGATGAAAACAGTAGCATAAACCATTCATACCAAAGGCAACATCACCTTGAGGCAACTTGGACCTGCAAAAACTCTTATTCTCTTACTCAGAAAGAATAAAACTCCCAGAGACTGGTATCAAGCCCCTGCCAGCACTGATGGTGCCAGGCGGTCACATGACAGCCTTCTTTAATGTAGAAATGCTTAAATTGGCAAAACCCTTCCATTGACATGAAATCGGACTTTCAAGTATCGCTTTTGTTCTGTGCAGTGACACTGCTATTTTAACTGGGAATCATGCTTTTAAACATTATCAGAACTATCATGTTCATCATTATCATCAAAGTTCACTTGCAGTGGCTCCCTGCATTCATCATTGACTCATCTGTTTGTATTGTTCCCACATTAAAAATTTGCCTCATCCTAAGTACCCTGAAGACACTTAAATCTCAGTTTACCCCAAGTTAACTTCTATCTCTGGATATCCAGGGTAAGATTAACTTTTCCTGATACTCCCAGTAGTCATGGGCTGGGGAAATGTCTCAGCAGGTAAGAATGCTTTCTTTGTAAGCATTGAGGACTTGAGTTTGACTGTCCAGTACCTGCATGAAAAGCTGAGCTTGGATGCTTGTGTCTGTTATCCCATCATTGACAGACAAAGACATGGGATTCCCAAGAGTTCATTTGCCTATCCACCTTAGCTTCAGTGGTGAAATTTCAGTTTAGTGACACTGAATCAAAGAATTAAGGCAGAGAGTGACAGAGGAAAATACACAATAGCTCAGCATCTCAGAATCCTTCTCTGGTCTCATGCTTATCTACACAGAGAGAGGGGGGAAGGAGAGAGAGACAGAGAGATGAAAAAATGACAGAGGCAGAAAGAGGTCGAGTAGTTCCTCACTGTCCTTTTATTATATAGTACTTCAGGTACTGAAATTATTCCATTATTCCTATCCATATATTATATATTTTTACCATACAGAAGCAGCACTCTGTGAACTTTTACAAATGTTTATTTTATTATATATGTGAATATATATGTATATACATACATACATACATATTTGACTTTTTACAAATAAATTCCACACCTTAGTTGCCACCTAGAAATGTTGGTACAATGTCTAATGTATCACAGGTGTGATAGCTGATTGAAAATATATGATGTCAGTCAAAATGATTGGGTCTTTCATGAGGGTCATCTCCTCCTTTGGTGTCAGAGCTGGAGTGGGGGCTTTTTGAAAACCTAGCATATTTACAAATTAGCATTTATCTTAGGCCATATCTCACTTCTCATATTACAAGAAGCTTTTCGAATTAGTGTCTTGTATTTTATTCTCTACTCCACAGAGTTACATTGCCTCTGGCCTATATCTATTGAGACATAAGTCCAAATAGTTGCAACCCCTCCAATTTCTCCATTTTACAAAGAGGGAATTGAGAGTCAAGAAGGGGAAGATGCTTTGTCAAAGATCACACACTTGTTTAAAAGCATATCCAAATTGCTAATTCTGAGAGGAAATTCTTCACAACAACATTTACAAAGGAGAATATACACCTGGCATGGTGGCTTACACTTGTAATCCTGGCACATTCTGGACTATAGTATGAGAGCCTATCTCAGGAAAGAATGTGTGTCTAACAGCATAAATAGCTACTTTTTCAACAATATTAATTTTGTGTTCTAACAATATGAACATCCCATGAACCTTAATTACTCAGCACACCTCATATTTCTGAATGTTCTTGGTCTTTTCCTAATGTCCAGCCTAGGAAGATACATGATGAAGTGTCTGCCTGACACATTCTTACTCACAGCTTGATAGTGAAGATCCTTTAGGGCTTGGCTCTTGGGCCACTGCTGATCTACAGCTGGAAGAGGACACCCTGATTACTTTCTATTCCATTTCTTTGCAGAATCATGTGTAGCCACTTATAAGTGATACATGATTTGAGCTTTCTCACTTCGAGAAAATCTGCAGGAGTAAATCAAACCATACAACATTGCCCTTTCATGATCTATATTCTTGATTGGACTGAGGTCTCTGGGCCTTCAGAGCAGACCTCCTGAGGTTGCTAAGGTGTTCCTTTGGGAAGGGAACTGACATCCATGAAGTTCATTACCCAGGATTCCTTCATCTCCTACCAGTTCAACTTATTGCAGCAATTACTACCAGTCCAAGTTGCAACAAGTCTCTCTTACTACAGTGCTTTCCATTAGTGAAAACTATTACCATCACAAAACTCCAGAACTAACTGGCTCCCTGCATGTGTGAGGAAAAAAAAAACCACATATTTCCTCATTACAATAAGACCTTCTTACAATGTAACTGAGTTTTTTGGTCCCTGAGATGATAAAAAGAGGTTTAATCTGAGAACATGGAAACTATCAAGACAAGCCCTAATCCTGAGTATTGGTAAAACTGCAGAGAGGTTTTCCACCCTCTTTTCCACCAGTACACTCCAATTTTATCTTACTTTGAAACTATATCTACCTCAGGATTCTGGATTTAAATCTAGCTGAAACTTCAACTATTTTTGTGGTACTAGATAGACACTTCATTCATTGTCTAACTTCAAACTTTCCCAAAGGATGGAGTTTATATATTTATTCCTTAAAAAACCAGTGTTAGAAGTATTGAGTATCTCATTATATACACATATACACAAGTATCAAAAAACCCACATATTTTCCTGTAAATATATTCAATTGTTATTTGTCAACTGAATATATCTATAAAGGAGAGATGTCATTTTCCTTATGCTAAACTAACATCCAAGTGTGATGAGTGTGAAAAATCATGAACTCTGAGCTGTGTGGGAAGACTTATGTAGGTTTTCTATTTTCCAATGCCCATCATATTTTCAAAGTTCTTAATATAAACTTTTTCTACTGTCTAACATCTTACTTGTGTTCTCATATTTTCTTATAAAGGTTACTTGTCTTTTGCTTTTCCTAGGCAGATGTTAAGCTGGTGTTGTAATTTTGTTGATGTACTTTGATTTATCTTTTTGAAATTAGTATATAATTACAAAATTCTCCTTTCACTTTCTTCCTTCTGAACCCTTTTGTATCACCCCCACTATCCTACTAATACGTTGACTTTCATTGTTATTACATGTAACCCTGAAATTTTGTAAAAGATTTAAGTTAATTTTAACATATTTTGTAATACATCATGGTCATGTTCTCAGATGTTTCTAGGTTCTCTTTTAGCACCTTACTAAGACAGCTGAAGACTATCAAAATCATATGTTGTTTCAAGTCAACATATGTAGGTTATCATCATCTTTCATTAACCCACCCGCCCCCAGGTTTACAACTATGAATAGCTACTTGGTCTTTCTTAGGTATGTATGTGTGCTCTCTATACTTAAAATTTTTCTCTAAGAGAACCTGAAGGTTATTGGCTTTAAGTTCTTTAGTCTTTCTGGAGAAGATAGAGTCTAAATTTAGATACTTGACATCCAGCCAACACAGATGACCTAACTTCATTTTATATTTGCTAATCATTTGTTGATTTCTGTCTTCCCTTACTTACATGCAACATATAATATGAACATGCATTTTTGAGGTACCGAAAGTACATGCAATGGAATACATTTGTAAATGGGAAAATTCAACAAATAATTTAACAAATGTTATATATGTATCCAGCACTGGGGCTCCCAATTTGATAAAAATAAACAATAAAGGGAACCAAGTGTCAGATATGTCCAGAAACATTAATAGTGGGTGATCCATCTCTGATCTTTAGGTAGCTCCATCCACCTAAAGATCAAGAAAGAAACTTCATAGTGAAATTACACCACAGATTGATTGGGTCTAAGAGATATCTAAAGAATATATCCCAAAATAGTTGGGAAGAAACATTCTTGTAAATGGTACATGGAAACTACTTTAAAACCAATCACATTATAATTCACAAAGTAAATCTTAACAAATAAAAAATGAGAGGAATAATTTCTTATATCAGCATATCATAAAGAAATAAACAAGAAATCTGCAGAGATAGAAATGACGTAAACATTTGGAGACCGAACAAAGAATTTTTGAGTGAATAATGGTCCATTGAAGATATCAGTGAGGAAGACATTTTAAAATTACCTGAAATGAATTGACAATAATAGCATAAGTTCTAGAACCACTGGGATACAGATATACAAATTTTAAAAGCAATTTGAAAGCTACAAGTTCCTACAATAAAAATTTAATAGATCTCAAAGAAATAATCTTATGATGATAAAGCTTATGTTTCTACTAAAATATAGACTAAGTATAAACACAGTAGATGAAATACAGATGATAAAGTAGGGATGCAAAAAACAATACATAAAAAAGAAGTAAGACTGACATTTCACTAGAAAAACTAGTAAAAGGAAGAGAAAATGCAAAGTAACAAATTAGCAATGAAAAGACAATTGTTTCACACACTAAAGAAATCAAAATTACACACACACACACACACACATATATATATATGATGTAAAACCTTGAAGAGAATAAATTTCCAAACACATATGTCTTACCAAGTCTAAATCAAGACATCATTAAAAACATATATAGAGTCATATTGAGTAACAAAATTGAAGCAGTAATTAATAGCCCTCTACATAGAAAAGACTAGTATTGCACACACTGTTTAATTCTACCAAGCTGTTAAGATGTAACATCAATAATGCACAAATGACCCCACATTGGTGAAAGGAAAGGTACTCTCCAAACTCATTCTATGAAGTCCACAAATATAAAAATTAGATAAGGGCAAAATAAAATAAAACTTAAAAAATATCACCTGGTGCACATAGATGTCAAAATTATCAACAAAACACTTCCAAAACAAATTCAAGACACATTAAGAAAACCATGTATCACCTCCTTGTAGGTTTCATCCCAAAGATACAAGCTTGGTTCCAAATATGGAAATCCATGAAAGTAACACAGTATATAAATAGTTTTAAAAACAGGAATCTTAGTCTCAGGAAGAAGTGATTAACTCTCTAATTGCATATAAACAATACACCTACACATAAGAAACAGTGTCACATATTTTTAAGGAAAAGAATATAATTTAATGTAGATTAGCTACACACATGAACTCGCAGCAGTTGTGATAGCATGCACAAAAACCATGTTAGCTCAAGCCAGACAAAACTCCCAGCATGGAGAGGGGAAGTGAACATTAAGTCTAATGGTAGTAAAGATCTATAAGCAATTAGTAGCTACTGGGAGAGGGAAAGTCAGTTTTCTCTAATAGTGTAGGCCCTGGTAAGTCAATCATACTCCAGTAGAAGACTACTCATTCAAGAATATATGGTCATCAAAAATTGGACTTTCTGACTAATAAATAAATGAACAAATAAAATAGTACACATAGCTGGGTGGATAGGGAAGGGTGCTGGATCTGAGAGGAGTTGGAAGAGGAGTGAACATGATCAAAATATAATATAAATTTTTCAAAGCATTAATAAAAAAGATAAGAGTAAGGAACATGCTAATTATTCATAAAGGTTCTCCAACATACTGTCATTTGGAGTGACTTTAATATGTTGATTTTGTATGTGGGTAGGTGTGCTTGCATGCCATAGAGTACCTGAGGAAGTCAGAAAACAGCTTTATGGAGTCAGGTCTCTCCTTCCACCATGTTTTCATGGCTTGTACTTAAGTTATCAGTTTGTATCACAAGTGTTTATTCACACACGCGCACACACACACACACACACACACACACACACACAAAAATCTCACCAGCCCTCAAAGTGATATTGAAACAACACAGTTGGGAGAAATGAGTTACATGAAGTGTTAGGAGAAGGGTGAAGTTTCTGAAATTCAAAAAAAAAAAAAAAACTTATTATATAAGAAGTAGGAAAAAGCTAGGGGGAGGAAAGGAAAACACGTGCGACTAGGAAGATTGAGCCCTATTAGGAATAGAAGACAAGAGAGAGAGAGAGAGAGAGAGAGAGAGAGAGAGAGAGAGAGAGAGAGAAACAAAAAAGAGGGAGCTAATATTGGTTTGAAGAAAAAATTGAACACAAAGAAAGGTCTAGAGACCTTCAAGACTGCCGCCAGCTAACAATTTGAGCATCCGTGGAAAGGCTACCATAAATGCCCTTCCCGGATAGTGAGATCAACAACTAACTTATCCATGGGGCCCTCATCTAATACCTCTTGGAAACAGGAGCAAACACCCATACTGAGTCGAACTAGAACCCATACACTGAGTCGAACTAGAACCCAGATGCAGATGGAGAGGACAAGACCAGGCGGCAGAAACACATAGAGACAGCTTACCTGAACAAGGAGAAGCTAACTGGCCACCAGACTGATAGCTGGGAAGCCAGCATGGGACTGACTCAGGCCCCCCTGAATATGGGTCTCAGCCAGAAGGACTGAGCAGTCTAAGGGACCTCAGACAGTGGAGCCAGGATGTATCCCTGGTGCACAAAAGGACCTTGTGAACACATCCCCCATGGAGGGATAACTGCCTTAACCTAGAGACAGGAGAGAAGCCCTAGTCCCTATTTCACATGACCTGTCAGATCTACATGACCCCAACTGGATGGCATTCCCCTACATATGGAATTGGGGTGGGGGATGGGAGGTGAGGGTGGTTAGGGTCTACGTGAGAGGGCAGAGAGGGTATAAGTGAGGGAGGGAGGGGGAGGGAGGGAGGGAGAGGGAACTGGGATCAACATGTAAAATAATAAATTAAAAAAAAAGAAAAAAGAGAAGAAAGTCATGGCATCTTTAAGGAAATATCATTGTGTTCACTAAGGCAAATATGGAGGATTGTTAATATTAGGTAGTTAATATTAGGGGAGATGGCAGAGAAGAATTTGATTTAGCTTTAAAAGATGTAGTAAGTCTTTAGATTTCATTGTATAAGAACTGATTTTCTTAGGTTTTGGAATGGCTTATTTGGTTTAGGTTTAAAATATATCTTTATAAAGATTTATTTTTAACGTGTCTGTGCACGCATCTTGCCTATATGGGTATCTGTGGACTGGTCCATTCATGGTGCCAATAGAGGCTAGAAAAGGAGACTAGGTCTCCTGGGACTAGAGTTACAGAAGTTTGTGAGTCATCATTTGGATTCTAGGAATAAACTTCCTAGAACTTCCATAAAAGCAGTCAATGCTTTTAATTGCTGAACCATCTCTGAAGCCCTTAAAATATTAGATCTTCTATGAAAACATATAATTCATCTCAGTTGTGAGAAGTTGTAATTTATACAAGGATAGCAACAGTAAAAATATTAAGAAACTGGTTTAAAATATATTTTGAGGAAATTCATCATGAATTAATTTTGAATTGAGGAATAGGGTGGAGGAAATTGAAGCAAATATAATAATTTAAATTTGTAGAGATGTAACAGCATCAAATTCCCAAAGTCAAGACTGTGAACATTTCACTTTTGGAATGTCAAAATGTCAATTCCTGGAAGACAACCAGATAGGGTAGTGAGTGTCTCTTATGAAGTCCAGGACTCCAAAGAGATTTCAGTCATAGGTGCAACAAATTTATACTATCATAGCATTGGTAAGGCTCATATTTGAAGCTGTAAGAGTAGCTAAGAATCTAGAGGCACAGTCCTATAAAATAAAGGATACCAAAGGATTACTAGAGAAATGAGAAATCTAGAATCTATTAATATCATGAAAATCAAGACAGACATTTTTAAGGAGTTAAAATGGTTCATGTATGTTAAGATTTAGAAGAAATGAAGTTAGGCCCAATCAATTCAGCTTCATTAATATCTTTGGCAAATGTTGCTTGGAAGGTCTGGAACAAAACTCCTAGGGAAATGGGTTGGAACTGAATGAAAGGGAAGAGGAGATAATTGTTGGGCCATTTAGTTGGAAAATGGGAGAAGAGAAATTGACCTCTGCAAGGTCAAAAATGTGTGGCAAGGGAATGTACATGTTTAAAACAATGAATTGAGATACTGAATGTTCTTAATGTTCCAAATACTGGTCAAGTAAAACTAAGAAGGGTACAGATACAGAAAACATAAGAAACAAATAAATAAGCCCTTGAGAAAATTATAGCAGATGGAATCCAGAGTCCAAGTAACAAGGAAGGAAGGCCTATTAAGACCTGTTGAAGTGTACATAGATATTTCTAGAGGTGACCATATAGGTAAGGGGAGAACCTTGGTACAAAGTCAATGATGAGTTGGACTAGCTTTGTCTCCTTTCTTGAAGATGGTCCTCTTGATGGCCTGGATGAGTTCCTTGTTTCGAAGACTATAGATAATGGGATTGGCCAAAGGTGTTAATACAGAATAGACTACAGCTAGAGTGCGGTCAAGAGTCAGTGAATAGCTCTTCTTTAGCCGAACATACATGAAGATGATGCTCCCAAAGAATATGAGGACCACAATGAGATGTGAGGCACATGTGGAGAAGGCCTTCCTTCTTCCTGCTGCTGTTTTTATCTTCAGCACAGCACCAATGATTCTCCCATAAGAAGTCATGATAAAAAGGAAAGTGATAAGGATGATGAAGGCATTGACAGCAAAGTCCACCAGAACATTAGTGGATGTATCCTTGCAGGCCAGGCTCAGAAGAGGTGGAAAGTCACAGAAGATGTGTGGAATTTCATTGTAATCACAGAAAGGGAGTTGAGAGACGAGGATTACCTCAGAAATAGGACACAGGAAGCCACAAGTCCAGCAGCCAGCAGCCATCTTGGCACAGAGTGCTGTGGTCATAATTGAAGGGTAGTGGAGGGGCCGGCAGATGGCCAGGTATCTGTCATAAGCCATAGCTGTAAGAAGGTAGCATTCAGAGGCCCCTAGGGAGTGGAAGAAATAAGTCTGAAGGAGACATCCTGCAAAAGAAATTGTCTTCTTCTCACTGAGAAGATTAGCTAGCATCTTGGGGATGGTGGTAGCAGTATACCACAACTCCAAGAAAGAGAGAACACTTACAAAGTGGTACATGGGTTTGTGAAGGGCTGTATCCAGTCGGATGACTAGGAAGATGAGCATATTACCACCAATGGTGAACAGGTATGCCAATAGCAACAGGACAAAAAGCCAGCCACTGATGTGCCCCACATTGGGGAAGCCAAGGAGCACAAACTCAGACAAGCTGGAGAAGTTGTGTTGATCCATGAGACGCTGAAGAGGACAAGAAAAGGTTGAAAACTCAAATTAGAGGGATTGTTAATCTATACTGAAGCCTTATTTATCTTTCTCCCTCATAAATTTAAAAGAAACATTTGAATTACTGTCATTAATGCTAATGCTATTAATACTAAATGAAAATAACAGCTAGCTCTGGCTCTGAATACATTCAGTGGGAAAGGTACCATTGTCATGCCTATTTTACACAAGGAAAACTCAAGGATGAATAGACTGTGACTCCCTGCTATTTCATTTGACACCATTTCACAGGAAGAAAATTCTAATTTCTGTACTCATATTGCTCATCTCTGAGCTATGTAGTCTTCACAGAGAATTTTATACCTTCTCCCAAGTCATGCACAGACTTTTCCTCAGCCCAACCTAAAATGATGAGTCAATATGTGATATTGGTATAGCAGGGTTTTTTTTTTTCCTGTCATCCAGCTGTAATGTATAGATAATAATTGAACAAGTATGTCTTGGGACTAAATACAAAGCTCAGCAGGATACAATTTCTAATAGCAGAACTCACAGTCATGTCACCACAGGTAAGTATGTGCATCAGTCTTCTTGATATAACCTGTGACATAAAACACCATGGAGTGGCAGGAAGGAGGCTAATTTGTCAGACAAAGGTTAGTGAAAGGGGATTCTCAGAAAAGGAAGTCTATGAGCCAACTTGTCCAAGCAGTGTAAGAATCAATGACAGAGGGAAAGAAACATTACAGACAAATAGGATCTCTTCTGGGCTGGAAAAGGCACTGTGAAAACTTACCCATCGACCCTAGGACCCTAGTTCGAAAGATGCAAAGTGCCACTAAAGAATGGTTATAAAGAATGATACAATCAGGTGTAGACAGACTGTAAACACAGCTGAAATGTAGCTCTTATGACAAGAACCTAAGGGATGGGTAAGCAGAGGTGTCTTGTGGGTATCCCTGAAATGAACATAAGATGGATGAGCAGCACATTCTGTGATGGAATGCAGGTTTAAAATTAATAAAATAAAGTAGCAATAAAAAAAAGCCCTGTATTTTCAGAAAACTAACCAGAATACACAGGTAAAGAATAGATAGACAAGCTGGTGAAATTCCATATAAAAATGCACTGGACATTCCCATTGTTCTCAAGCATAATGTGAACAATATATAAAAGGAAAAGAAAGAAAAAGAGAGCAAAGAAAAGAAGGGAAATGGGAAGGGGAAAAAAGGAAAGGGGGACTTAAGAGAGGAGTGATCATAATATCACTTTATTTGTATAAAAATTGTAGCCAGTATCAGTCACTGTACCCACCATCAATCATACTCATTTGATAATGGCCATCTAATTCCAATCATCACTGTAATCTCTTTTTATATTTTTCAGCTGAACCTTTAGAATAATGGTTGTTACATCAGGGGCATTAAATAAAAATTATTTAACCAATTTAACTAAAGAATTATCATACCAGGTACCTTTGCTTTGATTTATACCACTGACTATAACCCAAATGCCTCCCCCCCCAGCCCAAATGCCCTCCTGTAGAGAAACTTACAGATTTGCTGTTTTTAAATATTAAATTCATGCAAAGCATTTTCTGTTTAAGTGTTTCTTATTAAATCTCTCATAAAGGAGCTATATATTCGCCTCCCCAATTACAAGAGATGGATGTCAAAACAATAACTCATGCTTCATTGCATTATGGGTACTTTTGCCCCTCTTGGCCACTGGCTTCTGGTTTAATTCTCATCTTTTTTCCTCCTTCCATGATATATCTCTTACATCCTTCACCATCAGGTCAAATGTTACCTCGTTAGTGAAGCCTTTTTTTTTTCTTTTCTAGGGAAAGTTATTTATTCCTTCTATAACATCATAACATTTAGAGTGCCTAATTAGCATAGAGTTGCTACCCTATAATAAGCTCTTTTCCCTACAAATTGGGGAGATCTTTGAGAGCAAGTACACACTCCACTAATTAAGGAATATCTGCAATGAATGATGGCAATGATAAACACAGAATTCAGGTTTCTTGTATACTATCTTCCCCTTATATCCAAGTTAAGTTACACATTTCCACCTGCACCCAGGATCCCTATCCTGTCAGCATCTCAAGATCAATATATGCAAATTAATCTCCCCTGATCTGTCTAACATCCTGCCCTTTTCTACCCTCAACCCAAATAAATAAAAATTCTGATTATCTGCTGTGTCTAAGGAACTATTTGTTAGAGAGTGTTCCTTCTTTCTACAAATGACCTTGTCTAAAGCAAACTGTAAGTTTGTGTCAAAGAAGATCTGGTGAGCATGAGATGCTTTCAGAACCACTTTGACGATTTGTGAATCCTAAATTCTGACACCAAAGATGCTAAATACCTCACTAAAAAACCCGGGTAAAGCTCTCTTTAGGTATTTTCTCCAAAACACCCACCCCTAAGAGATGTAAGACTTCTTTAAGTGTCAGCTGCAGATTCTACAGAAAACTCTACTTTATACCATCTGCACTAGCCTGTAGCTTGTCCGCATGATCACCCACTCCATAGCATAAACAGCAGCAAATTTCTCAGTTTAAGTGTGGATTGGAAAGATGTGGGTCAAACTGACCTTTAATGTTTCTTATAGATCTGATTCTGTAAGGTTTGTTAAGCTGGATTTTCTAAAGAAGTTATGTAAGTCATCTCTCCATTGAATCCTACCTTCTGATCTTAAAACAGCATCTGTTTTCAAATCCATTATGCCACCTCTTCAGTCCTCAATACTTACAGCTAGTTAATCCCCAGTTAACTGATGAATCACTGTACATTGTCTGCTTCAACCTTTTGTGGCTCCATATGTGCAACAGATGAAGGCTGAATTGAGCAACACTTTCTCCTTCTTCATGAGTCTTATCCCCACAGCCACAGTCCCTGGAGTCAAAGAAACAAATTTTGCGTCACTTGGGGCACAAGAAAGCAAGAAACCCCTAGTTCTAGAGACAAATGAGAATAAGACTCAATTGGGCTCTTTGGAGGACTCATGGAAATAATGTTCACTCCTGAGAGGTAGTTTGAGAGAATTCATCTATCTCATTCCCTCTCTCACTACCCTGTTTCTAGTGACTTCTTAACAAAAAAGGAAGTCTAATATTTCTCTCTCTTTGAGAAGTCTCACTGATAACAGCTACCACTTTTGAAATAAAGAATGGGTATGGATTCTTAATTTTTTTCTAGTAAAACACCTGCTTTCTGGGCTTTTACTGGTTATCAAATAGTTCTCTAAGCATAGGGCATGCATCAACTAATACAATCTTCACAGTCACTCTGCAATATTGGTATACTTAGTAGTCCCATTTAATTCCTAAGTAAACTAAAACAGAGCATCCAACACTGTTCCCTGGGTCACACACATGCCCTCTTCATCATTGTAAACAAAGCACTATAACAAAGGTCCTGTGATAACTGTGTCTGTATTATTGCCTCCCTAAGTATGGTCAGTCAATAGAATGTAACCCAAGTCACAAAACCACAGAATGATATGTGTCTCAAGTCCTGCATTCTTGACCAGTATCCATTATTTTCTTCCTTTCCATGGTTGTTTTTTATTTTAATTCTATATTTTACTTAATACAAGTGTGTGTTTTAGGATTATATGGTATAAAATATCAAGAGAAACTATACTTATCTCAAGATAGCAGTCTACTTTTTTTGTTTTGTTTTCCTCATATTGTATCAGTTCTTTGAAAACTCTCCACACCTTCCTATCTACACACTCAACTACCCAACTTTGTATAATTTTAAAAAAAAAATGCAGCATGTACTGCATGCACTTCTGGATTTTTTTGGCCTTCCACTGGAATGTGGTCAACCCACCAAGGAATTGTACTCTTTAAGAAAACTGACTTTTCTACTTCCAGGAGATATCAACTGCCAATAGTTCCTTATCTAGGGTGGGAATTCATGGTCCCTCCTTGCTCTGTAGTAGAATTTTGTGGACTTGAGCTTGTGAAGGACTTGTGCATGCTGTCACAGCTGCTCTGAGTTGATATTTACACCCTGCTACATCCATCTGAAAACATCAAATATAATGATTGTGTACACATGTGTGTGCAGAGAGACAAGGAGCCAAATCGGACTTTTTTTAACCCTTAGATTCTGCAATATCTACTGCCTTCTCTGCCTGACACAAGACAGATATTCAAAAATTGTTAGTCAAATGTACATCCAGATTGAACCAGATTCTCCATTAGTAAGTTCTACAGCAGTGTGCATTTCTTAATACCCCCATCTTTAATAATTTATTCAATAACTACATTTCAAACTTTAATGTGAAGGTATATCTACTTCTTATGTGTCTATTGGATTCTGTATCCACATTGCCTAGTACTTTATGTGGCATACAGGCAGCCAATATAGTTAATAAATATTTTGAAGGGCCTTTCTGTCCTACACACATTTGTTTGGAGGGTTCAGTTATTAGTGGTTTTAGTACACATAGTGTTTTCATTTAATAACAAAACATGAAACTATATCCTAACTCCATTAAAGTTCATCTTATGAGTTTTGGTCAGTTTTCCAATGTCTTTAACTTATTTTGAGGTTTGGATTCTGTCCTCTCGTGCATTTCACTCACTTTATATTAAGTATAAAATTAATAAGTACATTATTTGGCTTTTCTTCTATTTTGCTACAAAAACTGTAGACATGCTTGATGATTGTATTGACCATTGTAACAGAGCCCTAGTTCCTTCTTTCAAAGTCATAAATTAAACATTCATTAGGGAAAAGTATCAATCCTTACTAAAGTTTAATTCAATTTTTAGCTTTCTGTTTTTTCCATTTTATACAGTACATGATGCTAGGACTGGGATCAAAAGGGCAGGAGACAATAAAAGGTTAGAAAGCCTGGAAATAATTAAGCAGAACTTGTATAAAATATTGAAGGATTTCATGTCAGGATTCAGAATCACCACTGGGCAGATGTCACACTAGATGCCAATGTATCAGCACACACAAATTTATTATTTTTGTCCTATGATACAATTTGCTCTCAGATTATAACTTCATAATTTTTTTTCTCAGTCTGTACTTATACATTAGCATATACTTTTTCTAAGGACAGACAGTTATTTTTCTTTAAGATTCAGATAATAAAACTTTGACCTGTCAGTTCTCCAGGGTCTGTAACAAGTACTCAAATTTAACTTTGTAATACAAATGTAGCCATGTCTAGTATGGGAAAGGATGTCTGTGGCTCTGCTGTGGTAGAAACGTGTCTATAGAAACAGGCTGAGGATCTTATTTGGTCCAAAAAGTGTATGAGAACCAAGAATTTGGCAAGCCATACATGCATGCAGAATTTGTGCACATACACAAGGGGACACACACACACACACACACACACACACACACACACACTTTTATTTTAAGTAACATTTTCATCATTCTAGTGTTTGGAGAATGTCTTCACTTGGAATCATCCCTCAGAAAACATCTCTCTCTTTCCCAGGAAGCAACCACAGCATTCCAGATGCACAGAAAATAAATAAATAAAAACACAAGTTTTCTATTACGTGGGCTTTGGTATACTTTAAAAATCTTAATTTTAATGACTTCTGTTGCCACACCCTGACACAGTGCACTTTCTATGAGTGGATTTGGAAGAGACAACTTCCTAAAACCTGAAAAGGACAGAAATCAAGGAACAAATGCCATTTAAGCCTCTTTCTGACTGTCTGTTTTTTCCTTGTTTGTTTGTTTGTTTATGGTTTGTTTTGTTTTGTTTTTTGGGTTTTTCGAGACAGGGTTTCTCTGTATTGCTTTGGAGTCTGCCCTAGAACTAGCTCTGTAGACTAGGCTAGCCTCAAACTCACAGAGATCCGCTGGCCTCTGCATCACCAACACCCAGCTTAAGCCTCCTTCTGAAGACAGAATAAAAAATGAAAGCATGCCATCTCTCTAGAAGGGAAGAAAAATTAACCAAAACAGTAAAATGCATCATTACTTTTTCAGAAATATTTAATTCTCTTTTTGAAAAAACATATAATAGGATATTTTCTGAGATCCTCTCACTAGACAGTTTTGAATGCTAGTCAGGTTGAAATGAACCTATTAGATATATTGTATAAGATCAGTGTTACCCCTGCTTCTCAGGCTTTTTTAAATATAGCACTCAGGTATTTTTATTTTCTAATGGACAGAAGAATTCAGGACACTACTGTTGGAAATTTTATGACCAATATAAAATATCATGATCCACAAGTATCATGAGCTGTTAATAAGCCAGTCAAATTGGAAAATCTATGGTAGGCACATTCATCGCTGATTGGAGGGTCACTTTCTGGGAAAGATGGACCCCTACACGTCTATAGCATGAAGAAGCCTGCATTTCTCTGTGATTCTCAGGATCACAGATGTTCTGTAGAGAAGAAGAAAGAGGAAGAAGAGAGAGAGAGAACATGAAGCTGAGTCAGTAGGAAAGTGGGGAGGATAGGGGAGGAGTTGAGGAAAAGGAGAACAAAGCCAAAGTATATTTATGAAAAAATTGAAATACAAACATTAAATATATATTAAAACACAAAGTTAAGAAGGAAAAGTGGTGATGGGAGATGGGGAGGAACTGGATAGGAGAGAACGTGAAATGGGTGTCTTTAAAATGCATTACATATATGTATGTATGAAATTATCAAACAATAAAATAAAATAGACCTGTAAGTGCCTTGGAAACAGGGAGCCAAGAGTGCACTGACTTCTCTCTTTACACTTTCCATGGTTCACAGAGTTAGTTTTTCACAAAGGGGATGCATGGACAATGTTTTCCGGTTGACTGTTTCAAATACAGGGTGTAGACAGTGGCTTTACAACTTGCTTAGACCTCTGCTCACCTAGTCACCTTTGTTTCCCATCTCATTCTCTTTCACATTAGGGGAAGCCTCTACTCCATCTTTTAAAACATGTTTTATCACAATGTTGCTCAAGAGCATTGAGCCCCATGTACCTTTGTTTTCTGTTTTAATAGTTTACTGGTCTCCATCTCAACATTTATCTAACGTTCCCTTCAAATCTTCCTGTCTGCATCTTTCTCCAAAACTCCAGTCTGAACTGCAACCTCCTAACCAGCCTAGGTTCTAGAAATTAACACATTTAAATTTCTTTCTGTTTGCATAAAACAAACAAACAAACACCTGAACATTATTTATTTATTTTGCTGTTTATTTCTTCAAATATGTGTTCTCATCCACTCCCATATTATTAGCTTCAGGGGCTATATTTCATCTCTAACATATTTTTTTTCAATTTGTTCTTATCCAAGACTACTTTAATTAACTATTTCACACATTATTGAAATGACTAGTTAATCATTAACACAAGTAACCAGCTCAATCTTGACATTTTCAAATGGATGAAACGCTAAACCTGTAGGACTCTGGAATCAAATCAGCAAAGCTTTGATCTTCTGTGTGACCCTCTTCACAGCCCCTTTCACTTCCTTATTGCGAAGGGTATAAATGATGGGGTTGAAGAAAGGAGTGAGAAAAGTGTACACCAAGGCAATAAGCTTGCCTCTTCCCTCAGCTCGAATCTCTGGCGGTCCTACATAGACAATGAAGGCAGAGCCAAAGAACAGTGTCACTACAGTTATATGGGAGGAACAGGTGGAAAAGGCTTTGGCACGGCTAGCAGCTGAAGGCAACTTCAGCACAGCTTTTACAATACCTCCATAGAGTCCCAAGATGAAGACAAGATTGCATGTATTGATCATACCAATCACTGCAATATAAACCTGAGCATGCCAGCTTGTGTTCACGCATGACAACTGCATCACCGGTGCAAGGTCACAAAAGTAATGGGTCACCTCTTTCAAGCAGTAGGGCAAAGTGGCTGTGAGACCGGCAGGTACTAGGGCAGCCGAAAAGCCAGCCACCCATGTACCCCCACCTAGCTGCAGTTGTAACTGTCTGCTCATGAGTACATGATAATGGAGTGGGCGACAGATGGCCAGGTAGCGGTCCAGAGCCATGACACCTAACAGGTAGCACTCAGTCATGCCCAAGGAATGGAAGACATATAACTGGACAAAGCATGCAGCTGACGGGATGGATGAAGGTCCATGTAGCAGGGTATGTAGCAAGGTAGGCACTGTGGTGCTGACATACCAGAGTTCCAGGAAGGAGAGGACGCTGATAAAGAAGTACATGGGAGTGGACAGCCCTGAATCTGCTTGAACAAGGACAATGATAAATAAGTTCCCCGCAAGTGTGAGGAGATAGATGCACAGGGTTCCAAAGATTGCAAGATGTCGGAGGACACCAGTGGGAGTGAAACCAGCAAGGATGAAAGTCTGGGTCCAGGTGTGGTTAGTGTGATCCATGATTCCTGGGAATGAGAGGTAAAGGCACCAAATGAGCAGCATTAGGCTTTTCCTCTTGAGCTCAAAGACTAGAAGACACAAGCTAAGAAATAATTTATAATCTATCCAATCCATTCCCTCTATTCTATAAAAGGGGAATCAAAACTAGAAGTCTAAAGTTATTTACATAATATCTGTCATGGACAGGAATGGCATAGAATTCTGGTTCCTTAATTTACAAACCAACGTTTGTGGACTATGGCAGCAGAGCTTCCTCCTTTTTGCTAAACAAACAAATGAAAAAAAATAATAAAAAACAAAACAAGAGATAGCAGAATTACCTTTCTCATTCTCTTATCATTCCAGGTGAAATGTTCCCATGATACTTTGAAATAATGGCCCTTCCTATATTTGGCTCTCCAATAACCAGGGTGCAGTAGGAAAAGGAGACGTACTGTTTTAAACAGCTAGTCTCACTGAGGGAGTCTCCTGGAACTCATCAAAATTCTCATCAAAGGTTGAAAGAGGAAAAGTGGATAAAAACCAAAGCTGTCTTGGGAGCATTTTTCAAAGCTGAGATCTTTGGGACAAGATGAATAAACAATGAGCTGGCAGGATTTTATTTATTTTTTCTGGAAGGATCCTAACAGGAGACAAACTTCAGGGTTCTGCAGGGGATAGGGAGAAGGGAAACAGTATAAAGCCAGGCCCTGGGAGGTGTGGCAAGAGATGCTGATGTAGCACACATAGCACCTTCTTTCCGGAATTGCATTTCTAAATTTGTTTTATCATCAATGTAAAGCAAACTTTGGTCCAGACCACTGCATCCTCTTTGTTTCAACTTCTTCAAGTGAAATCGGATGTTCATGAAGTTTCTTTTAAGTCATTAGTCTGTGCTTATCCAGTCGCTGATTGAGGTGTGTTGGGTTAGCATGGAGACAGAGAGTCTATATTAACATCCCTAGAGTCACTCCCATACTCCAAAGGAAATTATAAAGGAAAGGTCAAAGCTTGCTCCCTACTTCTCTTCTTCAGCCACTCTTACCTCTTCGGTGCCACCGCCAACCATTACCTCACTTCCTTGGTTACACTAGAACTAATCTCATCGCAAGACACTTCTTTACTTATAGTCCATTCTCCTGCAAGTGCAGATCTCCCACAAACTCCTTAATGAATGTTCCCTGGGGCTGCTATGACTACATTTCTGTATGGATCCCCATGGACCAACAAGTTAGGCTCCAGAAGTGAGTCATATGAGGCAAATTTCTCAAACAACTTAGCCCTGCAGCCTTCACACTGGAGTTCTGAAACCAATTCCCAAGGATATTGCCTGTTTTGCAATGACCATATAACATATCATTAAAGAAACAATCCAACTCTCATATCCTCATTTTTGCTTGGAGAATAACAACTTGGAGAACCAGGGAATTAATTTAAAACCCTATTGATCAGGAAATGTGTCTTATTTTCCACTGTTTGCCTTACAGCCTAACAACCAAATCCACAAAGGAACCATTCCTTTTATGCTGAAACACCTCCACCTTCATCCTTCCACCATCACCTGACACTACAGTGGCCATTTGTTCATTGTTCCAACCACTGCTTACCAACTATTTGAAATATTATTACATGTCTTATTTTGCTTTTAAAATTATTGGTTTATGTGAATTGTGAATGTGTGTACTTATGTTTATGTGCACAGGCATGCAGGTGTCTACAAAGGCCAGAAGAGGGCATCAGATCCTCTGGAGTTGGAGTTACAGGCAGTTGTGAGATGCCAGAGATGGTTGCAGTGATTTAAACTCAGGTCCTCTGTAAGAGCAGTAAGCACTCTTTGCTGCTGAGTGATTTCTCTAGCTCTCCTAAAATACTATTCTAAATCCCCATCAGCAGGATTGCTACCAGTATTCATCTAGTCCACCATTTTACCCTGGACACCTTAATGAGACAAACTTAGTTTTTCATAAAATATTTCTACTCTTATTTTCTTCAAAACTGCTTATATCAGTTTCTGAGCTTTGATCTCAGCTGAGTACTATCTCCAAGTATGCACTTGGTTAGATTCAGAGTCCAGATAAATAACAAGATAATTGTACTTACCCATTCAGTATGAAACATTTGACTTATTCATTGAGATAAAGATACTTTTTAAAAATTTTCAGAGTAAGAGACATGTGCAAAGTAGTTGTTAAATTCACCTTAAGAGAAGGGAATAATGTATTATATTAAGAAACAGATAGCTCATAAAGGGATTAGTTTTGTGGAACCACAAGAGTTTTAATGAGGGTATTCCCTGCCTCCCAAATAAGAACAGTCTAGACAGGAAGCCATTGAAGAGAACTCTTAAAATTGTGATGGGAATGTTCTCCATAGTTGATGGCTTCTGGTGAGGGTAGGGATAGAGAAGGACTCAGTTTTCTTAAAAGGCTGGTCAGCGGGAGCTTGACCATGCTCCATTGAGTATATGAGCAACACAAAATAGTGCTAGAATGTTTTTCTTTTTTCTTCTTTGTTCTTGGAGGATGTCTTAAGGGTGGAGGTATGACTCTGGAGAACTGGAGATTGAGTGTGATTAGGGTGTATTTTGTGAAACTCCCAAATAATTAATTTTAAAAAATACAGAAAAAGAAACAGATCATTAAGTGGGTGTAAAATACTAAATCTCTGAGACTGGAAAAGCTTCTTATGGAAAGCATAGCGTTGGAGATCAAAGCATAAATACACTTCACCTCTGAGTGCTAATAGAACTCAATGATGGGCATCTTCTTTATCCTACTTCCTCTGAAATAACCAACTATTCACTGGGATAGATACATGCAGCAGTCCTTCAATGCAATGCTGTATCTTCTACAATCCCACACAAGGGATCATGGTTTATCCGAACCCTGAAATTAATAATGGGGCTACTCAAAGTAGTGAAGTTGATACTCTGAATTTCTCCTTACCTTCACATAGTATTTGTCCTTTTGCATTCCTCTTTTATCAGCCAATATCTGAGGAGAATTGCCATAGTATTTCTACATTTGATGTGATATCTCCATTTGCATGTCTGAAAGCATGGTAATAACTGAATGGATTATGCACTCAAATCCTGTGTCTCTCAGAGTATCATTAACCAGAAACAAATGTCTAAGCATAGAAGTAGAAGCTGCTATATAGCATCACATAGTAGAAGAATGTATGCCATCAAGTTGTAATCTAGAGCAAAGGATGGCTTTTAAAATTATCTATATGAAAATTTTAAGTGTGGCAAGATATAATATGTACAAAAATTCAATAGATCATAAGTAAATGTTCAGAAAATAGCACATGCCTATGAGGAATTAGAAGTGAATTAATGAATGCTCTCTAAGGTTAGAGACATTGAAAGTGAGTGAGAAGAAGAATCATTAAAACAAGAGATGATGGATGAGTTCAAGCAAACTGTTTTCTGGACATAGTAGGGCAGATAAACATATGAACTTACATCACTTTTGACAACATGCTTAAGACTTATTTAAGATCGACCTGAACTGAATCCCAGAATGGAGAGGAGAGGTGAGCATGAAGTCCTACTCTTAGCTGAGGTTACTGGCAACTGTTATCTCTGGAGTGGGGGAGAGTAATTTTCTTTAAGAGTATCCCCCGACATAGGTCCATCAAGCATCACAGGAAGGCCACATACCCAAACATATATGGACAGCACAAATAGAACTTGATGGGTTTAATTTTCTTTGAAAGAATAAAGATGAAATAAAGTTGGGTAGAGAAGTGGAGTAGATCAGGGAGGATGTAGGAGGGGGTGTGAATGAAATCAAAATGCATTGTAGGAAACTTGCAAGCAGCTAATTAAGATGAGGAAAACAACACAAGTTTATAAATGATTGTAAGCTTCTATTCATCTAAAATTTTGTCCTGCTGTATTTATAAATAATATATTATTTTAAAAGTGTACTCGAAAGTTTAAAATAAAGGCATCAGGTACAACTAAAATGTACTGGAAAACAGGGAAATGATGTCTCAGGGTCATAATTCATTCCACAAAACAACTGAGCAGGTTTGCATTCAGTGTCCAGGGTTCTCAATAATTGCACCTTTCCTTGCTGTTACTGTACTAGAGTTAGGACAAAATACAAGTATCCTGCATAAGGAATGCTGGGTTTACTGCAAGTGTACTGTGAGTGATGTGTTCACTTTTTGTACTGACCTCTTTGTACTGTCTGTTCGACTAGAGTCGTCCAGATCCCTTTATGAGAGGAGTGGCTAAGAGTTAGCATGGATATTTAGTTCCATACATTGCATTAGGCACTTATAAAATGTGATGCTGTTTGTAGTTTAAAAAAAAATGAAATATACAGTCACTTCCTGCCAGAGCCAGCCCAGGAGACTCCAATTCCCCAAGGTACTATCTGGCCACTCAAAGGGTATGCAGAGGGAATGAAGGAATGACGATACAGTAACATTATACACAAAGCTTATACATGCTATTTGTATATTTTGAAAAACACAGTGTAAACATAGCCTTAGCTTCATGTTATAAAGGGAAAGACCTTAGACGGTTAAAAGAGATAAAACTATTGCACAATTAAAGTCAAAGGTAGTTTGGAGTTATGAATAGATTTGTAAGAGGCATTTTCTCTTGATGGAGTTTAAGGATAGTAATATAATGTCTGCCCACTTTTTTGATTTTTTAAAAAGTCTTTATTCACTTATTCATCCATCTTCAAATACAAATGAATAAAAATTCATGGTGCAGTATTCATTGCATTCCCAAGTTGTGATATGACTATTTCTAACTCCACAGCAGTTATGTAAGCATCCCTGTCCTACCATAGAGCATGAGCACTATAGGAATGGAAACCCACACAGTTAATAACTAAAGTGATGCAAGCTATTGCCAGGACAAACAACTCCCAGGAGTTCTTTAGTGCTGATGACACAGAAAGAAATTCCTTTGAAATCACAATCAGTAGTCTATGTGAAGTTAGAGGCATATGGAGAGGAAAAGTGGGGGTCTCAAACAAAAGGCAGATAATGGAGTATTGCAAAGTATGGTACCCAGCACTGAAAGGCCATAGGGTTAATGATCATATCAGAACCCTCTGCTTACATAAGGAGGACTGTGGACACAGCTCTGGAGATGCTTCATTGGAGTACCTCAATTATGCTACATAACACCCCCCACAAATTGAGATATGTGTACAGCTCAGCATTCTCAAATAAGTAAATCCTTCTTGTAGAAATGGATATGAGAAATGTTGGATAATAACATTTATGTTGTTTCTAAGATCCTTTTACTGCACCCATTTTACAGATTAAGAAAACTAAAGCTGATATTTTAAATGCATTTCCTAAGATCATAAAGCAACTTAATGTTAGAATTTACATTTAAACCCTTGCAGGAAACCTTCAATCTCTTTTTTTAACCACCACCATGAGGTAGCAAGGTAAATTTGTTTACTGTATATTCTTTATTCATTGGAGTTTTAGAATATTCTGTTACAGACATTTTAAGGTAATGAGGCTGATATATTTCCCCAATAAGTAGAAAAAAAGGGGGGACCGAATTTGAGCAATAAATTTCCTTTCTTCAGGATATTCAGAATGTGCTCTGCTGAGTCTGGACCTGATGATGCTTTTGAAAATGTTGCAATTCTAGAATCGAAACTTCCTCAGCTGGAAGGAATGTGAGCAACCTTCCCTGCCAGCCACTCAGAATTCACACAAGTTGAGCCTGAGGTGACCCTGCTAAGGTCAGCTAGACATCTGGATGACATCTGGTTGAATCCGGTTCTTGAAGGCAATTCCAGTCATCCTTCTAATTTTGTTGTGACAGTAGTGAAACAATAATCTTTAGTAGGATATAAAGACGTTTTTAAAGTTTTAGGATAGGCATGATTTTACAGCTGTTGTTAAGCCCCTAATAGACTGAAGTGCTTGCTGTACTGTGAGTTAAAGGCCTATCAGATATGTGCAGTGAATCTCAAGCCAAGCCGGGATACAGGTTCAATTCAACAATTCAACTCATGCACACACACAACCTATCCCCCACCACAGACAACACACACACACACACACACGCACAGACACACACACTACACACACACATACCTGTGTGTATACAGAAATATTAATCACCAATCCTAATGTGGGGAGTATGAAAAATATTCATTGCTTTGATTTTTGTCATGGGACATATGTAAGAATGAGAAAAATGACACACATTCACACCCTGCCTAGTCTCTGTCAAGGCTTTAGTTCTGTCATTCTAATTACCAGACCACCCCTAAGTAGGTATCTGGTGGCTCATAAACCTCTGAAAGTCTAAGGGAAAGAGTATTGTCAGACTTTTACAGAGGATGGGGCCTGACACAACAGATTTGTGTGATACTTCCCGTTCTATTGTGTACATGCACACCTACACCCGCAATGCTTTTCTGCTCCTCCTGAAAAGTATGGCTTCACATCCATTCTAAGAAAAAAATTATTCATGATACTGAAAGAGAGCTCATGCTCAACTCTACTGCCCTTGCCCGGTAAGAGACCTGGTGAGCAATTCTAGACTCCAGCCCTGAAAGTTACATTATCCTCAGCTGGCTCTGGTACTGTGAAACAAGATTACTGGACTGGACCAGCTGGGAGCTGTCTGTTCCACGTGAATCCCCACACGTTATCATTGTACTGTTTCTGTCACTCTTGTTTTCTACCTTTCAAACTCCCTGTTGGGATCATGTGTTGAAATAAAGAGGCTGCTGCTGGCTTTAGTTGACCTTACTTCACTGTTGTCAAGCCTGTTTACTTCATCCGCTATACTTTAGAGATTTGTGAATTCTGAGCCACCAGTTACCTAATCAAGGCTGGTCTGAAAATTAGAGTGACAGAACTAAACCCTTTACAGGGACTAAGCAGTGGGTGAGTGTGTTTCACTATTCTCACTCTTATATATGTCCCGGTTAAAAAAAAAATCAAAGTCATAAATTCAATTGAAATATTTTTTCTATGCAAGATTTTAATCTGCTGTGGTGTTTCTTCATTGGAAAGGATTGGGGGGAGAACTCTTTTCCCTCTACTGGCTCTACCTTTGACTGGTCTAGGATAGTGGGTCTGTACAGCATAGTGAGTGGTAATCTTATTGGCATTTATTTGGATTCTGCAAAATGGTTAACAAACCAGTTGATTTGCTGAGAATATAGGTAGCACCAAAAGAGATAATCAGGCTTCCCTCAATGAAGTGCGGATCTTAGCACTGACCCTTTTCACAGCCTCTTTCACTTCTTTGTTACGAAGAGAATAGAGGATGGGGTTGAGGAAAGGAGTGAGAAGGGCATACACTAAAGCAATAAGCTTATCAGTGCCCTCGGATCTGTTCCGAGGCGAGCCCACATACACAGTAAAAGCAGAAGCATAGAACAGTGCCACTACTGTCATATGGGAAGAACAAGTGGAAAAGGCTTTGGCACGGCTGGCAGCTGAAGGCAGCTTCAGGACAGCTGTCATAATACCCCCATAGAGTCCCAAGATGAGGACAAAATTGCATCCAGTAGCCACACCAATCACAGCCCCATGAACCTGAGCATGCCAGCTTGTGTCCATACATGCCAACCGCATTAGTGGTGCCAGGTCACAAAAGTAATGAGCTACCTCTTTTAAGCAGTAGGGTAAACTGGCAGTGAGACTGGCAGGCACCAGGGCAGCTGAAAAGCCAGCAACCCAAGTGGCACCTGCTAGCCACAGCTGTACCTGTCTACTCATGAGTGCATGGTAGTGAAGTGGGCGACAGATGGCCAGGTAGCGGTCCAGAGCCATGACACCTAACAGGTAGCACTCAGTCATGCCCAAGGAATGGAAGACATATAACTGGACAAAGCATGCAGCTGACGGGATGGATGAATGTCCATGTAGCAGGGTATGTAGCAAGGTAGGCACTGTGGTGCTGACATACCAGAGTTCCAGGAAGGAGAGGACGCTGATAAAGAAGTACATGGGAGTGGACAGCCCTGAATCTGCTTGAACAAGGACAATGATAAATAAGTTCCCTGCAAGTGTGAGGAGATAGATGCACAGGGTTCCAAAGATTGCAAGATGTCGGAGGACACCAGTGGGAGTGAAACCAGCAAGGATGAAAGTCTGGGTCCAGGTTTGGTTAGTGTGATCCATGATTCCAAACTGGAGGCAGGGGACAGGGTAGTTAAGGTACAAGATGAACTACTACAGGCTCCTCCATCTCTTCGTGAAATACTCCTAGAGCCAAGAATAGCAACTGTGAGCAAGTTACTGAGCTAGGATATTGTCTAATTAAATTCCCTATGTTCCCATAATGGAACTGCAGCCCTCCCCTCCCTTAAACCAAGGTGAAATGAATGGCTATATGCCATAACATCAATAGGTGCTGGACTGGAACTAGAAATGAAGACTCTCCACCCTGTTTAGTCTTTGTGTATGTTCTACTACTGAACTCTTGAGAGTCCAACAACTCAATTCGCCACTATCCTACTATCAATAACAGAGAAGAGGATGCTTTTCTACTGTAATCTCTTCTATGACCTCTATCTTTCCTGCAGACTCTGTGTATCCAGTTCACAATAATAAAATATCCAGAGGCATTGTGCTGTTGTAAAGGAAGACTTGCCATCTGAAGGTGGTTATTGTGACCTTTCTCAGGAAGTCTTCTCACACTTCAACGACTATTCTGGTAGGTAAGGATTAGGTGATCTAGGCATGGTAATGGTGCAGACACTCCAAGAATACTCCCTAAATATCACACCCATGGTATCTAATTGTTATTCATTCAACACTCCTACTGTACCTTCCAAAAGTGAGTCATCATGAAAGACAGGTAACATGAATTATCAAAGAAGAAAAGCATCTGTGAGAATCCCCGTGCAAGGAGGGAACTGCAGCAGCCAGAGACTGGCTGCATGCCCTTGCTCTGACACACCCCAGTTGTGCAATCTGAAATGGGGGATTTTTCACTTAACCAAATTCCCCTTCCCTAAAAGGAAGAATAGAAAGACATGGCAGTTGGTTTCCAAAACTCTTACAAGTTTTCATCTCCCAATGTTATTGGGAAATGATTATGAGTTTTGTGGGCATCAAGTCTAATTTTTCTATATTTCCTTGCCACACCCTATGAGGACTCATTTAGAAAGGTAAAAACTCTTGCATAATTCTCTTCTGATAATCACACACCCTCTTTAGAGCCTTCACCCATTACCTGACCTCCTGATGGTACTAGAACATGCAGCATCCTTCTCAGAGCAGTTTCCATCTCTGTCTACTTATATCCAATGCTCCTAGAAGTACCACTTTCCCAAAGGCTCCTTGTGGGATGTTCCCTGGAGCTGTGAGTGTGATGAGCTCTCAGTAAAAGTCCCTCTGGAGCAAGGGGTTGGACAGGGAGAAGTAAACCATACCAGTTCTGTTTCTCAGATAACTTCTTTTCATCCTGAACCTAGGACTGGCAGCTTCATCAATAAATTCATTCTCCAATAAGAGATAATAAGTACCAATGCTGTGGGAAATGGCTGCAAAGGAAGAGATGAATAGTTGTGTAAACTAATGTTACAGTGAATTTAAGTTTCAATCTAAATATCCTTTCTATCAGAATATTTGTTCATAATATTATTTCCTAAGGGGAAAAATGTGAATCGAAATTCAAAGTGGTATAATAGGCAGCTAAACCATTGTGACAAGAAGTACTCATTCATCAAATATTTATGGACTACTTTCTCTGTTCCATACACTTTGCTAGGATAAAGATGGTACAGTGAACAATATTTCTTTCCTCAAGAAGTTTAATTTGTAGTGTAAGACATATCTTTAAATAGAAAATTAGAAAAAACAAAAAACAAAGGATATGTAGACATGTGAGATCAACCCAACTCAAAATATGGTGTGTTCAATCTAGAGCTATAAAGTGATATTTCTCTCATTTTATTTTTACTTTGACAAAGACCTAGAAGTTTACAAACATATTTGATTTGGAAAGTGGCAATTGAACAGGTATTTTTCATGCATTTATGTATATGAGTATAAAATAGCATACTTCAAATGAAACATTAACAATACGTATGTAAATTCCATACTCATCTTCAGTAAATTTCTAGGAATTCATTGTGTGTGTATATACATATACACTCATATAGATGTATTTCCTCTTAGTCTTACTAAGTGTAAAAGACCTGAAGCATTCCCACAATAGGGGACTGATTAAATAATACAAACCAGGAGATACCAAGGAGCTTTTTGTCATAATCAGAATGCCCTTCCTGAAATGACATATAAAATTTTTTCAGGATGAGTAGAAATACTTAAATTAGTTTGCTTTTACTAAAGAAAACACTGGAGAGTTACAAAAAAAAAAAAAACACTATTAGATTTTTTTGTCTATGAGTATGGTGTATATCAAAACACAGAAAGGGAGAGACTAGGGTTAGGAGTGGGAGAAACACTCATTAATACTACCTTCTGTGGATTACTTTGACTATTAAAATAATGTAGGTATGTTACCTACTTTAAGATTGTTCTCACTTTAAAAGTTTACAGTAGCGTAATGACATTGCATACTGCTCTAGCAACCAATGATGAATGAATATTTCCCTTAGTTGTGGGGTGACTGTTAAACCTCCATACTAAGACGGAAAGTTCGTCATGCTCATCACAGAGTCTAGACCCAAGTGATGAATTTGAACCAAGAGATGGTCAGCACTTCTTTTGGTATCACCAAGGCATGTGCTTCTCCTGTGGTGTTTTGTTCTCTTCACAGCTACTTCACAACAACCAATAAAACAGGTTGAGATAACTGCGATTAGGAACACAACAAGTAAGGACAAAACAGTTCTGGTACCTATTTTACACAGATAAGAAGAATGACAAAGATGTCCAGGGTTTCACTGAACACCCTGGTCCTAAGGAAATGATGGACTTGAATTACTATTAGTTTGACAGCCCTTTATGTGAAAAAAAAGTGAAATATATGTGTACAAGTGGAATTTATATGTGAAAAATTTCAAGTAGTGTCTTTCTCATATGGATATATACTTTTCCATGTGCTTGCTTTACAGGTATAAAATGCTTTAGCACGAGAATTCTTTCAATTTATCTATTATCTGCATTTCATAAGAGAGAGAAAGGCAAGTGAAAAATTCAAAGAAATTAGGGGTAAAAACTACTAAAGATAATGATTGAACCATGGAAAATGATGTTAAAATTCCATCTCTAAATACTATCTGCCATGCATCTGGAGAGAAAAGGGATTTGTTACCACCTAACAACCCTCTTCGGTGCTCAGACTTCTGTCAGCCTCTTTGCATATTTCATTTCTTTTAATCTTTCAGGGAGTTTGAGTTCATTATTATGTTTTATGGGTAAAGAAACATATATCAGAAGGTTCATGCTTTTGCCCAGAATTTTATAACTAAAAGGAGGCAAAATCTGGATATGTGTGGACATATTTCCCTCCCTTTGGCTTATTCAGAATTTGCCCATCTGGTTGGGCCTGCGACAGATCCTTCTTTCTTCAAACCTGGTTAAGTTGGAAGTGATCTCAAAGGTAGAGTGCTTGCCTAGAACATTTATGGTCCTACATTCAGAACAGCGCTGGAACCACACAACCAAATTTTTTTAAAGTGGGAAGAATCTGAAAAGTCGTCTACATCCAGCACATATTTTGCAGAGATCGAATGAGGCCAAGAATGTTGCAATAGAGCAACAGATGTTGCCAGATTCATCCAAGGATGAATGTGTGTTTCTTTGTAGAAAGTTCACAACTCTTCCTTTCTTTCTTCCTATCTTTATTTATTTTTTATTTTACATGTTGATCCCAGTTCCCTTTCCTTCCCTCCCTCCTTTCCTCCCTCCCTCCCTCCCTCTTACCCTCTCTGCCCCCTCACATGCACCCTGATCACCCTCCCCTCCCATGCCCCCACCTCAATTCCACATGTAGGGCAATGCCATCCAGGTAGGGTCATATAAATCTGTCAAGTCATCTGAAGTAGGAACTAGGACTTTTCTCCTGTCTCTAGGTTAAGGCAGTATCCCTCCATGGGGGATGTCAGAACTTTTTCTTTATGTGCTTTAAATAACTGGCATGGTCTTTTAGAAAGGATGTGTAAAGGAAGGTAAAACTTGAGAATGGGCTAAAGAGGTGAGTCAGTGGGTACCAGCATCTCTACAACCCCTATGGTAGAAAGATAGAACCAACTTCTATAAGTTGTTCTTTGATTTCCACATGTGCTCAGAAATACATCCATAAGTAGTATGCACTTCCATAAATACACACACACACACATGCATGCATGTGCATACACACACCCCACAAATAAATAAGTAAATAAACAACAACAAAAAAAAAACAGTGGTCATCTACTGGCATGATACAGAAATTAAAAAAATATATAAAATGAATTTTATGAAAAGTATTCAAGACTCACAGAGTGGTCTGTCTCTGACAAGTTCTGCATGTCTGAGGAGCTGTGTATCTTTTAGAATTTTGTATCCCCTCCTTGGTCATCAGTTCTGTCATCAGAAAAGTGAGGCTGAAGCAAGTTATCTCAGAGGAGAAAATGGTCAAGAAACCAGGTGGGCATAAGAAAGGTCAGAGTTGTTAACCTCCAGCCCCTTCTTCCTATTTCTGTGTGTTTTCACCCTGTATTTATAATTGTATGTGTGTTTGTGCATACATGATTTGTTCATATGTCTATTTGAAAGAAGAGAAGTTAGTATTTTCTGGAGTACTTTGTTTCATCTTTATGTAAGACAGATGGGTCCATATCTTGCTAGGACTGTGCGGACTGGCAGAACCAATCTAAAGGAAAGTGAGGCACATGCCTGCCTGGGATATATAATGGCCCTGGATACATTTTTAACAGAATGCAATCCATTGTCACCATAGAAACAGTTAGCAGGACTAAGACCTCATGCATGTGGACTCTGACCTAGACAGTGCTGTTGACTGAAACCTCAGATAGTGGTGATGGCCAAAGGAGGAAGAAATTGATGGACTCTGGAATCCTCCAAATCCAGTATCTTTAAAGTACTATGCTTAACCCTTATATATGCTCTTCACTGTGGAATATTTCTCTCTAATCTTATAATAATGGGTTCTTCCCTGTATTCACCTGTATCCTGGTGAATATAGCCACTTTAGTGAATACTGTATAAATGATATTATTCCAGTCACTGCAGGCCTGATGTTTGTAAATACACAGATTCTGGTTAAATTCCTGATGACTAAAATGGACATTTATCAATAGCATTTCATCTAATCTTAGTTGAAAGTCCTTCTGGCACACTTGGTGTCTAGGTTAGGTAAGTAGCTGAAGCTCTGGGTGTCTATTTGGAAAATGGCAAATGAGCTTGTACATGTATCATGACCTGTCTTGCCATTAAAATAAATGTTTGGTGGACAACAAAAAGCTGCACCAATGTTCAGGGACTATAGAAATTCTAGACATGGAGAGAAGAGACCAGAGTGCACCAGCCTCTCTGCTCAAAGGGCAATACCATGCAATGATGCTGGAAATGTTAAGCAAGGTGTTTAAAGCAATGGTACAACATTCCCTCTATTCTCAGCAGATCTCAAGCAGTTGCCTTCACCATCCCTATCTTTAGCCTCACCAAGTGTTTTTCATCCATGTCCTGTTTTCAGTACAAGGAACTTTGACCCTAGTGCTGACTATGGATATGACACATCCATTGGAGCATATGTCTCACAGGGAAGCAGGAGAGGCAGACCTTAAACAGCTTCAGAAATTCTCCCACGAAACTTTTCTTCAGAGCAACTCAGGGGAACAGAGTGAAACACTAACAAGATTCCTAATGAGAAAACAAACGACTTGCTTAATTGAGCTGGAGAAGCCAGAAGCCAGAGCAAGGGGAATGGTTCCCAAGAGGAAGCCTATGCCCAATTAATAACCTAGGGCCTCAACTTCAGTAATTATCAGCATTTTCTCTTCAGAGATCACCAGTGCAGCAGTTACATAGTAGGCCCTTGTTGTTTCCTTTTGCTTCCTTCAATTAGTCCTAATTAGGATCATGGGAACACAGGCCAAGATGTCAAAGACACTATGTTTGGTTAAGTCTTTGTAGGAGTCCCTTCCCCTAGCCATGTCAGAGACTTTCTCTAAATCATACAATTATTTCTTATATCTATAGTAAATAATGCATTGGCTTAGACTGACATCCAGCCCTAGGTTTGAAACCAAAGATTGCCACCAACAAATTCTAGCATAATGTAAGCCACATACTTTTCCTGGCTTCAACTTTTTAATAGATGGATGTGATTTCACTCCATGCCTTTTAGAGTGTTTTGGACTATAATTCTAAACTACGATAAATGATATGGTGTACAACGTTAAGTATGATGAAAATAATCCCCTCCTAATATCAGGGTACTAGCAACAAAGAAATCAAATCAAGTTCAATAAGTTGACTCTTGGTTACACACACTGGGAAAGGGTGAAATGTGCCAGTGAATGCAAGTAAATCCAGCTATTTATGTGTTCTTTCTGCTCCTTTAGAGCACGTTATAAGCTGTCACTTCTATGAAAACAAAGCTTACTTCTTCCTATAACAAAAAAGGTCCCAATCATTGCCTATCTTTACAACCCTACTTGTCTGTACACATGCCTGTTTATTATGATTCTCAAGTGCTACTGAAAAGTAAAATTCATAAGTGAATAATAACGTAGAATATTCAGTCAAAACTCCTAGACATTATTTCCAACCCTATATTTCATCAATTTAAAATATTTTACACAGTTAATTTGTTTTGGCCTCATTTGCAAGCTGCAAGCAGCAGCTACATGGAAGACCAACAAGATTTTGTAAAAATAATTTGAGTGAACATACAAAAAGTTGCTGCAGGAATGAAGCCTAACTTTGCTGACATCTGTTATTTTTAGCACCATAAATGAATCTAATTCCAAATACAAGAGATGATTTCTAAATCTTAAAATATTATGTTAAGCCTACAATCCATGCTGTCAGAGAAGCTAGGAAGCAAGGAGGACCCTAAGAGAGACATACATGGTCCCCCTGAGAAGTGGAAAGGGACAAGATCTCCTGCGTAAATTGAGAGCAGGATGGGAGGGAGAGGGATTTAGGAGAAAGAGAAGAGGAGGAAAGGAGAACATGAGGGAGCAGGAACATTGAGTTGGAGGAAGAACAGAGGAGAGCAAAAAAAGAGACACCATAATACAGGGAGCTATTATAGGTTTAAAGAGAAATGTGGCACCTGGGAAATGTCCAGAGGTCTACAAGGATGCTCCTAACTAACAATCTAAGCAATAGTGGAGAGGCTACCTTAAATTCCCTTCCCTGATAATGAGATTGATGACTACCTTATATGCCATCCTAGAGCCTTCATTCAGTAGCTAGCATAAGCAGAAGCAGACACCACAGCCAAACTTCTGGAATCCAGTTGCAGAGAGGGAGGAGTGTTGAGCAAAGGGGTCAAGAACAGGCTGGGTAATTATTTGTAATAGCAAGAACCTGGAAGCAACATAGATGCCCCTCAGCTGAAGAATGGATAAAGAAGATGTGGCACATCTACACAATGGAATACTACTCTCCACAAAAAAAAAAAAAAAATGGAATCTTGAAATTCTCAGGCAAGTGGATGGAACTTGAAGAAACCATTCTAAATGAGGTAACCCAGGCACAAAAAAAGGAACATGGTATGTACTTGCTCATATATGGAGTTTAGACCTAGAGCAAAGAGCAAAGAATCACCAGCCTATAATTCACACTGCCAGAGGAACTAGGATACAAGGTGTATTCTAAGAGATTCATATAAGGTCTCTCACAGAAAAGGGAAGGGACAAATCCCCCTGAGCACATGGGAAGTGGGGGGGGGCAGTGAATGGAGAGAGAACTAGGAAAGGAAAGCATGTGCGACTAGGAAGATTGAGTCAGGATAGGAATAGAAGACAGGGGAGAGAGAGAGAGAGAGAGAGAGAGAGAGAGAGAGAGAGAGAGAGAGAGAGAGAGAGAGAGAACATAAAATAGGGACAGACCTACAAGAATGACACCAACTAACAATTTGAGCAACAGTGGAAAGGCTATCATAAATGCCCTTCCCTGATAATGAGAGCAACAACTAACTTATCCACCATCAAGGAGCCCTTAATCTAGTACCTGTTGGAAACAGAAGCAAACACCCATAACTAAACACTGAGTTGAACTAGAATCCAGATGCAGAGAGAGAGGACAAGACCAGGTTGCAGAAACACATAGAGACAGCTCACCTGAACAAGGAGGAGCTAATGAGCCCCCAGACTGATAGCTGGGAACCCAGCATGGGACTGACTCAGGCCCCCCTGAATATGGGTCTCAGCTAGAAGGACTGAGCAGTCTAAGGGACCTCAGACAGTGGAACTAGGATGTACTCTGGTTGCACAAAAGGATCTTGCGAACACATCCCCCATGGAGGGATACTCCCTTAACCTAGAGACAGGAGAGAAGTCCTAGTCCCTATTTCAAATGGCTTGACAGATTTATATGATCCCACCTGGATGGTATAGTACTACATGTGGAATGGGGGTGGGGGAATGGGAGGGGAGGGTGGTCAGGTGCATGTAAGGGGAAAGAGAGGGTAACAGAGGGAGGGAGGGAGGGAAAGGGAACTGGGATCTCCAGAAAAAAAAAAAAAAAAAAAAGAACAGGCTAGAGAAACCCAAAGAATCAGCTGACCTGAACAAGGGGGATCTCATGGACCCCAGGATGATATCTGGGAAACCAGCATAGAACTGACCTAGACCCCCTAAACGTGGGTCTCAGTTAGGAGGCCTGGGCAGTCTATGAGACTGTCAGGAACGGTCTTTGTGGGGCTGCAATTGGAGCCAGCCAATCAGCCCCAAGTCCATACTTGAGTATGGGAGTGTGGATATGGGAAAGACTAGCTACAGAGGATAAAGAAAGGACAGAGAGACAGAATAAAGGTCGGGACGGCAAATCAGTCAATACTGAAATCCTATGAGTTTACTTTTCAGCATTCTTATATACCTTATCCAAAAAGGGGAACATAGTATCATGTATATAGAACAAACAGACTTTTCTTCCTCACATATTCTAAGAGTTAAGTCACCACACCTTAGTTCCAACTTCTTGTTCCCTAGCCTTGAGGTCAGAAGAAGCCACACCTCAGGTTCAGGTATGATGTTATTTAGACTAAGACAACCAAACATCCTACTGTAGCCACACCTTTGACCTTTAGGTCTTATGACTTGCTGAGGACAGCTTTGAACTCTCTGCCCTTGTGCCAAGATGGAGTGCAGCATTCTTTATGGGTACCCACATGGGACCTCTGACAATGGAACCAGGATGTATCCCCAGTGCATGAACCGACTTTGGGAGGCCATTCCCCATGGAGGGATACTCTCTTAGCCTGGGGACATAAGGAAAGTCTAGGCCCTACCCCAAATGACTTAACAGGTTTTGATGATCTCTCATCCTCCCTAGGGAGTGGATGGGGGATGGGATGAGTGATTCTCTGGGTGACATGGGAAGATGGGAGGGAGAGGGAATTGGATCGATATGTGAAATAAGAAAAAAATATTAACTAAAAGAAGTATTGGGTTAGAGATGAGTTAATTAATGATGAAAAGCCTAGAGGTCTTCAGCTCTGTGTACTTGTAACAATCTTTAGAAGTCATTAAATTATGAAAGAGGCAAGATCTCTAATACATTAAAAAATACTCCTGACTTGTAACATTATCTAGACTCATATCAATTCAGAGATCCATTATCTCTGTAGTTTGGCCAGGGCCAACAGACTAGGATGTGCTGATGCCATGCCCTTCCTGGAAGGAAAACCATGCCAAAGTATGTGAATGTCATGTCATGCTGAGTTGTTAAGAAGGACCATGGCACAGGAAATGATTGTGTAAAGTTTGAGATGGAAAATGAACTCAATTACTGTTAAGGCCCTGTCTTCTTTACTGTGGCATTTCTCACACTACTAAAACACTTAATACATAGGCAATCACACAGGACTCGCCTCACACACAAAAAATAAAGCTCTTTTATATGTTTTACTGCAAAAGGAGTTACCTTTAAATTATATATATATATATATGTGTGTGTGTGTGTGTGTGTGTGTAAAATTTTTTCTTATTTTACATATCGATCCCAGTTCACTCTCCTTCCCTCCCATGCCCCTCAACCCCTCCTTCCACCCCACCCTCCCCCTACTCCACAGGGAGGGTGATACCTTCCAGGAGGGATCATCAAAATCTGTCAAGTCATTTGGAGTAGGGTCTAGGTCGTCCCTCCCGTCCCTAGGCTAAGGGAGTATCCCTCCATGGGGAATGTGCTTCCAAAATCCTTTCATGCACCAGAGATACATCCTGGTTCCACTGTCAGAGGTCCCATAGACTTCCCAGGCCTAACTGAGATCCACATTCAGGGGGTCTGAGTCAGTCCAATGCTGGTTTCCCAGCTATCAGTATGGGGTCCATGAGCTCCCCCTTGTTCAGGTCAGCTGCCTCTGTGGGTCTCTGTAGCCTGGTCTTGACCCCTTTTCTTATCACCCCTCCCTCTCTGCAACTGGATTCCAGGAGTTCGGATCAGTGTTTAGTTATGGGTTTCTGCTTCTGTTTCCTTTAAGTTCTATAATGTTATTTATCTTTATAGTTTGTAGGAATTTCAGGTTCATAGGAAATGGTGCCAGGGCCAGACAAATGATTCAGAGAATAAAAACATTTACTCACAGACCTGATCACCTGAGCTAAATATGCTGATTAATAAAGTAGTATGAGAGTTGTCCTCTGACTACCACATGAATACCAGAGCATGTGCACACACTCACATGAGAGAGAGATGATAGATAGATAATTTAAAATGAATGAATTGTGTTGAAATTAATGTTCCCATATATCCTTTACCCCTACATATGTACAATCTCCCTCACTGTCACCATTTCCCACCACAGTCAGACATTTGCTATACTCAATGAATGTGTGTTTAATAGTGATATGTCTTTGTCAGCTAAATACATAATTCACATTAGAGTTTTCTCTTCGTGCTGTACAATCTCTGGTTTGGGACAAATGTGTAATACACATGTCTACCATTGCTGTTTCATATGGAACACTTTTTAAATTTAAATTAGAAACAACCATATTTTATATATTAATCCCAGTTCCCTCTCCCTCCTGTTCTCCCATGCTCCCCACTAACCCCCATCCCATCCCTTTTCTGCTCCATAGAAAGGGTGAGACTTTCTATGGGAGAACATCAAAGTCTGTCCCATTATTTATCCCTAGTATACAAATGGACATTGGGAGCCCACTCCTCATAGAGGGAAACTCTCTCAGCCTAGACACATGGGAGACGGCCTAGGGCCTGCCCCAATGAGGTGACATATGGAACACTTTTATTGTCCTGAAAATGATCAATCCTTTATTTGTTCCTCTACTTCCTTCAAGTCCATGTAACCCTTGATGTTTTTGTATGCTACATGTTTACCTTTCTACAATTACAATTGGCCCTAGACCTGTAAAGGCAACCTCTCCTCATAGCCCAGCAAAAGGCTCAAGTCCACCAGCAAACACAATCCTTGATTTGCATAGAGAAACATCTGTGACTGGAGGAAGTACAGTTTCTTATTTGCATTAAAATACTGTGCTTTTATTGGTGCAAAGACAGTCATTCAGTTGCTTGACAATGTGTTCTGACCACTGCAAATTCCTTTCTCTCTGTATTAGCAGGAGGTCAGTTCCCTTTGGAATTGTGTGGGAAAGCCCATCCTGGTTTAATCCATGCTATTAAAGACTTCCCTTAAATGGCCTTTTCTTGTCCTTTGTTTTTCACTGGTAAAGTGAGCTGGGCTGGCAACACCAAGGAACTTAAGAATACAGTGATGAAGATAGAGTGGTGGAGGTGACAGCATTGACAGTGGTGGCTGTGGTGAAAGAGCAGCTGGAGAAATCCAGAGAGCCTCTGGACCTGAAGTACAGTCAGATAAAGACAACGAGGTCTCTGAAGAGCTGAAGAAGTGACATTGCTGACTCTGACAACTGGGTCATTCCAGACAGCTGTCATTCATTAAGTGCCAAGAATTTCAGCACCCTAGCCAAACAGCTGTGATGCTTGCCACTCTCAAGTCTTAGCATCATAAAGGCTTCTGTCTTTCACCTGCTGCTTCGAAAAGCTGTTGATTGCAAAACCTTCCAAGCACAAGACTGGCAGTTGGTGGTTAAAGCCCAGAACCAGAAGCCTCCAATCTGAAACCTCAGAACTACAAGTCTTTGACTTCTGGGAGTTTGGAGTTTGTAAGACCTTGAGCATATTACATTATGTCCTAAGCCTTGAGCACATTACTTCCATGAAAACCCCATCTCAACTGTGTATGATTCCTATCCAGTAGAGCAAAAGATTCTTGGTCAGCTAGTTTTAACTCCCTGGTATGGGTGCACCATGTATGTGAGTTTTGTGTCTAGTGGTTAGTGTACATCTGTTGCTACAAAGGTCATAGGGTTGGGACTTCTTTATCTAGTGAGATTCATAAGAAATGAATTAACTAAGCTTTTATTTTGTTTTTCTCATAGTAGCCATAGTGTTTAAGGGAAGTGAGGAGTGAGGTTTCACTAGCCTGGTGATTGAAAGCTATGAGCAACACTTGGAGGAGGCCTGGCTGTCTCAGCACTTCTCTCCCCAGGGAGACAGCACAGTGTGAGAGAGAGACACCCAGTGCTGCTTGATATGAAGTAACTTTCACAGTGTCAGCTCTGTTATCTTTACCTATATCCTGCTGTTCAAGGTCGCAGGATCTGGACATTACCGCAATAATTTCCAGCGAGGTGAATCCTGTCTACTTCCTAATATGTGATCAGATACCTGTATGAAATTCTAAAGAACAGAAAAATCAGTGTTGAAGGGTAGAGGGACAAGGTTTGGTGCCAGCTGTGTTGACAGCAATGAATCTTCTGTAGCTGGCTTGGGATACTTCACTCAGGAATATGACAGATGATAGACTAGATGGTATCTTTATTCCTCCACCACAGAGGAATGAGCTAAAACAAAAACATGAACTATTGCAGGTGAAATAAATTTTCTAAATATGACTTTTTGTGAGTTAGTATTTGAAGATGTACTTTAATTATTAACACTAGAGAATGTATGGGAATGTGGTGACTGTTGTGAATGACTGAGTAAGACATAACAACATGAGAAAAGGTAAGTGAAATGATGTTAAATGAAACTCACAATCCAAAAGAAAATTGTTCTTATAAAGCATGAGAACCCTAATATTCTCTTTTTGTGAATACAGTTATTTAAATACAGAGTATCTTAACATTTTTATATATTTATATCTCCTTTTAGCTCCCTTCTATGTCACATATTAGAGACAATTTTTGTCATGCTCCCTCTTGTTCATTCCATGTTAGAGGTGAACTATAAAGGGGCAAATGCTGAGGGAAGAGATGTTAAAATGAATCACATCTGTATTTAACACTTGGGATGCATCATCTCATCATAGAATCTGTAGAGAAATATTTCTTCTGTTAAGGGAAATGTAGATATTTTAATGTTGGCTTCAAAATTTCCTAAATGTTACATGAAGTCTTTAATTAAACTTATTTACTGTTACTCTTTTGTGGTGACATATTACTTCTTATTTGTTAAAGCTTGCCTGAGGATTCAGAAAGCAAAGTCATCCACAAGCTATAGAAGCCAGGTGGTGGTGGTGGTATACATCTTTAATCACACCACTTTGGAGGTAGAGGTAGATGGATAGCTGTTATTTCAAGGCCACACTGAGCTACAAGAAATATTTGCAGTCCTAAAAATAAACAGTTCAAACAAAGATGATCTCAGCACTTGGGATTAAATGCACTTAATCCCAGAACTCATAAGAGGTATCTAAGATAAGAATAGGGTCTCAGAGCTGACATTCATTCTCCAGCCACATTGAGGATAGGAAGACATCCAATCTCAGGATGCTCCAGCCACAATGAGGAGAACATAACAGTCTGGGATTGCAATCCAAGGAGTTAGGATCACATTTCAGTAGAGGAGAGAGCTAGTGGCCAGCTGCTTTGCTTTTCTGATCTTCAGCTTGAAGCTTGAATCCCAATATCAGCCTTTGGATCTTTTATTTATTGTATTATACTCTTTTATTCTAAAATTTTTAATGGTGTTTTAGCTTAATTTTCAGTAATTGAGACATGAATAAATTTCAAACTATAGTCATAAGTAGCCAATTTCATAGTTTTTTTTAAGAATTTATAATATTATTGTTTGCTATTATTGCTGTTGTTTGCCTACAACTTAGCTGAGGTCTGCCTCAAATTTATAGTCCTTTTGCCTCTGCTTCTGGAGGGCTGAATCTTAGGCATCCACCACCATGCTCATTTATATGTCTATGATTAACTTTGTGTTCATTACATATTACTGTTTAATGTCATAGGTGTAATGTTGGTATAAAACTAAATTTTGTTATAATTCAGCAATTATATAATTAGAATGGTTTCACTTTTCTTGAGTTGAATCTTTCTTTGTTAAGTAGTGAGCCTTCAGTTTATATGACAACTTCTCAGGTCTATAACTATAATAACAGAGAATGTTCATTTCTTTGAATTACTCCTTCAGCATACAATTTTTGAACAGTTTTTAAACCATTAAATGGTGTCTTATCGGGAATACAAAGGTATTTTTTTTTTCTAAGCGACATTAAAAACTCTCATTGTATGTTTTTGTTTTGGTTTGGTTTGTTTTTGTAGACAAGGTTTCACTATGTGGCATTGGTTGACCTACATAAACCAAGTTGACCTCAGACTCAGAGATTTCTATCTGCTCTTGCCTCCCAAGTGCTGGATCGTTTACATTTTTATTTTAAAATTATTAACTTTTCTACTTATGCACCTATATGGCCCATTATAAAATCAATACAGACATGTAACATGTAATAGTATAGCCTGGGACACAAGCACTTCTATGCTTTCAATAGTCAATTATTGTATGTATATGAACTATGTTATACACTGTTTTGTCCAATAGTCACTCTATTTTGCTAAATAAGAAACAGGGGTGAGATTTGCCCTCCATGTTTTGATGTCCCATATTAAATTTCTTACTGTTCTTTCTGTCCCGGCTTTTCCCCAACTCTAATGACCATTATTCCATTTCATTCTTCTATAAAGTTTATTTCTGTTAATAACTGAGACACATGATATTTGTCTTTCTGTAACTTCCGTGTTCCATTTAGCAAGTTTATCTCTATTTTATTCATGTTGCTTCAAATGACAGAAAGTTCATTGCTTTTAATAGCTAGAGGATATTTGGTATGTGTGTGAGGGGGGGGAAGTTGCATTCTAGTACAGGTACACAAATATCACAAAACACATGTGGAGATCACAACTTTGGGGAGTTGCTTCTTGCCTTTTAGCTTGTTTTAAGACAGTCTTTCTTATTATTCTGTTGCTGTTCTTTGTATTCCAGAATAGCTGGCCCACAAATTTCCAGGCAATTCTCCTATCTCCACCTTCTCTCTCACTCACCATATGGGGGCTGAGATTACAGAAGTACACTACTGCATCTGCTGTCTACCAGTTCCAGGGATATAAACTCAGGCTATAAAGCTTGTAGGCATGCACTTTTACCAACCAAGCTGACTCCCTGACCCATTAATATATATTTACCATGTGTTTTGTTTTCATTTTTGAGACAGTCTCATAATTGAGGATAGCCTTGAACTCCTTTTTTTTCCATTGTATAATTTTTTAATTTAATTTATTATTTTAAATGTCGATCCCAGTTTCCTCTCCCTCCCTTCCTCCCTCCCTCTGTCTCTGTCCCCTCACATGCACCCAGACCACCCTCCCCTCCCATCCCCCCACCATAATTCCGCATGTAGGGCAATGCCATCCAGGTGGAGTCATGTAGATCTGACAGGTCATTTGAAGTAGGGACTAGGACTTCTGTCCAGCCTTGAACTCTTGACCCTGTCTTCACCTATCCAGTGCTGGAGTTCTAGGTAAGTACTATGGTACCCAGCTATTCACTTTCTTAGTTAACTCATCCACCAACAAGCATTTACCTTTATTCTAGATTTAAGATGTTGTAAATGATAATGTAGTAAACATAAATGTGCAGTCATCTTTTGTGTACAGCTATTTCATATCCTTTGGTTATATATCCAATTACTGAAAGAAGTGGAATACACTGTCTGTGAATTTTGTGATTAAGGGATTTCTATATTATTTTTCAATGGTTATACTAAGTATTATAGTTCCCATTTCTCTGAAACCCAATCAAATTTTATTTCTTATTTGTTTAATGACAAATATTCTAATTGGAATGAAATGATATGTCACCATAGCTTCTATTTAACTACCTCTGATGATTAGAAAAACTGAACATGTATTTTAAGGGGTGTGTTTTTAGTTAATTTTTTCTTTATTTTTTATGTATTTCATGCAGGTGTACAATGAAATATCTTAGAAATCACTTCCTGATTTACTATAACGCTCCTATATCTCCAAACCTCTCATCTTTTTTTGTCTGTGTTTATGTGTATACAATAATCTACTAAATCCAATTCAATTACTACTGCCCATGTGTGAATGGGTGTGTGGGGTCATCCACTGGTGCTTGGGATTCCTACTTGTGGACATAACTTTTGGGAATAATAACTTTCCTTCCCTCAGCAATTACTATCTGCTAATAGTAAAGGGTAGGGCCTGAAGATATCTACCTCAATTTGTGCTGGAATTATGAACAACTTGATTTTGTATATGGGTATATGCAAAGCTATATGGAAATATATTGTTTTATAGTCCAACTAAGAAAAGAATTAGTCAGCTAATAAGATTACAAGTGAAGTTCTATGTTTACATAAGACCTAGTTTTCAAATTCAAAATCAACTATTTCCTACCTTAGAGGTAATGTTAGAAAAATTGTATATATATATATATATATATATATATATATATATATATATATATAAAACCCTTTCCTCTCCCCTTATTTAATGAAGCTACTTATGTACATATTTTATGAACATTTGCAATCATATTTTAGACCTGGCCAGAGGGTAGGTGTCACGACTTCAAGTTCCCAACATGTTCAGGCATAATAAATCTACTATCTGATAATGGAGACACATTCTACTCGCTTGATACTGAGACTTATTAACAGGGCAATGTATATACTTTCAGAAAAGAAAAAGTTTAAATAAAGAAAAGCCTGGGTATGGTGTATGAGATTTTCTGCATCCAGATTGGCATGTGAACATGTGTTGCCATTATGAATGATTATTTTGGCAGCCATATTATTACAATTTCATGACATGCAGTTTAGCCCTATGTAGAAGACACTATCTTGGAAAAACATTGTGGTCATCTGGCTCCCTTACACTATACTCCCTGAGCCTGGGTATAGGGTTTGTATTAGAGATGCATTAATTAGAGACTACTCCATACTGTTGTCCTCTTGGTTTTTTTTTTTATTAGTTATTGATTTAAATAATACTCTTCTCTGCTGTACAAAGTTGCTTCTTTGAAGAAGGATGAGAGCTATGATTATCTATAGGTATAAAGATGGGTATTAGAATGAAATTCAGTGAACAATTATACTGGTCTAGGAAAATGACAGTGGTTGTTCTTCATCCAGGGATCATGGTCCTATAATCCAGTAGCTGACTGGGATTTCAGTACTGTCCTACTGACAGGAACGTAATTCCAATTTGACAATTGTTGGTTATCTCCAAAATACAAGTGTCATCATTGCCATATCTTTCTGTGCTGGTTATTGTTATTCATAGCTGGGAAGGAGTCTTAATTACTCTTCTCCTGTGGCAGTTTGTATACCACCTTCAGATAAATTTAGTAGTAGTCCACAAACTCTTCAAATGTCTTATCTCTGGATAACTAGATTCCATCACAAAACCACAAATATGAACAACCAGGAGAATATGATTCTTTCTAAACACAGCAATCCTGTTGGAACAAATGAAGCATAAAGCAAAGACTTTAAAAAAAACAATTTTTAATATATTTGAGGATATGAAAAAAATCCTTCATAAATACTGAAAATACAAATACTTGAATGAAATAATGAAAACAATTCAAGACCTGAAAGTAGAATTTAACAAAGATGTAGAATTACTAAGAAAATCCTAATCAACTTCAATAAAACTGGAAATGAATCTGGAAGTCAAACAAAAACCTCAGATGTAAGTCTCATCAATGATTAAAAGATGTGGAAGAGAGTATTTCAGATCTTGAAGACAGATAAGAAAAAAATGAATATCTTATCTTAGTCAAATATATTTTTAAATACAAAATAAAACACAATTAAAAGATATACTTGGGCAAGTTATCTGAAGTCAGTGTATGATATGCCTAGAATCTATGTTTTGTCTCCAAATGGGCATGTGTCCTTTGAACCTATCCTAGTTACAGAGCAGGGAGGTGTGTCTGTGTGTCTGTGTGTGTGTGTGTGTGTGTGTGTGTGTGTGTGTGTGTGTGTGTATTTGTGTGTGTGTATTTGTGTGTGTGTGTGTGTGTGTGTGTACCAAGAAGCTAGAAAAGAGAACCTGAGCAGGGTGTGGAAATCCATGTGATAAGAAAGCAGAACTGGGAGCAAAACCTTGTAAAGAAGAGAGGAAACCGCAAAGAAGACTTCATGTTGGAGAATGATGAAACCAAAGTATGGACAACATATTTACAGATTGTGGTTAGTAATCTTTGTTAGGGTAGCTGGAAGATAGATGGTAAAGTTATTTGCAGATGTGCTGTCATTCCAGGGAAAATTAAAGAGCAAAGATCTTCTGTGAAAAGAACTAAAGAAGAAAGACTCCTGTATTCTTTGTGACTTTGAAAATAGTTATCCTGGTATAAAGGAGAATAATCTTTTTTCCTTTGCAAAATCTGTTCCGACAAGAAGATACACACTACCCCAGATGATGTCCCATCTTAACATGACTTCACCTACCAGCCCGGATTTTACGGAGGGTCAACATCAGACTACTCAGAGGTAAACTTCAGGTCTTGCTGAGAGTCATCCTTAGACTACTCCTGAGGCCACTGTGAGTCAATCTCAGGTGCTTTCCTTGAATACACAAAATACAAGATGGCTTCTCAGAGTTGTTTTGATTTGCATTTCCATGATGGCTAAAGATGTTGAGAAATTTGTTAAGTGTGTTTTAGCCATTTTAGATTCCTCTATTAAGAATTCTCTAGTTCTGTATCCCACTTTTTAATTGGATTATTTGACATTTTGATGACTAGCTTCTTTGTATATTTTGGAAATCAGCCCTCAGTTAGATACGGGATTGGTGAAGATCTTTTCCCATTCTGTGGACTCTTGTTTGTCTTGTTGACTGTGTCCTTTGCCTTACAGAAGCTTTTCAATTTCAAGAAGTTCTATTTATTAATAATTGATCTCAGTGTCTGTGCTATTGGTGTTATGTTTAGGAAACAGTCTCCTTTATCAATTTATTCAAGGGTACCTCCCAGTGTGGCTGGATTTATGTCGAGGTTTTTGATCCATTTCAACTTAAGTTTTGTGTACGGTAATAGATATAGATCTATCTGCAGTCTTCTACAAATCAGCATCCAGTTATGCCAGCACCATTTGTTGAAGATGCTTTCTTTTTTCCATTGTATAATTTTAGCTTCTATGTCAAAAATCAGGTGTTCATAAGTGTATGGGTTGATATCAGGGTTTTCATGTCCTTCATGCCTCTTTTCAAGGTCCATTATTCTTCTCCATGCCTGTTATTTTGCAAGTGAAGTGTTTCTAATCCAAATCATTCAGATTGCCAAAGCTCTTGGGGTAAATCCAGTGACTGCCAAAGTAAGACTTATTTTTTTTTTTTTTTTTTTTTTTTTTTTAAGACAGAACTGATATTGTGGAAATGGTTTTGTAATTCCAGTCTTTACAATGGCTTGACTGACTGGGCTCATGAAGTAGTAATTCACAAGAGCACCTGATTATAGACTATGTGGCCTTGGGTTCATCTGTCCACCCTCCCCCCGCCAATATTAATACAACCCCTTATCTATTTTGTAAGATTAGTATCAGCTGGAATTGCACCTAAATCTCTATTTCTTCTTTTACCTAAATGGTAGCATATTTGACATTGTTTAGATTTTCTTGATTCTAGCCAATGAAAGTTTTCCTTACATGTCTCAACAATGACTGGTTTTCCTGCGTATATTCTCTGAAAAAGAAACAGATTTAAAAGCTACCTAATGAACCTTCTGAGGAAGATGGTTTCCATGAAGGTCCCAAACAAGTTATGGTGTTGGAAGCTAGAGAACCATTTGTGTATGATATTACAGGAAATAAAAAGATGTTCCATGCCACAGTGGTCACTGAGACTGAATTCTTCAGAGTGAAGGTGTTTGAAGACAACTTACAGGAAATGTTCACCCCAAAGACATTCATTGCTTTCTCAGATTTTTTTGGTAGCTATGGTTCTCTAGTGATATACAAAGCCTCCATCATGTCTGAGGTAACAAATAACGAATATATGGAAATCTTACAGTCACTGAATAAAGAAGCCATCCCAAATTCTAAAATTTGTGAGCTTGGCTCAATAACTAGAGAAATGCCTATGAATGGAGAATTTAAAATATATGAAGTAAGCTATTAGACTATTTTGTACTTTTTCATCTGGAAACTCATGCTAAATCTTAACTTGGCAACAGTAACATTGTCAAGTTCCTGAACATAAGAAATATAGACTTTCTGTATAAGAGAACAGTGAGTACAGTGTCCAAATCTGGTGTGTGATATCACGTCTTTTTTTTTTTTTTTTTTTTTTTTTTCTTCAGGGTAACACCATGAAAATTCTTTAGAAAGAGATTTATCAATAACATTTGGCATTTTCCTGGCCATGAAGAACCAACCACCTAAGGCATCCCACTCCCAGACTGTTCAGTTTATACCTCACTTTCTTTTTAAATTTTATTTCTTTGATAGCTTCCTTTCCTGTCCTACAGATAATTCAACTGTGAATGAAGAATAAAAATCCTAGCCTAGATGCAGGTTAAGACAATGAAAATAAGAAACAGAATAGACAATTCTACTCTATCTATGTCCAATATGCTGAGATTCTGACCCCCATATCTTTAAATTGTTCTCACTTCTAGTCTTTACATTAAAATCTTATTGAGGAAGTGGCTTCTGCTTTAAGTAACAAAACAAAGAGAAGTTTACCTGACTGGAGAAATATAGTTTAATTTTTTAATATGTAAGTGAAGACAACAAAAGAAAAAGCTTTGAAGAATTCTAGACTCCTGGAATATCTCCAAGTGTCAAAACCCCACAAAATAGCATACCTAGTTGACTTGACCACATGTTTATAATATTATTTCATATTATTTTACGCATGTGTTTAGCAGTGGATTTTTAATCAATTTTATCAGTACTACAAGATCCCTAAGTACATTCAGGAGACCTGAGAAGAAAAGCTCTAGCTCATTGTGAGCCTAAGAATGAATATTGTTGTTCTCATTTAAATGGGCCACATTAAGTCAATGTGTACATTCATTCATTCTGCTCTATAGCTCTCAAAAATTAAAGCTTCATCATCTAACTCCTCGGCTCTTTTGGTTTGCATTCAAATATTTTATTACTTATATAGACACATTGCATTCATAGTCATTTAAAGAGACTGTAGATAAGCAGTACTGAGAGAGGGGGAGGAGATGAAAATACGTGCAACTAGGAAGATTGAGTCCAGGTAGAAATAGAAGACAGAAGAGAGATAAAGAGAGAGAGAGAGAGAGAGAGAGAGAGAGAGAGAGAGAGAATGTAAAAGATGGAGTCAATATTGGTTTGAAGATAAAATTGAACCCAAAGAAAGGTCTAGAGACCGACAAGACTGCCGCCAACTAACAATTTGAGCAACAGTGGAAAGGCTACCATAAATGCCCTTCCCAGATAGTGAGATCAACAACTAACTTATCCACCATCATGGAGCCCTCATCTAATACCTGTTGGAAACAGAAGCAAACACCCATACATAAACACTGAGTCAAACTAGAACCCAGATGCAGATGGAGAGGACAAGACCAGGCTGCACAAACACATAGAGACAGTTGATCTGAACAAGGAGGAGCTAATGGGCCACCAGACTGATAGCTGGGAAGCCAGCATGGGACTGACTCAGGCCCCCCTGAATATGGGTCTCAGCCAGAAGGACTGAGCAGTCTAAGGGACCTCAGACAGTGGAGCCAGGATGTATCCCTGGTGCACAAAAGGACCTTGAGAATACATCCATACCCCCCATGGAGGGATAACTGCCTTAACCTAGAGACAGGAGAGAAGCCCTAGTCCCTACTTCAGAGCTACATGACCCCACCTGGATGGCATTGCCCTACATATGGAATTGGGGTGGGGGGATGGGAGGGGAGGTTGGTCAGGGTGCATATGAGAGGGCATATGTTATGTAATTAAGGACCACACAGGTGAAATGAAAGTGGTGGTATCTGGACACCTGACCAGTGTCAACTGTAAGATTGGTGACACAGTTAGAATTATCTGCTTTGAACTGACCTCAAATGTGGATAAATGGTTTCTGAGAGCTGTGAGCTGCCGTTACATGGAGCTAAGTATGCTAGAGTAACAATATTCTTCCTAATAATAATTTCAGTTATTACTCTACCAAAACTTGGCTGCTGGTATTATGTAAAAAATATTCAAGAGGTGGCAAGAAAATTTAATTTTGACCCATTATTGAGGGTATTTTTTCTCATAATTTATAAATAAGTGTATTTTTGTTATTCATAGTAAAGAGAAGTAATTTGGATTATAAATGTATTTTTTATTCATAATAAAGAGAAGTAATTTGAAGAAACTTCCAAACTGCAATCTCCCAATATAAATAGTAAAATAGTTATATTTACTTGTAAAAGATGTTATTCAGTAGAAACTTGGATTAATTTATTTCAAATTCTGGCTCATTGGTTTTACAAATTGACCATAGACTCAAAGAGATTCAGTATCCTTACCTGCAACATGGAAATGATGTCTATTACAGAGGACCATGGGCAGAACTCACAGCACACCTAAGTTGTCAAGGGCACTGAGGACAAACTCAGGCCACAGAGGCACTAGAATTCACTCTTTGTCAAACTGACATACACATGCACATAGGCTATTTAGTACCATAAATATAAAATTGAAAGCATCCAAGGGCTCACTTCTCCAGTTACACAGAAATGTTATCAGACCTCTATTGTTCTAAGGATCCTCACAGTTCCCTGACTTTGTCCCACAGCAGGTACACTAGCCATGCCATGTGCTTGCTTCCCATTTTCCCCAGTGAGACTTTTCACACATCTTTATGTGCTGTAGCTTCTTTCTCCCATTACATCATGGTACCTACTACTCTTCTAGTAGATTGGTAAGAGTGAATATGTCATGGTCTCATGCAAGATAGGAGAGCTGAATCACAGGGAAGAAAATCCATTATAGAAGGCAGGCAAGACTGAGAAAAGGGTGTTGGCTCTAGAAACAAAATAGTGTGAGGAAGGGAGAAGCATGTGACCAGCTGCTCAACAACTGATCTGCCTTTATCACTTTCTATTCAAGGTCATCACTCTAAAAAGGAAGAGGAATGATGCAACCCTAATTCAATCATGGAAATTTCGAGAGAGTCCTCCTTTTAAAAACATGGATGCCACTGAAAATGTGGATAAGAACCAAGCACAAGAAAATATATATATATACATGTTAAAGTACAATACATATAGAAATCAGCTCTTAATTACAGGAAATAATACTTTTTTTTAAGAGATTCTTTATAGATTGCTACATCATCTACCTTCCATAGTTTGGATGCTTAAGTTTCATAATATGAAAAATAAACTGCTTATAAAGCAGTACTTCCAGTAATTTATTTCTTAGATACGCATGTTATTTTAAAACAAATATTTGGTGGTCTGCTGCAAACCAGAGTGGAGGAAGATTCATGTCAAACAATATTCAAATTTATGTTTTAAGTGTGATATTTACTGGAGGAACTGGCTGTGTCAGAAGAGAAATCAAAAGTTAGGTGTGACCCATTCTACATACAGGGATACTCTCTCAGCCTAGACACATGGGGTTGAGAGTCTCACACATTATGTGACAGACTTTAAAGACTCCCCATTGAAGGCCTCACCCTGCCTGGGGAGCAGAAAGGGGATGGGCTGGGGTTTGGTTGGGGATGACAGGAGAATAGGAGAGTGAGGGAACTGGGGTTGACATGTAAATCAACCTTGTTTCAAATTTAAATAAAAAAGGAAAAAAAAAAGTTAGGTATGAACTGAAATGTGGCCTAGAATGTACCTGAAGGGTACAGTTCCGTTTATTAATTTCTCTTTGTACATGCCAGTACATTACACAGTTTAGTCATTTGAAATAACTACTGTATAAAATGTAGATTTTTACCACTGTAATCTTCTATTTGCAGCTATAAGGAATGCCATCTCTAATGTTGGGTAAAATAAAATCAAAAGAAGTCTTTAGAGTACAAAGAGGAAGTCTTAAAATTAAGAAAAGCAATAACAACAACAACAATAAACTACTACTCAGAATCCACAGTGAAGGTTTTCTTAATATATTGCTTTTCCCATTGCTGTGAAAAAATTCCTGGAAAGCAATTAAAATTAAGTAACTGTGTTTTGCTTCACAATCCAAGTGTGAGATTCCTGGTCCTATTTTGTCCTGACCAGGAGGCAGAGAATGATGAAGGCCTCAACTAACACAAGACCCGAAGTCCCATTCAACTGGTCTGCAATCTAACAAGTTAAGACAACGAACATGCTCATTTATTCTGCATACTACTCTGACAATATTTATTCAATACATCGTACATGTTTCTACTTAGTCTTTAAAACAAAAACAAAACAAAAACAAAAAGAAGTTTTCCTCTCCCTGGAAATCTTATAACTTAAACAAAATATTCTTTCCTCTATGTGTCTGTGTTAAGTTCTACTAATCAGGTGGGACTCCATTTTTATTGTGTATGTCATTTGTATACATTTTTATTTTGTCTACACTGCAAACTTCAAAGGAATTGATCTATCTAATTCATCATCTGCTTTTGTGAGTTGAGTGGTGGCTCAAGCCCCTAATATAAAAGGAGATGGTCTTCCATTAAAAAAAAAAAATTAATGCAGTCTGGAACACAAGATTTCTTTACAGCAAATATAAGCCTTTAGCACACGATGACGGTCATGTATAATACGGTGTATAGGGAATCTTGAACATTAACATTATAGTCCTATAATTCCCAAGTGGACTGGATGCAAAGATAGGCAAAAGAAGAGTTGAGAAACAAGAAGAGATGTTTTAATAGTGTGATGTATCTGAAGAATTTGTAACAAACAAATGCTTCTTAGTGATTTTCAGTCCATGGTACAAAAGGAAACATGACTAACTTAGAAAATTGTCCTCCACTTGAGTTTTATTTTTATGGTGTCATGAAGGCTGAGATATGCAAGCATCTTTCTCCTCTTTTTGATGACACTGTGCTACATAAATATAATGCAACTTCTGGAAAATGAAAATGGTCTTTATCATCACAGACACAAAACCTGTACCTTGAATCATTAGGTCAGATAAATCGATTCACTTAGTTTTGAGCATAATCAAACTAAAATGTAATACAGGATATATAGCAATAGATATTTAAAATATTTTTATCATTTTTGAGAAATCAATGTATTGTATTTTGATTATATTCTCTCTCTTCACCCTCCCCAATTTCTTTTATCTAGTCCATTCTATACCCACCCTACTTTGTGTCTTCATAAATTTTTTTATTTAATTATTTTTTATTTTACATGTTGATCCCAGTTCCCTCTCCCTCCTTCCTTCCCTTCCTCTCTCTTACCCTCGCTGCCCCCTAACATACACCCTGACCAGCCTCCCCTCCCATCCAGGTGGGGTCATGTAAATCTGTCAAATCATTTGAAGTAGGGACTAGGACTTCTCTCCTGTCTCTAGGTTAAGGCAGTATCCCTCCATGGGGGATGTGTTCACAAGATCCTTTTGTGCACCAGGAATATATCCTGGTTCCACTGTCTGAGGTCCCGTGGACTGTCAATCCCATGCTGGATTCCAAGCTATCAGTCTGGGGGCCCATTAGCTCCTCCTTGTTCAGGTCAGCTGTCTCCATGGTCTTTCTGCAACCTGGTCTTGTCCTTTCCCTCTGCATCTGGACTCTAGTTCGATTCAGTGTTTAGTTATGGGTGTTTGCTTCTATTTCCAACAGGTACTAGATGAGGGCTCCATGATGGTGGATAAGTTAGTTGTTGAGCTCACTATCTGGGAAGGGCATTTAAGGTAGCCTTTCCACTGTTGCTCAAATTGTTAGTTGGCAGCAGACTTGTAGGTCTCTAGAACTTTCTTTAGGTTCAGTTTTCTCTTCAAACCAATAATGACTCCCTCTTTTACTCAATCTTCCTAGTCGTACGTGCTTTCCTATCCTCCTCTTCCCTTCCTCCTACTTCTCTCCATTCACCACCTCCCCCTACTTCCCATGTGCTCTGGGGGACTTGTCCCTTCCTCCTTCTGAAAGGGACTTTATGTGAATCCCTTAGAATACACCTTGTATCCTCGTTACTCTCGTGATGGGAATTATAGGCTGGCGATCCTTTGCTCTATGTCTAAACTCCATATATGAGCGAGTACATACCATGTTCCTCTTTTTGTGACTGGGTTACCTCATTCAGGATGGTTTCTTCAGGGCCATCCACTTGCCTGCGAATTTCAAGATACCATTATTTTTTTCTGCAGAGTAGTATTCCATTGTGTAGATGTGCCACATCTTCATTAACCACTCTTCAATTGAGGGGCATCTAGGTTGCTTCCAGGTTCTTGCTGTTAAAAATAATGCTGCTATGAACATAGTTGAGCACATGTCTTTGTTGCATGGATGTGGATCATTTGGGTATATGCCTAAGAGGGGGAATGCTGGGTCCTGTGGTAAACTAATTCCCATTTTCCTGAGGAACCATCACACTGATCTCCAAAATGGCTGTATGAGTTTGCACTCCCACCAGCAGTGGAGGAGTGTTCCCCTTTCTCCACATACTCTCTATAATTTTTTTAAAAAATCAATTCAATTAGTGTATCTATAGACTCTTCAGTGTTTGCCCATTGAGTGGGTCATGGACAACCTACTGGGGATTGCACCCTTAAAGAAAATAAACTCTTCCTATTATAACAGCCATCAACTAGCAATAATACCTCAACTAGAGATGGAATGGTTTGAGTGCCTCTCATTTATGTGATGGTATTTTGTCTGACTTAAATTTGCACAGGTCTATGCAAACTTTCACAGCCACTGTGCCCTGTTGTATCAGGGAAACTCTGTGTCACTATAATTATTCTCTGGCTCTTCCAAGCTTTCTACTAACTCTGGCAAAGATCTCTGAGTTTTGGGAGGAGGGCTTGAGATACAGATGTCCCATTAAGAGCTGATACTCCACAGCCTCTTACTCTCTTCACCTTGGCTACTCCTGTTTCTTTATTCTAATCATCACCTCCAGAAAAGAAAAAAAAGCTTCTTTGATGAAGTTTGAGAAATATACTAAACAATGTGTGAAACAAGAAATCATTAGGATTGAGTTTAATACTATATACCTTTGGAAGAGTGATATAAATAAAACCTCCACTTAGGTCTATGTACTCTCTATTCCTAGGTTTGTGGTCCTGATAATGATGTCAGGTGGGCCTTAAATCAAATAAAAAAGTATTTTATTACTTCCATGATGTCCATGACACTGTTTCATGAATGTCTCTTGTTGAGCAGGTCATTACTGTTGCTTGCAGAGTTCTCAGATATATAAGATTAATGATTAGCTTTCTCCCTCACTAGCATGCTTTCCCTCTTCTGGCTCTTTGAGTCCTTTGAAGTTGAGTTTTGTGCAAAGTGAGGGATAAGAGCATAGTTTCATTTTTTTATGTATAGTGATCTACACAGCACCATTTGTTGAAGATCCTATCTTTCCCTCAATGTATATTGTTGGCCTCTTTATCACAAATTAAGTATAATTGGTGTCTAAGCTTTTCTGTAGATTCTCAATTCTATTATTTTTCAATGTGTTGGTGTTTTGTGTGTACTGTGACATTTTATTCTCTGTAGATAAATACTACCTGGGAATCCACCAGTCATGCCAGCCAGAGAAGTAGATAGGCAGTATTCAGACATTCACTCTCCTTCCCCTCCTCTAACTCTAATCATCCAGTCTCAGACTGGCTCTGTAACAGACTACCTGGTGGAACCTCTCCTTCCTCTCTGTCCCACTTTCAGAACAGATTTTTCTCCTACAGTCTTCCTAACTCAACTCATCTGTCCTGGCTACTTTTATATCAACTTCACACTAGGTAGAGTCATTAGAAAGGAGTGAACTTCAATTGGGAAAATGTCTGCATAAGATCTAGCTGCAAGGCGTTTTCTCAATTAGTGGTCAAATAAAAAGCTGAATGGTCAACAGCTAGGCAGAAGAGGCATATGTGGGGCTGGAAGGCAAAGAAAATAGGTAGGAGGAGAAATCTAGGAATGATAAAGGAAAAAAGAAGAGAATAAGGAGAAAGAAGGACATGCCTTGAACTAGAAGCCAGGTAGCTGTCAGCCAGCTAGATGGAATAGGAAATAAAAGAAAAAGGAAAAAAAAAAAAAAAACCCCCCTGCAAAGGATATATTAAGAAAAACAGGCTAATTTAAGTTAAAAGAGCAAGCTAGAAATGAACCTAAGGTAGGCCACGCATACAAAACTAATAATAAATCTCAGTGATATGGTTTTCTGAAAGAAAACACCTGGTACAAAACCCCAAACTGAGGAAAAACTGGAAATGAAAAGCTTAGGAAATGGAACTGTAACCTCAGAAGCAAGCATCACCAATAGTATATAAAAAGTGGAAGAGAAAAATCTCTGGTCATTTAAGACACAGTAGAAAAAAAATAGATACCTTGGACATTAAAATGTTAAATTTAAAAGAGTCCTGATACAAAACATCCAGGAAATTATGGACACTATGAAAAGACCAAGTCTATGAATAATAGGAATAGAAAAAGTAGAAAAATACCCAGGTCAAAGGCACAGAGAATTTTTTTTAAGTAATAGAAGAAACTTTCCCCAACCTGAAGAATGAGGTATCTATCCTGGTACATGAAGCATACAGGACACCAAATATGCTGGAACAGAAAAGAAATTCCCTTTGACACATAGTTAAAATACTAAACCTACAGAATAAGCAAAACATATTAAAAATTGCAAGGTAAAAAGACTAATGGATAAAGACAGATCTATTAGACTAACAGTTGAGTTCTCAGTGGACACCCTAAAAGCCAGAAGAGCCTTGACAGATGTCCTACAGACTCTAACAGATAACAGATAACACCCCTAACTACTATTATATCCAGCAAACTTTAAATCATGATAGAAGGAGAAAACATGGCATTCCATGGTAAGATCAAGTTTAAACAATATCTATCTACAAACTGAGCCCTCCAGAAGAGGCTAACCATACCCAAGAAAATACAAAGAACTATTAATATAGACAATCAAGTAAAAAAGAGAGAGAGAAAGAGAAAACAAACAAAAAAACAAAACAGACAAAAACCCACACCATAGCACTCAAATAACAATATCAACAAGCATGACATTGATGACTCTTACCATAATTTGACTCAATTCCTCAATAGAAAAGACACAGAATGACAGAATAGATGATAAAATAGGATACACCCTTTTGCAGCACTCAAGAAACACAACTTAACATCAAACATAGACATTACCTCAGTGTAAAAGATGTTCCAAGCAAATGAAACTAAGAAGAAAGCTACTGTAGCCATTTTAATATCTAACAAAATAGACTTCAAATCAAAAGAGATAGAAAAGGAGACTACATACTCATCAAAGGAAAAATTCATCACTAAGAGGAAATTGCAATTCTTAACATCCAAACAAAAGAGCACCAAGTTTAAAAAATACATACTATTATAGTTTAAATCACATACTGACCCTCACAAGCTGATAGTGGGTGACTTACATACCCTACTGTCACCGATAGACAGTCAATCGAGACAAAATCTAAACAGAGAAATGCTGAAGCTCACGAATGTATGAACAAAATTGGCCTAATAGCTATTTACAGAATATTTCATCCAAACACAAGATAATATACCTTTTTGTCTGCATCCCATGGTAATTTTTTCTAAAACTGACCACATACTCAGGTAAAAGAAGATTGAAATAAACTCCCACATCCAATCAGACCATGACAAATTAAAGCTGGATATCAACATCAGAAGCAACAGACTTACAAACTCATGGAAACTGAGCAACTCTCTACTGAATAAAAATTGGTCAAGACAGAAATAAAAAAGAAATTAAACTTTCTAGATTTGAATGAAAATGTAAATACAAAATCCCACACTTATGGGAGTCAATGATGGTGGTTCTAAGAGTCAAGATCATAGTACTAAATGTATACATCAAAACAATAGGAAAGATCTCATACTCACAACTTCAGAGCATACTTGAATTCTCTAGAACAAATAGAATAAATAATGCCACAAAGTTGATAAATCCTTTAGCCCAATTCTCTACAACACTATAAGCAATGAAACAAATTAATAAAATTAGAGACAAAAGGAAGGATTTAAGGACACTGAGAAAACCCGAAAGTTCAAAAGGACATACTTTCAAAACCTGTACTCCACTAAATTTGAAAAAACATCTAAAAGAAAGGGATTATATATATATATATATACATACATATATATATATATGTATGTATATATATATATGTGTGTGTGTGTGTGTGTGTGTTATATGTGTGTGTGTGTGTGTGTTAAATAAAGATCAAAAAAGCAATTTAAATAGATCTATATCTTATGAAATAGAGGAAGTAATTGACATTCTCTCAACAGGTGGGGCAGAATTCTACTAGGCTTTCATAGAAAAGTTAATTCCAATACTCCTCAAATTATTCCACAAAATAGAAACAGAAGAAACATTGCCTAATATATTTTAAGAAGCCATGGTTGCTTTCATATCTAAATGACTTAAAGACCTAACAAAGAAATAGAATCACAGACTAGTTTCCCTAATGATTATAGCTATAAAAGTTCTCAATAAAATACTTGCAAACTGAATCCAAGCACACATAAAAATATCAACCATGACTAACTTATCTACTATCATAGAGACCTCGTCTAGTACCTGATGGAAACAGAAGCAGACACCCACAGCTAAACACTGAGCCGAACTGGACTCTAGATGCAGAGAGGGAGGACAAGACCAGGCTACAGAAACCCACAGAGACAGCTGACTTGAACAAGGGGAAACTAATGAACCCCCAGACTGATAGCTTGGAAACCAGTATCGGACCGACTGAGACCCCCTGAACATGGGTCTCAGCTAGAAGGCCTGGGCAGTCTAAGAGACCTCTGACAGTAGAGCCAGGATATATCCCTGGTACATGAAAGGACTTTGGGAGCACATCCCCCATGGAGGGATACTCCCCTAATCTAGGGGCAGGAGGGAGGGCCTTGTCCCTGCTCCAAATGACTTGATAGATTTTGTAGACCCCTTCCTGGATGGCATCACCCTCCCTGTGGAATGGGGGTGAGGGGGAATGGAATGGGAGGGTGGGGGGGGCATGGGAGGGAGGAAGGGAGAGGGGGAGGAGGGAGAGAGGGAACAAGGGAGAGAGGGTAACTGGGATCGACATGTAAAATAAGAAAAAAATAATAATAAAAATAAAAAAGAATAAGGCAGAAAAAATATCAACCATGATATGTGGAATGAAGTTTCTCTCTCACTCAATCCTGCAGTCTTTAAGTCCCAAACAAACACATAGAGGCTTATATTAATTATAAACTATTTTTCCTATGGCTCAGACTTCTTATTAGCTATCTCTCTTATAATTATTAACCCATTTGTATTAATCTGTATATCTCCACATGATCTTGGCTTGACTGTGATGTCTGAGTCTCTTGTTTTCTTGGCAGCTACATGGCATCCCCCGACTCCACCAACTACCTTTCTCTGTCCCTGTTTGAATTTCCCACATGGCTACATCCTGCCTGTCTATTGGCCAAAATCAATAAGAGAAACAAATTCACAGCACACAGAAGTACATCTCCCATCATTGATCAAGAAAGCTGCATGCCAGAGTTTCAGGGATGATTTAGCATACATAAATTTATAAATGTAATTCAGCATTCAAACATACTGAAAGAAAAAATACACATGATCATCTCGTCAGATTCAAAAAAGACCTTTGACAAAATCCAATACCCCTTCATTATAAAGGTCCTGGAGAGACTAAGAATACAAGGGATATAACTCATCATAATTAAGGTGATTTACAACAAGCCCATCATCAGTATCAACTTAAATGGAGTGAAATACAAAGCAATTCCCACTAAAATCAGGAAGAGGACATGCATGTCCACTCTCTCCATACAAGTTCCATACAGTACTTGAAGGCTTAGCTAGAGTAACAGACAACAGGGGGTACAAATTGGAAAGGAAGTAGTTAAAATATCTTTATTTGAAGATGATATGATAGTACACATAAGTGACCCTGAAAATTCCATGCTGGGTCTCCTCCAGCTGATAACTACATTCAGTAAAGTATCAGGATATAAAATCAACTTACAAAAATCAGTAGCCTTCCCATAGACAAATGGACTAAAAAAGAAATCAGGGAAACTAACTTTCACAGGTCTCAAATAATATAAAATGTATTGGGGTAACTCTAACCGAGCAAGTGAAAGACTTATATGACAAAAATATAAACATTGAAGAAAGAAAATGAAGGTAGCAGAAGATGGAATGATTTGTGACAGGTTGAATGTAATTGGCCCCCATAATCTCCTAAGAAGTGGCCCTATTTCAGGGTGTAGCTGTTTTGCAGTGGTCATGCCCTTGATGGAGGAAATGTGCTCAGGAACTGCCCAGTGTCTAAGTTGACTTCCTATTGACTGCAAGATGTAATATTCTCAGCTCCAGTACCACATCTGCCTGCATGCTACCACGCTGTTCACAGACTAACCCTCTGAACTGTCCATTGTATTTGTGATAGATTGAAAAGTTTCATTTCCATACTAAAAGAACTTCAATTCAAAATCATTATTTTTTTTAACAGGGATGGAACATAAAGTGCCAGTGTTACAAAAGCTACTAACTAACTGTTAAGAATAATTTGAAAAACTACAAATTAAAGGTTAGTCAACTTATAAATGATCAAATTCTTTAATGTGTCAGAACTATATTTGCAGTCATGCTAAGTATTAATAGAATCTATTCCTTACTTAGCCCTCTGGCATTTAAAATGTTTAAGCTTCTCACAATTGACAAAACTGCCTCATGCCTTGCTTGCTGCCAGGGCTCTGTTCTAACTATGTACACTTTTGGTTCAATCACCCTGCTTTGTCTGGTCAAGGCAAGATCGGTTTCCCCAAGGTACTCCTTTACAGAAAAATCTCAGACCTGGATCTGACAGTCAAAGGCCCATGCAGCCACTGCTTCAACAAAACTATGAAGACCACTGAAGCTTTAGGTAACATGTCTGGATAATGAATGTCATTCATTTTAATTGATACATAAATCATTTAGATTATATTTCCAGTCATAGTTTCTCCTTTTCAGATCTCTAAGGATATTGACTGACTGTAGCTTTAAGCATAACAAACATCTTCCAAAGGCTTCAGCTACTTTCTCCATTTTCTTCATAAGAAAAATCCAGATAAAGCCAAGTCTAAAAACAAATTGACTTGCTATGGAATAGGAAATAATATCACTGAACAGGTTTCAAAGTAACTTTTTACTGCTCCTTTGTTTAAAAAAAAATTGGTCAGTAATCAACCACCTATGTCTACTGATAAATAACTAGATTTTTTAAAAAGGTGTAAAGTTTAAAGTTTAAGCAATAAGGATTCAAAAAATACTTTTAACTATAAAAAGGTGTTTAAGATATATAAGCAGAAGTATATATAAGGTCTGAGGACACAAAAGGTTAATTTATGATTAAAGTGATTTAATATAGTGAAAAAATGTTTCAAATCTCTTATGCTATTGTTATATTGAGACTCCAAAAGTTCAGAGTTTTGACATTAATCAATAAAGATCTGATAAGCTATTAATCTAGCTCTGGTAAACACTGAATATTATTATCATAGTAATAAGTTGTTTTCTAAGTAAAGACTTTAAAAAAAATGTTTTTATTGTGCTAAAATCTACTGCCTAATCTGTATACACCCAATCTTCTGGATAAAGCAAAAAATATTAATGCTTTCAAACAAAATGATTTTTAGGTTTCCAAACTTTTACTATAACTCAAAGACATGAGTGCCTTTTCTACAACAAGGATTTCAATGCAGACTACAAACAATAGTAATGCTAACATATCCAACTTGCCTCTTAAAAAAGGTTCTTATAAGCTTTAGGAAATCAACTTGTATCCTCCACGTGTCACAGGTCAAAACTGACTCCAGAGAAGTACCACCAATCAACAGTCTATTTACCTACTTTTCTATTCCTCAGGATGGGCCCCTTCCCCTTTCCCTGGTTTGGGACACACCTCTCCCATGGACTGTGAATCTGGGGATTTCAAATGTACACTCAAGAGAAAAATTTTCACCCTTAAAATTCTTGGAGGTCCAGCCTCCAAAAACACAGGGCTCTAAAGAAACCAATGGAGTCAGCATACTAGGGGAATGAAGGAAAAACCACTCACACTCTTTTGGTGGTTTCCTTTGGACGTCTTCTTTCTTCTCCTTTTTGATTCTGATTCTATATTCTCTATTCTCTTCTCTTATCTCAAGCCCTGTGCTGCTGGAAACTCCCCTTAAGCCCCTGGAAGAAAATTTGGGATATGAAAGCTCAACATTGAAATTTGTGCCTACTTATATTTGAAAGATACAAAGAACCAAGCAAAGAGAAGCTCTGTTTTTATGTTGGTTTCCACTCCCACCACCCCTGGAAACTACATTAATAACAAAATTAAACTGTTCTGTTTCACAGCCGGGGAAATGGAAAGCTATGAGCACTGCTGGGTGGAGTCCTATTTCATCACAACTCTCCCCAGAGAGACAGCACGGGGTAATACATCTAGCACTGTTCAAACTAGGAACTTACTTTAACCAGTTTCCTTGTCTTCCCTGTTATTTTGTAAATACTGCATTTTCTCAGCATTTCATGAGATTCCAACACCCTGGTGTATACTTTTTGAGAGATTTATCTTCCTACAAAAAAATAGACAAGCCCTATTTCCAGCCCTGTTGAGGATCTACCATCTGGATATTTGAGAAATTTCCAGGGAGGTAAGTCCTGCACCTCTTATATAAGGAGTAGCTAGCTCTTTGAAACCCACAAGAACACAGAGAATCACTAGTAGTTCTTCCAGTGGAGGGTGCAGGGAGCAGGGATGGTTCCAGCTGCATTAGGGGCAGTGAAACCCTACAGCTGGTTTCTAATCCTTCATTCAAGAATATAGCAGACATCTACGTTCCTCCACCTCTGGGACTTGAGGCAAGAAATGATGCATTTTGAGTATTGCAGGTTGTAAAATAAACTTTCTAAGTGTTGGTATGAATAAATAAATAAGGAAGTTTTAGTTATCTTGGCTGGAAAGTTAGAAGAAACCTGGTGGCTGTGGTGTGTGACTGAGTAAAGGACAAGGCAGAGATAGGAAAAATTACCATGAAATAATATTGAGTGAAAACGCATCAGCACATGGAGCTGTATTATCTAGTAACATTCTAGTGATACACAGCATGAAAGCCAGCAGACATGTGCAGTCAAAACTTTCTAAGGTTCTCAAACACGTTTGTACAAATGCATCCTGTTTTAATGAGCATATTGAACATCTCCTTTTCTTCCCTTTGCACAGGGTATTAAAATAGTAATTAGTCACTGGGAGAAACTTTCTGTCATCATGAAAGCTATTATTTTTGCTTGGTTATATTTTACTTGTTTTTGGTTTGGGGATCATAAGATGTGGGGGGGGGATAAAGGATAGTTAAATAGAAACATACTTCTATTGTCAAATTTTAGAATATTTTAAAAAAAAATTGTGTCCTCTCATGTAGTACTACTCCATGTGTACTTGAACTTCATAATTTAAATGTCAGTTTGAGAGTTGTACCTGTATTAGACACAATATTTCTAAGTGTATCAGTTATGTTGCTCACACTTTCTAGATTTTTACAAATGTTTCCACCTTACTCATTCAATAACTGATACACTGATGTACTGATCACAAAATGGTGGGTTCTTCTTTTGATTTTTTTTCAAATTCACAGATATATGTGTTCTCACAGACATTGAATATATGTAATGAAAGTGTGCAATGTGTGTACTTGTTTGAAAATATATTCCACAAGTTTACAGAGCTTTGAAGAAACAAAACAATAACTGGTAGCATGCAAAATTGTTAGTAGATAAATCCATAATTAAAACTATTATATCCTTTTAAGATGGGAAGATATATCATATTTTGGCCTTTGATAAAAACTATTAAAGCTCCACTAATGTATATAAGCAGAATTGTCTTTAGTTTCCAATTAATTTTAGATTTTTTCCACTGTTAAGGAATGTTTTATTAACAACCCAGGGGTACATTTCTTAAATATCATTTCAGAGAAGTTGTCGTTGGACGGGTTATGTCCTTTGTGATGGGCTGGTAAGCAGCAGGTTTTTGTTCTGCTTCTGCTACCATCATTTCACAGTAGGATGTCTCTGTCTTACACCAACAATCTGTATGTCCTCTTTTGTCTATTTCTCAACCATGTTATGTACTTCCTCTTCCATGTTTTATTTAACGAAGTCTTTATTTTAAAGTAGAGGTGGTCCTAATCAAGTTTGCAGTCTGTTAGGGGCTTGAGACCTGCTCCAGCTCCTACCAGGGTCCTGAAAGTGAAATGCTTTTCAGAAGTAAAGCAGGGGGTAAAAGATTTCTATAGTAACTGAGGTCCGTGCTATTTATGTCATGTGTTCGTTAGTGTTCTGTTTTTACTCTAATAATCCTGTCCTACTTCCAACTTCCCTGTGCTGCTGCTTCTGGCTTTTTCTCTGAAAACTCTTCTCTTTCAGGAGCCTGGAAGTGACAAAGAAATTTCTTTCAATGGTCACAAGCACATTCCTGGAGGAAGTGATAAGGAGCTGAGTGGTTTACCATGGCAGCACAAGGGTCCAAGGCCATAGGAGCAAAACCATTCCCAGACAGGGAAGGGCACAGTACCCAATGACACCTTTAAGACACAGATCTATTGTTAGTAGACAAGCAAATGAAGAATTAACATGCTTTTTTTAGTAATCTTGGTAGACATCTGTGACTCTGACCTTGGGCAAGCTGTAAAGTTTTCTTTGTACAAAATCCCTTTAGTGTAGTTTGAACTTGCTCTGAGGTGAAAGTGAACTAATTGTGTGCAATAGTATGAGGAAGAGAACAAGGCAGGCTGTTAAGGGTTCACAGTCCTAGTGGGACAAATAGGTCCAGTTATGAAGCATGTTCCAGTATATATTTTATATATCAAAATTACATAGCTAAATGAAAAGTCATCTTGCAGACCAGCTGCAGAATATGTGCCCAGTAAACAATTAACATACCGGAGTGCTGTGGGAAGAATCCCCAAGCTGTAATGTGAGGGAAAGAGCTCTTCACACAAGACACCTGCACTGAAGACAGCTTAACACCTTCAGAAGGCAGTACACTTTGCTAAATAAGCTATCTTTATCAATGTGCATCTCTGGTGACACATTGCCCATAGCCTTGCTAAATGAGGTCTATATCTCCATGAGATATGCATCTCTGATGGGATGAACCCAGAAGTATGCACTGAACTCTCCCTTCATAATTCCGAGGTCTGTAGCAGCAATTTTCACTAAGGAAAACTGTATTTTTTTTTCTCATTTTTTAGTTCTTTGAGAGATTAACACAGTGTATTTTTCTCGTATTCAATCCCTTCCACAATTCCTTTCAGATACATACTCCTTCCCTACCCACCCAACTTTGTATCTCACTTTATTTTTTAAAAATATCAAGTACAGTTTGTGATCAACAAACCATCATGACCCATGCCTTTGGTAACTATCAAGTGTCAAAAACTCTTTAGATGATTATGGGACTTTGTGTCCACCAACTCTCACTTCATGCTGGGAATTCATCTGGCTTACACTTATGATGCTGCCACAACTCTCTGAGTTCACATATTCATATATAACTAGTTGGATTTGACAAACACTGTATCCCTGAAGTCATTCACCACCTCTGTTTTTTAAATTTTTTCTTCCCTGTATTCAAGGATTGCCACAAAGAACTGTAAGGTTGGGGGTTACTTTTATCTGCTGGTAGTATGCATAGCACCTTCCAGCAGTATAGAGATAGCCAGTGAGAATGTAATTTTAAGGTCAGTACCTTCAATGTCTCCATGTTCTATGACTCAAGTATGTGGTATCTCTATCAAGTTCTGGCAGGAAACCAAGAGCACTGGCAATAGATTATAGTTGGACATGAAGATTTAAGGTTAGAACATCCACCCAGGAAGATTTGTAAGAAAAACAACTGAGCCCAGCTGACCTTTGTTTTTCATGGTAGAGAATTATATATGAGATGGTAACCCTTCTATCTCACTAGCTAGGAAAACCAAAACCTAAGAACAATGAGAGACAGCCTTGCGTTTGCAGTCTTCCTCTCCTCCAGAGAGAGCATGTGTAGTAAGACTCGCAGTGCTGCATAACTTAGAAGTAAAGGAAAATGACTCTGATTCGTGTTTTGCTTCCTGTCTTTTAAACTACTTTTTGTTCTTGACAGTTCAGGGATTGTAACATCTCTGTCCTGACTCTGAGAGATTTATTCTTTTATCCTCTTACTCTAATGAAACTAGCCCCACTTCTTGCATTACTTTGGGAAGGAATTTCCAAGGTGATTCCTACCTCTGCTATGTAGACTTGAGAGCTCTGTGAAACCTACAACAGCACAGGGGAAATCAGTACGGGTTTCTCCCACGGAGAGTAGAGGGAGGATGGCTGGTGCCAGCTTCTCTCAAGGCAGTTAACCCACAACTGCCAGGTTCTGATGCTTCACTAGGGAAGATGGCAGCCATTTTTATTCCAACCCTACTATGATCTGAGGCAACAAAATTGCATTTTGGTTTGGGTAGACAATAAAATAACTCTTAAGTGTTAAGTATGAGTAAATGGGAAAAAATGAGCAGACTTTAGTTATCTTGGCTGGAGAGTGAGAAGGAACTTGCTAGGTGTCATGATTGACTGGGTAAAAGGATAGAAATGTGAAAGAATTACTGTGATATAGTATTTAGTTAAAATATGTTTGAACCTGTAACTGCACTCTCTAGTACTCTGGTATTACATGGCATGTGAAACAATTAAGATATATAGTATATAGGTATTCAGATTCACACAATTATTCAAGTACAGTTTTTTTTTAAATTAGCCACATCCACATGTTTAACAATTTATATCAGTGGTATTTTACTCACAGTGAGTTGATTTCTGGCATCTTGAAAGTTAGTTGTTTTGTTTTAGTTTATTTGGATTTGTTTTTATTTTCTGGTAGAAAAATGTAGGGGGCTGATGAAAGACTTAATCAGAAATATATCTCTATTGCCTTGTAGCATAACAAATAAAAGACCCAAAGGCAGATATTGGGGTCAAGCATCAAGCTGAAGCTCAAAAAATCTATTTTTAGTACTGGGCTTTTGTTTAACCTTTGGTGTTTCATAGAAGCATTGTTACTCCATTATATAATAATTTCATGTAAATTCTTGTTAGAATATATATATATTCTACTATACACACACACACACACATATATATATATATATATATATATATATATATATATATGGTAGATGATAGGTAGGTAGAGAGAAATAGACAGATATGATGGATAAAAAATATGTATAATATATATTTTAGAAAGCTTATTCAGCAGTAGGTTTCTATTTTAGTTTTTTTTTTTGAAATGTAATTAGTGTTAGTTACTTTTCTTTCTATTCTTTCCACTATCCTACCCTCCTACTCCAAACCCTATTTAACTCTGAGTCTTTCAAAATTTATGAAAGAAGATAGAGAAAGAAATATAAAAATGACTTTTCAAACAATGATGAAGAAATCGGCCACTTCAAAAAACTTGACAATAGGGATATATTTTGAAGCATATAATCTTAGGAATAAAGATAAACATAAATGGAAAAGTGCAGATCACTTGAGGACTTCTGATATATTTTATGATGAAGGGGTATTTTTAACAAGTGAAGAAACAATTAAATGATTTAGGGAGGATTTGAGCATGACTTGTAGGTAGAATATTTTGTATATGAATAAAAATCACTAAGTCAAGCCTGAAAGGCAAAATCAAGAAATTTTGACATAACTCTATCCAATAAATTGTCTGATGCTACTATGAAAATTATGTAGATTTTTGGGGAATTAACAGTAATATCAGCACAAAGGTCCCAAAGACCACAATCTAAGCCCAGGGAAGACAGGCTGGTAGTAGAGTCGTCTGAGGGAAAGCCTAGCAGACACAGCCAGAGACTCAGAATAGACCATGTTACATCAGTCATTGTTTATTCAGGTGCATTATAAGGGGATACAGTCTATTTGTGTATAGGCCACTTTAGAATAGGAAAAGTCAGAAACCCAAAGGCAGATATCCAGGAATGGGCTACAGTACCACAAAAAGAATGGGAAATGGACCCAGGATTTTAGCGCTCACAGCTCATACTCTAAACTCTACAGCAGTTACTGATTCCAAAATATTTCTTCTACCACAACTGCCACTGGCCTAAGTCACCTAACATAACTAATGGGGAAGAATCTCAGACTTGTTTATTAATACAGAAGTTCTATATCCACAAGTGGCACATTTCATCCCTCACAGGCTATTATGGATATTATCAAGTGGGGTCAATCATTCGCACAGGAATACCCTGTTAGGAGAATTGTCTGTGTATGTATGTATGTAATGCTGTGTTCATTTTCATCTTTTAGGATTGTCCATAATTTGAGGGATAATGAATAAATACAAGAAAATTGTTCTTATAAAAGGATTTGAGGGCATGGATGACTACTATTTTAGGACAATCAAGTCCTTACTAAGAAAAGAACTAAATCTGTCTAAAAAGATGCAAGATGATTATGACAGAATTCAGATTTCTGACCTGCTGGAGGACAGATTCCCAAAAGATGCTGGACTGGACAAGCTGATAGAAGTGTGTCAAAGCATTAAAGAACTTGAAGACCTTGCAAAAAAGCTTAAAACAGAGAAGGCAAAAGGTAAGAAGGGAGCACACTGGACACCCATCTCTGCTCTACCCTCCCCAAATTTCCTAGGTCCATACAATTATCAGAGTTGATACATCCCTTTCCCATTAGAAACTATAGGGGTTGAAGTATTTCAGGTGTTAAAAAGTTTATTTCAAGAAATCCTTTTTGACAAAGAAACTTAATGTATTTCATTGTAAACATCTTTTGCATCAGAAGTAAATAAAATAAAAAGCAGTTGTCGAGATAGATTAGGACATCCAACATGGTAGAAAAACTAAAAATGATAAATTAAAAGTTGAAAAAAAATTTAAAGAATGTAAATAGAGTAAATATTTTACTTAATGAACAGTCTTACCCATTCCTTAATATCTTAATATCTTTTCTGGCAACAAATGTAAACTAATATTTAAGTAGAAGTCTGTGTCCTAGAGACAAGATAAAGAAGAAATTTCTCTTTATAAGGTCAGTAGATTTAAAAAAAAATAGATATACCAATACAGAACTCTGACCCCAGCATTTAACATAAGGAATCTCTGACACTCCAGCATCTCATTCACAAGTTTGGAGCAGATTTCCTGTCATTGTTTTCCAAGACTTGAGTGTATTAGACACAAAAATTGACCAGTTAATGTAACAAATATTTTGGGGTTTTTAAGGGAATGCTAGGAGAATGGGTACAAGAAAAGTTTGGCTGACATACATGGGGTTCAAGACAAGAAGGGTTTTCTTATTTTATAGAGAAACAAGTAAAGAAAATATCAAGTAATGGGAAATGGCAACTAAGGTTGTGCCTTTAGTGGTGTGTCCCTACAGTAAATTAATGGAACAAACATGAATGGATGGCATGGGAAGGAAATGGCAGGAAAACTAGATGGTTCCTAGATCCTCTATTTTGGTTTATGTGTGCTCTTTGGTTTATGCATTTGTTGTAATAAAAATTATACCTATCCTAGTAAAACCAAAAAATCCACCAGAAAAAAAGAGTCAGGAAGCAAGCTCTGAGACACCTACATCAACTACAAGCAACACTTTAGCATCTGATGGAGGAGAGACATCCACAGCTCAGGTGAGCTTGAGGGGCAGCAGCAAGCTGTCCTCAGAGACAGCAGAAGTGCCTTCTCCCTACTCTATCCACCAAGTGCTCACTGCTCTTTAAGTTTATCTTCAAGCTTTATCAAAACACATGATAAGTGATCATGTGACATTAATATGTGTTCACTCATATGCAAGATGTTGTGTACTTGAAAATGAGGTAGAACAATGGTTGTTCCATGTTTATACAAGACCTAGTTTTCAAATTCAAATTCAGTTATGTTGTACCATAGAGGTAATGACAGAAGATTGTCTATATGACTTTTTTCCTCTCTATTTAATTAAACCTGTGTGTATATATTTTATGACCATATTATTTAAACCTGACCACAAAGTTGGTGTCATTTCTTCAAGTTCCCAATATAGTCAGGCATAATAAATCTACTACCTAATAATGAAGACACACTCTACTCACTTGATACTGAGGCTCATTAACAGGCCAATGGATATGCTTTCAGAAAAGAAAAAGTGTGGTTAAAGAAAAGACTGGAATGAAGAAGACCAAGAAGTCTGAGGGCCCAGATCACCCTCCCTGCCCTGGAGAAGGCATAGCCAAATGCCAACCCCCATCTTTCACTCCATCCAACACTTCTTTGACTAAGGTACAAGGTTTATGCCTCCCTTTTCTTTCTTCAATCCAAATATTAGAATCAGACCTTGAAGTTCTGACCATGTCCCTCACTAACATTTCATTAATCAGACACACACAGAGGTTGGATGTGATAGAGATAGGTTATCATCCAAAGACAGAATCAGACATAGAAATATAGGTGATATCATAACCTTTTGTTGCCCTGGGGACACTTAATGAACTTGGCACTTCTTCTGACAATGAAATTTTTCTGGCTTGTGTTGAGTGTTGATCCCAGGCAGGAAGAGAGAGAGAGAGAGGTAAAGAGCCCAGCATTTACATGTGTCAGTAGCAATGGGTTCTATTTTTCTTTTCTTGCACTATCCTATATGTCTTCCTTTGATATGACTAACATGTTGATACCTTTTCTTTAACACAAATCAGGGGTACTTCTTTCTTCAGAATTTTTGACATATTTTGTATTCATTCTAACATGAATGTCCAAACACATTCATGCTCTGATTGTTAATGTGGGTGTCTTGCTCGATCCTTAACATATCCTCCCAGAAGCCCTACCAACACTTGGTTAACAATGGACAGTGCTTACCTGAATAAAATATTCTCGTTTTATTGCCAGTTATAACACATAACCAATGGCTTTTCCCAGTATACTGTGTATTGTAAGATTATGGTTGCCCTACTTTTTCTATAGATACTTACAGACCCTAGATTTCCAGAAATGTAGAACTGACAGTCACTACAGCTAAGTAGTATAGAAGAGATCAGTGTAGTTAAGGCACTGATCAGTGTATTGTGAGCCTTAGGGGTCATAAAACAAAGTGATAATATATGTGAAATTTGAGTAATTGACCATTGTTTTATTGGATTTAAAGCCCACTCCATGAGATGGAACCAATACCAGATATGCTAAAGCAGCCGAGAACCTGAGACTAGCAAAAGGAAACATCAATTTTTCCAATAGAGATTATCAGCCATAGTCTAGAGCAGACTCCATGGCCAGGCATGGTTTTTTTGTTTTATTTGGGAATTGTTTTCCTGTTTCGATTGGTTTCATTTTCTATCTTTTCATTTTATTTTATTTTTTGAGAGCGAGAGAAAGAACACAAAAGAATGGGAAGGGTGGGGTATCTGAGAGGAGCTAGGGGAGGGGAACCATGATCAATATATTGTATTAAAAAGGTTCTAAATAAAAAATAATAGAAAATACCAATTCTGGGAGAAAAATACATAGTGAGTAAATTAAAGAATTTTTGGAATTTCAGGAAAAGTGTCCATTCACCAGAAACTCAGAATAATAGGAAGTAAGCTGCAATTTATTATTTCATATTTATTCTTTCCAGGTCAGACTACCTTCACTTTGGACTTTCAAACATTCATAACATAGAAAAATAGGATGATTTATGCCTCTTATTTTTTCTCAGTACTTCTCTAGGGAAACAAATGGTTTGTCACAGAAGGAAAACCACAGCATTATCAGTATTCATTTCTGGACTCCCACTTTCCTTTCTCTATCCCTTCTTCTCTACCCTCTCCTTTTGTTATCACTTGAGGAAATATATCCATCCAGTTAAGCAAAAACAGAAGCAATTTTTACTTACCCAAACATTACCATTCAGACAATTTAAAACTTTTTAAATTTTAAAATTTTGAAATTAGTATTTTTTATATTTTTGTAATTATGTGGAAAAATTTCTAGTCTTACATCTTATAGTTGTTATTACTTTATTACTTTTTTTTTAGTTTAACATACCTGGACTATATTTCCAAGTTTCTCAGTTAAAAGGCATATAATATTCAATGGCTACATCAGTATTTGTTCTTCTTTTTTAAATGGCTCATTATAGACTTTTTTTATCTATTACCACAAACTCAGTTTCACTTTTAATTTTTATACTTGAAATATGTGCATTAATGGTCATTTTGTGACCTTTATAATGGCCTACTAATTTATTTTATGCATATCCTATAACTTTCTTGTTCATCCAAATCTAGTCACTGCTATTTACTTACTTATATACCCATCACTACCACTAGCAATATTGCTTTCATATTTTAGGTTATACTAATTGGTTATACTGATGAAAACATTAAATTCAAGTGAACTCTAATCACTAATAGATGATGACTGTGTATGATATGATGCTTTGATTATTTCCACTCTGTTGTATCTGTGGTGACAACACTTTTTATCTGCAAATCTATGAAGTTCATTGCTTTGTGTAGTCTGTCTTACAGGTAGGCAATCTTTTCTTCATTGAAATGCTCAGTGAGTATTACCCAGTGAGCTCAGAACACTGTGCAGAGATTAGAAGTCTATCAATATATTTTTGCTTTTACAAGTCCCTGATGTTGAGAACAAATCTCTAAACATGTTTAGAGACATGATTCTACCAGTGCTTATTTAAAAGAGGTGGCTGTGGACCAGTTCATGTTGGCTTTGATTATTTAATTATATCAGATTTGTATCTCCTGAAGAGATATACTGTGATTTGTACCCTCATAATCACCCCACATAGTTCAGTAGTATGCTTTATATTTACTATCCTGTTTCAACAATATTTAATTTCCCCATTTGATATTCTTTTACAATAAGAGTAAAAGATAGGTCTGAATGAATGATAATTTCACTTAAGTAATTCATAAATTCTTCATAAATTTGCTCTCAGTAGCTTGTGCTGTGTTCATGCTGAACATCTTCCTCCATGTTAGGAGGAATATTCTGCTTTTTAGTAAGAGTGTTCAAGCTCCTGTGGCTCAAGCCCACAGCTTTAATTCATTAGAATTTTGGCCAGTGAAAGAATTCCCCTTCAGCATATCTATAGTTCTACTAATATATTAAAATGTAGCACAAATAATATAAACCCAGAGAAACTTGCTGGGGTTCAAATTGAAAACCAGGAAAGCAAAACAGCCAGCTTCTAGCTCTCACATATACCTAGGCTAGAGTAATCCTAGCTCTATGAATCCTCAGTGTGACTGGATACTGAATGCCCAAGACTGAATGCCTTGAGACTATCTTATATACCTCTCTAGTGCTAGGATTATAGGTGTGAGCTCTGTTTCTCTTTTAGACTGATTCACTATCACATGAACTCACAGACACCAATCTGCCTCTGTCTTCTGAGTCCTGGGGTTAAAGGTGTGTGCCACCACTGACCAGCTTCTATGGCTGTGGCTAGCTTTGTATTCTGATCTTCAGTGGCTTTATTAGGTCATAAATAATATATCACCACAATCCCCCTTTTTGTCTAATACATAAGAAAATTTATGTGCAATAAGTATATACAATATATGCAGGCAATTGATACATCATTAAAATTGTTAGGACCAATGTGGAGATTTATGTCATGTCTAGGTTAATTTGTACTTGCTGCTGAACTTGCATGTTTTTATCCCTTAATTTGTTCAACTCAGAACCAAAAGGCACAGATCCAAAAACAGAGCATTAGCAGAGGTGCTGTTCTCCAAACAGATCCCATGACAGTGATGGTGCTGAATGCAACAGACCCATTTGAGTATGAGTCATCAGAACATGAAATGAAGAACATGTTTCATGCTACAGTGGCTACTGTGGACCAGTATTTTCATGTGAAAGTTTTCAACGTCAACTTGAAAGGGAAGTTCACAAAAGAGAATGTCATCAGAATCTCCAATTACTTCAAGTTCAAGGGAATCCTGGATATAAATGAAGCTTCCTCTGTGGTGGAAGCTGGTCCTGACCAAAAGATTGAAGTCCCCAATAAGGTTATCCGAAAGGCAAATCAAACTCCCAAGATTTCTGATATTCACAAGGATGTAGCTGGAACATTGGTTTATGGGTTATTCGTGCTACATAAGGTAATGACTAAAAAGTTGTTTCTGTGTTTTTTCCACCAACACCTAGAATCAAATATGTTAACTTTCCAGTCAAAGCTTAATGACAATATGTTAACACAGGACCCTCCCTTGGCTAGGAATAGAAAGTGAAATCATCCCACATATTACAGATTAAGAGTGGGTGACCTTTTCCTACTTCTTAAGATATTGTTGAAAGAGTTCTCTGAAAATAACTTACCAAGAAACTTTATTTTGCTAGTTACAAATCAATGAGAAGAAATGGTGCAGAACACAGGGTCATGCCAAAAGTCTCAATTTCTTAAGCTATACTAAAACTATACGGCATTCATTGTTTTCTTTCTATACATTCTGTTTCTATAGATTGCCTGAACAATAGTTAATATTTATTGTGACATGGGTGGATGAAGACCTTACAAATTCAAAACCATTCAATAGAATTAACGTGTTCTTTCTGCAGTTGAACCAGTCACTGTTAACTCTTGTATCTTATTCTTGTATCTTATTTCTGAAGACCTTTGCAACTAAGAACTATTGCATGGAATGACCTTAGGAAGAGAAGTAAATATAGTTTTCATATTGACAAATGAAAATATATATAGATATCTCATTGATGTATTGATCCACAAATTTGGGGTATTAGTATTCAGTTTTTTTTTAAAAAAAAATGACAACCTTGGAAAATTCAACAAATGTTTCATAAACTTGGCAGCTTTAAGACTTCTTAGTCATCTTCTTCTAAAATCCCTTTTACTTTTAAATCCATATTTGTGAATAACTTATTGAATGAATGAACACCAGGAGAAACTGTCCATTCATCCCTTTAATAAGCATAAGATACAAGGATGGTTGCCTGAAGTTCTAATTCCTGAGAGCAATCAGGGTGATTTATGGAGAATCCAGACTGTTGAGGAACAGGAAGTGTGGTGGAAAACAGGAAGAACATTTATTGTCCTAACACTTCCAGGCATAAATCCTCTAGATAAAGAAAGTAAATCATTGCAGTAATAAAAGAAAATTCTTTGGAAGACTTCACCAAAAATACCTGTATGATTGTATCTGTAACAGGTTTCATATTTTCCTGTGATATTTTTGTCATGAAAACATATTTTTTGAATTTATAGCAACAATTGTGAATGTGGTAAGAAATGTTAACTTTACTTTTGCAGAAAAAGGTGAACCCAAAGAATACAATCTATGAAATAAAAGATGATACAGGAAATATAGAAGTTATAGGGAATGGAAAATGGTACAACATCAACTGTGAGGAAGGAGATAAGCTTCGACTCTTCTGCTTTCAACTGAAAACAATTGACAAGCAGCCAAAATTGGTGTGTGGTGATCACAGTTTCATTAAGGTAGGAAGCAGACAGGGAACAGATTTACCAAAGAGGAAATTGACTTTTTTCTTTATGATTCTAAACATGAACTTTTCACTATGTTACATAGATAGTTCTGTCTCTGGAGGGGAGAACTGAGATGATGTCCTTATACTCATTAATTTCTTTCTTTCTTTTCTTTTCTTCGTCTTTTTGTTTTTGTTTGTTTGTTTGTTGGTTTTGTTTTTTGTTTATCGATACAGGGTTTCTCTGTATTGCTTTGAAGCCTGTCCTGGAACTTGCTTTGTAGACCAGCCTGGCTTCAAACTCACAGAGATCTGCCTGCCTCTGCCTCCCTAGTGCTGGGATTAAAGGCATGAGACACCAACACCTGGCTCCTTATATTTATTTCTTTGGGGGAGATTTTTAAAAAATAGATATTGAAGAAATAATCCAAAGAATAGTGTATATATGCTAAATAACAAGATATACGAAGAAGTTAAAATGACATGGAAATACATTTGATCAGTAATCAAGAACAAGGGTTTTGAATAAGTCAAATGTGATTTGAATGCCAGCTTCAACAATTAGGAATTGGCTGATATTGGGGAAAGTTTAACTCCTAATCTGGACTTAAGGGAAGAAATACCTATATACTTATGAGTTATCACAGTGTTTAGCACATCATGAGAAATGAGTAAGTACTCCTTTCCTAATTGGGTAAAGACACTAGAAGAAGAGGTCTAGGAAATAGAAATGACATGAAAGTATACCAAAGTGTTGATTAACACTATTAATTCTACTACATATGGAAATATCCAACCTACTCAAATAAAGTCATGTTGTGTGTAAAGAGCCTTCTCTTCAAGAATCATATAGTTGGAAAGAGGTGGCTCAAAATAAGGCAGTACAATGAAGAAAATGAATCAGAGAAGATTAACAGCTTTTGAAAAGGTTCAAGTCATAAAAGGCCCTTGAGGACAATAGACAAGAATGGATGACTAAATAAATATAAACAGTGCTTTAGCTCAATTGCTGGAATTTTACAGTATCTCTTACTTTCTCTTTCAAGGTGACCAAGGCTGGGAACAAAAAGAAAATATCCACTGCCAGTTTGAACCAAAAAGATGAAGAAGGAAGTGGCTTCCCACAAGTACAATTGAGTGCTTTTAACAGTGGAGCTTTTAAAACAGAGACACCAAGCAATTGGAAATAATAGCTTTAGTAGTACATTCAAGAATTTAATACTTTTCACATCTGATTTGTGATTATGTATTTTCATTTAAAATTTCTTATTCTGTTTTTCTATGGAAGTAACACATGAATTTAATTTTTCTTGTGTAGACATGATAAAAATTTCCTTCAGACTAAGCAGCTGTCCACAGTGTGGGGAAATATTTTTACCAACTACATTTTTAATAGGAGCCTGATACCCAAAATATATAAAGAACTCAAAAGACTAGATAATCAAGAAAACAAATACCCTAATTAAAAAATTAAATAAAGATCTAAGCAGAGAATTCTCAAAAGCAGAAACTTAGATGGCTGAGAAACACTTAAAAGAAATGTTCAACATCCTGAGACATCAGGGAAATGCAAATCAAAACTATTTTAAGATTTCATCTTAAACCTGTCTGAACAGCTAAGATCAGTAAAGCAAGTAACAACTCACTGCCAGTGGAATTCCACCTTACACAGCCTATTTCAATCCTCCTTAAACACTTTCAATGAAACTCACAATTTTTGCTGTTTTTGTCTGAGAAGTCTTTTCCAGACTCAAAAACATAATATCACATCCTTGGCTCCCTTTAGAAAGTTTGTAGGTTAGTTCTTTTCCTTTTAGTCTATTATCTGGTTTTTACTCATTTTTTTAAGATGTGAAATGGAATATGAATATAGAATTTGTCCCTATTAAAATGATTTTTCTTGGGAAAATATGCTTGAATAAACTCCTCTCTCTACTTCCTTGCTTCTTATTTTTGTTCAAAAGCCACTTTCTAGATTCTTTAATGTATCTGACCAACAATTCCTCTGTATTTTAAATGCAAAACTACACTGAAAAAAAATGTCTTTACAAAGTGCAAAAATATTATAGTTTTCAATATTTCTACATATAAAAATCAGTATATAAAAAATCTGACACTCCCCTATCTTACACACAAATAGATAACAATCATTAAAAATCATTTTCCAGCATTATCAAGTACAATAAACTACAATATATCTAGCAATACCATCTTAAATTTTGGTCACTTTCACCTCTTCCTACTTCCTCAGTTCTCTCAGAACCACACCCATCTCATACCCAGTTTACATTACTTAAGGAGTAATTTCTGTCTAATTAGTTTGTCTTAGCTATTTTCATACACTAGAGCATATTCAGTCTACCAGAAGCCACACTCTAATCAAAATAGCTTTCTTTCTCTGTTAGGGATAATATTTTTTGTTATTCTCTTTTCTCCTTTCTGGGTTTTATCTGTCATGCATTCATATCAGCTTCTAGCACTATGAATTCTAACAAGTACTAGCTTACCATGTGAATCAGCTGCCTCTAATCAACATGGAGTGACTCAACCCTTGTTATTTCTCACACTATCTTTTATTTAGCCTTTTGCAATATCCTACACTTCAGTCTCTGGAGAGACTTAATAATCAGTTTTTCCACTCTTAACAAAACAAACTCTGATGCTTACACTTCTGAAGATTCCAATGCTGTTCCAGGAAGAAAAGAACTCTGAGGGTTTCTGTGGAGTACAGCTCCAGTGTCCACTGAGTAATCATGAGGACTGAGAAATACACTCAACTAACATGCTATCTTTTACTATAGTTCTGCATCATATTCTGTATTATAATTAACAGCTCAAAATAGCATCTCATTTCATCTACCTAAAACAACAAAATGTTATCTATTCAAATGCTTATATGGAGAATTACCTGGACTTTAATATTCTACTTCTCCAAAGGATGGTTGATCAGCTTGAGGTTACTTTTGCCTCATCATTGTAGCTGGATTTTCTTTCCTACCAGCCTGCTTTCATTTTGTTTTTTAAAGTTCAGTAGTCTTTTATGCTTATTCATTCTGTACTTCTCTCATTAAATTTCTTTAACACATCATGCTTGCTTCTATTTAGGCTTTTCACACACTGCACTTTTTTTTCTTCTTGGAAATATTATAACTTAAGCAAACTATTCTTTGCTCTGAGCATCCTGTAAATAAAGTTCTATTCACCAGAAGTACTCCATTTTTATTGTTTATGTCATTTGTATAATTTTTCATTACATCCATACTGTGAGTTTCAAAAGAAGTAACTGACCCAACTATTTTTTACCAACTTTAGTGATCTGAGTCCGTTCAATTCCCTAGTACAGAAGGAGATGATCTCTTTAAAAAGGGATGCAGTCTGGGATGATGGAATCCTGGCATAAGAGTGCAGTAGACAGTCTGTGATGGTCTTGGTACCCAACATTTCTTTATATTACACATAAACCTTTAGGAAACTGTGAGTATCTTGTACAATACTGAATAAATGGAATCTTGGATGTTAACATTGTAGCCCTATATTGAGAGTCTCCAGAGTGGACTGGATGCAAAGATAAGCAAAGAAAGAAACGAGAAACAATGATAGCCCTGATGCACTAACATTGTGATGTAGCTGAAGAATTTGTAACAAATTCTTAGAAATTTTCAGCCAGTGGAGCAAAGTGAGAAAACTCCCATTTGAATTTCATTTTTATGATGTCATGAAAGCTGATGCATGTATGCATCTTTCTCCTCTTCTTGATGACACTATGTTCCATTAAACATATATTTTAAAAATCCATGTATTATATTTCAATTCTATTCACCCCCTTCACCTTCCCAAATATCTTCTATACACTCCATTCCATACCTATTCCACTTTGTGTCCTCATACATTTCTAAAAACATCCAATCAGTATATCCATAGAGTTTTCAATGTTTGGCCATCAAATAGGGCATGGACAACCTCCTAGGCACTACACCATTAAAGAAAATTGATCTTCACTATTCTAGTTGCTATCAGTTACTAATAACTGCACAGCTTGGGCTGGAGTTGTGTGAGTACCTCCCATCTCCAGGATGGTATTTTGTTTGACCTGAACTTCCATAGTTGGTATTAATGGATCATGTGTTAGCTTTTTTGAGGAACCTACAAACTGATTCTATACATTTCATTGGCTTGTAATGTTGCCAGCAATGAGTATTGCCCCCTCCACATAAATACTAGCATTTACCAACTTTTTTTTTTTTTAATTTAGACCTCTGACTAAATCTCAAAGAAGTTTTAATCAGCATTTTCACAATGGCTGGGGATGTTGAACATTTTTAAAAATTTTAAAAACATTTAAAAAAATTTCTTAATTATTTGGATTTCATCATCCATTCTAACTGAGCTATTTGTTTTTGCTGATGTTACATTTTTCTGTGTTCTTTGTAGATTCTATACTCTTAAGGGTAGTGCCCATGCTTAGCAGTAGATGGGCAACACAAAACAAAGTCAATACTTTGTCTCATATTTTTAAGTCAGTATTTTTTTTTGCTTGTTTGTTTGTTTTGTTTCATAGGTCTTTTGTATGCATTATGGATTTTGGTTTTATATATATATATATATATATATATATATATATATAATTTTTTTCTTACATACTGATCCCAATTCCCTCCCCCTTCCTCCCATGCCCCCACTCCCCTCCCATCCCACCACCCCCACTCCACATGGAGGGTGATGCCTTCAGGAGGGATCATTAATCTGTCAGGTCATTTGGAGTAGGGTCTAGGCCCTCCCTCCTGTCTCTAGGCTAAGGGAGAACGTGCTTCCAAAGTCCTTTTGTGCACCAGGATACATCCTGGTTCCATTGTAAGAGGTTCCTTAGACTTTCTAGGCCTTCTAACTGAGACTCATGTTCAGGTGGTCTGAGTTGGTATAATGCTGGTTTCCCAGATATCAGTCCTCCTTGTTCAAGTCAGCTTGCTCTGTGGGTTTCTGTAGCCTGGTCTTAACCTCTTTTCTTATCACTCCTCCCTCTCTGCAACTGGATTCCAGGAATTTGGCTCAGTGTTTAGCTGTGGGTGTCTGCTTGTCAGCTATTAGATAAGGGCTGTATGATGGCATATAAGTTAGTTATCAATCTCATTATCAGGGAAGGGCTATTCCATGGTTTTTTGTTTTGTTTTGTTTTAATCTGTTGAGGTTTGTTATGTTGCCTGGTATGTGGTCAATTTTAGAGAAGGTTCCATGTGGAGCTGAGAAGAAAGTATATTCTTTTGTGTTTGAATAGACTGTTCTATACATGTCTGTTAAACCCAATTGGGACATAACTTCTGTTAGTTCTTTTGTTTCTTTGTTAAGTTTTTTTTTTTTTTTCTGGTGGTCCTGTCTAGTGGTGAGAGTAGGGTGTTAAAAACCTCCCACTATGAGTGTGTGAGGTTTTATGTGAGCTTTGAGTTTTAGTAGCATTTATTTTATGAATGTGGGTGTCTTTATATTTGGGGAATAGATGCTCAGAACTGAGACTTTGTACTGATGGATTTCTCCTGTGATGAATATGAAATGACCTTCTTCATCTCTTTTGACTGCTTTTGGTTTAAAGTCTAACTTGTTAGATATTAGGTTAGCTATGCCAGCTTATTTCTTGGGTCCATATGATTGGAAGATCTTTTGCCAACCCTTTACCCTTTTCCATTTTTTTAAAGTATAAAAATGAAGTATGATAGTAAAAAAAAATGGAAATTAACACATTGAAGTTGGACAAGGCAAGCCAATAGAAGGAAACAAGCCCATAGGAAAGCACAAGTATAGATTCACTCATTTGTGTATTCAGGAATTCTGTAGTAACACTAGACCAGAAGACATAATATATATCATAATATATATGCAGACCTGGCCAGGACCTGTATGGGTGCTGTAGAAAGAAAATCTAAACAGTAGAAAATTTCTAAAATATATTCATATATGAAAGTGATATAAATAAAATCTCTAAATAATGATGGAGGCAGAGTCCCAACCTGCTATCTCTTGTCACCAAACATGATTTCTGCTTGGTGAGAAGCAACAAACAAAACTTGAGATTGGTTTACATCTAATTGATTTGTTGGCTGAAGAGGATCTCATGAGAATCTCCAAACAAGGCAGTCTATTGTTAAGATAATACAATTTCTCTCCATAAACTGACAAGGCTCCATTGCTAAAGGCAACACCTACACACCTTACTGAACTGGAGAAATCACTCTGACACCTACATAGAGCCTTCACCCTACAATTGAGCATCTTTGGTAGAGGAAGATGGTGTGAGATAATGCTCTTATAAAGCCAAATGCAGAGGAAGGAAGATGAGAATGCCTTACTTAGAAAAGGTACCAAGCCGCATGGCTAAACATACATAAGAATTATGGGTTAATTGAAGTTGTAGGAGCTAGTTAGAAATAAGACTGGGCAATAGGTAAAACAGTTTATACTTAATATAAGCCTTTGTGTATTTATTTGGGACTGAACAGCTACAGGACTGGGCAGGATAGAAACTTCCATCTACAGAAGGTGCTCTGCACACTACCAAAAGGGAAATATAAATACCAAAACATACACAAAACCTATGGTCTACAGTGGTGTCCTGCCTGCAAGATAAGCTAATGCAATGATAGTGAAAAGCTTGAGGGAATAAGCAACCAATATCTGATTTGAATTAAGGCCCTCTCTACAAATTGGAACCCATAGCTGACACTGCTTAGGTGACCAAGAAACAGAATTTAGATAGTCCAGGGACCTAGAGTACAACCAAATAAAACTGGTAGTAAAATAAATTAAAATTATTAGGGGGAAAACTTCAATAAAAGGAAAAAGAAAATTCAAGGTATCATTATTTTCAGATGATATGATAGTCTATTTAAAAGACTCTGAAGAAATCTTCTACAGCTGATAAACACATTCAGAAAATAGAAGAATAAAAAAGTAACACATAAAAATCAGTAGATATCTTCATTATGGTGGTTTCTCAGAAAACTGGGAATCAATCTACCTCAAGACCCAGGAACTCCTCTCTTGGGCATATATAACCAAAGGATGCTCAATCATACCACAAGGACAATAGCTCAACTATGTTCGTAGTGGCATTATTCATAATAACTAAAGCTGGAAACAACTTAAATGTCCCTTAACTGAAAATGTATAAAGAAAATGTGGCACATCTACTCAAGTGTATTACTCAGAAAAAAAAAAATGGCATCATGAATATGAAATTTGCAGGCAAATGAATAGAATAGAAAAAAAAAATCATCCTGAGTAAGCTAAGTAACAAGGAGGACTTTCAGAGGCATATATGGATCTCCCAGGAAGAGGAAATAGATGAGACACCCTGGGTAAACTGCAGGTGGGAAGGAAAAGGGTAGGGGATGGGGGGGGAGTTGGATGGGAATACAAAGGATTAGATTGACAGAGTTGGGGACAGAACAGATGGGGAGAATAATGAAAGAGATATCTTGATAGAAGGGAGCCATTATAGGAGCAGCAAGAAACCTGGTGCTAGGGAAATACCCAGGGATCTAAAAGGATGACCCTAGCTAAGATTTCTAGTAATAGTAGCCTTCCTCTGTAATCAGACTGATTACCATAATTGTCATCACAGAGCCTTCATCCAGTACCCAAGGGAAGCAAATGCAGAGATCCATAGCCTGTGCTGAGCTCCAGGAGTCCAGTTGAAGAGAGGAAGGAGGGGATTATATGAGCAACAAGGAATCAAGATCATGATGGGGAGGCCCACAGAGACAGATGACCTAAGTTTGTGGGAACTCACAGACTCTGGACCAACAGGCAGGGAGTCAGCATAACACTGAACTAGGCCATCTGCATGTGAGTGACAGTTGTGTAGCTTGGTCTTTTGTGGGGCCCCTAGTAGTGGGGTACCTGTCCCTGATGTATGAGCTGGCTCTTTGGAAGCCATTTCCTATGGTGGTAATCCTTATTCAGTCTTGGTACCATAGGAGGGGTGAGGGGTACCATAGGAAGTGGGGTAGGGGGAAAGGGGACTTGATCCTGCCTCAACTTGAAAAGCCATGCTTTGTTGACTCCCATGGGGGGCTTTACACATTCTGAAGGGAGACAGAGGAGGAGAGGATGGGGTAGGGTAGAAGGAAGATGGGGAGAGGGAACAGGAGGAGAGGAAGGAGGGAAAATTGTGGTTGGTATGTAAAATAAATAAATACATCAGCAGATTTCCTATATAAAAATGGAAAACATATTAAGAATATCAATCATATGAAGGAAATAATCCTATTTAAAACAGTCTAAAAATTACAGTGAATAAAATAACCAAGGAAGGGAACTATTTTGCACAATGGAAGCTTTAAAACAATGAAATAACTTGAAGAAGATGTCAGGAAATGAAAGCCTTACAAACCTCATGGACTGTGAAATACAGAGAGATACAGGAGCTGCCAAACTCCAGCACTTGGAAAATGTACATTCATCTTTTCTACCCAGGCAAATCAATGGGACTCTGCCAGACGATGGCATTATCATTGATTATTAATTACCATTTCTATTAACACAATTCACGGCATTACCCTATTTTGAGAACTTTAAAGCTCTCAAACTAGCCTCCACTGGTTGGTGACATTTGTTCCATGGCTTTGTGTAACAATAGTACAGACACCATCCACTATCCTTAACATGAAAAATCAGCCAGATAAATATTGTTTTAGGCTCTGAAGCCTCATAGCTTTTTCGTAAGTTTTCAAGGCTTCAGTATCATCAATGTTATGTAGCTAGTTCATTTCAGTGTTATAGAGAAAGTGTGTTTTCCCATAATGGAAATCTAAGGGGTCATTATCTTAAGCTGAAAGAGGACAGCTTACCTATAACACAGGCAATGGTTAATGGCAAATTACTTTCTAATTAGCTGAATTTGGAGTTATGTGTTTCTTGTAAAATTATGCTCTGGAAAGCTAGGCCCTGGGAATCGTTAACAAATTAAGGATTGCTATGGAAAGTACTTAACCCAAAAGTGATTCATCATTCCTACTCAGGAAATGCAGAAACAAGTACAAGGAACAAAGGAGTCTGACAAGTTTACCTCGACTGCTTCCATCCTAAACAGGAAAGGGGAGTGAGATGGCTGAATGACACACTTTTTTTAATATATAAATTTTATTTAAATTAGAAACAATCTTATTTTACATATCAATCCCAGTTCCATCTCCCTCTCATCTTCCCATGCCCTTGAACAACCCCCCATCCCATCTGCCATCCATTCCCCAGGGAGGGTGAAGCCTTCCATGAGGGATCATCAAAATCTGTCAAGTCATTTGAGGTAGTTCCTAGGCCCTCTGCTGTGTATCTAAGCTAAGGAAGTATCCCATGGGAAATGGGCTCCCAAAATCCATGACGCAGTGTTATCTCTTAGTGATTTCACCTTCATTCAAATGAGTATAAGAATCCCAGTGAGACACATGTAAATCTATAGAATATGAAGGCTCAGAGTTGGTTATATTTTTAAGAAAAATAACTGAGTAAAGAAAAGCTCTGCTTTTGTTTTTGTGAGGGATCTTTTTTGTTCCTGGAAACTGCATTAATGACAGGAAATACACTGTTAGTGGAGAAGCTGGGGAAATCGAAAGCTATGAACATTGCTGGGTGGAGTCCTATTTCATCACAACTCTCCCCAGGGAGACAGCACAGGGTAAGACATTAAGCACTGTTTAAGTTAGGAAATTATTTTAACCAGTTTCCTTGCCTTCTCTGTTATTTTGTAAATACTACATTTTCTCAGAATTTAATGAGATTTCAACACCCTGGTGTGTACTTTTTGAAAGGTGTATTTACCTACAAAAAATAGACAAGCCCTATTTCCTGCCTTGCCGAGGATCTACAATCTGGACACTGCTAAAAAAAAATTTCAGGGGAGGTAAGTCCTGGCCTTATTATATAAGGAGTAGATAGCTCTGTGAAAGCCACAAGAACAGAGAGGATCAGTAGTGGTTCTTTCAGTGGAAGGTGGGGGAGCAGGGATGGTTTCAGCTGTATTAAGGGCAGTGAAACCCTGTAGCTGGTTTCTAATGATTCATGCATGAAGATGGAAGACATCATTATTCTTCTGTCTCTGGGGTTTGAGGCAAGAAAAGATGCATTTTGATCATTGCAGACTGTAAAATAAACTTTCTAAGTACGAATAAGTAGAGAAGGATAAGAAGGTTGTAGTTATCCTGGCTGGAGAGGTAGCCGAAACCTGGTGTCTGTGGCCTGTGACTGAGTAAAGGACAAGGCAGAGATAGGAAAAATTACCATGAAATAATACTGAATAAAATATACATCTGCACACGGAGCTGTATTATCTAGTAACATCCTAATAATATACAACATGAAAGGCAGCAGACATGTGTAGTAAAAATTTTCTAAGATTCACAAACACGGTTGTTCAAATGCATCCTGTTTTTTGGTTTTTGTTTTTCTGCATCCTGTTTTAATAAGCCTATTTAATACCTTCTTTTTCTCCCCTTCACACAGGATAGTAAAAATAAAATATTATTTAGTCTCTGGGAGAAATTTTCTGTCATCATGATAGATTTTTTTTCTTTTTCTTTTTTTTTTTTTTTTTTGCATTGGTTACATTTTACTAGTTTCTGGGCTTTTGTTATAAGCTGCATGGGATATAAAAGATAATTAAATAGAAATATATTTCTATTGTCTGTTTTGACAATGTTTTAAAGACTTTCTGTGTCCTACTCGCATTTGGACTACATAACTTAATAATCAAATTGAGAATTGTGCCTATTAGATCCATCTTGCTAAGTTTATCAGTTATGTTGCTTCAAACTTTCTAGATTTTTTTACAGATTTTTCACCTAATTCATTCAATAACTGACACACTGTTTTCCTCACAAAACTGTTGTTTCTCCTTTTGATTTTTTTTTTCAAATTCATGGATATATGTGCTCTCACAGACATTGAATGTATACGATGTATGCATGTGTGTAGATATTTTCACTTGTGTCAAAATATATTCCATGATTTTACAGAGATATGAAGGAACAAAATAATAACGAATAGCATATATAATTATTAGTAGATAAATCCATAGTTAAAACTATTCCCTCCTTCAATACTACTGAAGCTCCACTAATGCAGATAAACAGGAATGTCTTTAGTTTCTACTTAATTTTGGATTTTCTCCACTGTTAAAGAATGTGTGATTAACAACCTAGAGGTACATTTCTTGAATAATGTTTCACAGAATTTGGTTCATTTGGCTCTTTGGTCCTTCGTCGTGGGCTGGTAAGCAGCAGAGTTTTGTTCTACTTCTGCTACTGTCATTTCACTGAAGAATGTCTATCTTACACCAGCAATCTGTGTGTCCTCTTTCTCTGTTCTTCAACCATGTTGTGAACTTCCTCTTTCACATTTTTTTTTTAAAATCAGGTCTGTATGTTTTCTATAAAGTCCTTATGTGTGCCTAATAAAGTTTGCAGTTTTCATTAAGGGAGAACTGTATTTGCTTTCTTTCCCAGTTTTGATTTTTTAGTTCTTTGAGAGATTAGCACAGTGTAGTGTGCTCCTATTCACCTCCTCCCACAACTCCTTCCGGGTACACACACCCTTTCTTACCCATCCAACTTTGTTTTTAAAACTCATCAAGTACAATTTGTCCTCAACCAAACATGGCGCCTGACCCATCATTTAATAAGAATTATTCTCCCCCTCCCAGCAACTATCAAGTGCCAAAAATTCCTTAGCTGGTTATGGGACTTTGTGTTCATCCCCTCCCACTTCATGCTGGGATTTTGGCTGGCTTAAATTTATAATGCTGCCACAAGTGCTCTGAGTTCATGTTTGACAAACACTGTGTCCCTGTAGTTATTCACCACCTCTGGCTCTTAAATTATTTCTTCCTTACATTATTCAAGGATTGCCACAAAGAAAGGGTAAGATTGGAGATTACTTTTCTCTGCTGGTAACATGCATAGCACCTTCCAGCACTAAAGAGCTAGCCAGGGGGAATGTAGCTTCAAGGTCAGTACAAGCTGATGTCTCCATGATCTATGACTCATGTACATAGTGTCTCTTATCAAGTTCTGGCAGGAAACCAAAAACATTGGCAATAGCTTTTAGTGTGTGTGTGTGTGTGTGTGTGTGTGTGTGTGTGTTTTCAGGGGGTGTTAAGGGACCTCACCAATCTCCAAAGTAACCTATTCCTAACACTAGGAATTTTGTTTGTTAGCAACTGGTTTCTAGTAGGAACATCGTTACTCATTAAATGGAGTATAACTTCATTTAAACACTTTTTATATGAATATGCATTTATTTTATAAAGTATATGCAGTAGTAGTTTCCATATGACATTTTGAAAGATCTTTAGAATTAACTATTCTAATTACATATCCTCACCACTATTCTGCCCCCACACTCTCCAGCTGCACTCAACCATATTGTTCTACTCTCAATTTAAAGCATCATTTTTTTTCAAGAGGGCTAACTCATTTATATGCCACTTGTTACAGCAAGCTAGTCCATCTTTGTTATGAAAAATAGATATGAACATTACAAATGTGTTCGTGGTTTCTCCTGTTTACTCCTACTTTTGGAGATTCTAGTCTTTTAAATTCTATTTTCTTGTAGAATTAGAGGAATTGACAATTAGAGATAAATCATATGTTTTAATAGAATCCTAATGAAACACAAAGATACAAAGAATAAAATATCCCCATGATCTATGGAATCATTCCTATATTTAAGCATAATCCTGGCTCTATAATCAAAACTCAACAGGGCTCAACATTCAGGTTGAGAATTAGCACACTGACATCAGGATATGAGGACTCGTTCCCCCACCTCTCACACATACACCTGTAAAACGTATAAACATTTTCTTTTAAAATTTGGCAGTTAAAGCATCATTTTTAAATCATAGTTTTCCTTTATTGTTCCCCAAGGTCTCATGCCAATACAGTAAAAAATGCAGTTCAATGTTTTAAAGTCCCATGTTCTTCAAATACTTCAATACTTTAAAGAATTCCAAAGTCTCTTTAAAATCCTAAATATCCTAAATGTATGTGAGTGTGTGTGTGTGTGTGTGTGTGTGTGTGTATAATTTTTCTTATTTTACATATAGATCCCAGTTCCCTCTCCCTCCCTCCCATGCCCCCCGACCCCCCTTCCCATCCCCCCCATACACTCCACAGGGAGGGTGATGCCTTCCAGGAGGGATCATCAAAATCTGTCAAGTCATTTGGAGTAGGACTCCAGTAAAATAAAAAGTGAGGTACATACTTTCGTAATTCCAAACAGGAAAGACCTGGACATAGGAACAATAAGATCTAGGAAAAACCAAAATCCAGCAGTATAAGTCCAAATTTTGTAGTTCAATGAGTTAGGAGGCTCCCATACCACAAAAATCTCAAAATTACAATGTAACAAAGATTACCCACTTTTTTTTTTAACACAATACACAACAGCACACAGTAGGACAAGGTTATGTCAGAACTTTGGTCTGACTACAGTTCAGAACTTCCCATTTTTGAGGTTTCCATGTTGTCATTAAATAGGCCCACTAAGTATTATGTTTATCCATAAATAATGCAGAGACACCATGGATTCTTTAACTTGGCCACATAAGAAAGAAGAGCTTCACTATAGACTAGAGAGAAACAGCTAATGCCAAATTCCTTTCTATTAATTGAAGGCTAAAGGTGCAACATTTTGTTTGAACAATCTTCTGGCTTTGGAACTATTTAAAAATAAGTAAATGCTTTAACAAGTGCTTAAACCTGCATCAGAGATATTCCTCAACCCAGGAAACACATTGAGTTCTTTGCTGTAATAGACACTTACTGAATTCTCCTCCTGCCAAGGTCCACACTGAGTAGAAAAGGAGAAGTGTCTGGGTGGCTCACATTTTTTTTTTTTTTTTAAGGAATGTGATTCTTACCATTGGCAAATCTGTTGAACAGGAAGGCTTAAAGTTGGAACATCCTCATATGAAGACATGTTCCATTGTAGGGAAGTGTATACAAGATGGAAACCTTTCAATTTCACTATCTAGGAACAACACCAAAAGCTAAGAATAGTGGGAGGAGGCCTCAGATTTGCAGCCATCCTCTCCCCAGGGAGAGCACAGTGCAAGGCACTCAAAACTGCACAACTTGAAGTAAAGTGAAATGACCCTCACCAGTGTGGTGATCCTCCCCATCTTTTAAACTGCTTCCAGTTCTTGAAAGTTCAGGGATTGCAACATTACTGTCCAGACTCTGAGAGATTTATTCATTTATCATCTTATTCAAATGAAACTATCTCTGCTTCTTGCCTTGCAGATAAACTAGGATCTGGACACTGCTGAAGAATTTCCAAGAAAGTGAGTCTTGCCCCTGTTATGTAGAGTGAAGAGCTCTCTGAAACCCACAAGGGCACAGGGGAAGCCAGAACTGCTTATTTTGAAGAGAGTGGAGGGTTCAGGGCTGGTGTCAACTGCTCTCAGAGCAGTGAACCCACAGTAGCTAGGTTATGATGCTTCACTAGAGAATATGTCAGACATCTTTATTCCACCCTTACTGGGTGGGGCCTAGCTAACAAAAACACATTTTGGTTATGAAAAATAATAAAGTAACTTTCTAAGTGTAAGTATGATGAAATGGAAAAGAAGGCTTTAGTTCTCTTGATTGGAGAGTAAGAAGGAATTGTTGGCTGAGGTGATTGACTGGGTAAAGGTTAGGATAGTGACATTGAAGAATTACTGTGAAATAGTATTTAGTGAAAGCTTATCTGGAGGTGGAGCTGCACTCTAATATTCCAATATTGAGTAGCATGAGAAACAATGGACATGTATAGTTCAAAGTTCCACAGATTCCTACAGTTATTCCAGTCCATTTTTTGATTATCCATAAACATACTCATCATTATCTTTTCTATTGGCAGTATCTCAACCATAGTGAGTTATTTACTGTCATATTGAACATTATTTGTTTTCCTTAGTTTTAGTTTGTGTGGAATTGTTTTATTTTCTGGTGGAAATTTTTGGGGCTGATAGAGAGATAATTAGAAATATATCTCTATTGCCTACTTTTAGAATACATTAAAGGCTTCCCATGTACACTTTAGAGTATTTAATGTGTACTTGAACAGAATATTTTAGAAGTTGATTGCAGATGTGTATTTATATAAGGTTCTCTCTCTTGGTGTAACATTTATGTTTCTCAAACATTCTAAATTTTTTGCAGATGTTTATACCTTGTTAATTTACTATTTGAAAAACATACTGCTTTGTTTATCAAAATATTGTGTGTTTTCTCAAATTCATAGATGAGTATCCTTTCTCACACTTGAAGAGGATATGTGTACATATGTTCACATTTGGAACAAAACATATTCTATGTTGCTACTTATGTTTCTATGAAGAGACAAAAATACTAAGAAATATCATACAAAATATTATCTCTTTCTAAGTGTGTGTTCTAGTTGTTTATTATCATCTTGATCTAACATAAAAAAAAATATCTGGAAAGAAGTACCTGAGTTGAGAAGATGCTTCTTTCAAAAATGCCTGTAGAAAGGAGGGAATATTCTTGATTAATGATTGATGTGAGTGTGTAGCCCATTGGAGACTGTGCCACTCCTGAACAGGTATTCACAAATGCTGAACAAGCTGTGAGAATCAAGCAAGTAATCACTATTCCTCATGGCCCCTACTTCAATTCCAGCCTTGAGTTCCTGCTCTGGCTCCCTGCAATAAAGGGCTATGAAGTGACAAATCCTTTTCTTCCTAATTTGGTTCTAGTCATGGTGTTTCTTCACAGCAGTAGAACCTATAACTAAGACAGAAATAGGAACTGGGTTTGTGGGATGTTATTGTGACATACCTGACTATGTATTAGGAAGAATTATGAAAGAAAGTTGTAACTTTGGGATATAAAAGCTATTGAGTGTTTAGAGATCAGTAAAATATTGTGGAAACTTACAAGGTAATTTGGAAGGCAATGCTGATGATGAAGGCCTGGCTTGGAAATTTCAGAGGGAAAGTTGAGAGTCTGCCAAAGAATCTACTGAGGCCATTCAATATTTTGAGTTACAAATATGTGATTGTGGTCAGCTGGGACTCGAGATTGGTTGAGATCAAGAAGGGACCAGCATTATTGAGGTATAAACTGAGAAATGTCTTCTCACTGTCAGTACACAGAATTTGAAGTTGTGGTCCAGAAGGGGACAATGTTGTACCTTGGGTTGACAACCAAACTTTGTAATGTAAAAAACTTACCCAGTTGGTACTGGTTTTGGATGCATGAAGGGGTGTCACTGTGAAACTGGGTTTCGATGGGGATCCCAGTATTTTTTGAGATGTCCATTGGTGGACCACCAAGAATGGCAGCTGGTGTGGAGAGAGGTAGCCAAGAATAAGAGAACCATTATGTGTGCTTGGATAGAAGCAAGAGAGAAATGGAGCCTCAAAGGCCCCTTGGAGCACAGAATCTTTCTACACTGTTGAATTTTGACTTTGCTTTGATTGTAATGTAATTATGATGACCTGGTTGTTCCCCTATTGGATTTAACTTTTTTTTTTTTTTGGTAAGAGCTCACAGTTGAGATACTTTGAATTCTGAAGACTTTGAAGAGACTTTGGATATTTTAGAGAGGAGACTTTGAAATTTGGAAGATAATTTAGGTGTTTTTAAAGAGACTTAACATTTAATGTATTTAACTTTTTAGCAGTGAGGCTGAACACATATTGCTTCCCAGAATCTAGTGGGCATAGATTGATATTGATGCATGTATACTAAATTGTACAAATTGGAAATTCTACTGAAGTTGGGATGATTAGTTCAAATTAACAGCAATAACATTTCAATAGTAAAAAGAATATTCTCATATAAATGGAACCCATAAAAATTACACATAGTGTCTGTCATCCATATCTGGTTGTGCTTGAAATGTTTGTGTTTTCACAAGTACCAAACCAAATAAATTTTAAACCAAACAATTTTAATTTTCCCTGGACCTGGAATGCTACTCTGAAGAAGGGAGTTTTAGTGTTGAGAATCAGTTTTCATCTCCTTCTTGAATGTATACATGATCTATTAATCTATTTATTCATATCTTATGGCTCTCAGAGCATGTTTGTTTCTTAATACTCTTCATCTTTCTTTGTCATGTGTCCTTGTCTGGCTATTATATTCCTTCTTGGGTTTCTTTAGGCATGGACGATGTTCAATTTTTCTTAGAAAAGCAATTAGTAGCTCTAGACATTTAATATCCAATTAAACCGAGGCCCATTAAGTCATGATTTCCAAACTAAAATAACATATGTTGAATTAGAATATTGGACTCATTTCATTCTCTGAAGATCATCAAGGAAGTATATAAAGAATAAATGAGTTACCAAGCAGGACACACAGTCCACTGGGGAATTTTAGGAATTTCCAGAAAGCCAATTTTTGATTCTAATTTTCTAATTTTTGTTATTAGTTCTTTACAGATTTCTCTGAAGAGGGTTGAAAGACTATGCACACAATAATAAGTTTAATTCTACTCAAGTCTATCAGAGTAAAATCAGTAGGTTCTCAACTAGGGACTGAGTAGTCTGGTCACGGGTTCTCAGTCTTAACAGTGGTACCAGGTGTAGGTTTCAACTCATACAGACCTTATCAAATCACCAAATAGATGGTTAAACCCACAACATTTATGCCACTATTGCACCAGTGAACATGGATTGACAGACTGATTGTTGTTGTACCTCCAAGGTTCCACAACTGGAAAGGATAATGATTATTTTGTTCCTCCATTACTGTGCACAGTATCTTCCAGAACTAGAAAATCTAGCCAGTAGGGATAAGGTTTCCAGGTGAATATCAATTTGAATTCTCCATGTTCCATGACTCAAGAATGTGGTGTCTTCTGCAGTAGAGTCTTACTATAAATTTCTGGAATGTAATGAATAGCATTGTTAATAGATTATGTGTTGGGAGTCTATGAGAACTGAATGGCAAATTATATTAAGAGAGAAAATTCATTTCCAGCACTGGAAATGTCTAGTAGAAATATTGTTGCCCCACAAAAGAGTGACTTTGAGTAAATTCTTGATAGATATTGTGATTGAATGATAGAGGATAGATAGAGTGTGTGTATTGTGAGTGGGAGGGGTGTGGGTGTGTGGGAGTGTATGTGTGATCTTCTACAGCAATAGGTTTCCATCTTAGATTTTGTAAATTTAACTTGTGTTAGTTACTCCTCTTTCTGTTTGTATCACTACCCTACCTTCCCATTCCACACTCCATTTGACTCTTAAGTTTTCAAAATTTATGAAAAGCAGACAAAGAAAGAAATCTGAGAAATAGCTTTCCAAGCAATGAAAAAGAAATGAGCCATATCATAAACTTTGACAATAGGTGTTTACTTTGGAGCATATGATCTCAGGAATAAAAATAAACAAGAATAAACATGAGTGGAAGAGTGCAGATTATTCAAGGACTTCTTATACATTTTAGGAGGAAGGGATAATTTTAATAAATAGGAAACTATTTTTAAAAAAAAAGCTGTGGTGGATTTAAGCATGACTTGTTGTGGTGATATCTTGTTTATGATCTTACAAATAAAGTGTGCCTGAATATCAGAGTGTAGAGCTAGTCACACAGGATAGCCATAGAAGTCAGACAGTGGTAGCACACACTTTTAATGTCAGCACACAGGAGGCAGAGGAAAATTGATCTCTGTTAGTTCAAGGGCACCATGAACTACATGAAATTGATCCAGTCTAAAAGAGAAACAGAGCACACACAAATGTGTTCTTAGGACTTGGGATTACATGCCATTAATCTCAGCACCAAGGAGGTGGAGTCAAGAGTAATATGGCTTGGCTAAAAGAGGAATATAAGGCAGGAAGAAACAGGAGTTCAGTACAGTCAGTCTGAAGCAGTCTGAGGAAGCAACCTGAGGATCACCCTTTTGGTCTGAGTATTGATAGAGGTAAAAACTCTGCAGTGGCTGGCTGCTTAGTTTCTCTGATCCTACAGTTTTCACCCCCTAATAGCTGACTCAGAGGTTTTATTATTAAGAACAAGTAGAATTCATGCTACAACTTGTAGGTATAAAATTGTGCCTATGAACAAATAAAATCACTAAGTCAAGCCTAAAATGATAAAATCAAGAAACTACTGACATAATTCCATCCAATAAATTCTGAAATGTACATAGATGTTTGTGAAATGGACAGTGATATGAGCACAAAGGACCCAATGATCACAATCCAAGCCTAGGAGAAACCAGATGGTAATGAGCGGGGGAGTTTGAGTGGAAGACTAGTGAACAAGGGTCAATGGCTCAGCAGGGGTCATGTTACTTCAGTCATTGTTCATCCAGGTACACTGTAATAGGATTCACTCCATTTGCATATAGATCATTTTAGAATAGAACAATTGGAAACCCTCAGGTAGATAAGGGTTGGAAATAAGGATGGAAAAAGACTCAGAATTTTAACATTCACAGGCTAGACTTAAACACTGCAACAATGATTGATTTCAACACTTTTCTTCCACCACAACTGCTACCTAGCATGATCAATGAGGAAATATTTCCTAAAATTTTTTATTAAAACAGAAGTTCTGCATCCATTTTGTACTATGACACAGCTTGTATTTGACTCTGTTTTTCTCCCACATGTGATTATGGACAATATGGTCAAGTTGGGTCATTCATTCACACAAGAATATCCTTGTTTTGGAATTGTCTGTAAATGCATGTAATCCTATGTCCATGTTCATCTTTTAGGATTGTCCACAATTTGAGAGAAAATGAGTGAATACAAGAAAATTGTTCTCCTAAAAGGATTAGAGGTCATGGATGAATACCAGTTTAGGACAATCAAGTCCTTACTAAGAAAAGAACTAAATCTAACTAAAAAATTGCAAGAAGAATTTGACAGAATTCAGGTGGCTGACATGATGGAGGACAAATTCCCACAAGATGCTGGACTGAACAAACTGGCAAAAATGTGTGAAAGCATTAAAGAACTTGAAGGCCTTGCTAAAGAGCTTAAAACAGAGAAGGCAAAAGGTAACAAGGGAGCACTCTGCACACTCATTCCTTCTCCATGCCCCCCTGCCCAAATTTTCACTCTCCATGCAGTGAAGAGAGCTGATAGTTCTCTAACCCATTGTATGACTTAAAAGTTGAAGCATTTCAGATGTCAACAAGTTGGTTTTGAGAAATCCCTTCTTATAAAGCAACTTGATGTATTTCTGGGTAAACAACTTTTGCTTTGGAGGTAAATAAAATATCAGTTGTCAAAAAATAAAAATAAAAAACAGATTTGAATACCCAACATGGTAGAAAAAAAACTAAAAAATGATAAAGTAAAAAATTTAAAAAATCATTTAATTCATTTAAGTAGAGAGAACTAACAATTAACAATGTTACCCTTTTATTAATTCCTTTTCTGGTAAAAAATGTGATCTAATTTTTAAGTAGAAGTCTCCACTTTAGAGATGTGAAGAAGTTTGTCTTTACAAAGACCTTGGGTTTAAAATATATTGGACATAACATCATTACACAACTCTGACCTGAGAGTTTAGCACAAGGAGGCTCATTCAAGGAGACCCACAGATTAAGAATACTCTGAGTTACATAGAAATACATATCCCCAATATGGAAGTAAAAATCCAATGTTACTATTTTGTTACATCAAATATCAAGTCAAATCCTCTTTTTTTTTTTTTTTTTTTCTATGACTTAGAATTATCCTCTTTAGGGTCACCCTATTGTTATTATCACAAAAGCATAGCTTTTTAAAAAATCAGTCTGTGGGATAAGAGGGTTGGGACAGGGCTTTACTGACAAAAACAGAAGTTCCCAAGATGGAGAAGCTGAGTCCCCTACAAATGAGATTTGCAAAGGATCCCCTGAGGCAGTGCCTGTATCTGACTTGGTACTACTGGAGGACCTCTGGGCAGGTAGAGTTTCTGCAGCAGAAGGAAGGAAACACACAGACATGAGTACAGATGAAACAGTTCTTGAAAATGTGGCAAGGTATTTGGTCACATTATGTACTCAGAGACTACATTATTTAGCTGGAAAACAATTATTTCTAGGTTTTTTTGTGGTTTATCCTGAGCACACACATTTAAGCCAATAGATTTCTGCTTAAATATTGTAAGCAGTATTAAGTAAAGTCAACCCTAGGTCAAGAGGCAGAGCAAGTAACCAGTTGGCAAGAAGTGAACATGGTATTATTAAGGGAAATAAAAAAAATAGAGAGTAGTTGAAGTCAGGAGCATGGTGAGAGAGAAGCAGAGGAGGTAGAGGTGAGAGACACTGAGTTTGAGAGGTTTTGGTTTGAGGCAGTATAGGAAAAGTGGGTTTATGGGACACCTGGGCAATAGGAAGGTCAGCTCGGACCTTACTATGGCTCTGTGAACTAGCATGTTTTCACCCCAACATCTGGCTCCTGAGTCTTTATTGGTAAAGTTGAAAGATTAAGGTTTTATTAAAATCAACATGAAATCATTGACTTTCTGTATAAACACTAATGAAAATAAAATAAATTATTACTTTAATTTTTTAATAAAGAAAGAAAATGAATAATTCTGAATGAGCTTTAGCTATCTTAACCATTTCCCTGGATTTATTGTGTTTTCTTCATCTCTGTAGTTAAAAGTAAAAATAAAGGAAAAAATAAAACTTCAGTGAATAAAGAAAAGCAAGAAGAACCCGGGGATTCCCAATCTCTTTCTACTGATCATGAATCAAACATGACTAAACCCTCTTCACAGGTAAGATGGCTAATCTCCCACCAAAAAGTTTCTACTCAAGTTCTTCCCTTTTGTAATTCTTTAGGAAGATGTTGTACTGTATCTATCTGGTCCAAGGTCCTAGGGAGAAAAGGGTTCTAAGTCATCAAATTCACAGTGACCTGTCACTCACTTTTTCAGATTTCCCATGTGTTCTAATATGTGCAGTATAACTACACAATGCTGTAAATATACAATCCCTATGTGACTTTTTCAAAACAATTTACTGAAATAACAGTTGCTTTGAAATGTGGCTTTTGCAAAGAGAAAACCTAATATGATCTTTCTAATTCTACACCTGATACTTTTGGCCACTACAGGAATAAATAGGGTGAGATAGATGAAATTTTTCTACTCCTCTATGAGATAATCCTATATGTCCGAGTTAGGGTTTATATTGCTTTTGAAGAGATACCACGATTACACCATCTCTTATAAAAAAGACACATTTAATTGGAGCTTGCTTGCAGTTGGAGGTTTAGTTAATTATTATCATGGAGAAGTATGGCAGCATGCAGGCAGACATTGTGCTTGAGAGGTAGGTAACAGTTCTACATCCTGATCTCCAAGCAACAGGAAAAGAGGGACACACTGGGCCTGGTTTAAGCATCTGAAACCTCAGTGACATACTTCCTCCAAAAAAGTATACCTACTCCAACAAGGCCCCACCTACTAATGCTGACAATTCCTGGTCATCAAGCATCCTTAGTCAATTCTGTGCATCTATGGAGGCCATTACTATTCAAACATTCACACTATATAATCCAGCTTTTAAGAATGAGGTGTGCACAAATATAATTGGAGTCCGTAATAAAACATATTTTTCTTTAGTTTTTTGAGACAGGGTTTCTCTGTATTGCTTTGGAGCCTGTCCTGGAACTCTGTAGACCAGGCTGGCCTTGAAGTCACAGAGATCCACCTGCCTCTGCCTCCCAAGTGCTGGGATTAAAGGTGTTCACCACCAACACCTAGTTAAAACAAATATTCTTCTGGCCTTGAAAATATTGTGCTCTGCTTTGTACTACAGACATTACTAGGACTGGGGATAAAACTGTATAGAAAAACACAAGTTTGCATATACAGAGCTTGCAATTCAATTTCCCACACAGAAAAAAAATCAATAAAGAAAACAAACACGTTTTTTTTTTTTTTTTTTTTTTTTCAGAAAAAGAGAAAAACACCCACAAAAACTGCAGATGGCAAGAAAAAGAAGCTCTCCCAGGAGACAACTCAGCTTCCAGAACCTTCAGGAAGCAACATACAAAAAGATGAAGGGTGTCTCCAGACTCCTCAAAAGCCTCCACCAACACCATCCTCAAACAAGGTACCACTTTTCTATTCCCAATGCTTACCCCTTCCCAAAGTATATCTCTGGGCTCACCACAACCTTGGAAAAATATCGCAATGACTCCCTACTACAAAGATTTTCCTCATATTAGTAAATAGCTCATCAAATTATCTAATCAAGTATCACGACCTCTGTGGGATTAAAACATAAATATTTATGAAATGATTTCTAATGTTGACAACCAACTTTCTGTTTAGGGTTCAGAAGGAAGTACAGGGTAAAATGACAATGATAAACAGGAGAAGGTATCTATCCCCATTGCCTAGTTCCTTCTCAGCCCTTTTCTCTTTGCTGGTGACCCAATTTCAGAGGTTATTTTCACCATTTTGTGTTCTATTCAGCAGGGGATTTGACACATGCTATTTCCCTACTTGGAAATTTTTATCCCTGTCAACTCACTAACCAAATATTGTATAACTCTAATGGTCATTTTTTGCTGAGAATCACCTTCAGACCCCTCCAGGCATAGACTAAACACTTCCAACCATTCCTCATCAAAGGAAACAACATCCTGCTCCAATTTTGATGTCTTCTTAATATAATTACAATGACCATTACCTTAAAAGAACTCATCTACTCTCATTTTAATAACATACTCAATTATACATATATACCATGAATTAATCAGACGTGTATTTTGAGATCTATTGCGGTAAATAAGGATCAGGATAAACAAATAGGCCGAATAGATGTTTATTCAGGGAGAAATAACTTACAACCTAGACAGATGAACACCAGGAAATTCAACCCGATCCTCTCCTGTCCGAGTCACGCCAGAAAGAGAGAGCGCCTTCCTGGCCCCCTCCAACCTCCTTCCTCAGGTCACCTCCGCCCATCGCTCCACCCCCCAATGGGCGTGGTCAGTGCTACAGAAGGACTACCTCACTACAATTCCCCTTTTAGTCTAAAGAAAAGATTTAGGCTTAATACAAAACTATATACAAAACAGTGAATAACAAGTGTGCTCTAAGAAAAGGAAAATCGAGAACAAAATGACGTACATATCTAGTCCTAGGGTGAGGGCATAATGGAGTTTACAATAGAGTTGTCCTAAGCTGGAAAACGTAAGTCTAGTACCTAATATATCTAACTAGGAAGAGAGAATAATAGTTGTGATAGTTTAATCTTCAACCTCATCAAGACCTGAGAAGGAAAATAACAATACTAGAGTAGACAGGAAATGCAGATGGACAACTTCCAAAAGGTGCAGCAAGGACAGAAACAGCAAGCCACCTGAACAGTCATAGGACTGCATGTCCAAATCAGTGGTCAAGGTGGGGGCAATTCTATGCCCAACAGGCCATTAGCTGAGGCAAGATTGAACTCCAGCAGGAGCAACAACAGTGTCCAACAGAAGGACTACCTCACTACAGAGATCCTGACTGCAATTTACACAGATCTTATTTTACTACATGATACAACTGTGTTGAACACTCGATATGACCAACATTTAATCTTTTTAAATGGTAGATTCCTATTATTTAGCATGGGAACTCCTTAGGCACATCTAGTTAAATGTGTTTATAAATGATGACAGCAATATAATTCAAAATGTACACAAGCCTGGAAAATAGTCTACAGTTTTTAATAATTGTAACTTGAATGCCATCAGCTTCATAGTGAGTTTTTCATTTTAGAAGACTTTTACCTTGGATGATCAAAAGCATTCAAGAAAAAAATTGGCCAATTCAATTATACAAATGTATTTGCAAACTAACTTACCTTCACTTTTAAAGCAAAATTTAAAACTTTAAAATTTTATACTTCTAAGATTAAAAAAGTGTGATAAAGACCATAAAGAGATCTGTTGCCTGAAGTACAAAGATTTCTCACATATGTAAAAGTTTTGTTGAACTGGAGTTATGGTAACTTTAAAGAGCAAAACAAAGGTTTAATTGAGTTCAGATGGGCTTCAGGCATGCTAGATCAGACCTTTGCCAACTGATCTATGTCCCGTTCCAGGAAAATCCATCTATGTGGTCCATTTTTTATGGTACCTGTCACATAATTTCAGTCATATCACCTGAGAGTGTGGGGGTGGTGGATTCTGTGTGCACAATAATGGTTGAATATTTGATGGATTAGAAAGTCTACACCAAGAAAAAGTACAGAAATTGCCAATTTTACTATAAACTTTATTTCCTACAAAATAACACTAAGAGTTGAACCAAACCAAGTAATATTTGACCAGTTTTGTAAGATATTTTGAGCTAGTATTCCATCTCAGACCAATGAAAATTCAATACCTGGCTTTTAAGAGAAGTTGTAATATCAGTTAGGAAGGGTAGAAGGTAGAAGTTAGAAATACCTAAGTATGTTCTAAATGCTTCCTTAAGTCCAGGAGAAAGCTGGCAGGGTAAAGTAACTCTTTTCAGAAGATACAGTGAAAAGATATACTTGGCCTTATATTAAAAAAACATTAAGCAGTATTAAAAATATCTCAATCCTAATTTCCTTTAGCAACAGAAAAAAACAGACACCAAAAAACATAATACTATAAAGACAGAAGTTTCCATGAAAAAACAACAGCTTCAAGAATTGCCAGCAAATAATATCTCCTCAGCTGCCAATGAACTACAGACCTTTCAGGTAATTTCAGCAACAGTTTCTAAAAGCCTCAAAACTCCTCATGCACCTCCAGAAACAGGCTTCACTTCAAAGATGCTTCAGGGCTCTCCAGCACAACCTTGCCAGGATTTTCCAACATCTCCAACAAACTCTAGCATGCACCTTGACTCTCATGTGCCTCTAACACTGTTCAGTGATGTCCAGGCTTCTCATGTACCTACAGCAACACCATCCAGGAGTGCGTGGGTCTTTCACATGCCTTCAGAAACAGTGTCCAGCTCTCTCAGTGCTCCTCAGACGTCTCCAGTATCAGTGGCCAGCAGTGCCCAGAATCTTTGCCCACCTACAGCAGCAGCATTCAATAGCGTGAAGCCTCCTCACAGTACTCAAATAGTAGCACCCAGCAGTGTCCAAACCCCTAGAGTGCCTTCTGAAACATTGAAATGCAAAGCACAGCTCATAAAGACTTCTCCAGCAACAGCCTACAGCAATGTGCAGGTTCCCCATGCTCTTCCAGAACCAGTGTCCAGAAATGCCTGCACCACTCAGGTGCCTCAAAGAGCAACATCCAGCAGCATTCCGACTCTTAACTCCACTACAGTAAGAGCACCCAGGAATACCAAGGCCCCAGGTCCCTCGGGAATTGTATCTGTTTGTTCTCTGTCTTCTTTGGCATCTCCAGCAACAGCATCTAGTAGTCTCCAGGCTTCTCAGGTACTTCCACCAACAACATCGAAGAGTCTTGCAGCTACTCGGGTGCCTAAACCAATAGAGACAAGCAGTATCCAGACCACTCAAATGCATCCAGGCGCAGCAGCCAACTTCATCCAGCCTCTTCATCCTCTTCTACTCACAGAGTCTAGGAGTTTGTACACGACTCAAGTGCCTCCAGGAGTAGCAGCATCCAGTATTAAGCAGGCCCTTCCTTATCCCGAAGTAAAAGCATCTAGGAATGTCCAGGATCCTCAGAAGCCTTCAGCAACAACATCTGGAAGTTTGCTGGCTCCATGTGCATCTTTACCAGGAGCATCCAGCAGTCTTCTGGATCCACGGGTGTGTTCAGCAACAGCTTCCCTTGTGCCTCAAGCAACAAAAAGCAGCAGTCTATTTAGGGTAATGGCTTTCTGTTCTCATAGTATAATGACAGATTAGCCCTAAAATGGGAGGCTTCTTAGTTATTCTATATGCACACATAATCTTTTATGTAAATAATTACTCATTTTTATTGTGTAGGGTCGCTGATCCTTCCCTAAATTCAACTTTAAAATACTTTGTATGCTCCACTCCATTAAGACAATGTCTGACTCAGTGATCACCTGATTATGCCTATTCTGTAAGGAGTATTGTGAGACATTTTCTTATTTAACTTTACACCTTGCACTTTTTGTCAAGGAGTTGTTTTCATATTGTGAACTGCTGGTCCAGTTATATTGGAAATGTGCCTCCTGATCAAGAATCTGAGTTAACCCCATACTGAGTTAACCAACATACTGAAGTCTGTATGTTTCAAAGTCAGATTTCTGAGACTGGTACCAGTTATATATGCCTCCCTGAGCTGGCACCCAGGTTGGCCATGGCTGCCATCATGCTTTCTCTTTCAGTTCTACAACTGTTCTTTCATTTCAAAGTGCTCTCCTGATGCTCAGAAATGGAATAGGATGCTGAGGAGGCAGGTGATAAAATTAAAATGACTTCATGAACTTTATCTATTCTCAGATTCTCCTCCATGCCTGATATTATGCAAAAAGAATAGCTGCTAGCCTGAACCCTTTCTGATTAACAATATTTGAGGGGATCTTCCTGGGGATGCCTACCTAACCCTTTACCAAAAAGCTCTGATTTTTAGTCAAGGCTTTGTAATTGAAACATTCAAAATGATTCTAGATACAAGACTTGAATAAAGCAATGGAGGCTTTGGGTTCATTCCCCACAACTATGAGTATATATAATCCCTTTATCTGCTAGGTAAAATTAGTATTAAATGGAATCACTAGGCAATGATTTAGGTAAATATCCATTTCTTCCTTTAAATAATTCATATTATGACAATCATTGTTCAGATGTTCTGAAACTCTACACAGTGTATTTGTGCATTTTGATCTTCCTGAATTATGCATGTTTATCCTGTGTGTGTTTTATGCAGTCACCAAGGAAAGGGAACATACCAAAGGAGCCTTCTAAGGAAGAAGGGTATCAGTGTGGTCCCAAAGAAGTGACAGTGCTGAAAGTAACAGAACCATTTACTTATGATTTGATTAAGGACAAATGGATGTTCCATGCCACAGTGGCTACCGAGACTGAATTCTTCAGACTGAAAGTTTATGACAAAGCCCTAAAGAACATGTTCATTCCAAAAAAGATCATTGCAATATCAGATTATTTTGGACACAATGGATTTCTGGAGATATATAACACTTCCTCTGTGTCTGATGTGAATGTTAACCAAACAATGGTTATCTCAAATACACTGAAGCAAAGAGCCAATGCAACTCCTAAAATCAAGGATCTTTTCTCACAAACAAAAGGGACATATGTGAATGGAGAGTTTATGGTATTTAAGGTGAGCCATTGCATTATTTGTAAAATTTCTTTTGCAATCTAAGATTTTTAAGTTTTAACTTCTCACTGGAATTTGCTCAACTTACTTAACACAGGGGAAAAAATGCCCTTCTTTTTAGAAAGAGTTACCCAAGGTTTCCTCACTTTGGGGACTGGTATATTTTTTTATTCTTCTCTTCAAGATGCCATGAAAATTATTTATTTCTTATTGTATATATCAATCCCAGTTCCATCCCCCTCCGTCCCTCCCATTGCCTCCGACCCCTCCTCCCACCCAACCCCACCCCCACTGCACAAGGAGGAGGATGCCTTCCAGAAGGAGTAGGTATGAGGCCCTCCCTCCTGCTTCTAGGCTAAGGGAGTATCCCTCCATGGGGAATGTGCTCCCAAAGTCCTTTCATGCACCAGGGATATGTCCTGGTTTCACTGTCAGAGGTCCCTTAGACTGCTCAGGCCTTCTAACTGAGACCCATCCATGTTCAGGGGTTCTGAGTTGGTTCAATGCTGGATTCTCAGCCATCAATCTGGGGGGGGGGGTCCATTATCTCCTCCTTGTTTGGGTCAGCTGTCTCTGGATTTTTGTAGCCTGGTCTTGACCCCATTTTCTTACCACTCCTCCCTCTCTGCAACTGGATTCCAGGAGTTTGGCTCAGTGTTTAGGTGTGGGTGTCTGCTTCTATGATGGCATATAAGTTAGTTATCAATCTCATTATCAGGGAAAGGCATTTGAGGTAGCCTTTCCACTGTTGCTCAGACTGTTAGTTGGGGTCATCCTGGACATTTCTCTAGAATCAGTTTTCTCTTCAAACCTATAATGGCTCCCTCTATTATGGTATCTCTCTCTCTCTCTCTCTCTCTCTCTCTCTCTCTCTCTCTCTATTCATCAACAGACTTTAGCATTTTTACAGCTATGAAAATTTATCTATAGCCATCCAATTCCCAGACACTATTTATAGCACACTTTCCTTTCAGGGATTATTTCTTTGATACCTTCCTTACCTATATTCTTGGCAACTCAGCTGTGAATGAAGAGTCAACCATACCGTAGATATAGTTTAAGATTATGACAAAAACAACAACAAAACAAATAGACTATTTTGTCCTAGAATTAATCCATGCCCAACAAGCCAGTATTATTTCTTTACTGTGTTTTCATCATATTCTTTACTTTTTATCAAGATCTTTTGAAGAAGTGACTACCATTTTAAATAATGAGAGAAAGTGGTGATTAACAGATTGGTTTAATATCACACTTTATAATGAGGGACAATAAAATTGAGGATATTAAGGGAAATCTGGGTCTTTCTAGTATTTCTTTATGTACCAATGCACCAATACATTAGTATGCTTTTACAATGTATGATTTCATAATTCATTGTGTTTCTCATGCTATTTCTTTTTTATGTTTGATAGTTTGCTCATTTTTTGTCTTCTCTATTCACATGTCAGGATTTTTAATGATAATATTTTTTATTTAATTTAAAATTGAAATAAGCTTGTTTTAACTGTCAATCCCAGTTCCCTCACCCTCTCCTCATCCCCTGTCTCCCCCAACCCCAATCCCATCCCCTTTCTGCTCCCCAGGGAGGGTGAGGCCCTCCATGGGGGTTCTTCAAAGTCTGTCATATCATTTGGAGCAGGGCCTAAGCCTTTCCCGTGTGTCTAGGCTGAGAGAGTATCCCTCTATGTGGAATGGACTCCCAAAGTCCATTTCTATACTAGGGATAAATACTGATCCACTACCAGAGGCCCCATAGACTGCCCAGTTCTACTAACACCCACATTCAGGGAGTCTGGTTCAGTCCCAAGCTAGTTTCCCATCTATCAGACTGGGGTCCATGAGCTCTACCTTGTTCAGGTCAGCTGTCTCTGTGGGTTTCTCTAGCCTGGTCTTGATGCCTTTGCTTATCACTCCTCCCTCTCTGCAACTGGATTCTGGGAGTTTTACTCAGTGTTTAGCTGTTGGTGTCTGCTTCTGTTTTCACCAACTACTGGATGAAGGCTCTAATCATCAATCTCATTATCCTGGAAGGGCATTTAAGGTAACCTCTCCATTATTGCTTAGATTGTTAGTTGGGGTCATCCTTAGAGATCTCTGGACATTTCCCAGGTGCCAGATTTTTTTTTAAAACCTATAATGGCTCCCTCTATTATGGTATCTCTTTTCTTGATCTCCTCTATTCTTCCTCTGACTCAATCTTCCTGCTTCCTCATGTCCTCCTCTCCCCTCCTCTTTTCCCCTTCTCTTTCTCCTAACTCCCTCTCCCCTCTCCCCATGCTCTCAATTTGCTCTGGAGATCTTGTTGTTTTCCCCTTCTCAGGATGACCATGTATATCTCTCTTAGGATCCTTCTTGTTTCCTAGCTTTTCTGGTGGTGTGGATTGCAGGCTAGTGATCTTTAATCTATGTTTAAATCTGTATATGAGTGAGTACATACTATGTTTATTTTTTTGTGACTGGGTTACCTCATTCAGGATGGTTTCTTCTAGTTCCATCTATTTGCCTGTGAATTTCAAGAATCCATTGTTCTTTCCCCTGAGTAGCACTGCATTGTGTAGATATACCACATTTTCGACATCCACTCTTCAGTAAAGGGGCATTCAGGTGGCTTCCAGGATCTGGCTAATACAAATAATGCTGCTATGCACATAAGTTGAACAAGTGTCCTTATTGTATGAATGTGCATCTTTTGTGTATTTGCCTAGAGTAAAATTGCTGGATTTTGTGGTAGAATGACTCACATTTTCCTGAAGAACTGCCATACAGATTTCCAAAGTGGCTGTACAAGTATGTACTCCAACCAGCAAAGAAGTGTTTTCCTTTTTTTTTTTTTTTCAAACACATTCAAGCATTTATTCTTCAACACATGTTTCTGTTTGGCAGACAACTACATATCCATCTACCCTCAAAGAATGCTCAGGTTTTGTGGTAAACTAACATACAAACAATCTTTTAAGTGAAGAGGGTGGTAGGAGACATCTGCACATGAGCAAGGCCTGGGAGAAGCAGACATGAAGGCATTAGCATCATTCTTCAAATGCCAAGACTGATGTCTGGAGAAGAATTTGCTGATTTTTCTCTCTAGAATATGGTTCCAGTATTGTTATGGTGAAAGTCTATAATGAAAAGAGGTGAGATCAGAGGCAGGGAATCCTCTAAGGCCAGAGGCAATAGAGTCATAAGCTATGATGGGATTAGAGAACAGAGGCTAGACATGCATTTGCATTCGAAGAGTGAAAGAAAATGGAGTTGAGACATTTTAGACCAAGGTAACTTGTTTTGTTTTGTTTTTTTTTGTTTGTTTGTTTGTTTTTCCTCCTCCTTCTTTTTCCTCTTCCTCTTCCCTTTCTCCTTCCCTTTCCCCTTCTTTCCCTTCCCCTTCCCCTCCTTTCCCTTCCTCTTTCCCTTCTTTCCCTTCCCCTTCCTCTTCCACTTCTTCTTCTCTATAATGGACTAATTAGTATGTATTTGAGACACAATGAGTCACATATAGTTTCTCTTTATCCTTTTTAAATCCTTTAAACATGGAAAAGCTGTTCATTGAGGAATTGATAATGACTGTAATTTGTCAATCTATGTTCTCGACTAAGGTCTATCAATTGGTTGGTGTGTGTGTGTATGTGTGTGTGTGTGTGTGTGTGTGTGTGTGTGTGTGTGTGTGAGTGAGTGAGTGAGTGCGCACGCGTGCATGTGCGCGCGTGTTTATAAATTTTGCATTAATACTATGAGGTAATCAAGTTGGGTTGTTTATGTGGTAAACAAATGTTGGTTTGGCTCACAGTTCTGGAGGCTCAGGGACATTGTATGTGTAGAAGAACTTACATTGTCAAACAGGAAGTCAGAAGGGGAAAGGAGGAGGGGGAGGGGGAGAAGAAAAGGGAGGGAAGGAGTAGGAAGGGACCAGTAGGAAAAGGAAGGGAAAGAAAGGGAAAGGGAAAGAAGGGAACAATCCTAACACCCCACAAAAATGTCTGAGACAATACTTTGATGACCCAGTTTCTCGTATTAGGCCCCTTGCCTTCATGTTCCTGCTGATTGCAATGTAGCTACCTTATGGACAAAGCCCTCAATCACAGTGGACTCTTGGGGAACACTAAATCGATAGCTAAATTATAGCAGGAAATGAAAGGTCAGACCACAAAAGAAACTGGAAATACTGGCCATTGTCATTATGTTATTTTTTTTTTAATCACATATAGAAACACTTCTTTTCAGTAAGAATAAAATTTTGACATCTTAATCAAATATTGTATAGTCTGGGTTTCATTATCCCAGGAACATTTGATTAATGGGTAATGCAGTGTTTTCGATACTTAAATACTTAGAATTAAGGATCTATTCCATAATACAAGGCCATGTGAAGAGTGTTTTCCTTTCTTCATATTCTTTCCAATACAAACTGTCTTTGCTGTTTTTTTTTTTTTTTTTGTTTTTTTTTTTTTTTTTTTTTGGCCATTGTGATATGAGTAAGATGATAACTCAGAGATATTTTGATTTGCAATTCCCTGATAGCTAAGGATGTTGAACACATTCTTAAGTGTCTTTCAGCCATTTTAGATTCCTCTATTGAGAATTCTCTATTTAGTTCCATACCCCAATTTTTAATTGGATTATTTGGTGTTTTGGTAACTAGCTTCTTGAGTTCTTTGTATATTTTAGAAATCAGCCCTTTGTTAGATGTGGAGTTGGTGAAGACCTTTCCCCCTTCTATGGACTGCCATTTGGTCTTGTTGACTATGTCCTTTGCCTTACAGAAGCTTCTCAGTTTCAGGAGGTCTGGTTTATTAATTGTTGATCTCAGTGTGTCTGTACTACTGGGAATTGTTCAGAAATCAGTCTCCTGCACCAATTCATTCAAGGTTACCTCCCACTTTCTCTTCTAAGAGGTTCAGTGGCTGGATTCATGTTGAGATCTTTCACCCATTTGGACTTAAGTTTTGTGCACGGCCATAGACATGGGCCTATCTGCAGTCTTCTATACATCAGCATCCAGTTATGCCAGCACCATTTGTTGCTTTCTTTTTCCATTGTATAATTTTAGCTGCTTTGTTAAAAATCATGTATTTGTAGGTGTGTGTGTTAATATCAAGGTTTTCAATTCGATTCCATTGGTTTTCCTGTCTACTTTTGTGCCAATACCAAGCTGTTTTCAGGACTATAGCTTCTATAATAGAGCATGAAGTCAGGGATGGTGATGCCTCCAGAACTTCCTTTATTGTACAGGGTTGTTTTGGCTATCCTGGGTCTTTTGTTTTTCCATATAAAGCTGAGTGTTGCTCTTTCAAGGTTTGTGAAGAATTGTTCTGGGATTTTGACGGGGATTGCATTGAACCTGTAGATTGCTTTTGGCAAGATCACCATTTTCACTGTGTTGACTCTACCTATCCAAGACCATGGGAGATCTTTCAATTTTTTGGTATCTTCTTTTTTTTTTATTTAATTTTTTATTTAATTTATTATTTATTTCTTTCTTTAAACACTCAAAGTTCTTATTATATAGGTCTTTTTCTTGTTTTTCTAGAGTTACCCCAAATATTTTATGTTGCTTGTGGCTATTGTAAAGGCTGATGTTTCTTTGATTTCATTCTCAGCCCCTTTGTCATCTGTGTATAGTAGAGCTACTGAATGTTTTTTTGTTTTTGTTTTGTTTTGTTTTTTGTTTTGTTTTGTTTTTTTTTAAGTTAATCTTGTATCCTTCCACTTTGCTGAAGGTATTTATCAGCTATGAAAGTTCCCCGGTAGAGTTTTTCTGGTCACTTGTATAAACTATCATATCATCTGATAATAGTGAAAATTTGACTTCTTTTCTAATTTGTAGCCCTTTAATCTCCTTTTGTGTCTTATTGCTCTATCTAGAACTTCAAGTACAATATTGAGATATGAAGAGAGTGGGCAGCCTTTTCTTGATTCTGATTTTAGAGGAATCACATTGAGCTTCTCTCCATTTAGTTTGATGTTGGCTGTTGGTTTGCTGTATATTGCTTTTATTATGTTTAGGTATGTTCCTGTTATCCCTGATCTCTCCAAGACTTTTATCATGAAGGGGTGTTGGATTTTGTCAGAGGCTTTTTCAATATCTAGTGAGGTGATCATATGATTTTCCTTTTTCAGTTTGTTTATATGGTGGATTACATTGATAGATTTTCTTATGTTGATCTCCCTGCATCCCTGGGATGAAGTCTACTTGGTGAAGGTGGATAATTTCTCTGATGTGTTCTTGGATTCGATTTGCCAATATTTTATTATGTTTGCATCTACGTTCATGATGGATATTAGTCTGTAGTTTTCTTTCTTAGGTATGTCTTTGTGTGACTTTGTGTAGCCTCAAAAAAAAAAAAAAAAAAAAAAAAAAGAGTTTGGCAATGACCCTTCTGCTTCTATTGTGTGTAAAAATTTGAGGAGTATTGGTATTAGCTGTTCTTTGACTTTCTGGTAGAATTCTGCACTGAAGCCATCTGGCCCTGGGCTTTTTTTGGTTGGGAGACTTTTGATGACTACTTCTGTTTCACTAGGGGTTATAGGTCTATCTGAATTGCTTATCCCTTCTTGATTTAATTTTGGTAAGTGATATCTATCCAGGAAAAAATGTCCATTTCCACTACATTTTCGATTTTGTGGAATACAGGTTTTCAAAATATGACCTGAAGATTCTCTTGATTTCCCCAGTGTCTGATGTTAAGTCCCCTTTTCATTTCTGATTTTGTTAATTTGCAGGTTCTCCCTCTGCCTTTTTGTTAGTTTGGATAAAGGTTTGTCTATCTTGCTGATTTTCATGAAGAACTAACTCTTTATTACATTGTTTCTTTTATTGTTTTCCTAGTTTCTACTATATTGATTTCAGCCCTCAAATTGATTATTTCCTCCCTTCTACTCCTCTGGGGTGAGTTTGCTCCTTTATTTTCACATTTAATTTTTTTCTTTTAATTGAAATAAGATTGTTTTACATGCCAATACCAATTTTTTCACCCTAACATCTTCCCCTATTACCCCCCACCAAACCCTACCCAATTCCATTTCTGTTCCCAGGGAGGGTGAAGCCTTCCATGGGGATTCTTCAGAATCTGTCATATCATTTGGGGCAGGGCCTTGCCCCCCTCCCCCATGTGTCTAGGCTGAGAAAGTATCCTTCTATGGGGGTTGAACTCCCGAAGTCCATAATTATACTAGTGATAAATACTGAACCACTTACCAGAGGCCCCATAGACCATCCAATCCTCCTAACTAACACCACATTAAAGGGCTCTGGGTCAGCCTTATGCTGAGTTCTAAACTATCAGACAGAGGTGCATGAGCTCCCCCTTGTTCAGATCAGCTGATTCTGTGGGTTTCTTTAGCCTGGTCTTGACCCCTTTGCTCATCACTCCTCGCTCTCTGTAACTGTAACTCTCTCTGTAGCTGTGGATGTCTGCTTCTGCTTCCATCAGCTACTAGATGAAGGCTCTAGAATGTCATATAAGGTAATAATCAATATCATTATTGTGGAAGGGCATTAATGGTAACTTCTCCACAATTGCTTAGATTGTTAGTTGGGTTCATCCTTGTAGATCTCTGGGCATTTCCTAAGTGCCAGATTTCTCTATAAATCTACAATGGCTCCCTTTATTATGGTATCTCTTTTCTTCTTCTCTATTTTTCCTTGTTTCAATTTTCCTGTTCCCTCATACCCACCTCTCCCTTCCTCTTCTCCCCTTTTCTTTCTCCTAACTCCCTCTCCCCTCCCTCCATGCTCCCAATTTGCTCAGGAGATCGTGTACCTTTCCCCTTCTCCAGGGGAAAACATACAGATGTTCTTGTTGTATGACTGTGCATCTTTTGGGCATATGCCGAAGAGTAGAATTAGTGGGTTTTAAGATGGAGTAATTCCCATTTAACTGAGGAACTGCCATACTGATTTCCAAAGTGACTGTATGAGTTTGCACTCCCACCAGCAGTGGAGGGGTGTGCCCCTTTCTCCATATCCTCTCCAGCATAAACTGTCTTTGGTATTTTTTATTATAGCTATTTTCACAGGAGTAATATGGTATCTCAGAGTCGTTTTGATTTGCATTTCCCTGATGGCTAAGGATGTTGAACACTTCCTATTTGTCTTTCTGCCATTTTAGATTCCTCCATTGAGAATTCTATATTTAGTTCTGTAAACCACTTTTTTCACATTTTATTATTTTTTTTTATTATTTTACATATGGATCCCAGTTCCCTCTCCCTCCCATCCTCCCATGTCTCCTAACACCCCTTTCCCATCCTATTCCCCACCCACTCCACAGGGAGGGTGAAGACTTTCAGGACGGATCATCAAAACCTGTCAAGTCATTTGGAGTAGGGGCTAGGCCCTCCATCCTGTCTCTAGGTTAAGGGAGTATCCCTTCATGGGGAATGTGCTCCCAAAGTCCTTTCCTACACCCAGGACACATCCTGTTCCACTATCACAGGTCCCATAGACTGCCCAGGCCTTCTAATTGAGACCCATATTCAGTAGTCTGGGTCCATTCAACGCTGGTTTCCCATCTATCAGTCTGGGGTCCATGAGTTCTCCCTTGTTCAGGTCAACTGTCTCTGTGGGTTTCTCTAGCCTGGTCTTGACCCCTTTGTTTATCACTCCTCCATCTCTGCAACTAGATTCCAGGAGTTCAGCTCAATGTTTAGCTTTGGGTGACTGTTTCTGTTTCCATCAGCTACTAGATGAAGGCTCTAGGATGGCATATAAGTTAGTTATCAATCTCTTTATGAGGGAAGGACATTTAAGGTAGCCTCTCCACTGTTGCTCAGATTGTTAGTTGGGGTCATTCTTGTAGGTCCCTGGACATTTCTCTAGAGTCATTTTTCTCCTCAGAGTTATAATGGCTCCCTCTATTATGGTATCTCTTTTCTTGTTCTCATCTATTCATTCCCCGACTCAATCTTCCTGGTCCCACATGTTCTCTCCTTCCCTTCTCTTTCTCCTAACTCCTCTCCATTCACTGACCCCTCCCCACTCCCAATATCCTCAGGAGATCTTGTCCCTTTCTCCTTTTGTGGGGGACCTTGTATGAATCTCTTAGGTTTCTCCTTGTATCCTAGCTTCTATGGCAGTGTGAATTGTAGGCTGGTGATCTTTTGCTCTATCTAAAGTCCATATATGAGTGGGTACATACCATGTTCCTCTGTGCTGACTGGGTTACTTCACTCAGGATGGTTTCTTCAAGTTCTATCCATTTGCCTATGAATTTCAAGATTCACCTATTCTATATCTATTATTCTTAGATTTGGCCTTTCCACAATGTCCCATATTTCCTAGGTATTTTGTGGATTTAAGATTTTCTTTGGTGGATGAATATATTTCTCCTTGTGTGTGGTTAATGCCTGAGATTCTCTCTTCCATCTCTTGTATTCTGTTGCTTATGCTTGCATCTGTAGTTCCTGATACTTACCCAGCCTTTGCATCCCCTCAGACTGTGTTTGTTTGTTTGTTTATTTATTTATTTATGTTTTGTCTCTATTTCAGCTTTCAAACTTTGCATTGTTTGAATTGTTTTTTCCAATTTTTGGTTTGTTATTTCTTTAGGAGATTTTTCTCATTATCTTTTGAGGGTCTATATCAACTTCATTTAGTAGTTTTTAGGGTCATTCTCTTCTGCTTCATCTGTGTTGGCAAATTCAGTTCTTGATGGTGTGGAGTCCCTAGACTCTGGTGGTGTCATATTGATATTTCTGTTGTTGACTGACTGTGTTTTTATACTGTCCTCTACCCATCTCTTCTTCCAGCTCATACTGGTGGGGTCTCTCCCACTCCCGGTAGGTATGGGGCCAAGGTTCTCTTCTGGTGGGTGAAAGCAGGTGTAATACTTTGATGACTGTCATTTTCCAGTGGGTAGTGGTGGGACTAGGGTTCTGGAAGACTCTGGATGGGCTGTTCCACCTGAACATGTTACCCTGTGAGCAGTCCCCAGGCCTCAGGGGACTCCAAGCAGGGCCCTAGAAGGCAGATTGGAAACAGGACCAAGCTTATCTCCTCCCGTAGTTGAAGGTGGGACTAGGAATCTGGCAGACTCCAGATGAGCTGGTCTTCTGGGAGGGGCTCTCCCAAATGCAGTCCCCAGTCCTCAGGAGGCTCTGAGAAGGGCACCAGAAGCCAGAAATTAACTTCAATTGAGCATTCTTCAATCCTCTTTTCCTGTAATCCCCACACTTAAGAAGTGCTGGCAAGCAGGCAGATCCAAAGAGAGAGCAAAAGAAGGTATGGAGTTAGAGGGCGGGGGGGGGGGTTTGATATGATTGTCTAGGAGTAGGAAGGGGAGGGTAAACTATATTCAAAACATGTTCTTTGAAAATAACATTATTTTCAATAAAAATTAAAATAAATAAAAAGGACATAATAATATTTCTCAGACTCACAGTGAGGCCTTTCTTCTTAGGCCTAAGAAAACTGCAATTGTAATTAAATGGGTTTTGTTACTTATTTTTGTTTTTGTTTTGTTTTTATCTTTGATCTCTGAATTGGGAACCTAGGAAATCTATGCAATTCTGATATGTTACCACTAGTAATTAGTAAGATACTCATTTTCCTAAAGACACCCAGCAGATGACAATCTCAGGTAAGTTAAACATAACAGTGGCTTCCAAGGACAGCACTGATGGCTCAGTCATTAAAGGCTAGGCTCACAAAACCTCCAGGGCAATTTCCAAGAAAAGGTTTGCTCACCAGAACACCTTATACTCGTTTGTCCCTTTAATTCTGTTTTCCCCAGTTACTTCTTTATTTTGTCTGTGAGGGTTGGGAGGGAACACAAAGTATTGTGGAGTCAGAAGAGAAGCTCCACAGGTGAGTTCTGTCCTTCTACCATGAGTCCTGGTAATGGAGCCCAGGTAACTAGGCTTGCCAACAAATGCCCTTACCCATGGAGCCATCTCACTGGCCCTTGTGCCTATGATTCTAAATCTAAGAGCCACACTTACCTTGTCAGGGACAGGTTTATGCTGACACTCTATTTCTCATAGATGTGACAAGCTTTGACACATCTCCTAAAAGATGAAAGTTAACTTGTTTTTCAGAAAAATGAGAAGAATAACTTAATTTACTATGGCATTGAAGATGATACTGGGACAATGGAAGTGGTGGTCTATGGACGACTGACCAGTATCAAGTGTGAGCCAGGAAATAAACTGCAACTTGTCTGCTTTGAATTGTCCTCGAGTGAAGACACATGGCAGCTAAAGTCTGTTTTGCACAGTTACCTGAAGGTATGTGCTCTTGGAAATACCATTCTTCTTAAGAATCATACATACATATTTAATACTCTAGTAAAACGTGAATGTTGGCATTGCATAGAAATCCATCAAGTGCAGGTAAATTAAGCTTTGTGCATTTAATAAACTTAGTTCCATTATATTTTAAGTAAGGATTTTTAAATCATGATAAAGAAAATAAATTCAGAAATACTCAGAATGTTGTTACCTGTTTAGCAAAATTATAAAAGCCATCTCATTTATCAAAATAAAAAGATAATTTGGTAGAATCAGGTTAATTAAGATATTTATTTAAAATTCTGACTCTCTGGTTTTTGAAATTTATCAAAGGCTGGAACTCAACAAACTTGGGGTCTTTATCTGTAACATTCAAATACTCTCTGTTGCAGAAGATCATGACCAGAAATTGCAAGTTCCCAAGGATGACCTGAGCAAATCAGACCACAATATGCTAAAATCCAAAATCCCTGTAATAAATAACACCTGTGCGGTATTCATTCATTTTATAGTTTTTTTTAAAGGTCACTATTACAGTGTGAATAGAAGAAATACAAGGGATTACCTGGATATTCACGTAGAAATGCTCTTACAGTAAATCCTTCTCAAACCATCAGCCAAAGTTCCAAACCTTACCCATGGCAGCTGCACCAGCAAAGCCTTTCTCCCTCCTCTCAACCTGCAGTTCAATGACACTCTGCAATCCAATCTTTACCTCAGGTACCTCAGCCCTTTCCACTCCACTGTAGCTCTGAGCTCAAGCCTGTAGGAGTGACTAGTTAGTTTCATAGTCCCAGACAAGTGAAGAAAGCTGACTGCAAGGAGATAGGTCAGAGTGAGAAAGGGGGTTTGACTCATGCTGACTAGTCAGGAGGAATGTAGAGAGAAGTGTGTAACCACCTGTGTTTCAACTGATCTAACCTCAACGTTTTCTTCTTTAAGGTCATCAATGTCAGAAAGAAAGTCAATCAGCCGTGATTCAGCTATGAAAACCTCTCTAGAACCATACACCTGCAAATCTGCATGCCAAGGATACTGTTATGGACATATGATCCAAGCCTAGAACATAAATATACATCTGTTGAAATATTGTACCTATGAAAGCAAGCTAATTTTTTTTTCAGTTTTTTTAGATAGGCTTTCTCTGTTTAGTCCTTGTTGTCCTGAAACTCACTTTGTAGACCAGGCTGGCATAAAACTCAAAGATCCACTTGCCTCTGCCTGCCTCATGCTGGAATAAAATACCTGTGCTACCCCAGCTCAGCCTTTTCTTAATTTCTAAGAAATGATGTTTTCTATTACTCTTTACACATTTCTTTGTTAATCTAAACTTTGTGTTTTTATCTATAACGTTTATAATTGGTAATCTATAAGTTTTATATATAAACTTTAAATAAAACACATTTTCTGTAAAGCAGTGATTCCTTATAAATATCTTTCAACCATTTGATAGTTTCTGTAAATTAAAAGTTAGTGGCCTCCAGATAAATATGTGAAATACAGGATTTAAGTGTGATGTTTAAGGACAAATCACGTTTAAGAACAAATAGATTGTATCCTGCCCAGAAAAGACACAGCATTAATAGGACACAGGAAAAGACTGAACTCAGCTCTGACTGCAGTTTCCAAAACAGCTGTGCTGAGGACAGGACCAGACTTCAGACTCATTTTGCTAATTAATGTGAGTATGTTACACGGTTTAACTATTTGAGCAAAGAATCCCCAAAAGTTGGGTGGTAACAGTGGGGAATAAAATTTGCAACACTAAGGAATCTCAACTCCAATTCTAGTATGAAATATGTCACAGGAAAACTTAAGAGCAAATGAGAAAGCCCTACGACAAAGGAATTAAGAAATTAGTCAGAATTCTCAGAGATCTCAGAGAGATATTTCTAGAGTATTGTTAACTCTCTCACTGCTGTGAAAACACACCTGACCAAAGCAAGTGAAAGAAAAATGGGTTTAATTTTGCTCATGGTTTAATGGTAGAGCAGAGTGAGATGGAGAGTCACATTGTGATTACAGCAGGACACAGAAAGAGGTGAGTTCTAGAGCTGAGTGCTCTGTGTGTGTGTCTCTTTCTTTCTTTTGGTCTCTGTCTCTGTCTTTCCCTGAGTCTCTCTATGTCTCTTTGTCTTTGTTTCTCTTTTTCTCTCTCTTTTTATTCAGTTCAGGACCTGACATATTCAACAATACTACCCACATTTGAGAGCAGTGTTTCCAAATTCTAACCCCATCTAGAAAGCCCCTCAAGCACATGCTCAAGATATCCCCATGAGTTAGTCTAGATTTTGTCTGGTTCACAATCATTATTAACATCACATCAGGCAAAAACCTGGCATGGAGTTAAGGGCAAAGGAAAGATGGGACTAGAGGAAATAATGGCAGGAAGACACAAGAGATAAGGATGAGTGAAACTCCCGTCTCAGAAATCCATGTCTTCTTACCCATTCCAATGATCCTGAAAATTTGGGCTTCACTGGGTGTGTTTCCATCTTGGTCACATCCCATCATTAGAAGGGAATTCTGTGTTTTTGTTTTTCTTTTATTATTTGTTGTGTTTTAGCTTTGCTTTTTCAGCACATGAAGATGAAGCAGTATAGCCTGGGGAACAGCTTGGACACGAGACACCACCTTTCTTGTCCAATATCCACAAATGTGCTTTCCAGCCAGAGAGCATTATCTGTATCTCTTGTGCACATTCAACATTCTTCTAACAATATAACTGAAAACTATTAGCCACATATACACCCACATATGTCATGTTGCAAATATAAATATAGCAAACAATGAAAAGTATTAGCCCTTAGAACTTCCTTCATTCAACACTTATTTATATTAAATATGTCACAGAACCTTTTTAATACCAAGAAAGATGGTCAGATCTAGTCTAGACTAGTTCTAGTTTGTCTGCATATACAACAAGATGAACTGTGTCCTCAAAGGGAACGTTTATGATGAATGTACTATTTACCACTTCTTCCTTTGTATAATTGTATGTATATAATCAAAATAAAATACTGTGTAGAAAAGGATGTGTACAGGAAGGAAATGCCTACCTAATATAAACCTATCATTTGAAATGATGATTCACCTATGTCCTATCCCATCAGCACCCCAATTTCTCTTTTTCTTGAACTCCATGAAAGGGGCTCCAAACAACTGGGGCCCCTGAGCTCCTTTCCTCATGTGGCTCACTGTTGCTCTTTACACAATTTCCTGTCTGATCTGTACTGTCACTTTGCCATGGATAATGTTTCACTGCTTATTTTCATCTGTGTGAGCCTTTACCCCAAATTTTTGAATGGAAAGGCAAGATTTTGGAAACACCAGGCTTAAACTCTGACTACCACCATATCCTGTAAGAGAGATACAGGAAGAAACCTCATCAAATGCTCAAGATTAGGTCTTGGATTCCCAAGCTTATAGATCTGCCAGTATTGCATTTATTTTACTTATATAACATTTTATCTGGAATGTCCTGACACAACACAGAACAGACTCAGACAGACAGAAATTATGTGTTTTCAGTAATAGTCCAATACAGAGAATTATATCTTACATAGACATAACTTTTCAATTTTTATAATCCACAATTTTATAATGCTGTGCAACAAAGATGAGAGTAACATTGTCAAATATACCTACATAAAATAGACTGGAACTATCCTCTATCTATAACGTATGTCAATATTTCTGGAGAGGTATAAACAAACATCTACTAACCCGAAGCCAAAGATTGCATACAAATAAAGCCCAATTTGGTGAAATAATGGGACTTATCTTCATTCTGGTGCTTATAGTAATATTTATGAGGTGTTACAGGATTAGAAATGACTCAAAAACGGCTATATGACCAGTTCATCCAAAAGGAGTAACAGCTCACAATAGCTAGAAACCTAGAGGATCCTTGACATCCTGTAGACAGTATAATGCTTAGAAGAGTGTCCTTTTCACATAGTTAGTTAGTCTGAGTCTCTTCCAGGTATCTTAGCTGGTGTATATTTTTTCCCAGGCATATTAGCTTGTCTGAGAGTACCTCGCAACACTCCTTATAGTCTATATATTCCTGGGGATGGAGGACTCTATTATATCTGGTTTCAGGGACTTCCTAAAGGCTCTAAGTCTTTTACTTCTAGACCTTAATGATCTTCCTTACAGGATAAGAACTTCTATACCCATACTTAAATATCCTGCTACTCTGCATGTTTTTGTTAACACCCTGTGTCTTAACAAGCTTTCCTCTGAGAAAAGTGAAAGATTTAGATCTTGGAACAAACTGCAGTCTCCCTGTTTACATAAGGACTCAACTCCTCTCCTGCCTAAACTTGTGCCACTCACAGTATAGAGAAAACCAGAAGCATTGTTGTCGGTTTCTTTTTGACAAAAGAAATGTAGGATACCTGACACAGTGATGGACCTACTGCTAGAGTGGTGACCAACTGCTTTATGATTGGATTTGAGGCCTGCCACACAAGAGAAAATTCATACCTAGCATTACACACCTGGACAAAACCTTTCATCTAGAGAAAGTGGGCCACAGTGACAAACCTCTGTTGTGAGATATTTAATTGCACTATGTAAAGATATGTCACTCAGATTCATATAGTAAATAACTGAACAGCCAATAGCTAGGCAGGATTTTCAGGACACAGAGGATACTGGGAAGAGGAAAGGCAGAATTGCTTGGAGATGTGGAGAGAGAATGACATGTAAGAGATGAGGTAACAAGCTCTGAGCCACATGGCAGCAAAAAAATCAATAGAAATGGGTTCACTTAAATTATGAGTTAGCTAAAAAAGAAGCCTATGTTATTGGCAGAGTTTTAATATTTAATAACAAGTCTCTGTGTAGGGACTTTGGAGCTCGATGGCAAGATAGAGAAAGACTCACTGCAAACTGCAGAACTTATTGTCTGTTTTACCTTAAATAATCGAGTATCTACAATTTAGTGCTACTCACAGCCTTGGTCAGAGAATCTCCTTTTTGTTTTATATAATTTTACTCTGTTAAAGTCAAAACCTTCTTTTTAAATTGGACAAAAACCGGCCTTGGGGCACCACATAAATTAATTAAAATGGGTTAATTTAAATTGTAGGAGCTAGTTAGTAATAATCCTAAACTATGGGCTAAACATTTATAATTAATATTAAGTCTCAGAGTGATTATTTGGGAATGAGAAAGCTGCTACAGGAGTTGCTATTAATTCCAGAACCAAGGGGCTAAACTAACATCAACACCAGCCACTGCACCAATCAGGGAACTGTTTGGAATTTGAATCCAGAACTCTAACTAGAACTTGAGATATGGGACTAGTTGAAATCTGAACATTAACACCCAAAGTGTTCCCAAGGCTGAAATCTAAGCATTATTTTCTGGCCAAATCTGTCAAATTGGAACAACTATGATCAAAAAACTGAACATCTCTACCTAGCAGAAGAGGGTCAGATATCCACTGGAGATGTTTAGTTCCCAATGCAAAACCAGAAACATAAACAATAAAGACAATATATATCCTTCATAAGTAAGCCATCAACCCTGAAGGGGATTCCCAAACAGTGGTGTCTCCCTTCCAGATCCTACATTAGGCAGACACCACACCCAAATGACTGTTTTCATAGATTATTTATTAAGCTGGGTAGAAAAGTTAAAGGGGCTGCTTTCTGACTCAGGCAGGAAAAACAGCAGCAAATGACATTTCAGGTGTCATTTTAAGAGTGGAAAATGAGAAGTCTGTGTTAGAATGAGCTAGGAGGCAGTGGTAAAGGAGATGGGGGACTGGGAGGAGAAGGGGACAAGGGTAGGAGTAAGAGGTAAGAGATAAGGGGTATGTGTCTTTGAGGGACAAAGAACTGTCTCTGGATAGAGGGGACATATCGGCCCCATCATGTCTTAAGGTGTGGTCACCACTCCAAGTCCACTATTGGAACAAGACGCCACTGCAGAAATGTACAAACTCATAGAAGCTAAACAACTCTCTATTGAATGTAAACTTGGTTGAAAAGAAATCAAGAAGGAAATTAAATACCTTTTAGAATAGAATTAAAGTAAAAAAAAAAGCAACATAATCAAATCCATGAGAAACAGTGAATGCAGTTCATAGCACTAAGTATTTACATGAAAAAAAAGTAAGTAAAAAATAAAAACCTATAAAGGTATTATATTAGTAATTTGAATGCTCTAGGGGAAAAAAAGAAGAATAAGTAGTACTCAAAGGGAGTAGACAGAAAGAAGAAATCAAACTCATGGCTGACCTTTAGGAAATGGAAGCAATGGAAACATTACAGAGAATCAATTAAACAAACAGTTCTCCTTTGAGAAAAACCAACAAGATTGACAAACCTTTAGCAAAATTAACCTATGAAGACATGTAAGAAAAACAACTGAGCACAACAGACTTGTTTTTCATGGCAAGTACAGTGTATGCAATTAGTTGCTAGCTGGGGAAATCGAAAGCTAAGAACAATGGATGGAGACCTCACTTGAGCAACCTTCCTCTCCCACAAATAGCAGAGTGTAAGACATTCAGGTTTTCTCAGCTTGAAGTGAAGTGAAATCACTCTGACCACTGCCATTCTTCCCACCATTAAAAATATCCTTCACGTTCTTGACAGTCGAGGGATTGCAACATCCCTGTCGAATCTCTGAGTTTTATCTTCTTACTCAAAAGAAACTAGCCCTGCTTCTTGCCTTGCAGACGAACTAGGATCTGGATACTGCTGAAGAAATTTCCAAGATGTTTCCTGCCCCTGCTCAGTGGAACCCATTAGGAAACGGGAAATAAGAACTGCTTCCTTCAGTAGATTGGAGGGAGCAGGTCGGGTGCCATTTGCTTTCCTGGCAGTGAACCCATAGCAGCTAGGTTCCAGCACTTCCCTAGAGAAGATGACAGACATGGTTACTGAAATTTTACTGGACCCTGAGCCACAAAAACTGCATTTTGATCATGGCTGTTAATAAAATAACTTTCTAAGTGTAAGTATGAGGAAATGGAAAATGAGAGGAAGGCTTTAGTTCTCTTGGTTGGAGAGTAAGAAGGAACCTGTTGGCTGTGCTACTTGGCTGGGTAGAGGTTAGGATAGTGACATTGAAGAATTACTGTGAAATAATATTTAGTGAAAATTTATCAGGACATGGAGCTGCACTCTTGTATTCTGATACTGAGATGCATGATAAACAATGCACATGTAGAGTTGAAAATTCCATAGATTATTCAAGTTATTATTACACAGTTATTCAAGTACATCTTCTTTTGATCATCCACAAACATACTCATAATTATCTTTTTATCAGCAGAATCTCAATTACAGTGAGTTAATTTCTGTCACCTTGAAAGTTATTTTTTCTTTGGTTTTTGGTGTGTTTGAAATTGTTGTTTTAACTTTCAGGTGGAAAATGTTGGGGACTGATGAAGAGTTAATTAGAAATATATCTCTATTGCCTAACTTTTAGAATATTTAAAGGCTTTTCATTTACCCTCTAGAGTTCTTTTTTTAAATTTTTTTTCTTATTTTACATATCCATCCCAGTTCCTACTTCCTTCCTCCCTCACTCCTTCTCTCCCTCCCTCCCATGCCCCCCACTACCCTCCCATCCCACCCACCCCCACTCCATAAGGAAGAACTCTAGAGTTCTTAATGTGTATTTGAACAGAATATTTTAGAAATTGATACCAGATATGTATATATATAAGGTGTATCTCTCTTGGTGTGTCATTTACAGGTCTCAAATATTCCAAATTGTTTTCAGATATTTATGCCTTGTTAATTTGGTATTTGAGAAGTATATTGTGGTATCTATCAAACTATTATTTGTCTTCTCAAGTTCATACATGAGTTTGCACTTTCAGATTATACATGAAGACAATTTGTATGTGTCTGCACATTTGAAATAAAACACATTTTATGTTGTTACTTATTATGACCCTATCAAGATACATAAAATACTAAGAAACACCATACATAATTATTGATATATAAATTCAACAGTTAAAGTATTGTTTCTAGGTTATGTTCTGGATGTTTTTCATCAATTTGACACAAGATAAAATTATCTGGGAAGAGATGTCTGAGTTGAGAAGATGCTTCCTTCAAAATTGCCTGTAGGAAATTGTGTAGGGTATATTCTTTTTTTAAATTAAATTTTATTCAAGTTAAAAACAATCTTATTTTACACAACAGTCCCAGTTCCCTCTCCCTCCTGTCCTCTCATTCCCCCACTATATCCTCATCACATAGACCTTCTACTCCTTAGAGAGGGTGAGGCCTCCTATAGGGGGATCATCAATGTCTGTCACATCATTTGGGGCAGGACCTATGCCCTCCCCCATGTGTCTAGGCTAAGAGAGCATCCCTCCATAGGGAATGGGCTCCCAATGTCCATTCATGCACTAGGGATAAATATTGGTTCCTTTACTACAGGCCCCATACTCTGCCCAAGCCTCCTAACTGACACCCACGTTCAGAGGGCCTAGTTGGGTCTTATGCAGATTCCCCAGCTGTCAGTATGGAGTCCATGAGTTCATCTGTTTCTGTGGGTGTCCCCATCATCGTGGTCTTGATTAATGATTGGCGTGAGTGTGTAGCCCATTGGGGGCTGTGCCATTCCTGTGCAGGTGTTCCAGAATGCTGGGCAAGTCATGAAGATCAAGCGAGTAACCAGTGTTCCTTATGGCTTCTGTTTCAGTTCCTGCCTCCATATTCCTTGAGTTCCTGCCTCCTTGAGTTCCTGCTCTCACTTCTTTCAATAAGGGATGGTGATGCACAAGATGTTTTTAGTCATGGTGTTTTTATCATGACAATAGAACCTGTACCTAATACAGAAATTGGAACTGGCCTTGTGGGGTATTATTGTGACAAACCTGACTGTGTTTTAGGAAGGATTGTGAAAGAATTGTGTAACTTTGGGATATAAAAGCTATTGTATGTTTACAGGTTGGTGAACTACTGTGGGAATTTACAAGATAATGCAGAGGGTAGTGCAGATTGTACAGGTCTGGCTTAGAAATTTCAGAGGGAAGGTTGAGAGTCCCCCCAAAGAATCTATTGAGATGATTCAATATTTTGAATTACAAATCTGTGAATCTTGTCAGTGAGGACGGAAGAACTAGATGTGATTAAGAAGAGACCAGCATCATGGAGGTATAAACTGGAAAATCCCTTCTCACTGTCAACACACAGAAGGTGAGGCTGTGTTTCCAGAAAGGAACAAGCCTGTACCTTGTGCTGACAACCAAACTTTGTAATGGAAAAACTCACCCAGCTGTTACTGTTTTGGAGGCATGAAGGGAACATAGGGAATTGCTGAGTCTTGCCACTGTGAAAGGCCATGGAAGGCCATTGGTGAAGTATCAACCCAATTGCAATGGGAACCCCAGTATTTCTGAGATGTCAGTACAATGGGATGACCACCAAGGATATCAGCAGGTGTGAAGGGAGGTAGCCAAGCTTAGGAGAATCACTGTTGTGCTTAGATTGAGGAGCAGGAGAAATTGGGCTGCCATGGAAGGCCCTGTGAGCCCAGAGAATATTTTTACACTGCTGAATTTTGATTTTGCTATGATTTAAACATAATTATGGCCTGGTTTTCTCCTCTTGGAATAAGAAGGTAAGTAGATTAATTTTTATTTTGTAAGAGTTCACAGTTGAGATTGATGACTAACTTATCTACCATCATAGAGCCCTCATCTAGTAGCTGATGGAAACAGAAGCAGATACCCACAGCTAAACACTGAGACAAACTGGAATCCAGATTCAGAGAGGGAGAAGTGATAAGAAAATGGGGACAAGACCAGAGACAGCTGACCTGAACAAGGGGGAGTTACTGGACCCCCAGACTTAGATAGGTGGGAAACCAGCATTGGACCGACTCAGAGCCCCTGAGCATGGGTCTCAGTTAGAAGGCCTATGTAGTCTAAGGGACCTCTGACAGTGAAACTAGGATGTATCCTGGTGAACAAAAAGACTTTCGGAGCACATTCCCCATGGAGGGATACTCCCTTAACCTAGAGACAGGAGGGAGGGCCTAGTCCCTACTCCAAATGACTTGACAGATTTTGATGATTCCTCCTGGAAGGCATGACCCTCCCTGTGCAGGGGTATGGGATGGGAGGGGGTTGAGGGCATGAGAGGGAGAGAGGAAGGGAGTGAGGGTAGAAGAGGGAACTGGAATCAATATGTTAAAAAAAAAAGTTCACAGTTGACACACCTTGAATTTTTAAAGACTGCATTTTAGAGAGACTTGTGTGCTTTATAGAGACATTGGATATTTCAAGATGCATTGGGTATTTTAGAGAGTCTTTGAAATTTGGAAAAGACTTCAGGTGTTATGAAGACACTGAACATTTAAAGTGTTTAGCCTTTTAGAAGTGAAGTTGGACACACATTGATATCCAGAATCTTGTGGGCATGGATTGGCTTTAGTGCATGCATGCTATATTGTGTAATACTTGGAATTCTATTGAGATTGGGATGATTAGTCAAAACTCAAAAGCAATAACACGTCAATAACAAAATGAAATTTCTCACATAAAGGGACCCCAAAAAATTACACACAACATGTGTCATCACATATTGTGTTGTACTTGAAATAGTTGTGTTTGTACAAGTATCAGCCTAAATAAAAACTTTATACTTTTATTTCTTTGGGATCTGGGTATCAGTATTGCATAAAAACTGGAATGCTGCTCTAAGGAAGGGAGTTTTACTGTTGAGAATCAGTTTTCATCTCCTCCTTGAATATGTAAATGTTCTAATTTTTAATGTTTTATGGCTTACAGAATATGTATTTTTATTAATGCTCATTATCTCCCCATCATGTGTTCTTGTGTGGACATTCCATTCATCCTTGGGTTTCTTTGAGCCTTGACAGTATTCAATTATTCTCAATAAACAAGGAAGCAATTGACAGTCCTAAAAATTAATATCCAATTAAACTGAGGTTCATACAGGCATGATTCGAGAACTGAAACACTGGACTCTTCCCATCTTCTGAAGATCAAGGAAGTAAATAAAATGTGAATGAGCTACAAAGCAGGACACTCAGTCCTTTGGGGGATTTATGGAATTTCCAGAAAGCCTATTTTTTTTAATTTCTAATTTTATAATTCTTGTCATTATTTCTTTGCAAATTTCTCTGATAAGGTTGAAAGATCTATGGACATAATTATAAGTTTAATTCTATTCCTTTAGCAGCGTGCAATTTGTAGGTTCTCAAAGTGGGTCCATGAGTAGTGTAGTCATAGGGTTGCAGTCTCAGTAATGATGCCAGCTATGGATTTCAGTTCACACAGGCCTCAGATCAAATAAGAAATTGGATGGTTAACCCCCAAATCTTCATGGCACTATTGCACCAGTGAGCAAGTCTTGCCAGACTGGTTGTTACTGTACCCCAAGGATCCACAACACAGTAAGGTTAATGATTATTTTATTCCTTCACTATTGTGCATAGTACCTTCCAGAATTAGAAAATCTGGCCAGTAGGGATGAGGCTTCCAGGTAAACATGAATTTGTTTTCTCCATGTTCTATGACTTAAGATGGATGTCTTCTGCAGTAGAGTCATACCATAAAATTCTGGAGTATAACCAAGAATATTAACTGTAGATTATATGGTGGAAGTCTATGAGAACTGACTGGCCAATAATCTTAAGAGAGCAAATTATTTTATCAGGGAGGAATATTTTTAATAAATTAGGACAGTATTAAAAGATCTGGAGAGGATTTACACAAGGCTTGTAGGTATAAAATTGTGCCTATGAACAAATAAGAACTACTAAGTCAAGCCTAGAAGGATAAAATCAAGAAACTACTAATACAATTTCATCCAATAAATTCTAGCATGCTGCTCTGAAAAGTATGCAGATGTTTGAGAAATTGATAATGATATGATTACAAAGGACCCAAAGATCACAATCCAAGCCCAGGAGAGATAGGATATTAAAATGAGGGATGTTTGAGGTTAAGCTAGTGGACAAGGGTCAGTGGCTCAACATGGGCCATATTACTTCAATTGCTATCCTTTGAGGTACACTGTAATAGGATGCAGTTCATTTGCATATAGATCACTTTATAATGGGAACAATCAGAAACCCACAGGAAGATATCCAGGGCTCTAGCACCAAATGAGGATGGAAAAGGGACCCAGGATTTTAATATTCATAACCCAGACTCTATACACTGCAACAATTACTGATTTCAATATTTTTCTTCCACCACAACTGCCACTGGCCTAGGTCACCTAACAAAGATAATAGAGAAGAATTTCCTAGACTTGTTTATTAAGACAGAAGTTCTACATCCATTTTGCACAATGAAACAGCTTGTATTGAACTCTTTTTTTCTCACACATGCAATTATTAACCTTATCAATTGTTGTCAATCACTCACACAGAAATAACCCTGCTTTGATTTGAGGTGATATATATATCCACCATTCATCTTTTAGGATTGTCCATAATTTTAGAGATAATGAGTGAATACAAGAAAATTGTTCTTCTAAATGTAATAAAGGGCATGGATGACTACCAGTTTAGGACAATCAAGTCCTTACTAAGAAAAAAACTACATCTAACTGAAAAGATGCAAAAGAATTATGACAGAATTCAAATAGCTGACCTGATGGAGGACAAATTCCCACAAGATGTTAGACTGGACATACTGATTGAAGTGTTTCAAAGCATTGACGAACTTAAAGACCTTGTGAAGAAACTGAAAACAGAGAAGGCAAAAAGTAACGTGGAACACCCTGCACACTCATTGCTTCTCAACTCTCCCCAAACTTTCTAGCTCCCTGCAGTGACCAGAACTAGTAGGTCTCTTTCCCATTATTTGCCATAGAAACTATAGGGGTTGAAGCATTTCACATGTCAACAAGTTGACAATTTTGAGAAATCCTATCTTAGAGAAAAAAAACTGATATATTTCTGGATAGACATTTTTTTGCTTTGGAGGTAAATAAAATAAAATAAAAAGCAGTTGTTGAGGGAAATTAGAATACCCAACATGATGGAAAAATTGAAAATGATAAAGTAAAAAATGAAAAATCATTTAAAGCATTTGAATAGGCAAATTTAATGCTAGATTAAGATTCTTACACATTCATTAATAATTTCTGCTAAGATATGTGATCTAAAACTTAAGTAGAAATCAGCATTTTAGAGATGTGAGACATTTTTCTTTATAAAGTTATGAGGTTTAAAAATATTGGATATACTGGTACACAACTCCGACCTGAGAATTTAACATAAGAAGGCTCAGTCAAGGAGACATGCCAGTTGAGAATACACTGAGTTACATAGAAAAACATATCCCCCAAATAAAAGTCAAAATCGAATCTATGTTGTTGCATCAAACATCAAAATATAATTCTTTCTCCTTTTCTATGACTTGGAATTATTCTCCTTAGAAGGTGGCCTATTGGTATTATCATAAAAATTTCATGTTCCCAAAGTCAGTCTGTGGGATAAGAGGGCTGGAACAGGGTTGTAATGATAAAAACAGAAGTTTCCAAGATGGAGAAGTTGGGTTCACTGCATCTGGGATTTGCAAAAGATCCCCCAAAGCTGTGCATGTATCTGACTTAGTACCACTGAAGGACTTCTGGGCAGGTGGAGCCTTGGCAGCAGATGAAAGAAAACACAGACATAACTACAGACAAAATATTCTTGAAATTCATCACACTGTGCACCATGAGATTGTACTATTTATCCGAAAAAAAAATCTTTTGGTTTGGTATGACTCAGCCCTAGCACACACATTTGAACCAATAGATTTCTGCTTGACAGGATTAAATAAAATCAACCCTAGATCAACTGGCAGAGCAAGCAACCAGCTAACAGGAAGTGAAGATAAGATTGTTCAGAAAAAAAATCACAGACAATAAGAAACAGTCAGGAGAATGGTGAGAGAGAAGCACAGGAGGTAGAGGTGAGGAACATTGGGTTTGAGAGATTTTGTGTCGAGGCAGTATAGGAAAAGTGCTTTATGGGACACCAGTGGAATTGGAAGGTCAGCTAGGAGCTAACTATGGCTCTGTAAGCTAGCTAGCTTTCATCGCAATATCTGACTCCTAGGTCAACTTTATTTGTAAACTTGAACTATTGAAGTTTGTTAAAGTCAACACAAAATCGTTGTCTTTCTGTAAAATCATTAATTAAAATGGAATAAATTACATTTTTTTAAAAAGAAAGAAAATGAATAATTCTGAATGAGCTTCAGTCATCTTAATCACTTCCCTGGATTTGTTGTGTTTTCTTTCCATATAGTTGATAAGCAAAAGAAAGGGAAAAAATCAAACTGTAGTGAAAAAAAGCAAAGCAAGATGAACCCACTAGTTCCCAATCTCTTTACTTCAATAATGAATAAAGTAAGAATAAACCCTCTTCAAAGGTAAGGTAGACAATCTCCCACCAAAAAGCTTCTACTTGGGTTCTTTACCTTCTTTCCTTTTTAATTCCTTAGGAAAAAAATTTGTACTCTACCTATCTAGTCCAAGATTCTAGTGAGAACAAGGTTCTAAGTAAGAAAATTCCTAATGCCTTGTCACTCACTTTGTGTCAGATTTACCATGCTCTCTAACATGTGCAGTATAACCACCCAATGATGCAAACATGCAGACACCATGTGGCTTTTTAAAGATCATTTACTTAAACAGTTGTTGCTTTAGGATGTGTCCTTAAAAAGACTGAATGTAAATATGGACTTTGTAATTCTATAACTAATACTCTTCTGCCACCACAGAATAAAGAGGGTGAGATAATGTAACTTTTATACTTCTCTATGAGACTATTCTTATGTCTTAGTTAGGTTTTCCATTGCTTTGGAGAGATGTTATGACAACAAAAATTCTTACAAGCCCCCCTACACACACACATTGGAGCTTGCTTACATTCAGATGTCAATTATTATCATTGAAGGAAGCATAGAACACGCACACAGAATTTTGCTGCGGTGATAGCAGAGATTTGTACATCTCTACAGGCAGCAGTAGGAAATGGTGACACTGAGCCTGGCTTGCGTATCGCAATCCTCAAGGAACACCTCTTAGTGACACAATTCCTCCAATGAAGCACACCTACTCCAACAATGCCACTTCTCCTATTAGTGCCACTACCTGATGACCAAGCATTCAAATCTATGAGTCTATAGGGGCCATTCTTATTCAAATCACCACACTGTGGAATTTATCTGTTAACAATGAGGTATACACAATGTCACAAATATAATTAGAGTCCAGTAATAAAGCAAATATTCTTATGACCTTGAAAATATTATGCTTTACCTAATACTTAAGGCATTACTAAAAACTGGGGATAAAAAAGTATAGAAAAGCACAACTCACCATGTATAAAACCCTAGGGTTCAATTTCCAAAAATCAATGAAGAAAGGCAAACATTGTTCTTTCAGAAAAAGAGAAAAGCACCCACAAAAACTGAAGGTGGCAAGAAAAGGAATCTCACCCAGGAGCCGATCCAGCTCCCAGAATCATCAGGAAGCAACACACAAAAATGAAAGGTGTCTCCAGACTCCTCAAAAGCCTCTACCAACTCCATTCATCTGTCCTTCAAACAAGGCACCATTTTTCTATCTCACTGCTTCTTTTTTCTCAAAGCATTATCACTGGACTCACCAAAACCTTTGAAAAATGTCTCAATGGTCCCCTACTACAAATATTTTCCTTGTATTAGTAAATAACTCAGTAAATCATCAAATCATGTATTATCACCTCCCTGGTATTGAAATGATTTTTAATGTTGACAACCAGTTTTCTGCTTAGGGTTGAGAAGAAAGTATAGAGGAGTCAGACAGGAATAAACACAGGAATGTATCTATCTCCATTGCCTAGTTCCTTCTCAACCCTTTTCCCTTTGCTGATGTTGAGCAGTAGGGAGATTGGGGGGAGTTAGTCAAGGGAAGAGACAATGGAATATTTTACTGTATCAAATTTTATCTGTAAAAGCCAATAAAGACCAAAAAGGAAAAAGAAAATGGAAGCAGAGGAAGTGGCAGCATGACATGACAGAAAGGCACACTCAGCAGAGCAGCAGTGACATGCAGGCAGCAGGAGACATGGACATGACACTGCAGGCTTTCTGAAAGTCAGCTAAACATCATTAGGACAGTGGTCTCAACAGGTCTCAGCAGGATGGCAACAGTAGAGAAGAGGGTTAAGTACATACATACATTCATACATACAGAATTAGAAGTGAAAAACTGTAGGTAATCGTCATAGGAAGACTTCCTGAGGCTGTTGAGCTTTTGGAGCCAAGGTTCTCAGGTACCCTAGACCTAGAATCATTAACACTGGCGGCTAGCAAAGGCTGAAATCTTCCAAAACCTAAGCTCTCCATGAAGCTATAATTTGAGGCCAAGTGAATGCTGAGTTCCTAAGCCTTCCAGAGTTGTAAAAGTTGGAAAGCAAAGGATATGAATGGCTTGGGTCTGTCTACACAAGAGCTGTAGAGCCCTGATACCCAAGACTTGTAAGCAAACTACAGCACTAGAAGGCAGGATTTGTATCCGATCCTGCCTGCCTGCTGCATCTCTCTGTCAAAATCAGAGGGCTGCCAAAAACCTTGTTTTGGAAACCTTCTTGCATGCCTATGTGCCCATCTAGGTAAAGCATGCAGCCCTAACCTGCTGAATGATTCTGCTTGCACATTAGCTGAAGTATTTTAACCACCATCCACTGCCCGGCATCATTTGTACTGTGTCTCAAATTACATGAGACACCAGAGAGTCCACAATCTCCTTGACAGGAAAACACTAAGAAAAAAAAGTCATTTCAGATCCCTGATGTTACCTAACATCTCAGAGCTTTGCCACAGTTGTCAAGGCTTCAATTGTGTTATTGCACAGGCCCACTATACCTGCTAGATGCATCCATAAATACTATAAGTTACACATAAATGCTAATAACTCATTAACTCAACAACTAAAGGAAATCAGTTTAGCCATTGTCCAGATAGCAGCTAATTCCTTCCCATTTATCCGTCATTACATTTGCAAGTGTGTGATGAAATCTTTCTTGAGTTATTTTCAGGCTGTGAGAACGATTAATGAATGAGAGAATAATTTAGTAAGTACTTAACCAAAACTAGTTGTACTCCGTATCTTCTGCCCAGGAAATTTATTTAGTTCTCAGTGGCAATAGACACTGGCTGAATTCTCTTCTTGCCACCACCATCCTGAGTGGAGAGGAGGGAGAAACACTTTCCCTTTCAGATGTGTTTCTTAGTGACCCATGCATAAGCCTGTTGGACACGAAGGCTTAAGGTTGGAACATGTAAGAAAGCAAGACAAGGAAGCTTACCCAGGAGCTAACTCAGCTTCCAGAACCTTTAGAAAGCAACACACAAAAAGATGAAGGGTGTCTCCAGACTCCTCATAAGTCTCCACCAACGCCATCCATCTGTTCCTCAAACAAGTTACCACTTTCCTATTCCCAGTGCTTGCCCCTTCCCAATCACTGGGCTCACTACAACCTTGGAAAAATGTCTCACTGGTCTCCTAAATAGCTAATTAAGTTATCAAATCATGTATCACAGCATCCATGGTATTGAAAAGGTAAGTATTTATAAAATGATTTCTAATGTTGACAACCAACTTTCTGCTTAGGGTTGAGAAGATAGTATAGAGGAGTCAGACAGGAATAAACACGAGAATGTATCTATCCCCATTGCCTAGTTCCTTCTCAGCCCTTTTCCCTTTGCTTATGACCCAACTTCAGAGGTTATTTTCATCTTTCTGTGCTCTTCTCAGCAGGTGTTTTGACACATGTTGTTTCCCTCTTGGAAGTCTTTATCCCTTGAGCAAATACTATATAACAGTAATGGTTGCTTTTGCTGAGAGACTCCTTCAGACCTCTCCCAGGAACAGAGTAAACCCTCACAGCCATTCCTCATTGATGGAACAATTTCCTGTTTTCACTTTGATGCTTTCTTAATATAATTATAGCTATCATAACCTTGAAAAAAAAGTCTCATCTAATCTCCTAATCAATGTCCTTATCCAAACTGCTGAGCCAGTTATATTGGAAATATAGCTCCTGATGTTAGAAGACATCCATTAGGAATTGAAGTTAAACCCTGCCACCCACAGGGTAAAGTCAGATTTCTGAGGTTGATACCAGTTATAGCTGCCTCCCTGAGCTGGTACCCAGGTTAGCTATGCCTGCCACCATGCTTTCTGTTTCAGTTCTACAGTGTTGCTTCCATTTCAAAGCATTTTAATGCTTGAAAATGGAAAAGGATGCTGAGGAGGCAAGTGATCAAATTAAAATAACTTCACAACCTTTTTATGGTGCCAGGGTTCTTCTGCTATTATGCAAATAGAAGAGCTGCTAGACTGAACCCTGATTAACAATATTTGAGGGGATCTTCCTGAGGCTGCCTACCTAACCCTTTACCTGAAAGCTCTGACTTTTTATTCAAGGTTTTATAATCAAAGTCTTCAAAGTGTTCCTAGGTAGATGACTTTACTAGAGCATTGGAGGTTTTGGGTTTATTCCCTACAACTGTAAGTATAATCCCTCTTCCTACCAAGTAAAATTAAATGGAATCACTAGGTAGTGATTTAAGTAAATACCCATTTGTTTCCTTTATCTGCATTATATTATGGCAATCATTGTTTAGATGTTCTCCACTCTACTCAGTATAATTATGCCTTACGACCTAACTGAATTATGTATGTGTGTTGTATGCAGACACTAGGGAGAGAAAACATACCAAAGGAGCCTTCTAAGGAAGAAGGGCATCAGCAAGGCACCAAAGAAGTGATGGTGTTGAAAGTAACAGAACCATTTACTTATGATTTTATTGATGAAAATATGATGTTCCATGTCACAGTGGCTAATGAAACTGAATTCTTCAGAGTGAAGGTTTTTGACCCAGCCCTGAAGAACAATTTATTCCAGAAAAGATCATTGCTCTATCAGATTATTTTGGCGTTAGTGGATTTCTGGAGGTACACAGCACTTCCTCTGTGTCTGATGTGAATGCTAACCAAACGATGGTTATCTCAAACACACTGAAGCAATCAGCCAATGCAACTCCTAAAATCAAGGATCTTTTCTCACAACCAAAAGGGACATATGTGAATGGAGAGTTTGTGGTAATTATGGTAAGCCATTGCATTATTTGTAAAAATTTCTTCTGCAATCTGAGGTTTTAAGTTTTAATTTGTCACTGGAATTTGCTTACTTAACACAACTCATATTTGAAATACATGAGTAAAATCACTTTGGGGTTTGGGATAATCTCTTATGATTCCCCTCTTCAAAATACTGCCATGAAAATTTTTTTCAGATTCATCAATAATCTTTGGAATTTTCTTCACTATGTAAATCCATCTATAGCCATCCTGTTCTCAAATACTGTTCAGTTTATATCACATTTATCTTTCAGAGTTTATTTGACAACTTCCTTACCCATATTATTGGCAAGTCAGTGTGAAGGAAAACTAAACTCATAAACTAGTTTGAGACAATGAGAATAAAAAGCCAAAAAGACTAATCAACCCTAGAATAAAGCTATGCCCAACCATCCAAGATTATTTCTTTAATATGTTGTCATTATCATAGTCTAATTTTCAACAAGATCTTTTAACAGAGGACTAATGTTTTAAACAATGAGAGAAAGGAGAGTTTAGCAGTCTAATTTAATTTTACAATATACAATGAGGCACAATGGAATCTAGGATATTAAAGGAATTCTGTGACTTTCTGGTGTTTCTTTAAGTGCCCATGCACCATTCATCACTATGCTTGTTTAATGTATGATTTCATAATTCATTATATATGAATCAGTCACAGCTTTTTACTTTCATCTATGCTGTTTTTGACTGTGCTGGTTACACAATTAATAAGTGGGACACAAACTAAAATATCAGAATTAAATACTGGAGATATAGCCCTTGAGGAATTTCAAGGGAATGAGAAAATCATGGGTAACAGAGCAAGTGTGATCCATTTGAAAAGGAGGTGTGTGTGTGTGTGTGTGTGTGTGTGTGTGTGTGTGTGTGTCTGTCTGTCTGTCTGTCTATCTGTCTGTCTCTATATGTCTATGTATTTGTTTCTCACACTATTCCTTTTATGTCTGTTAGTTTGTGCATTTTGTTTTATTCTTGGTAGTTTGTCTTATTTATTCACCTGATTGTTTTCTTAAGAGAAAAGAAGGTATGGAGTTGGAAAGGTTGGGAGGAGGAGAGGATTATCTAGGAGGAGGTAGGAGAAGAAAAACTATGATCAAAACATAGTTTTATGAAAATTGACTTTATTTTCAATAAGAATAAAATAAATGAAAATATCTTATATTAAAGTTGCTAAGACTCACAATGAGCTACAAGTAGCCTTTCTTCTCAGGCCTCTTGGAGGTACCTAAGAAACCCACAATGGTAACTAAATGGGTTTTGCTATTTACTTTTTTGTTTTTTCATTTTTGATCCCTTACTTCAGATCACTAAGAAACCTCAGCTATTCAGATATGTTACCACTAGTACTTAGTAAGATACTCATTTTCCTAAAGACCTCCAGCAGATAAAGTCCTCAGTTAGGTAAAACTTAACAGTGGCATCCAAGGGCAGCACTGATGGCTCAGTCAATAAAGGCTAGGCTCACAAAACCTCCAGAGTGATTTCCAAGAGAAGGTGCACTTGCCCAGACATCTTAAACTCCTTGGTTCCTATAATTCTATTTTTTCCAGTAATGTCTTTATTTTGTCTGTGAGGGTTGGGAGGGAACACAAAGGCCATGAGAGTATTGTCGAGTCAGAAGAGAAGCTCCACAAGTGAGTTCTGTCCTTTTACAATGAGTCCTTGGTAACCAGGTAACCAGGCTTGTCAACAAACACCTACAGAGCCATCTCACTGGTCCTTGTGCCTGGGATTCTAAACTAAGTGACACTTGCCTTGTCAGGGACAGGTTTGTGCTGACACACTGTATTTCTCATAGATGTGACAAGCATTGACACATTTCTAAAAGATGAAAGTTAACTTGTTTTTCAGAAAAATGAGAGGATTAATGGGACTTACTATTGGATTGGAGATAACACCGGGTCAATAGAAGTGGTGGTCAATGGATGGCTAACCAGTATCAGGTGTGAGCCAGGCAATAAACTTCAGCTTGTCTGCTTAGATTGACCTCAAGTGGAGATATGTGGCAGCTGAGGTCTGTCAGGCACAGTTACATGCAGGTGTATGCTCTGTGAAATACCATTCTTTCTATGAAGTATACATACATATTTAACACTCTAGTAAATCTTCACTATTGGCATTACATAGAAAATTCAACAAGTGGAAGAAAATTAAGCTTTGTGCATTTAATAAAATTCCTTCCATTATTTTTAAAGTAAGGGTTTTTCAATAATAAAGAAAATAAATTCAGAAAGCTAAATAATGAAAGCTTTTTTTTATCAAAGCAGAGAGGTATTTCAGAAGGACTCAGGTTAATCAAGATGTTAGTTTCAAGTTTTGATTCTCATATTTTTCAAATTGACGGAATATTGCGGTAAATAAGGGTCAGGATAAACAAATAGGCCGAATAGATGTTTATTTAGGGAGAAATAACTTACAACCTAGACAGATGAACACCAGGAAATTCAACCCGATCCTCTCCTGTCCGAATCACGCCAGAAAGAGAGCGCCTTCCTGGCCCCCTCCGACCTCCTTCCTCAGGTCACCTCCGCCCATAGCTCCACCCCCCAATGGGCGTGGTCAGTGCTACAGAAGGACTACCTCACTACAATTCCCCTTTTAGTCTAAAGAAAAGATTTAGGCTTAATACAAAACTATATACAAAACAGTGAATAACAAGTGTGCTCTAAGAAAAGGAAAATCGAGAACAAAATGACCTACATATCTAGTCCTAGGGTGAGGGCATAATGGAGTTTACAATAGAGTTGTCCTAAGCTGGAAAACGTAAGTCTAGTACCTAATATATCTAACTAGGAAGAGAGAATAATAGTTGTGATAGTTTAATCTTCAACCTCATCAAGACCTGAGAAGGAAAATAACAATACTAGAGTAGACAGGAAATGCGGATGGACAACTTCCAAAACGGTGCAGCAAGGACAGAAACAGCAAGCCACCTGAACAGTCACCCTAGGTCACACAGCGACGTTGGTACACCCAGATTTGGCTAAGGCCAAGAGAACTTGACAGACCACAACAACAGCAGGGAAATAGAATGGCTGTCTTACCCTGACTTGGCAAGGTCAAGCAGTCTTCTATATTTGTCTCCTGCAAGCACATAGGACTGCATGTCCAAATCAGTGGTCAAGGTGGGGGCAATTCTATGCCCAACAGGCCATTAGCTGAGGCGAGATTGAACTCCAGCAGGAGCAACAACAGTGTCCAACATATTTTCGGGAAAATGTACGGTGCTGTCAGGAGCAACAGTGTCTCATGTCAAAGGAGTATTAATATTAAAACATTTAAATGCCATGTTCTGCATGTCTATGAAGGATTGAAGATTAAGCATCTATATCTGACTAATCTCATAGGTACAGGAAATGTGAGTGAAGATAATCTGTAATACTCGGGAACTTAGCTAAAAAGACTGATTAAAACTTTCCTGAGTAAAGCAGGAACAAATACTTATATTGTTTAACTATTTACATATACCTACATGTAAATCCCTAAAATAGAGGTAGAGTATAAGTGTCAAGACAAGAGGTAGAACTATAAAGGGCAGCAAGATAAATATCCCAAATTGTATCAATATACAAAATGTCTTGAACACAAGAAAAGTATACATACATAGAATATGGTAAAAATAATGTGCATAAATATTATAAGTGGAAACATTTAACACAATATAACAAAATATAAACTTAATTTTACATAGCTTACCACATAGGAATACATAACAATGTAAGCTGTAAAATACTATCTCATTCATACTCAAATTCTCAAGGAAATAGGCTAATCTACTTATATCCCATCTAAACCATACCTTTACCCACCATTCCCTATTCCTGTCTAAAAGATAAACCCGAGTGTAAGCATCACCCAATCCCAAATAACTAAAACCAACCCAAAGACGATGACTATTATCCCAAATTTCCAAGGGTAGGGAAAGGGGGCGTAGTCATATTAAGATTACTTCCTGCTGAAATGGGACGATGATTGCTCCAATGGATCCTGTAGGAAGAAAATTTTTAGCAACCAAATTTTTCAACAGAACTGGCTGTGACATATGTAGTTAGTCACTGTGTGGCAGAAAATTCTTGACTGTAGTTCTATTTGAAACTGGCCAGGGTGTAATAAAAAGGTGCACCATTACAGCTAGCTAGTCATGAGTTGTCTCGAGCAAAACAGTCTCAAACCGGTTTTAGGGTGATGTTTGTAGTTCCGATGCATCAGGTTGAGTCAAGTGGAAATGATGATGTGGGGCCCCATCTTCTTTCCGGAAAGTTCAAAGACTGCTGTTAGGAATCGTTATTATTCCTTGTGGAAAAGTTACACATCAATATTAAAGTAAAATTTTCAAGTTTTAAGGTATGCATTAGGGAAAGACAACAATAAGCATTAAAAGTATGTGAGAAAATTAGGATTTCAGAGAGAAAATTGCATAAGATATGAGTCCCCAGATTTTGTTTCTTCTGCCTTACACCAATTGGCTTTTTGATTTAAGGCAGAAACCATGAATTTAATCTTAACAACATGCTTGAATTTAGAGAAGGAAAGCCAAATCCAACTCCAAAGCCAGCATTGGTTTACAAAATTTGGGACTTCAGGAATACTAGATAATAGAGAGAAATAGATTTCTATATAGAAATAGTTTACTACAATTAAATTTTTTTTTTTTTTTTTTTTTTTTTTTTTTTTTTTTACCATATATCAGATTCTGCTTCCTTAAGTGATTGTTTCTGAAGAGCTGTCTTCTCTTCTGTAGGCACCTACATGTTCAGTGTCTTTTGGCTGTTTGATGATAGGTTTTCTCTGTTTTCCTGTAAAAACAAGAACAGAACATTTCCCCTACCTTTGAAAGGCCTCCGCACACCTCATAGGACCTAGTTTGTTGGATGACTTGTCATTTTTCTTCATTAAGATGTTTTTCTTGTTTAACTCGGATCTTGATTAACTTAGATGGTATCCATAGTTTTTCTTCTCCTGTAGATACAAATGCAAAACCCCTACCCCAACGTAACACATATCCTGCTTTCCATTCTGAGGTCAGTACATCCTTGAAATACACTGGCTGATTTAGTTCAGAAGTTTTTTCTATTGTCCAGTGTCTTTCTGCAGCTGTTTTTCCTTTTTCATCAGCATTAAGAAAGTTTAATGTTAATAAAGCATTATGTAATCTGTGTTTGGGTGTTTTGGTTCCTCCTGCCTGTTTATGGAGCATTTTTTTTAAAGTACGATTGGATCTCTCAACCATTGCTTGTCCTGTAGGATTGTGTGGTATACCAGTTATGTGCTTTATCTTGTAATACTCAAAAAACTGTTTCAATTTGCTGGAGACATATGCTGGAGCATTGTCAGTTTTTATTTGTGCAGGTATGCCCATAATGGCCATTACCTCTAAAAGGTGCGTTATAACAGAATCAGCCTTTTCAGAGCTCAGAGCAGTAGCCCACTGAAACCCTGAAAATGTATCTATAGTGTGATGTACATATTTTAATTTTTTAAATTCTGTAAAATGAAACACATCCATTTGCCATATTTCATTCCTATTTATACCTTTAGGGTTACTGCCTGGTGGTAAAGGAGTTTGGTTATAGAATGAGCAAGTAGGACATTTCCTTACTATTTACTTGGCTTGTTCCCAAGTGATAGAAAAATCCTTTTTTAAACCTTTGTTGTTCATGTGGTGTTTCTTATGAAACTCTGAGGCTTCTAGCACATTTCCTATCAATAAACGATCAATTTCATTATTGCCTTGTGCTAGAGGACCTGGCAGACCCGTATGGGATCTGATGTGTGTTATATATATAGGATGAGTCCTCTTTCTGATAGTATCTTGTAACTGTATAAACAATGAAGTTAATTCTGTATTGTCAGGAATAAATTCTGTAGTCTCAATGTGTAAAACGACTCTCTCTGCATATTGAGAGTCAGTAACTATATTGAGGGGTTCTTTAAAATCCATAAGTACCATGAGAATGGCATACAATTCTGCCTTTTGTACAGAATTGTAAGGGCTTTGAACCATTTTACTAATATTTTCTGATTTATATCCTGCCTTACCTGATTTATTTGCATCAGTGTAGAATGTATGAACTCCAGAAATAGGTGTTTTTCTTACAATGTGTGGAAGAATCCAAATTGTTTTCTTTATGAATTTGATTCTCTCAGTTTTGGGATAGTTGTTGCTAATTGTTCCCAAAAAGTTACTGCAAGCTCTCTGCCAATATTCGTTATCTTTCCATAAGGAAGAAATTTTCTCATTAGTCAAAGGTACTATAATTTCTGCTGGGTCCCTTCCTATTAGCTGACGAAGTCTTAATTTACCTTTTATAATCAAGTCAGAGATCTTTTCTATATATGTTTTCAGTTTTTTATTCTGTTTATGTGGTAGGAATATCCATTCTAATATGATATCTTTTCTCTGCATCAAAATCCTTGAAGGATATTCTCTAGATGGTAATATAACCAGAATACAGTCTAGGTTTGGATCCACACGGTCCACATGTGCTTCTAGTATCCTCTTTTTTACCCATTTTAATTCCTTCTCAGCTTTAGCTGATAGTATTTGTGGACTATTCAAGTCCTTATCTCCTTTTAGGGCCATTTTCAAGTTTTTCAAATCATGTCCTTCTACTCCAATTATGGTTTGCAGTTGAGAAATCTCTCCTAGTAATTTTTGAAGATCATTAAGAGTCTGGTAGTGATCTCTTCTGATCTGTACTTTTTGTGGTCTAATTTTCTGTAGACCTATTTTATATCCTAAGTAGTTGATAGACTCTCCTTTTTGTATTTTTTCAGGTGCAATTTGTAATCCCCAGCGAGGTAAAACTTCCTTTACTTTCTCAAACATTTTTTCTAATATTTCTCCTTTAGAGTCAGCTAACAATATATCATCCATGTAATGATAGATTATGGATTGTGGAAACTGTTTACGAATTATTTCTAACGGCTTTTGTACGAAATATTGGCACAGGGTGGGGCTATTTAGCATTCCCTGTGGCAAAACCTTCCATTGATATCTCTTCACCGGTTGAGAATTGTTATAATTAGGTACCGTGAAGGCAAATTTTTCTTTGTCTTGTTCTTGTAAAGGTATAGTGAAGAAGCAATCCTTTAAATCAATAACTATAATAGGCCATTCTTTGGGTATCAAAGAAGGCAAGGGCATTCCAGGCTGTAGAGAGCCCATTGGCTGGATAACTTTATTGATGGCTCTCAGGTCTGTAAGCATTCTCCATTTACCAGATTTCTTTTTGATCACAAATACAGGAGAATTCCAAGGGCTGGTTGATTCCTCAATATGTCCAGCATTTAGCTGTTCCTGAACCAGGCTTTCTAAAGCTTCTAACTTCTCAGAGGTCATAGGCCATTGTCCTACCCAGACAGGTTCCTCTGTTAGCCATTTTAAAGGTAGGGCTTTTGGTTCTTCTGTTTGTTCAGCATTTGTATTTTGTTTTTGTACTGCCTGGATATTTGGTCTCTGTCTTGTATAGTACTTAACAGTATTCTTTCCACAATCATGAGGTCGTCTATGGTTCCTATCTAATACAGGAGGAATGTTAATCTGTGTATTCCATTGCTGTAATAGATCACGACCCCATAAATTTATCACTACATCAGCCACATATGGTCTCAACCTCCCTCTCTGTCCTTCTGGTCCTATACAGTCAATCCATCTCATGCTTTGTTTTACCTGAGCCAGGTAAAGGGTTTTCTTGCTTGTCTCTGGTCGATCTACATTCATTTGTCCAGTGTCTGCCTTTGCCACACCTTCTACATAACCCAGGAGGCTGAGGCCTTCTGTTTGATTCATTCCTGGGGGTGTTACTTCTAGGGAAGCTTTGCCTACAATTTCTTTTTAGATGTCCTATCTTACCACAGTTATAACATCTGACATTATGATATCTTTTTAAACCTTTGGGGATGGCTTCTCCTACCCAAGCTTCTAAGTCACCATAGTAAGGAACTCTGTTATCTTGATATTTTTTCTGACCTTTAGATATGGCTTTTTCTATCCATGTTTTAGTCTTATTGTCATTATACTCAATGTTGCCTGTATATAGGACCCATTTATCTAAGGGTGTTGATCGTATTTTTAAAGGCCAAAGCACCTGTTTGTATTGAGGATTTGCATTCGTATAAGCTAAAGATTTTATGAGTATTTGCCTAGTATCTATGTTTGTTATCTCTAATTGTACTGTCCTAGATAATCTTTCTAAAAAGATATTAAAACGTTCTCTAGGTCTTTGTTTTATCTTGGTATAGGGTTCTATCCTCTCTTCTAATTTATGAACCTTATCCCAAGCATTTAAAGCTGCTGTATTGTATAGAGACAAGATGTGTTCATCATAGGCAGCTTGGGTTTTTGGGTCAGCATAGAGACCCTCACCAAGAATTTTATCTTGGGGAGCTTTATACCCTTTTTTTAAGCCCTGAAGTTTAAGAGCTTTTGTTTTTTCTCTCCATAAAGCCCTTTATTCTATTTGAGAGGCGTTTTTAAGGACAGCTGATATTAATTGATCCCAATTTTTAGGGGTTACCTTGTTATTTCATGCCCATGATTCTATTAATTGCTTCACATAAGGTAAATGCATGTCATAAGAGACTACTGCTTCCTTTATACCTTTTAAATCTTTTATATGTATTGGTTCCCATTGATATGTAACGACATCTTTTGGATGTTTCTTTGTTGTTGGCTTTTTATGAATAGATATAGGGAAAGCTCCCCTGACCCTAAATGGTGTGGAAAATTTTAAATCTTTTTTATGTCCTATTACCTGTAGTTCTTTTTCTGATGTATTAGACTGAAGGTCTTCTAAAGCCTGAAATCTATTTACCATTGTTTTTTTGAGTGTCTGAACTTCTTGAATCAAATAACTTTTTAGAGACTTTATTGTATCAGTCAGTTTTTTATTTTCTCCAACTACAAATGATTTTATGTTTTTAATCTTATCATCCTTAGATATTATCTGAATGGCGTGTAAACTGCCTTCCAGAAACAATGTTCTATTTGTTAGCTTGCCATTATCCTCAGACATGGAAGAGATTTTGTCATCTAGTCTTTCTATCTGATGTTCCAGTTTTTTAAACTTATTAGTAGCTTCCTCCGACCAGGAGTGGGCTGTTTTTGTTAGTTTGTTAATGCATTGCATTGTTTTTGTTCTGGTTATTGAAGTATCTGACATTAAACAAATTATACCTTTTAGTTTGCCAACGCCATTTTCAATATTTTGAATCTTTTTTTTTATATTTTTTATGTTTTGAATTTTATCATTTTTAATGTTTTGAATCTTTGTCTTTATGTTTTGGATTCCATCATTTTTAATGTTTTGAATCCTTGTCTCTATGTTTTGAATTTTATTATTTTTAATGTTTTGAATCTTTGTCTCTATGCTTTGAATTTCATCATTTTTAATGTTTTGAATCCTTGTCTTTATGCTTTGAATTTTATCATTTTTAATGTTTTGAATTTTTGTCTCTATGTTTTGAATTTCATCATTTTTAATGTTTTGAATCTTTGTCTCTATGCTTTGAATTCTATCATTTTTAATGTTTCGAATCTTTGTTACTAAGTCTCCCATGGTTTGTACAAGTTTCTTATTGTTTGCTGTAATCTCAAACCATTTCTTTAAGAATATCATGTTAATGATGAAACCCATTGCTATTACAAAATAAAAGTATATATTGGTCCAGTCATAAGTTTCTTCTGCTAAAATCCCTTCTACATATGAAGTAAAATAATTTCTAAAGTTCTGTATAGTAAAATTATCTGTCATAGTTATAGAACAATTTATCTCAGATTTTATATCAGCTTAAATTGCAAAGGATGTTACAATTACCTTAGGTGTAATTCTGCTGTCCTGGAACTTTGATGCTTTTAGTTGTATATCTCCGCTTGTGGTAGCTACGCCTGGAGGTGTGTCATCAAATAGCGCCTAGCCGCCCAGGCTCGTCTGATCCCGGTTTCTGTAAAAAGTTCTTAACAAACTATGGCAAGCAGAATTTTGTTAAAAGGGGACTTTTGGAGTTACTTGTAACACAAGACGAAATGCGTGCAAGCCGGGCGGGTGCCGCCGGGCGGGTGCCGCCAGGCGGGTGCCGCCCAGAGGCTCTGTGCGAATGCAAAGTCCCGTGCGGAAATGGGCAAAAAATGTTAAGCGGTAAGTGCCTTCTCAGGTCTGCTTTAGCGGCAAAGATCTCTTTTGCAGTAAGGAAGAGGCAAATGCCCCAAAGTTGTGGTGAGTCCACCTGGTTAAACCCTGTCCGTTGGGGAAGGTGGGGGAGGGGGGGCGGCTTTTGCCGCCTGGGGGCAAAACCCAGGTAAATCCCACTTCTGACACCAGATATTGCGGTAAATAAGGGTCAGGATAAACAAATAGGCCGAATAGATGTTTATTTAGGGAGAAATAACTTACAACCTAGACAGATAAACACCAGGAAATTCAACCCGATCCTCTCCTGTCCGAATCACGCCAGAAAGAGAGCGCCTTCCTGGCCCCCTCCGACCTCCTTCCTCAGGTCACCTCCGCCCATAGCTCCACCCCCCAATGGGCGTGGTCAATGCTACAGAAGGACTACCTCACTACAACGGAAGGCTAAAATTCAAAGAACTTTGGGTCTTCATCTGTTGCATAAGATCATGAACAGAAATGCCAAGTCCCCCAAGGCTACCCTGAGCAAATCAGACCACAATATGCTAAAATCTACAATCCTTGTACATTTCACACTATTACAATAAAGACCACTATTTCCATGTAAATAGAAGAAATATAAGGGATCACCTGTTCATTCACATAGAAACACTCTTACAGTACAATCCTTCACAGAACATCAGCCAAAGTTCCAAACCTTACCCACAGCAGCTGTACCAGCAAAGCCTTTCTCCCTCCTCCCAACCTGCAGTTCAATGACACTGCAATCCAATCTTTACCTCAGGTACCTTAGCTCTTCCCTGTCCACTGTAGCTCTGAGATCAAGCCTGTAGGAGTGACTAATTAGTTTCATAGTCCCAGACAAGTGAAGAAAGCTGACTGCAAGGACAGAAAGGCATTTAAGGAGATAGGCCAGAATGACTCATGCTGACTAGTCAGTAGGAATGTAGAGAGAAGTGTGTAACCATCCGTGTTTCAACTGATCTAACCTCAACATTTTCTTCTTTAAGGTCATCAATGTCTAAAGAAAAGACAATCAACTCTGATTCAGTTATGGAAACCTTCCTAGAATGCTTCCTTCTCATGAACTTTATGAAAGTGGCTCCAAACAATAACTGGGACCCCTGAGCTCCTTTCCTCATGTGGCCGACTGTTGCTGCTCTTCACACATATTTCTATCTGATCTGTACTGTCACTTTGCCATGAATAAAGTTTCACTGCTTCTTTACATCTGACTGAGCCCAAATCTTTGAATGAAAATGTAAGATTTTAAAACACCAGGCTTAGGTTTCAACTACCACCATATCCTGTAACAAAGATACAGGAAGAAACCTCACCACATGCTCAAGATTACGACATGGATTCCTAAGCTTTCAACACTCAGTGTTACATTTATTTTACTTATATAACATTTTAACACAACACAAAACAGACTCAGACAGAAGGAAATTATGTATTTTCCATAATAGTAAGAAACAGCAAATGTATCTTATATAGAACTAAAGTTTCAATTTATATAATCTACAAATGCTGTTCAACAAAGATAATAACAGTGGCAAGTCTACCTATATACAGTAGGCTAGAACTATGCTATAGCTACTAACCCCAAGATGAAGTTCAGATATGACCAAAGTCTGATTTGGCAAACCAATGAGATTTATATTTATTGTTGTTCTTATAGTAATATTGAAAAGATGTTACTTACAGGAGAAGAAATGACTCAAAGATACCTTTGTCACCAAAAGGAGTAACAGCTCATAAAAGCTGGAAACCTAGCACACCACACCCTTGACATTCTAAAGACATTAAAATGCATTAGAGAGTGTTCTTTTCAGGTAGTTCAGTTGCTCTGAACCTCTTCCAGGTAGCTTGGCTGGTCTCCAGCTTGTCCAGGCATATTAACTTGTGTGAGAGTGCCTAGCAACACTCCTTACAGTCTATACATTCTTGGGGATTGAGGACCCCATTATTATATCTGGTGTCAGGGACTTTCTGAAGCCTCTAAGTTGTTTGCTTCTCAACCTTAATGATTTTCCTTGCAGAATGGGAGTTTTCACCTTTTTTTTTTTTTTTTTTTTTTTTTTTTGTTATAAAACTATTGGCCAATGGCTAGAACCTCTTATTGGCTAGCTCTGTCTTAGTTATTAGCTCATTTCTATCAAAGTATTTTCACATGGTTTTATCTTACAGGAGAGAGGGTCTGGACCTCTTCTCTCACGTCCTACATTTTGACTCATCTCTACTACATCTCCCAGAATCCTCCTTCTCTCCTAGTCCTGCCTATCTTGCTTTCCTATTAGCCAACAGGGCTTTATTCATTAACCAATAAGAGAAACATATTTACAGAATGACATCTCCCATCATCTCCTCTTTTCTGTCTAAAATAAAAAGAAAGGCTTTAACTTTAACATAGTAAAATTACATATGGCAAAACAGTTATCAAATAAGAACTATAGTTAACAATATTAAGTCTATTAACATTTCAGGAATTAAAGAAAATGTTCTATTATCTATCCTATCTTTGTGAGTCTAAAGTTTTATATGTAAGTTATCTTTTTCACTAAGGAAAACTATAACCATAACTATCTGTCTTCAACTTCATCAAAGACCACAGGAGGATAGTATATAAACTCTAGAAATGACAGAGACATCTCAATACCTGGACAGTCATCCAAAGTTCTTCTGTAAATTGGCAAATCCATCTTCATCCTATAGGCCATAGTGTGTCTGGCAGACTCCTTGGCAAAGCAGGAAACCTTAAACTGTCCACCTGTGTCGGTAGTTTGTCAGTCACTTATCTCTGTGTCTTGCCGAGTGTCTGGAAGACTCTACCATGCAACAGAAACCCTATAGTACTGCCCATCTTGTTTCAGCAGTCACTATCCTGTGGGTCCTGCATGTCTACTATATAAAGCATATAGTTAAATAGTTTAGAAAAGAGCAGTATCTTGCCCAAATGGCTAGTCTTGACATGTTGGAAGCAAACTCCATAACAAGTTTCTTTGATGTCCATCTTCCCTTCTGACACAGTTGGTGTTGCCAGGAACAGTTGTGCCTCACTGTTAAGAAAAACCCTAAACCATTTTAAAAGCCATATTCTATAGGTCTTTGAAAGGTTTGAAGAATGCCTATCCAATTGAATATATCTCTATATATCTAGAAAACCTAACCAACCTAACTATAAGCTTTGATCATTTTAGGTAACTATCTACAATCTATACTTAAATATGCATTACATTTTTAAATGAGCTATATAAACACAATACTTAAACAAGAGGAGAAATATACAAATCACAAAATTGACCTTAAATTTGTACCAATAAATGAAAATCCATTCCAAAGCAAAGTATTCATTTCTATACTATAATCCCCTTTTTACCTTTAAAAAGAGATTGGTTGTGATCATTAACCACTTATAACCTACCCCATTTAAATGAAAACAAACATTTATAGACAATATTTGGCAATTTGGGTGTTGTTCTTTCCAAACTGCTTCCTGCTGGTTGGGGACTCTGTAATACCATGGGAATCCTAAGAAGACACAGAAATCCTGGCTGTAGTCTGCAAGGCTGCCTTGTCCCAGCTGTTTTGAATGTTAGATCTCCAGGAACACTGCTTCAGGGGGGTCTTGCTTGATCAAACAATGTTAGTCTGGAAGAAATTCATAGCTTTTCATTTCTGTGGGAACAAAAATAGAAATTCGTTTCCCCAGGAATCTGTCCACAGACTTAAATTTTGAAGTCAAAGCATTTTTAAAATATTCAAATTGTATAAATTCAGTAGCATTGATAATCAAATGTATTTTAACAGTTTTCGTTCATTCCTTGCAACTGAGCAAATCAAAGAAAACACAATAGCATACAGTATCCAGACTCTCTGTGAACTTTCCATCTTCATATGGCTTTTTTATTACTCTATTTCTTTTCCTTCTATTTTTCATTTTTTGAGACAGGGTTTCTCTGTGTAACTTTTGCCTGTCTTATAATTTGCTCTGTATACCAGGATGGCCTTGAAATCACAGTTATCTGTTTGCCTCTGCCTCCTGAGTGCTGGGATTAAAGGCAAGGCGTGTCCCACCACACCTCTCTTTCCTTTTCTTTTTCTTTTTCTTTCTTTCTTTTTTTTCTTTTTTTTTCTTATTTTATATATCGAATCCAGTTCCCTCTTCCTCCCTTCCTCCCATGCCTCCCGACCATCCTCTCATTCCACCGCCCCTCCAGAGGGAGGGTGAGGCCTTCCAGGAGGGATCAAAAAACTCTGTCAAGTCATTTGAAATAGGGACCAGGCCCTCCCTCCTGCCTAGTAGCCCTCCATGGGGAATGTGCTCTCTCGCTCTCTCTCTTCTGTCTTCTATTCCTACCGGGACTCAATCTTCCTACTCTCTAGTATTCTAATATTACACAGCATGAGAGATGATGGGTATGTGCAGTAGAAAATGTCTCAGATCAGCGAATACAGCTACCCAAACCAAAAGTGTTTTATTGATTTTATAATCACATTTAACAACCTGCTCTTCTCCCCTGTATTCCAACTGTAAAAGCAGTCTTCAATCACTACAAGAGAGAATTTATATCAACTGGAGTGTTCACTGTTTTGGCTAGTGTTTTTAATTTCTTACAGTAAGACATGGAGAAAAGTTAGAGTTAATTTGAAATAGATTTCTATTACCTACTTGTGGAATATTTTACAGGCTCTGTGTGCTCTGGTATAGCCCTTCATGTATACTTGAAAAGAACATTTTAAATGCTGATTTTGGGGGTGGTTACCATATTGGATAAATCCTCCCAAGTTTATCAGTTAAACTTTTAAACTTTCTAAATCTTTGCAGGTGTGTTCATTTTGTCTTTTAGTAACTGAGAGTCAACAATGCCAAATCAACCATGAGTCAGTGTGATGGGAGATGCCATTATGTATATATGTTTCTCATACTGGTTAATAATAAAGCACTGTTGGCCAATAGGAAAGGAAGATAGGAGGGACTAGGAGACAAGGAGGAAATAGGAAGTAGTAAGGAGGAGTCAAGATGGAGAGTCTGAAGAAAGCAGTATGCCGCCGGCTCCCTGGTAAGAGAAATACATAGATCAGCAGAAATGGGTTAATAATTAAAGGCAGAGCTAGCCGATAAGTAACAAGTAACCGGGCCAACAGTATTGTATCAAATACAGAGTCTCTGTGTGTTATTTGGGGCTGGTGGCTTGGTAGCAGGACAAGACCGGGCAGCAGGCGGAAAAACCGTACTCGTTACAAATGGCGCCCAATGTGGTTAATAAGAACTTCCACTTAAAATTTAACAAAAGCTTAAAAACACGGTGTTAGAAACAAAAGAACACAGACAAGCAAGGTTTCTTGGTAGCAGCATTTTTCTCGGTTGGAATCTGCTTTGCAAGAGACAAGCAGATATTTGCGCGGCTCCTTTAAGCGAGGATTCCTGACTCAGTAATAGCCGGAAAAAAGCATAGGGCTTTAAAGAAACTCTGCTAACAATTTATTGGTGTGTATGAGAGATGGCAATGGCAGTGACCACATCTCCAAGCCGGCAGCATGCTTTCTGGGTGGCAGCGCAGACCAAGGCGGTGAGCACAGCTTTCCGTGCTGGCGCTAAAAGTACCCGCCACCATCTTTGGTAAACCGCGGCTGACACAGCTATGACTTTCATTTTAGCAATGTTGTTGTTTACCAGATAAACGACTTGTGGCCAGACGAAGATAAAGATTTACAGTAAAGACAGATTCATATTAAGAAAAACCTCTAAAGGTTTACAGTGTGTTTTAAAATATACGTAGACATGAAAAAAAATGGTTTTAAAGAGACAAAGAGGAACTGGGTGTTGTAGCACACGCCTTTAATCCCAGCACCCGGGAGACAGAGGCAAGCAGATCTCTGTGATTTCAAAGTAAACCTGGTATGCAGAGTGAATTCCAGGACAGATAAGAGTTACACAGAGAAACCCTGTCTCAAAAAATAAAAGTAAAATAAACAGAGTAATAATAAAGCCACGTAAAGATGAAAAGCTTAGAGAGAATCTGGTTATTGTATGCTATTGTGTTGTCTCTGCATTGTTTGACTGCTGAGAAAATAACAACTGATAAAGGAAATGCTGCTGGATTAATTCAATTTATATATTTTAAAAATGCTTTGACTCCAACATTTAAGTTCAAGGACAAGTTACTGGGGAAAAGGATTTCTATTTTTGTTTCCACAGAAAATGAAAAGCTGTGGATTCCTTGCAGACTAATGTGGTTTGAACAAGCCAGGCCCCCTGAAACAGAGTTCCTGATGATCCAACATTCAAAACTGCTTGAACAAGGCAGCCATGCAGACTACTGCCATCTTCTCAGGATCCCCCCATGACAGCGCCCCCTGTCAGCAGGAAGTAGTTTGGAAAGAACGACGCCCAAATTCCCAAACATTGTTTATAAATGTTTGTTTTCATGTAAATGGACTTGGTTATAAATGGGTAATGATCACAGCCAATTATTTTTAAAGGTAAAAAGGGAATTATGGTATTGATATGATTACTTTGTTTTGGAATCGATTTTCATTTATTGATACAATTTAATGTCAATTTTGTGAGATGTGTATTTTCCTCTTGTTTAGGTATTGTGTTTATATAGAAATATAATGTAGTACAGATTATAGATAATTACCTATGATAGTCAAAGCTTAGAGTTAAGTTAGTTAGGTTTTTCAAGATACACAGAGATGTATTTGAGATGGATAGGAATTCTTCAAACCTTTCAAAGACCTACAGAATATGGCATTTAAAGTGGTTTAGGGTTTTTGTGACAGAGAGACATAATTGCTCTTGGCAATACCACCTGCACCAGAAAGGAAGATGGACATCGAAGAAATGCATTATGACGTTTGCTTCCAATATGGCAAGACTAGCCATTTGGACAAGATACTGCTCTTGTCTGGACTGTTTGACTTTGTGATGTATAAACTGGACATGCAGGACCCACAGGAAAGTGACTCCTGATTCAAGATGGACATTGCTACAGAGATCCTGCTTCATGGAAGAGTCTTCGAGACAGTATGCAGGACACGGAGAAAAGTGACTGACAAACTGCCAATAAAGAAGACAGTTTAAAGTTTTCTGCTTTACTGGAGAGTCTGTCAGACATACTATGGCCTATGGGCTGAAGATGGAAGATTACAGAAGAACTTCGGGTGACTGAAAAGGCAAGATGTCTCTGTCATTTCTAGAGCTTATATATTATCCTTCTGTGGTCTTTGAAGGAGTTGAAGACAGGTAGTTATGGTTATAGTTTTCATTAGTTAGGATTAAAGATTTGTTACTTAGACTTTAGACACACAAAGATAGAATAGAAGATGAAATATTTTCTTCAAATCTTGCTAAATGTTAATGGACTAAATATTGTTAACTGTGAGTCTTACTTGATAACTGTTGTATAATATATTTTGCTATGTTAAGGTTAAAACCCTTCTTTTTATTTAGACAGAAAAGAGGAGATGATGGGAGATGCCATTATGTATATATGTTTCTCATACTGGTTAATAATAAAGCACTGTTGGCCAATAGGAAAGGAAGATAGGAGGGACTAGGAGACAAGGAGGAAATAGGAAGTAGTAAGGAGGAGTCAAGATGGAGAGTCTGAAGAAAGCAGTATGCCGCCGGCTCCCTGGTAAGAGAAATACATAGATCAGCAGAAATGGGTTAATAATTAAAGGCAGAGCTAGCCGATAAGTAACAAGTAACCGGGCCAACAGTATTGTATCAAATACAGAGTCTCTGTGTGTTATTTGGGCTGGCGGCGTGGCGGCGGGTCAAGACCAGCGGCGGCAGGCAGAAAAACCGAACTCCTTACATCAGTGTTTGCATTTTCTTGTGTTTCTTTGAATTTACAGTTTGTGTGTGCTCCCTTACACACAAATGGAATGTCCACTATGCATTTATGTGTGTGCTCTCTTACACACAAATGGAATGTCCACTATGCATTTATGTGAGTGGGTATGTGTTCATATGTGCACATAAGAGATGAAATATATTCTAGAACACTATTTTTGAGAGGTGAATGAACATGAGCAATAAGAAATGCAATGCACTTTTTATCAAAGAAATCCATAACCCAAAATAGTGTCATTTTAATATAAAGTGCAAGTCTATAATTTTGTGATAACTATTAAAAACTTTCCCTGCATTCTCTTTAAAAGTACATTAGTATAAATAATCTGGCTTTTCTTTTGTTATTGTATAAAACAATTTTTAAATTATTCCATTAAGGAATGTTTTACAAATATATGGGTGCATGCCATTAAAAGGTAATAAAAATTAAATTTAAAATTTTAGTCACTGGCTAGTCTTTTCATGCATAGACTGATAACACTGTGTTTTTGTTTTGTTTTGTTTTTATTATCTCCCCTTTGTCTTATGGCATTTCTTCCTTACATTTTAAGATAAATAAATTAGCAAATTCAATGTTGTCTTTTCTCTGTCAACCAAATTGATATTCTTCCTGTTTCTCCTGTCTTTGAACAGACTTCACGTTTGAAGCAGAAGCACACCTAACCACCTAACCAGGCTTGTTTTTCCACTCTGCTCAGCCTTTGGTTTGAAGTATTTCTCAGCTTTACTCCTGTTTTCTTCCTATACTTCCAGTTGTTTTTTCTATGTGGATCTTACCATTATAAACTACTGGGATCTGAGTGTAGAAGAATAATATTTTTGAGGATTTCCTATGCTAAATAAACTAGTTTGAATTATGCTTAGTTCAGACATTTCTTTATACTATTAGAACTGAATATATCATAATATCAAGAATTTGGCAGCTTCATTCTTATATATTCTGAATGCAATCATTATGCCCAAACCTAAAGTAATTATATTTCTACAACAAAACATGGATGCTCACATGTAGGTCAAGTTCATAAAAAGTATATAAAGACTCTAGGATCTCACATCCAATTATATTTTGGATATATTTCTATTACCACAAGTCATAAAATGGGTCAAATCTTCCAAATTTTGTATTTTACAATTGAAGTAGGACTTTAGCAGGGTTTAAGTATGACTTGTACATAGAAATTTGTCTCTATGAACAAATGAAGTTATCTAAGGAAATCAAACCTAAAAGAAGGAAAAACAAATAACTATTGACATAATTCCACCTAGTAAATATCTTGACCTGACACTAGAAAATACACAGATGTTCAGCAAATTGACAGTCATAGGGTCACAGAAGACACAGACAGCAGGGTGCAAACTCCAGGGTATACAAAATCGTAATGAGAACTGTTTAAGAAATAGGAAGTGACAAAGGGCCTTAGGGTTGCAATCAACAATCATTCCTACATATAATGAGAGGATACAGTCCATTTGTACACGATCCACTTCAGCCAGTGTACAGGAAATCAGTCATGCATGCAGGGACAAGTTCCAGCACTAATAAGGAATAACAGAAGGACCCAGGATTTTAGCACTCACAAATCTTGAGGCTACAGTGACTTCTGGTTTCCACACTTTCTTCCACCACAAACCTTGACAGACTTAAGTCAGACATTAACAGGGAAGAATTTCTAGACTTGTTTATTAACAGATCAATTCAACACTTACTTTCCACAGTGCCACATCTTGTAGTTAACTCTCTTTTACACACATACACACACACACACACACACACACACACACACTTTTGGATAACACTATGAAATGGGCCATTCACTTACATGAAAATACTGTATTTTTGGAAATGTCTGTTTATATGTGTAATACCGTATTCACTTTTTTCTTTTGAACTCATCCATACTTTTAGAAATAATGAATAAATACAAGAAAATTATTTTTCTAAAAAAATTTAGAGGAGCTGGATGACAACTAGTTTAGGATAACCAAGGGCTTATTAAGAAAAGAGTTAAGACTAAAACAATGCAAAATAATTATGACATAATTCAGATTTCTGACCTGATGGAGGAGAGATTCCCACAAGATGCTGGACTGAATAAACTGATAGAAGTTTGTCAAAACATCTAAATACTTGAAAACCTTGTGAAAAAGCTTACAACAGAAAAGGCAAAAGGTAACAAGGACCACACTGAGAGCCCACCCTTTGTCAACCCTCCCAGCTAGTTCATCGTCAAGAACTTCTTTCTTACAATAATTTTAATGTATTTGACATTGGTGTCTGTCCTCAGGAGGGTTGAATGTTTTTTAAATCAGAATCGATTGAATGAGAGCATACATTACAATATTAAAAAATGATAAAGGAAAGTTAAAAACTTAATTGAACCAGAATTACACACACATGTGAAGTTATCAATTAAGAAAATAACACTATGGGCTGAAGAATTGGTTTAGTTGTTAAGAACATTTGTTGGTCTTTCAAAGGACCCAGGTTTGATTCCTAGCCCCCACATGTAGTTTTGCCACCTCCTTAGGCACCAGGCATGAATGTGGTTCACAGACATGCATGCATACATAAAATACTAAAAATAAAATCTAAAAATAAAATTTGAAGGTTAACAATGATAGGAAAAGCAAAATAAAATAAATTAATGTTATATGAAATATTTTAAAATAAAAATTAATTTAGAGGCAAGTTCACTGATAATTATTTAAATATTTTAATATCCATACTTAATTAATAAATTTAATAAGTTATTAGTATTCATCCTAGCTCTGCCACTTTGCCACATCACAATTTAAATCATAATTTCTTTCTCTATTGCTATAATTTGGAATGACCTTCTGCAGAAGATGACATACAACGATCATCATATAAACTTCAGAATCAGAAATTCAAAATGTACAATAAGAGGGTCGTTGCAAAGTTAGATGGAGTCCACAGAAATCCCCAGGACCGGGGAGCTGTCCATGGTTCCTGGGAAAGGTTAAGAAACCTGAGGCAGTGTTCATCCTTGGCTTGATACCTTTGGTCACCTTTTGTCTATGCTGGGCTTCTGAGCAGTGTAGGCAAGCATACTGAGATACATGCAGGAGCTGAGAGGAAGCAGTAGGATCAACTTCCGCTCTTCTAACAGCAGCTTCTTGGTTCTTTCTTTGCTGTATCAAAATCAAAGGACAAAGAAAGGAAAACTAAAAACGGCATTGGCCAAACAAAAGCCAGCTGAAGTCAGTATTTCCCAACCTATGCCCACTATGAATGAAAGGCTGGGACCAGGATCAATCACAGAGACCCAGTCACCACAGGTAAAGTGGCTGAGCTCTCAATCGAAAGCTTCTACCCTGGTTCTTCTTTCCTTTTTTTGTTCTTTTAGAGAATAATTTGTGCTTTACCTAGTCCAAACCAAAAAAAGAAAAAGAAAAAGAAAAGAAAATCAATAAAAATGTGGTTAATCAGATAAATAACATGGCTTTCCAAAACTGGTTAAAAGATTTAAATCTAAACTGGACCTGGTCTGCATAGCAAGTTCCAGGCCAACCAAGGCTATCCAGTGAGACCCTGTCTTTAAATAAAAAAAAAAAAAAAACTTCTAAACTAGGAGTTTCTAAATGTAGGCCTATTTCTCTTCTGTCACCACAAAGATGAATAGAGTTACATAAATAAAATTTCTACTCCTGTATAAGGTGGCCCTGTGCTCACCTCTGGCTATCTTTTAAGAGGGTTGAGTTCCAAGGACATAAGTATAATTAGAACACATTAAGAAAAAGTGATCTCTTTTGGTATTAAAATATACTGTGTTATCTAATGTTTAAAAACAATACTAATGATTGAGGATGAAGCACGAAAGCACAGGGCCCTGAGTTTTTCCCCAACAAACAAAAAATGAAAATCAGCATTACCAAGGGAAAATGACAAATATTAATCTTATCAGAAAAAGAGAAATAAGCCTAGAAAAAGAGGGAAAAAACACCCAGAGGCTCCAAGAAAATGAAGCTTACCCAGGAGAAGCAGCTGCCTGTGAGACCTTCAGCTGTCAACACACAGGAAGAGGAGGACTGTTCCCAAACCCCTTGTGAGATCCTACCACTACCCAGCAGATTCTCTAAGAAGGTACCACCATCCTCATCCCAATGCTAGTGCTGCCTCAAAGCATATCACCAGAATAACAACAACCTTGGAGAAGCTCCCCGCTAATCCCTCATTCCACCCATGTCATCATACAAGTCAATCAATCATTAAGTTATCAAGTACACGTATCAGAATCTCAGTGTAGTACAGAGCTCTTAGGACAGTATATGTTTAGGAGGGTAGTTTCTGACTTCACCAGTATGCTTTCTTGTTTTGGTACAAAGTAGGGTATAGCTGGGGTAGACAAGGAGAGATGGACACAAGAGCATGTCCGTTCCTGCTATCCAGTTTCTCCTAAGCCAGTTTTCTATTGCTTGGGACGAAGTTTATGAGTTTTGTTGCATTGTTCTATACTCTGCTCAGCAGCTGTTTGGACACATGTTCTTCCCCTGTTTTCAAGTTCATCACCCCATCTCTTCAATAACCAATCTACACTCAACACTGAGGTGTCAGGCTGGCTGATCTCAGGCTGTTCCTCACTGAAACACCCTTCTGGGGAAGAGCAGACAACATTCTGTTCTTTTCATGGTAATATTTACCTTATTGTAATCAATTAAGAGTTAGCTTTCTTCCTGCTGGACAGTAAGATCAAACGAAAAGCAAGCTGCCCCAGATGAGAAGACAAAGACAAGCCAAGTTACACCTACAGCCATCAACTTTTATCATAACACTCCCTTTTTATATCTTTTCATTTCACCTTGTTTTCTGTATCCTGATATAATGTCTGTGGTTACCTGTAACCTAGAGCTTTGAAGCCATTAACTGGGGTGGTGAGCATGAGAAAGTTTGTACAACTCTACAGAAGGGAACATAAGAGTAGGAATTAAATCACTGTTATCTAATGTGAATTTGAATTCTAACTCAAGGCCTGAGCTTCACTCTTACTCAGATTGTCCTCACCGCCAGTAGAACAACAATGGATGACTCTGAAGACAGAGTTTCTACAGAAAAGGACTGCCTGATTTTAGTTTAATTATCTTATGGATGTTATTGATGATATTAGTTCTAAGATTCTATGTTTCTTTTAACAGTCTTTCATAAAAGGTCAAAGAAATAATTCTGTCATGGCTTTGGATTTATAAGGCTGAAGAACATGTATCTAGAAACAATTTTTATATTATCTTGATTAGAAAGAGGCAGTTCTAGTAAACTATAATCATAATAGCCTAGAAATGTTCTTTATGAAAAAGAAATAAGCTAGAAGTTATTCACGATAGAACTATCTGAGGTTAGTGTACAACACACATAGAGCCCATTCTTTATCCCTATACATGAAAGTGTCCTCTGGTCTTTAATTGGTGACTAAGCAGTGTGTCTGTGTGTGTGTGTGTGTGTGTGTGTGTGTGTGTGTGTGTGTGTGTGTGTAGTTCATTAAATTAGAAAGGGGATCATGAGAGTGGAGGAAGAGCTCTTAAGGAAGGGGAGAACTAGAGATATAATACATGTGTTAAGAAAGCAGAAGTGAAAATCAGTTTGAATAAAGAAGAGAATAAGCCAGAGAAATACAGGAACAAGGAGAAGGCAGTGCAAAAAGGACCAGGTGAGAGAATAGTATAATGACACAAGTATATGAAAATGTCAAATTATTGCCATGGTTGTGAAGTTAATATGAAACATAATTCCAAAAATATATGAAGACTAAGGTTTGTATTCCTGTATAGGATACCTGGAGGGAAGATGGTATGAGCATCTGAGGATATGCTGTTCTGTAGAGAAAACTAGAGAATAAAGATTCTCTACAAAAAGATATCGCTCTGTGTGGAAGAAAATTGTTATCCAAAAATAAGTTATTTAAATCTTTTATCATTCAGAAAAGGAAGAACTCAAGCAAAAATTATAGTAATACTGCAAGAAACATACAATTTCAAGTAATGAGTGAGTTTTTAACCATATCAGACACCAGCACAAACTCTGGGGCTCCAGCAAACCATCCCAGCTATTTCCTCCTCAAAAGTAACATCTTGTTCCCACTCAGATGCCTTCTTAATGTAATTGCGATAATCATAATCTTGAACAAAATGTCTTCTCATCCAACTCCAATTTGTTAATTTAATTAATATTATGATTTATCAAGTATATATGTTGAGATCCCAGCCACAATTTTCAAAATCTGATTATTTTATTGAATGATAACAATGTATCCGGATTCTCTAGATGACCAATGTGTAATTCTTTTTATTAATTACAATGGCATTATTTGGATTATGCAGCTCTTAGGCATATCTAACTACTTGTGTTCCTAAGTGGTGCTCCTAATATAATTATAAAAATGCATAATCTTTGATAAAAGGTCATTATTTATAATAATTTTGGTTTGAATGAGAGCAGCCTGGTAAAGCTATTTTCTAATCTTTGTATTTTATCAAACTTGAACCACTTGGGATCACCAATACACAAAGAAACCAGGAATGACAGACATCATGGTTATTTGCTAGTGTTTTTGAGTAACTTACCTGTTACTTTTGAAGCAGAATTTAGAATCTCAAATTTTAACCTCTTGGAAGTTTAAAAAAGTGTATTTAAAAACCCTAAATAGATTTGTCACCATATATGCAAATGTTTCTCAATTATGTGGTGGTTTTATTCAGTCAGAATTACAAAATGGCAATTTAAAAGACTTGAACCTAGCAGATGCATAAATGAGTCTTGACTAGGTTTTGGAATGCTACTCAAGCACTCTACCAATTGATCTAGACCCTACTCCATGACACTCTGACTGCACAGTCCATCCTTTCAGGGTACCTTTAACTTACCCTCCTGCCATTCCCAGCCTCCTCCAGTGCCTCTAGCATCTTTCCATTGTCTCCATGATCCTCAAGTGCTTCCAGCAACATCATACAGGGTGCTGATTTATTGCATGATATATATTCTTTTAATTAACTAAATCATTAATTTTGATTAAATGTATACTTTGAAATCTTGCCCTAAGTTCATTTTAATACTCATGTACTAAAATTTATGATTCATTCAGTATCTAACCAACTCTGCTTTTTCAAAACTACAATTAGTCATTTGCTTATTCTTATTTTATTTTGACTATCATTTCTGATTTTCCCTCCATGGATGAAGAAAGTATTATCTTGGGCAAAATTGTTGTAAAAACACATGACCAATCAGAATCAATCACCATTTATTATGAATTGAACGATAACACCTCATCTTTTAAATTGTAGGAAAGTACCCACATTAAAAAAGAAAACAGAATAAACTAAAAACAATCTTTAACTATATGAAATCTTCCACAAATGTTGCACTGCAATATCTATTACTTTTAATTTTGTCTTCTGTTTTACATATGAAGAGTAGCATTATCCTACAATGTTGGATTACATATCTTTCTATTCCAGATGCTTTAAAAGTTACATAATGTATCTTGAACTGCCATTCAATGAACCAATATGCATTGAAGTTATTTTAATATCTATGAAATTTCATGATTAGTTCATTCATTATGAAGATAATCTTATGTGATCTAGCTTGCTCTTTTGAGTCTGTAGTATACCAGTGGTGAGTAGCAAGAACATCCAATCTTAACATCTTCCCTAATTTTCAGAACCATAATTCAAACATTCCCCACACAGGCATACTTTCTGTACCCTCCTCCCACCCTTCAGCCCAATGAGAACCTCCCACTCAATACTTGCCTTGGGTACTGCAGCCCTTTCCTCTGCCCTGTGGCTCAGTGACATACTGTGCTCTGGCAGCTGTACTCAAACTGTGTAAGAGTGAATAGTTACTTTCATAGTACAAAGCAAGGGGGGAAATCTGGTCCCATCACTAAAAGTCAAGAAGAAATGAGAATGAGAAAAGAGATGTAAGTGACTAATGGTGACAGTATGAGTAAACACAGATGTTTATGGACAACTACTTCACAACTTACCTAATTTATCACTTTTTCTTCAGGGTCATCAGGGCTAGTACATACACCTCAATACTACTTCAGTTAAGGAAACATCACAAGTGTTCTCCTTCTGAAAACCTGGACACCACTGAAAGAATTCTCATAAAGATCTAAGAGCAGAAAGAAAGCCATATACATACTTAGAAATATAAGGCACATAAGTCAGATCTTAAATTTGGAAATGGCACCTTTTCCTTATTCATTTTTAGTATTTCATTGTATTGCAAATTCTACATGACCATGGTATATAATATCACTTCTGCCTAACACTTTCCTGCCTCCAGCCCTTCTGGTATGACAACCCCTCCCCCAACTCCTCACTAACTTCATGATATCTTTTCTTTATTATTATTTATACCTCTTTAAAGTTACTTAAAATTGCTTTTAATTGGAAATACTTAAAATGATTTTTAAGTAATCCCCAAACAAAAATTGGGACAAATACAGCCTGTTCCTCCTGACAACACATTGCTTTCCCATTTGTGCTATTGCTTGGCTTTGACTAAGGTTTTCCTGCTATTTGCAATCTATGTGAGCTTTTTGTTTCAAGTAACTAAGATGTGGACAATTTGAGAAACACCCTACCCAACCTCCAACCATTGTTAACATGTAAACAGCAACAAAGCACCATCAAAGAATAAATTCCTGTTTCTCGTAAAATATTCTGTCTGTAAATTTATGTTATCAAATCACAAAATAGACAAAGATACCAGCAATCTATATAGTTAGGTGCAGAGACGAGTAAGTGCAATAAACCTGAATTTTCATTTATTCACATATTCCCTGCACGCTAAGGCATGAAGATGGAATAACAGTGCCAAATCTACCTGTGGGTAGTAGGTAAGATCTGGTTTATATTACCCTAGTGTTTACACAAAGACACACTCTGCTCTACAACCCCAATCTACGCTTTATCATTATTGCACACAAAGTAGTAAGAAAGGCCAGTAGAATTACTGTATGGTTTTCATTATTCGTGCACAAAAATAGCCAAAGTAATAATGACACAAATGTCATAGGGCTAATCATGGCTTTCTAGAGTATCGATGGCTTTCTAGAAGTATTTCTAGAAGGAAGGAAGCCATGCCTGGTACTGTACACCAATCAAAATCCTATGATAGGCCCTGGAAGGGCAAGACCTACTGCTATTGTTGTGGTAAACAGCCTGTTGTCAAACTACCTTCTGAATATTTATGTTTTTATTCCTCACCAAATATTGCTGTTAACAAGGAAACAGGGGTTCTTTTTTGAGTTCTTAATCATGTTAATGAAAGAATTTTGAAATGAACTCTGAAGGAGGTTCAAGGACAATTTTATTACACTTTCAAAGAAAAATAACCAGGCACACAAGCTGTAAATCTCAGTAAATACCTACCATGGGAAGATGAAGTGGGAGCATCGTGTCTTTCTGACTTATGGTCCATGCAAGCAGACATGCTTGGTGGTGGAGGCCAGTGAGCAGCTACATGGCAGTAGAGGAGACAAGCTTCAGAGAAAATGAGAATTCCCAGATTGTCAAGTAAATGGGGTCAGGTATTGGGCCAGTATCAGAAAAAAGAAGAGAGAAGCAAGAAAAGGAAAATGTGTGATTTCTAGCATTTTGGAACAGTTGGCCAGCTTAATGGTGCTATATAGGAGGAGCTCTGAGTGGAGAGGAAGTTTAAGTTTATTATTTCATTAAGGGGATAATTATTCCTGCAATCTCCTTAGGTTGTCTTCAGCTGGAAGAATGGTCTTTAGGCCAGCAGATTGTAGACCCAGATGACTTTTAAGAGAGACAGCAATACAGTACGTAGTACTGTGAACTGGAGCTAATTAGAATGTTGGTCTCCACCAAGGACTAGATGTGGAAATGAGATTCCATTCTTTTGACCCAGAAGGAAGTAGTTTTCCCTTAGTGATTATCTTTATCATTGAAAAAGGCCAACTTAACTACAGACAAGAGGAAGGCTGATACCAAAGTACTTTCTCTTTTGTGGTAATATATTGTTTATGATGTAATTAAGTTTTCCTGAAACCAGAATGCAAATCTAGCCACAGCCATAGGGACCAGACAGTGGAGGTACACACCTTTTCTCTCAGTAGCCACACTAGTTAGCCATAGAAACTGGGCAGTGGTGGTGCACACCTTTAATCCCAGGACTAGAGAAGAATATAAAATGGGAGGAGAGAGGAACTTGCTCTCTTTTCAGTCTGAAGATTTAATAGAGCTAAAAGATCTCTAGTGTTTGGCTTGCTTTGCTTTTCTGATCTTCAGCTGGAACCCTAATATCTGTCTCTGGGTTTGTATTATCCATGCTACATTCTTTGAGGTTCGAGTGGTAAGTTTGTAACAACATTATGCTCCGGAAAGTTCGGGGCTTGGGAATTAATAAGTGAGTGATTGCTGCCTGAAGCACTTAAGCCAAAAGTGATTTCATCTCAGATTTTCTTTGAAATCCATTCAAGTGCAGCAGGCAACTGACAAGGCCAAGCTCTCCTCCTGCCACAACCTTCATCCTGACCAGGAAAGAAATCAGAGGGCTGGTGAATCAGCTTTTCATTTTGAGGTTTCATCTCATTTAAAGGAATGTGGATTCCTAGGAACTCACTTGTCATTTGGTTAGATAGAAGGCTTTTTAATTTGAATCTTGTGCCTATAAGATTTGTAAGGAAAAAAAAAAAAAAAACAGTGAAGTGTCACCGCCTCCATCTCTGACTTTTCAGAGTAATTAAAATCTATACAGGAAACAAACTGCTGAGTTTCAGTACATGAGGAAATCGAAAGCTATGAATGTTGTTGGGTGGAGGCTCTCTCTTTCTTCTCTACCTGCAAAACAACATAGGCTGAGGCACCCTGGAAGGCTCAGTCCGTGAAGTAGTCTAACTTTGAACATCTGTAGATTGCATTCTTCAGTTCCTAAGAGACTTATTAGCTTATCTTCACACACACACACATACACACACATGCACATGCACACACATGCACATGCACACACACGGACAGTCCCTTTCAACACACCATAAAGAAGAAGAAAAAGAAGAGAAGAGGAGGAGAAGAGAAAAACCCTTACATCCTACCCTGTAGAAGACCTCAGAATCCTGACACCCCTGAAGAAACTTCCAGCAAAGTGAGTTCTATCTCTTTTTGTAGACATTAGCTACCTCGTGAAAACCACAGGAAGAGAGGGGGGAAAATCTTGCTGGTTCTTCTGGGGGTGGGGAAGCAGTGCTGGTGGTTGCTTCCCTCAGTAATGAACCCATAGTGGCTGGATTCGGATGGTTCGCTCTGGAAGATGGCAGACATCTTTATTCCTCCCCTGCAGAGGAATGAGCCTAGAAAAAAAATGCATTTTGCATATTTCAGGTTGTTTAATAAACTTCCTAAGTGTAAGCCTGTGTAAGTGGGTAAGAGGAAGGCTTTAGTTATCTATCCCTGAACTATGAGGCCTGCCCCTGGAGAGACTAATATATCCAGTGTCACTCACTGATTTTCCATCTCCCAGCAGGTCTAAATGACAGTTCAATTGTCAACCTTTACTTTCCAGGTTTTCTTTCATTAAAAAAGATTAAAATAAAGTATACTAAGGGAAAACAAAAACTATTGTATCCAAGTCAGGCAAAGACAAACAAACACAGGGAAAAGCCCAAGGAAAGGCACAGGAATTAGAGACCCACTCATTTGCACACTTAAGAATTCCATAAAAAACAATAAACTGGAAGCCAGAATATAAACAAAGGGCCTAATGTAGACCTGTCCAGGCCATGGGGCTGTTGCTTCAGTCTCAGTGAGTTCGTATGCACTTTGCTTAGGTTGGTAGCGGGTCTTACTCTCCTGGTGTCCTCCTCCCCTCCTGCACTTACATTCTTTCTGCCTGCTCTTCCATGGTTTTCCCTGAGCTCTGAGGGGAAGGATTTGATGGAGATCTAGTTCTTCATGCTAGTCCAGTGTTTCTCAACCTCAAAAGTTCCTTTCACAAATATGCTACATATCACATACTTACATTATGATTCATAACAGTAGCAAAATTGCAGCTATGAAGTAGCACCCAAAATAACTTTAAAATTGGGGGTCACCATATGAGGAACTGTATTAAAGGGCAGCAACATTGGAAAAGTTGAGAACCACAATTCTAGTCCTTTACTCTCTACCTACCCTTTGTGGTTTACAGATTGTAGCTTGGTCATCATTGATTTAACAATAACTACATATCTTAAAAGTTAACAAAAGCTTTTAGTTAACTCACTATGGCATTTACATTCAGGCTGATAATTAATACCTTCTTTGTTATTTATTTTTTGGTCTCTTGCTATAATTCTTTCATTGCTGATACTTCTGTATTCTCTTCCTTATCTTTTCTTTATAAGTTAAATTTATAGTTTAAGATGAAACCACTAGTGAACCATTACATCCTTTGCTTCTATCCATCAGCTGTATTTCCTTCCTATTTCTGGTCTCTTCAATCAGAGCTTCCCTTGTGATACAGAGGCAAGACCAGCAAAGCTTGTGTTTCTAAGGTAGTCTCAATTTTACTTATTACTTTCTCACAGTTAATTCTAATATATTTTTCTATGTTTTTGGCTTTTGAAACTACTACAGCTTATAGTATCAAACAGTGTATTTTCAAGCTGTCTTATTATCATTTTATCTGGAATAAGATACAATGGACAAGTTTTGTTTCTTTTTCATTTTTAACTCATGGTAAGTTGAAGGCATCTCTTTACACCAGTGGGAATATATTTTCCTATCCAGAACATGGTGTATGCAGGTGGATATTAATGCCTATTTCCTAAATACTATATTAATATAAATGTCATTGAGATTGGGATCATTACCACCAGATCAAGAAAGTACTTCAACAGCAAGACATGATAGTTCACATGTATGTGGGATGCACACAAAGTACTCAAAGCTCCTGTCATCACATATTATCTTTTGGAGATATGTGTTTGTCATGAATCAGTAAATAATTGATCAAAACATCATAATTTTAAAGTTCTTTGGTTATGACATCATGTAAAAGTATATATAAAATACACATACTTTTGCTTTAGGCAAATTGCTGTTGATAATGAGTTCTAATCATGTCCTTGAATCTTTGCAGGTGATCTAGCTGTGATGGTTAGTTTCATGTCAGTTTGACACAAACAAGAGTCATTTTCTAAAGCAGAGCTTTGATGGAGAAAATGTCCCTACCAGACTGACCCTTGAGCATGCCTGTGGAGTATTTTTCTTGATTGGTGATTAATGTGGAGGACCTAGATCACAGTGAATAGTGCCATCCCTAGGTTGGTGGTCCTGGGTGCTATAACAAAGTAGGCTAAACAAGCCATGGGGAACAAGCCAGTAAACAGAACTCCTCTGTGACTGAAGAGGAAAGTGTTTATTTTGGCTAAACTTCTATACCACAGTCTACCATTAAGTGAAACAAGAGGCAGGATTTTAAGGCTGTAACACTTTCCTTACCAGGTTGTTTATGGCCATTGTTTTATCTCAGCAATAGAAATCCTAAGATAGTAGTCTTCATGTCTGAAAGTTTACAGAGTGGTCACTTTTTAAAATATCTTTAATCATCTTAAGGTCATGTGTCATTAGATGGATTTTCCTTCACTGTCTTGGCTTTTTCAACCAATTGATTCTTAACTTTTCTTAAAAGGAAACCAGTGAACTTTTCTTAAAAGGAACCCAGAAAATGTAACATTTCCATTATATAAAAGATACAAAAAACATAATTCCTAAACCAAATCATTTATAGATTTAAGCTAACTTGGAATTTATTCATATGCTGAGTCACCAAAGAAGCACACACGCATACAAAAAAAATTAGATACAAAATCATAGAACAAAACTATATTCTTTTAAGAATTTTGGAAATTTCCAGAAGATGTCTCACTTTTTGTTTCTTCTTAAAAGTTGCCATAAGGAGACAGAAAGAAAGAAATGTGAGAATGACGATGATACTCTAATTAGCTACATCGCAAAGCAGACAAGTGATGGAAGACTAAACCCTAAAGCTTCTCATACTAGGCATAAAGAAACAAATACAAAGACAGTGAAGCCTCCCAAGATATTTTAAGGAGCAAGTTTTTTTGGTTTTTTGTTTTGTTTTTAACAAATTGAGAAACTGTTGGAGGCTTTAAACTGAATTTTAAAATGGTTTATATACAGAAAACAGACTCAATGAACAAATAAAACTAACTCATGGCATCAAAGGCTATGAAACACAAAGGAGAAAAAACAAGCAACTCTTGACATAATCCTGCCCAATAAATTCTATGACCTAACTAGAGAGTACGTAGATGTTCAGCATAGCAGAAGTCATATGGGCACAGAGGATCTTGAGACCAGGATTCAACACCATGGGAATCAGAATGCCAGTGAGAGATGTGTAGAGCCAAGTGGGCAAGTATCATTGCCCCCAGCATGGGCCATTTTGTTGTAGTTAACCGATATTTATGCACAGGAGAAGAAGATGCAGCCCCTCTGCCCCTAACCCTAAGGCAATAATAGTATGAGAAGAGTCAGAAACCCCCAGCAGCAGGCATCTAGGAATAGGCACTAATGACTTTAGAAAGAAGATCCAGAATTTCAACACTTCTGGTGGTATAAATGAGAATGGTTCAAATAGTCCCATAAATTTCAGGTCCTGGTCACCAGGGAGTGGTACCACTTGAAAGGATTAGAGGGTGTGACCTTGTTGGAATAGATGCTACCTTGTTGTAGAAAGCATATCATTAGGGATGGTCCCAGTGGCTCTCTCTTCCTGATGCCTGTGGATCCAGATGTAGAACTCTCAGCTGTTTCTCCAGCACCATGTCTCCCTGCAAGCTGCCAAGCTCCCCACCATGACGATGATGAACTAAACCTCTGAAACTGTAAGCAAGTCCCAGTTAAATGTTTTCCTTTATAAGAGTTTCCATAGTCATGCTGTGTCTCTTCAGAGCAATAGTAACCCTAAGACAACACTCATAACCATTACTTTTAACACTGCAGTAATTGTTTATTTCCACTTTCTTCTACCACATACCATGACAGACCTAAGTCAGATACTGTTGTTAACAGGTAAGAATTTTCTAGACTTGTTCATTAGCAGATCGGGTCTATGCTCATTTTGCAAAGTGACACATCTGGTAACTAATTCTATTTCTCATAAATGCAACTATGGGCAGTGTGGTATGGGTCATTGACACACCTAGGTGTATCTGTTTTTGAAACTGTCTGTGAATGTATCTAATTATGGATGCTATTATTCTCCTTTAGGTTCACCTGTAATTTGAGAAATGGTGAATGAATACAAGAAAATTGTTCTTCTAAAAGGACTAATGGCTATCAGTGACCATGATTTTAAAATGGTTAAGTCCTTGTTGAGCAAAGAACTAAAACTAAATAGAAAAATGCAAGATGAGTATGACAGAATTAAGATTGCTGACTTGATGGATGAAAACTTTCCAAAAGATGCTGGAATGCACCAACTGATAGAACTGTATAAAGAGATGCCAGGACTCAGAGACCTTGCCAATAAACTCAAAAAAGAGAAGGCAAAAGGTAATAAGAGTGTACCCTGGGTGCCCACCCTTTTTTCAACATCTCCAATTGCACACTAGCTCCATGTAGTGATCATAATTGACTACTCCTTTCACAGTGTACACCTCAGGATCTACAGAATGGCAGCATTTCAGGTGTCAAAAATGTCGACAGCTAACAAGACTTCCTTCTTAGAAAGAATACTGTGTTTGAAGGGTTGGCTATCTTTGAGGGCATTGGGGTAGATGAAAATGATAAAGCTGTTGAAAGAGATGAGACCTTCTACTATTGTAAAAAGATGAGAAAATTACAAAATAAAGATTGGATAATTTTTATCTTAAAATATTTAAATCAATTAGTGTTGATGCTCCATTAAGACAGTCAACATTATCTATTCTACAAAAACAAAAACAAAAACAAAAAAAAAAAACCAAAAAACAAAAAAAAGTGGTCAATGATTAAGTGAAAGTCTACCTCCCAGTGATAAGAAATACTTATATTTTATAAAGTTACTGGGCTGGGCTTAAGGAAAAGAAAAGAAACATGACTAATTTGGGCTTAGAAACTTCTATCTATGATCCTAGCAATCAGGAGGATGCAAACAGGGAGTAATTCAGTTTAAGACCAAAACCAGCCTAGTTTATGTAACTAGACTGTATCAAAGTATATGCATAAATAAACAATTAACAAATTAATAGATTAAAAAAAACAAAAGATAGGAAATCAAAGTAAATATCAGCATGTTGTCATGCTGCAAATCAGATCATTTCCTTCAAGGGTTCTGTAATCCAGAGTTGTCATCTATAGAAGATGGTTGGTCAATGATTATCATCATATAAGCATTTGGCAGCCAGAGGTCAAAACGGTGTGTTTTCATCTGTTGCTCTCTATGATGTTTCTCAGAAAAGGTCTCTTATTGAACACAAGGCTCTCATTTTCAGCTAAACAGGCAAGCTAGAATGCAACTACATCTGCCTGCTTAGCCTGGGAGTTCTAAATGGCCATTTTGAAGTTGTTACTAAATAGTTGAATTCAGGTATCCATGCTTTCAGAGCAAGGGCTTTACCCAATAACACATCTCCCCAGACCTAAACTTTAAATTCTTAAAAAACAGACTGTAGGATAAGAGAGTTGGGGCGGGGCTTGACTGATGGACACAGAAGTTCCCAGGATGGGAAGACTGTGTCCTCTACACCTAGAGAGAATAAGGAAACCCCTGAGGCAGTCTTGTGCCTGCCTTGGTAGCATGGGCCACCTGGTGGCCCCATCAAGCTTCTAAAGCAGAGGTAGGCAAGCACAGTGAGACATGCAGGAGCTGAGAGCAGATAGTACTGAATGAATTCCAGGTGTCTCAGACCAGTGTCGCTGAGTTCACTGTGTTTTCTCTCTGCCATCAGTTAAAAGGAAACAGATGGAGAGAAACAACACTGCAGTAAGAAGACACATGCGAGATGAACCCAGTTCTTCCCAACCTATGTCGACCACAAATGAAGATTTGGAACCAGAATCAAGTAGGAGTACACTGAACTCACAGGTATGGTAGTTAAGCTCCCAGCGGAAAATCTACTAAGGTTCTTCCCCTTTTTACATTGAGTGAACACTTATCTATCTAGTCATAGGATGAAGTAAAATTGGAGATGTGAGGGAATCAATCTCATACATACTGGTCATTTGTGTCAGGACTACTACAAACTTGTGTCATGTAATTCTCTATTATGGGACTGAAAAATCATTACTCAGGCAAGTAAGGTGACTGAGCAGGGAAAGGTATTTACTGCCTCGCTGATGACCTGTGTTTGGTTTCCAGATCCCACATGTTAGAAAGAGTGAGCTAACACACACAAGATGTCTTCTGACCTCCACATGGCCTCAGTGGTACATCCACCCAGACAGGCACAATAAAGAAATATGAAGCAGGTTGAATCATTATTCTTCTTTTAGACATTGATAAAATAGCACTCAGTTTAAGGACATACTTTTCCAAAGCCTCTTAAAGGACATCAAACCCCAAATCAGATTTTCTAAATATAGACCTGCTCTTCTTTTACCACAGACATGCACAGAAAAGTGATGTAAATGAAATGTTTGTTCCTGTATAAGACAATCCCACCTCTGATTCTCTGTTCAGAGGATGCTGTCCTCAAGGATGACAAGTCAATTCTCTTGGTGTAAAAATTGTTGTGCTTCATTTAACATTGAAAACCATGATTGAGGGTTCAGAATAAAAAATCTTAATAGGAGAGGAGAGAACAGCTTGGCATGCACAAGACTTGGGGTTGGGTTTAGTTTCCAACAGAGAAAGGAAAGGAGAAAATCAGCTGTTAGCAAGAGAAGAGGTTGATCAAGAAGAAGTGGAAACTACCCACAAAAGCTGAAGGCAACAGTTCTGTTATATGATTAAACACTCATATTATCAAATGCTTGTATCTAAACCTCAGTTAAAATTAATCTTTTTTTCTTGAGAAGGTATACCATTTGAAATCATTTTTATCTCAGTAGACTATATGCAGTAGTTTGATTTAATTAAAGTTGTTAGATGGTCAATTAAAAGACTTTAACCTAAATAGATGCCTTCAGAAATATTGAACTGTTGTTGCAAATGCCTAAGAGGTCTAGAAAACTACCTCACATGTTTGACAGAGTCCTCAGGTGCCTGCAGCAACAGCCTCTAACAGCTTTCTGACCCCTAAGATGCCATCCATTCCTTCCCATATTGTCCAGGTTCCTCACTTATCTACTGCAACTGCTTCTAAAAGGGATCAAGTCACTCAATTGTCTCCAGAAATATCACTAAGAGTCCAGGCCCGCCAAGTGTCTCTAGCAACAGCATCCAGCAGTTCCAAGGCCCCTGGAATGTCACAAACAACAAGATCTAGCAATGCCCAGGTCCATGGAGTGTCTCCAGCAACATCATCCAACAGAGCCCAGGCCCGTGCATCATTTCTAGCAATACCAGTCAAGGTAATTTTCTGTTTTCACAATATAATGATGGAGGTTATTACAACCTTGGACCAGGTCATTAATCCCTGTCCTAGCCTTCTTTCTGTTGCTGTGATGAAACATTCTGAACAAAAGCAACTTGGGAATGGAAGAGTATATTTAAGCATAAGCTTCTATCATTGAGGGAGGCCAAGGCAGGAACAAGAACTGAAGCAGAGACCATGATGGAACACTGCTTGATGGCTTGCTCCCCATAACTTGTTTAGCTTGCTTTCTCATATAATATAGGAACACCTGCCTGAGGTGGCACCACCCACAGAGAGCTGGGCCTTTCCACATCAATCATTGAAAATAACGACAACAACAAAATTGTCCTACAGACAGGCCCACAAGCTAATCTAAATGGAGGAAATTTCTCAGTCTAGTTTCCCTCTTTCTGGTAATTCTAGTTTGTGTCAACTTGACAAAAAGAAAAAAACTAACAGTACACAAAGTAAAGTCAGCAGTGCACAATAAAGAAAGCTTTCTCAGAAAGGTGAAAAGCAAAGACTGTCACCACAGGATATCCTCTGCTCACACACATACAAACATTCTTACACTCATATACATAGGGAAAAAGCTTTTAAAATATTTAAACAGTATCAATGTAAATGATTGTATTATCTGAAACAATCCATGAAGAGTTTATAAAGATAATCCTGTGTGGTTTGATTTTAGACTGCCTCCAGTCTTTTCTGGACCTGAAAAGAATATGGAAAACACCTGTAGTTGAACTTCCTTCATTTCTAAAGGAAGTGTATGATAGTTGTTCCTTAAGTCCTGTTCACATTTTCTCAGCTGCTACTGTCATATTGTGAGTTACTACACAGGTGCCCTTGGTTTCATTTGCCAACAGTAGAGAAATGCACTTATAATTCCCTTATCTAGATGTATGATTGGTGCAAGCTGACATCCTTACCTATATCTACATTTTTTTCCATAAACTCAGTTATACCATGCTAGCTATTGTTCAGATTTTTCTTATGCTCTCTCCAATTAATTGTGCCATTTTTATTTTTAATGAATTTATTTATTTTTGCTGTGTACATTCTATGCAGAAACCAAGACTAAAGACTGTACCAACTCAACCTTCCGAGGTACATGGTCACCACCAAGGTCCCAAACAAGTGATGGTGTTGAAAGCAACAGAACCATTTACATATGACATTAAAAGAGAAAAAAGTATGTTCCATGCCACAGTGGCCACTGAGACTGAATTCTTTAGAGTGAAGGTGTTTGATATTTTCCTGAAGGACAAGTTCATCCAAAACAAGGTCATTACCATCTCAGATTATGTCGGTCGCAATGGGTTCATAAATATATACAGTGACTCCAGTGTGTCAGAGGTATATGGTAACCAATCAATGAAAATATCAACTACACTGAGGCAAAGAGCCAATGCAACACCTAAAATCAATTATCTTTGCTCAAAAAGAAGAGGAATATTTGTGAATGGAAACTTTATGGTATACAAGGTAAGCCACTGCATTATTATGTAAAATTTCTTCTGCAGTCTCAGATTTTCAGGCCTATTTTGGCAGAGGATAATGATTAACTCACTGTATGCCAAAATTCAAGACCTTCTTGATCAGTATTGGGGACTAGGATTTTCTGATTTTACATGTGAAACATATTCTCAATATACTTCTCAGGATACCAAGAGGAAAACTGTTTTAGAAAGAGATTGGCCAAGAGATTCTGACATTTTTATTTCAAGCGTTGTCATCTATTTGTGCCATTCATAGACATTTATATTAACACTCGTATCGTTAAGATTTTGTTTCTTTGAATTCTTCACCTCATACATTATTGAGAATTGACCACCTAAGATGGGTACAGATTATAACAACCAGAACACAAACCAAAGTGAACTCTTCTACCCCAGAATGCACCACATTGGGAAACCTGGGTTTTTTTCCTTCTTTCTACCTGTTAGGAATAGTAACAGTAAAGGAATTTCTCAACAGTAACAGAGTTGATGAAATTACCTGTGTGAGTGAGGGCAAGTAAAAGCTTCCTTATTTTGCATCCTTTTCTGTATGCTGGCATCAGGTGTGGCCCAGATTTAAAATGGGTCTCCTGACCTCAAATGATCTCGAACTATGGTTCGTCTTCCCAGCTCAAATGATCAAATCAAGAATAATCCCCCACCTATGTGTACAGATGCTTGGGTTTTGTTACCTTCATATATGGTCAAATTGACAACCAAGATTAGCCACCACAGTCTACACTAAAGCTTGAAAGGTTTACAAATCAGGATTTGCAACACAGCATATCTGAAGCTGCCCTTCCACCCTCCTCCCCCAGGTCTCAAATGATAGCTCTATTTTTCCTGTTCCAGTCAAGATTCTATGGACATCCTTTACTTCTCATAGATGTAACAGTATGTGGCCATTTCTCAGAAGATGGGTATTATTTTCTTTTGCAGAAAAAAGAGAAGAAGGACTGCATTTGCTATGAAATTCAAGATGATACAGGGACAATGGAAGTGGTGGTCTATGGACGCCTGACCAGTGTTGACTGTAACCCAGGAGATAAACTTAAACTCTTGTGCTTTGAATTGACATCAGATGAGGATAAAGTGCAGCTGAGGTCTACAAGGCACAGTAATATGAAGGTGCATGCTCTAGGGGAACATCCTCCTTCCCAAGAATCATGCTTTTGATATTATACTAAAACAGTTCCCTGGTATTGAAGAGATAATTCAACATGTGGAAGAAAACAAGTTTTCAGTTTATATGTGCAAATGTTCCTTTCCATCCTTTAAAACATGATAACGTTAATCATAGAAAAGAATGGGAACTCAGAAGGATTCTCAGAAGCCATTATGTTATTGGCAGGGCATGTTGGCATACACCTTTAATTCTACCACTCAGGAGACTGAGGTAGATGGATGGATCTCTGTGAGTCAGAGGCTAGCCTAGTTCACACAATGAGTTCTAAGCCAGCCCAGTTCTAAAATAGCCAGCTATTTTGTCATATGTTATATAATGAAAGCATTGAATTTATTAAAGCAAGCAGAGAGATTATCCAATGAGGATGTGAATTTGATTAAGAGATGGGTTTCAAATTCTGGTTCTATGGCTTTTCAAACTGTCTAATGACATGCAAAAACTGAAGGTCCTCATCAACAACATAGAAATAATGTCCATCACGGAAGTACATAAGCAGAAACTCACAGAACATATATGCTTATGAGGATACCTGGAGCAAATAAGATCACAAAGATACCAGAATTCATGCTCTTGTCATGATGACACACATACATCTCTGCAGGATTCATTGCATATTAAAGCAAGTCTTAGATTGTAGTAGAAACAAATGAAATATAGGGGCTGGCCTCCTGAGTTATACAGTAATGTTATTAGAGATCCCCAGTTCTCAGGACCACATCAGCATTCAAACTCTCCCCACAGGAGCTGTACCGGGCATACGTTTTAGAGTCTTCCTGCCTTCCTGCCCAATGAGAAAGCTCCACTCAACCATTGGGTATTGCACCACCTTCTCTCCCACTCCCACTGCTTCATGACACCTCACCTCACACTCTTCCACCTTTACTCATGCTGGGAAGGAGTAAAGAGCCCTTATGGTAGTCTCAGGCAAAGATCAAAATCTTGCTGCAGGGACAGAAAATCATTAATAGAAGCAGACAATGATGAAAAACTAGGCGTGGTGCATAGAGACAAGACAGTGGGAGTAAAGGGGGAAGGGTGTGACCAGCTCTATCAAAACCAATCTGATCTGATATCTTCATTTCCTTCTTCAAGGTAATCAAGGCTAGGAAAAGAGAAACAACTGCTGTGTCTCACTTCGACTATTGAACTTCACACTTCTGATGCTTATAGTGATAAGATCCAGTACCAACTACAGGAAAATGTCATAGGTATAAGAAATAAAAGTCAGTTCTTTGCTCTAGGAAATGGTGATTTTAATATTATTCTTTCTATGTTGTTTTATATTTTAATTGAATGATTTGATTTTTATAATGCTTATACTTTGAAAGAAAAAAAAACATTTTCACCTAAATCTTGAGTTTGTTACTTGCTAAAACTGGGTCTGCATACCAGGCTGTGGTAAGATATTGTTTATGATTTCTTAAAGCTTGCCTGGGGATTCAGAAAGCAAAGCAGCCAGCCACTAGCTCTCACCTCTATCTCAGGCTGAAAGGGCTGACCCATGCATGAGCTCTTCACCATGTCTCAAACTGCTGCCTCTCCTCAGTGTGACTAGAGAACAAATTCATCTCTGAGACCTTACTTCTGTCTTACATGCTTGCCTAATGTTGGACTTAAAGGTGTGAGCTGTAATTCTCTTTTAGACTGATTCACTCTTTTGTAGATCTGGGTGGCCTTGAACTCAGAGATTTATCTATCTCTTAATCCTGAGTCCTAGTATTAAAGGTGTGTACCACCACCTCCTAGCTTCTGGCTGCTGTGATTTAAAGGATACCTGGCTTCTACGACCTATGACTGACTTTGCTTTCTGAATCCTCAGTCAAGCTTTAATAAATCATAAACAATATCTCCCACCACATCAAGCCACAGCTGGAAGAAACTCAACACCCCTCCCAAAACTCCATAGCAACATGCCCATAACACTGACCAGAACCCCATCATATCTATCCTGAGGGAGGGGCTTGCCTGCCATGCTGAGTACAGTATCCCCAAGTATAGTTTATTTGTTCTGCAGTTGAACTCTGTTGTAGATTTGTGTAAAAACATATTCTTTTCTGAAAATAAAGATTTTCATGTCTTGAAAAAAAGAAAAAAACTTGGTCTGTACCTGATCCTTCTTGTTCCCATTCCCACTCCCATCCAGACCCCTCCCCAATGGACCTGCAAGGTCTATTCTATTTCCCCTCCACAGTGAGATTCATGTGTTCCCCACTTGGGCCCTCCTTGATGTTTGGCTTCTCTGGGTTTGTAGATTATAGCACGGCTATCCTTTGGTTTACAGCTAATATCTACTTATAAGTGAGTACATACCATGTTTGTCTTTCTGAGTCTGGATTACCTCACTCAGGATGATCTTTTCCCACTTCCATCCATTTACCAAAAATATTTCATGATGTCATCATTCTTAACAGCTGGCTAATACTCTATTGTGTAAATGTACTATTCCTTGGTTGAGGGACATAGGTTATTTCCAGTGTCTGGTTATTATAAATAAAGCTGTTATGAACATAGTTGAGCAAATGACCTTGTGCTTACTGAAGTATTCGTTGGGTATTTGCCCGGGTGGATGGAGAATGGAAGGAGAGACAACTGGAATTGGGGGACATGTCTGATGGTTTGGATCCCAAAAGCAGTGACACTATTAGGAAGTATAGCTTTGTTAGAAAAGGAGTGTGATGGGGAATGCTGTGAATATGTTTCTCTTATTGGTTAATGAATAAAATTCTGATTGGTCAGTAACCAGGCAGGAAGTATAGGCGGGGCTACCAGACTAGGAATTCTGGGAAGCATAACACAGAGGAAGAGTTGCAAGGAAGACAAGATGACAGATAGCCACTGAAGGAATAACAGGTCCGGGCATTCTCCAGTAAGTCAAGACCATGTGGAAATACTTAGATTAATAGAAACAGGTTAATAATTAAGAGAGAGCTAGCCAATAAGATGGCTGAGCCATCTGCCAGTTTATAATTTATATAAGCCTCCATGTGCTTATTTGGGATTGATGTGCAGGGGTCCTTGTGGGAAAGAAACTCTGTCTACAGGAGTGGTCTTGTAGGAGTCACCATGGGGGTAGGCATTGAGGTCTCCTTGCTCAAGCTATGCTCAGTATAAAACATAGTTCACTTCCTGTTCCCTTGGATCAAAATGTAGAATTCTCATATCCTTCTTCAGCACCATTTCTGCCTGTATGCTGCCATGTTCCACCATAAGGATAGTGGACTAAATCCCCTGAAACTATAAGCCACCCCAATTAAATGTTTTTCTTTATAAGAGTTTCCAAGGTCATAGTCTCTCTTCACAGCAATAATCCCCTAACTAAGACACCTATTACAACATAAACTCTCAAGAATCTGTGAGAGTAACCCTAGCTAAGACTTTAGCAATGGGGGTTATGGAGCCTGAACTGGCCATCTCCTGTAATTAGGCAAGACTTCAGTGGAAGGATTGAGACATCAACTCCGCCAAAAACTTTCAGCCTACAAGTTTTCATGCCTAAAAGATATGTTAGGGCAAAGAAAAGCAGAAATTGTGGGAGTGGCCAACCAATAACTGGTCCAGCTTGAGAACTAAACCATGAGAAGGCGCTCACCCCTGATACTGTCTGGAAGGTGAGAAGCACAATAGCCCAGAAACCTAGGATATAACCAAATATGCCTGAAAATTAAAGTCAGTAAAATGATTCCTACTGGTATTTTGCTCTCTTAATAGATTTGTGCCTAGCCCAATGGTCATAGAGAAGCTTTACCCAGCAACTGATGGAAACAATGGGGAGACCAACATCCAAACATTAGGCAGAATTCAGGGAATCCTGTGGAAGAAGGATTGTAGGAGCCAGAGGGATCAAGGACACCTCAAGAAAACCCACAGAATTAACTACTCTGGGAAGTAGGACCTCATAGAGAATGAACTAACAACCAGAGAGTCTGCATGGGATAGACTTAGGCCCTCTGCCTATATGGTACAATTGTGTAGCTTCATTTTCTTTTGGGACTCCTAACAGTGGAAGTAGTGGCTATCTCTGACTTTGTTGTCTGCTTTTGGGACCCTTTTCAGCTACCAGATTGCCTCACCCAGCCTCAATAGAAGAGGAGGTGCCCAACTTGATATACCCTGGCTGGTTGATATTCATGGTGGCATGCCTTTTTTTTTTTTTTTTTTTTAAGAGAAATGGAGGAGGAAGAGTGAATGGGAAGGAAAGTGGAGGAAGGGTCTGGGAGGAAAGGAGGGAAGGGACTCTTCAGTAAGGATGTTAAAACAAAGACAAATAAATAAATAATAAATAAATAGCTGGGTCTGCAGATCAGGGTGGTGTAAATATATTTCATGAAACACTTATGCTTTGGGTGTGGTATTTAAGGACAAAGACTTGTTTATAAAAGAACAGAGTATGTTACCCTCAGAGAAATCAAACTATCAATGAAAAGCAGGTATAGGCTGAAACCCAGCCCAGAATGCAATTGTCAAGACCAATATCCTCAGAAAGAGGTGAAGTCCTTTCTACACTTTTTCCCGAGTAAATATGAGTGTATTATAGAGATTAGTCATTTGAAATAAGAACTTCTGAAAGTAGATGGTAAGAGTATATTGTACTGTTGGCAGCATTAAAGAAATGTACCCCCCCCCAATTACAGGGTGAAATAAGGTCATGGAAAGCTTGAGAATACAAGGAATGTGTTCTAGGCCAACGCAAAGAAAATGAATTAAAGGACTAGTCATTAGCCTCAAGGAAGGCATTGGTTACCTTTCTCCTTGCTGTGACAACATACCTAGCAAAAGCAACTGAAGAAAAGAAAGGTTTGGTTTTGCTCAGGGTTTAATTGTAGAAAGGGTGAAGTGGTTGACCACAGGTGTCTCTACAAGAGGAAGTGAGGAAGTAGAGATCACTGTGTGCTGTTGGGGAGCTCTCTCTCTCTCTCTCTCTCTCTCTCAGTTTTTCAAGACACGATTTCTCTGTGTAGATTTAGAGCCTGTCCTGGAACTCACTCTATAGACCAGGCTAGCCTCAAACTCACAGAGACCCGCCTACCTCTGCCTCCCCAGTGTGCTAGGATTAAAGACATGCACTACCACCCAGTCTCTTTCTTTTTTATATTCAGTCAACAGCATTTTCCAGTGAAATGTTACCACCCACATTTGGACTGATTTACAAAATAAAAGTTCCCTTCAAACATGCACAGAATATCACCTCCTCAGTGATTCTAGATCCTGTTATATTTATAATCAGTATCAATAATCTGGTCAATGACCTATCATGGAGGAAAGAAACAAAGAAAGAAAAAACATAGCAAATATAAAGAGACAAGAGCTAAATATGAATGTTTCTGTTCCCTTGGAAATTGTGTAGTGAACATTCCCCATAAACATTCCCCAGTTCAGTGGTGTTAGAAAGTGGAGATTAATGGGTTGCATTTAAGTCATGAGGACTTGATCAGTTCTCATAAATGAATTGATACCACTACAAAAATGGTCTTGAGAACTGATTCCCTGGAGTTTGTTTTCTTTTCTTTTTCTTTTTTTGTTTTTTTTTTTTTTTTTTTTTTTTTTTTACTACTACCACTGGGGACTCCACGTGGCTAGGGCTTTACACCCACCCTCTTCTAATGTACTGGCAGATCCAGAGCCTCACCTGCACATACTATGCAAACAAACCCCTCAATGAACAAGGCACCTATAGACCAATGGGCAACCTAGAACCCTTAAACGTGCTTCAAACAATGAATATAAGTTACTTTCTTCCCAATTCTTTAGCAATACATATCCCAGAACATGTCCTGAAACTAAAAGAGTTGGCCTAATCCTGTCAAGACTGGTTTTGGTGCATGAGACAAACTGTATCTTATTTACCATCTTATACATATGTATAATTAAGTATTCATGCAATTTATATTAGGTGTATCATGAGAAGGGACATTTGCAAGGAACAAAATCCTATTGAACTCAAGCCTGTCAATCACCTGTGCTGTATTCCTTGAACAACCAAACTCCTAATTCTCTTGAAGTCCACAACAGTAATTCCCAGAAAATAATGGTTATACTTGAGTATCTTCATTTATGTGACCTCTTGACTCCATATTCCTGCTTAAACTCAATGTCCCTTAGCTTCTAATAAAGTTTCCCATCTAATTTGAACTTTGGAGGAGCCTTCATTTAAATTCCTTGAATAAGATGTCAAGAATCTGTTATATAGGGTTTCCATTGTTGTGGTGAAATACCATGACCAAAAGCAAGTTCTGGAGGAAAGGGTTTATTTGGTTATCACTTACATATCACTGTTAATGGTTGAATGAAGTCAGAACAGAAACTCACACAGGGCAGGAACCTAGAAGGAAGTGTTGATGAAGAAGCTACAGGGCGGTGCTGCTTACTGGCTTCCTCTTCATGGCTTGCTCAGCCTGTTTTCTTGTAGAACCCAAGACCAACAGCCAGGAATTGCACCAACCACATTAGGCATAAAACTATCCAGAACTTCTGGTAACAAAGACTCAGCAAGAAATCTCAATAAATTCCCAAGTCTTTACCTCTGGTTTCCTAGCTTCCAGACCTGTGAGGAATAAATATTTGCTTCTTACAAATTACCCCATCTGTGGCAGTCTCACATAAAAAATACAAGACAAAAATAGTAGGAAAGAATGTATTTCCACAATAGGTGTGGCCAGATTATAACTTGGACACATTTGTAATTTTATTCACTCTTGTGTTCCTCAATTCTATTCCATGAAGATGATTATAATGATGCCAATGTAACTGCATAGTAGGCAGAAACTGGCTTATGTGCCCAAAATGTTTACATGAGAACTCAAACTCTTCCTCTCTTTCTAAACCAATGTCCTGTTATCCCACTCAGTGTTACATGGTAGAATTTATATTAGTGGTTATATCAAGGGAGGGATTTCAATATGTATATGTCCTTCATCTTATTAAGGAAATAATTAATCCTGCCATCTTCTTTGCATATCTTTAAATAAATCAGATTTCCCGAGGAGTAATTTCCTTTGTCAGATGATTAGTAGGCCCTGATGTATGGGGAGTTTGAAGGTCCTTGTGTCCATAGATATCCAGGGAGACAAGGACTATTAGGCACACAGGATTGTCTTCTCAAATGCATTTAAAATCTGTTCTTCCATTCAGAAATCTGGGAATCAGAGGTGATTAATGGCCTGGTAATCTATGTTATCTGTTGGACCAGGCCATATCAAGCTCCTACAACCAGGACCAGAGTAGCTAGTAACCAAAGTGACCCTTACATCCAGAGGTTCCCCACACTCCCACAACCAAAACTAGAGATGGCTAATACCCCAAACGACTTCTGTGCTATCTGTGTTACTGAGTCTAGGACAGATAATTCCCTAGATCCTTAAGCTAATGCAAGTAGCCTATCTCCAGATCCCATCTTCTTGAAAGCAATGTACTTTGTGTTGAGTTTCAGTGTAATTACATTTCCTTGTGCACAAGGAATTGTATTGCACCATGGAATTTTGCCTTAAAATTATACTGTGTTTCTGGGAATAAACTGTCTGGCATCAAACCCCTAGAAGTTTGATGCAGGTTAACAAAGTCAACCTGAATGGAGTATTCAATCTTACCTCATCACAGATTGCTGCCTGCTTTGACACCTGAAGAAACCCCCACACCAGAGGATGGATGGATGGATTCTTGAGGGAGAAAACAATACTATATAATGTTCTGATCTTTGAAGCAGATCAGAACATCATCTCTTCACTCCTGCAAACTTTGAACCAGGATAAGATGGCTTTCCTTTAGTGGTCCTCTACAAAACCTTGATTGTTCTAACTTCCCATGTTTTTTGTTTGTTTGTTTGTTTGTTTGTTTGTTTTTGTTTGTTTGTTTTTTACTCTGAAGGAGAAATAGTTGCTTTGTCACCTTTATTGGGTTACCAGAGAAATGGGGCATGGGATTCAAAACTAACCATGAGGGAGAGGTCCCACTTCAATGACCTCTAAGCCTGCTACTTCCCATAGCACTGATTTTTAGCATTGGTGTTCTAGTTTCTTCTCTGTTGTTGTGATAAAGCTCTCTGACCAAAGGCAACTTGGGAAAGAAAGGGTCTATTGGTTTACACTTTCAGGGTACAATCCATCACTGAGGAAAGTTGAGTCAAGAGCTTAAGGCAAGTACTCCAAGAAGAAACAACAAAATGTTGATCACTGGCTTTCTCTCCTGCTTGCTCCCTTGCTCATGTTTAACTAAACAAATTTTATATAACCTAGGACCATATGCCTTAGGAATGGTGCTACTTACTGGGTTGGCCCTGGCACATCAATTAATAAACATGGTGATATCTCACAGACATATCCACAGGACAACCTAGTGTAGGCAATTCTTAGAGAGGGAGGCCTCTCTAAGATGATTCTAGGCTCCATGCTTCAGGATTGCAACAGTTCTGAATTCTTACACTCTCCACAGAGCAAGTATTAATTTCACTCTGTGATCTTAACCAAAACTCAAAGCTTTCCCACAGTTTTCAAAGCCCCAATGCACCCTGTAACTACCCATGAATAAAGCAGAAACCCTGAAGAAGCATTAACTTTGTCATTGAAGGAAGGCAGCCCTTATCCAAGAGGGAGGACATCACATTGCTTTCTATTTATTTGAGGTAGGATCTTGAGTTGCCTGTTTGTACCAACATTATGCTCTGCAAGTCTAGGCCTTGAGAAACATTAATGAATGAGTGGATGCTACAGAACGACTTAAAGCAAGATCTATCTCATCTCAGATTTTTCTCTGAAACCCATTCAAGGACAGCTCAAAAGTGACACAGCCAAGATCTCTGCTGCTGCTGCTGCCTGCATCCTGAGCAGGAAAGAAAGTGTCTGGATGACTTGGCTTTCTGGTCTGAGGTTTCATCTCATTCAAAGAAATGTACATTCCTAGGGACTCACTTGTGGGATGGTTGGATATAAAGCTTTTGAATTTGAATTTTGTATCTATGAAGAAAAATCCTAGGTGTAATAACTCCCTTTGACTTTTTATGGTAGTTAAGTGTTTACAGGAAAAATAAAAATAAACTCTTGAGTTTCACTATCTGAGGAAATGGAAAGCTGTGAACATTTGTGAGAGCAATCTCACTGTTTTATCACTGCTCTCACCACAAAAAAAAAAAAAAAAAAAAAAAACCCCACAGGATAAGACACCCAGTACTGCTCAGTCTGTGCAGTGACTCTGTAAATAATTTCATTTCCTCAGAGTTTCAGGAGATTACAAAATTCTCTGGGTCACTTTCCAAAAGATTTACTACTTTTTACTATTTTAATTTCTGACACCCATCACACACACATACACACAAACACACAAAGAATTGCTTTCTATGATGCAAAATGTGCACACCGCTGAAAAATTTCTAACAAGGTTAGTCCTGCCCTGCTTTCTGTGGAGATTAGATACTATGTGAAATGTTCAAGATCACAGATGAAATCCTTGTGGGTGGGTCGTTTGGTTTTGGTTGAGAGAGAAGAAAGCAGAGCTGGTGGCTGCTGCACTCCGCAATGAATCCACAGTAGCTGGAATCAGATGGTTCTATCAGGACAATGGCAGACATCTTTATCCCTCCAGCACAGAGAACTGAGCCAAGAAAAGTGCATTTCAGGTATTTTAGATTACAAAACAAACTTTTTAGAAGTAAGTCTGAATGAATAAGCAAATAATGAGAAGAAGGCTTTGGTTACCCTGGCTAGGGCACTCATAAAACCTGGTGGCTGTTGTGAGTGACTGGGTAAAGATAACTTAGTGATATTAAAAAATAAAATGAAATAACTTTCAGTGAAGAATGCATCAGGCCACCAAGCCATATCATCTAGCATTCCAATAGTAAACAGCATAAGGACCAACAGGCATGTGTGGTAGAAAATGTCTCAGATTCATAGCTATTTCAAACACTGTTTTGATGATTTCATAAACACATTTAATGTTCTTCATCCACTTCCACATCTGGTAGAAAAAGTGGCATTTAGACATTATTGGTCTGTGACATTCTGACATAAAATTGTTTTGTTTGTTTCTTAGTTTTATCTTGTTTTCTGGTGGAAAGATGTAGGAAAGAAGTGGATATTTACTTAGAAATAGAAGTACACTACATACTTTTAGAATATTCTGAAGATTCTCTATGCACTGTGGTATGTCCATCATGCGTATTAATATTGGTTTCACAGTTGTATGTATATTAAATCAATATTGCTAAGTTTACGATTGTGTTGCTCAGACTTTCTAAATATTTATAAAAGTTATGACTGTTCATTTGATAATTGAGGTATACACTCCTAAATCAAACATGAAATTTTAGGTTTTATAACTATTATTGGATAACTATCATAAAAACTGCTATCTATTTCTAGGATGTGAACTATAGTCATTTTGTTGTTTTTATAAGAATTTTTATCTTTAGTTCTAATTAAGACAATGCTAATACAGAAAATGGGCTTTTATTAGTTAACATGCAGATGACTTATTTTAAAATTTCCACATTTAATGAATGTCTCATTAACAACTAACTATATATGTTAAATAAAATTTGACAAATGATGTTAATTGACAGATTATGTTAGGTCCCTACAGGTAGGTTGCTAAAACATTTTTCTAGCTTCTATTATGGCCATTTCTTTATGATATGTCTATACCATCCTTCTTGTCTTCTCTTTATAACTTGTGACTGACAATTGAAGATAAAAGCATTGCTGAGCTCAAACTCTTGCCTGACCCTGTTGATATCCTTCCTGTGTCTTCTCTTTCTGAGGAGGGTTAAACCTCTTAAACATTCTTCAAAATCACTGTCCTGTATCTTTTTTTAGAACTGCCTGTCATATTCTGGGCCTTTTCATCCTGGCCATGTTGTTTTAAAAAGTTAATAGTCCAAGAACCCATAGTCCACATAACCCATAACTAATATTATTTATAAATTGAAGCATATATTGGAATCCCTCCTCTAGAGTTACAAAAGATATACAGAAATTCCTAATCATATCTAGAAGAAGGCATTTGGTACATTGCGAGTTAGCAATTTTGGGAGTTTCCAGAACACAAAATCTCAATTGATTCCTAATCGTTACCATAGAAGTCAAACAGAGAATGGATGTGAAATTGGTGATGAAAAAGACAACACCTGTTTCACAAAGTGTGGCAAGGGAAGGTGTGTTGTGTATTTCCGAAGTGTATGGTATCAAGAATATAACTGAAAAACGTGTGAAAGGTACAGATTAGCCATTGCATTCCAAAATATTTTAAGATACAAAGATTTTTTTTAAAGAAACTGATGAGCTATGTATTTATTTTAGCAGAGTTTAAACATGGCCTGTACAGAGAAAACTGGCACTATGAGCTGAGAAAACAACCTAAGAAAAATCAAGCGTAAAAGGAGGAAAGCCAGATAGCCATTGAAATAATTTCACCCAGTAAATGCTGTCATCAGAGTACTGTGGGTGCAAAGACCTAGAGAGCAAAGTCTAATACCAGGTGAAATAGGATGCCAATGGATGCTATTTATTGAAGAACCAGGTGAATTAGGGCCAATTCCCCAGGAAGAGTCACCCTGTTACGGTCAACACTCATTCCTGTACATGGAGAGAGGGTGATGCCCATTTACAAGTGGGCCACTTAAGCATGAGCAAGTCAGCAATTTGCAAGGAGACAGCTAGGAACAGGTTCCAGCCTAATAAAGAATGAAAAAATGAATGAAGGCCCAACATCAGTTAAACATAATGGGGAAAGAACTTAGGATTTCAACCTCACAGCCCATACCCTCACACTATAACAACCACTGACTTCCACGATTTCTTCTACTACAACTATTGCTGACCTAAGGCAGCTATCATTATCAAGGGAAGAATTTCTCAGAATTTTTATTAAATGAGCAGTTCTGTGGTCATTTTTCACAGCGAAACCATTAGTAATCAGTTCTCCTTTTCTCACATCTGCAGCTACGTGCAACACTGTGGCATGGGTTGTTCACTCACCTAGGCACACCTGTTTTTGAAATTATCTAATTATGTGTGTAATTCTGTACACTGTTATTCTCTTGTAGGCTTGCCCATAATTTGAGAGATGGTGAATGAATACAAGAAAAATTGTCCTTCTGTCAGGGTTACAGTCTCTCAGTGACTACCATTTCAGAGTAGTTAAGTCCTTACTGATCCATAACTTACAACTGAATAAGAAAATGCAAGATGATTATGACAGTGTTAAGATTGCTGACTTAATGGAAGAAAAATCCCAAAGTGATGCTGGATTGAGCATACTGATAGAACTGTGCCAAGATATTTCAGAACTTGGCAACCTTGTTGATACACTTAGAAAAAAGATGGAAAAAGGTAATAGGGGAGCACCCTGGATGTCCACCCTTTATCTACCCTCCCCAACCTTGCAAGGTCCTTGCAGTATTTATGGCTGCCCCTTCCCCAGCGTATGCATTGGGACCCATAGAATGGCAGCACTTCAGATCTTAATAAATTGTTGGAAACTTAAGCAACTCCTTTCCTACGAATAATTCTAACGCACTTGGAGGTAGACGTCATTGGGGTGGGTGAAGGAAAGAAAAACAACACAAAAAATTGCTCAGAGAAACAAGAGTTTTCAATACAGTGGAATGGAATGAAAATTATAAAGCAAGATTTTAATATCACAATTAAAAATACTTAGGTCATTAACATAATTCCAAATTAAAATATACCATCATTAATATATTTTATGGCAACAAGTGTGAGTCAATATTTAAGTAGAATCCAGAATCTAAAAGATGTGAAGAAGTTCCCTTCTATAAAGTTACTGGGTTGAAAATACATGGGAAAAGAGAGGGGGGAGGCATGTTGTCCCACACTGTGATCTTAGTACTTAGTTGGAGCAGAAAGATCTCCAGTTTAATTAAGACTAGTTTGGGCTTCATGCTGATGTCTTACACCAGAAAATAAAAGGGACCCAAAAGGTAAGTAATTGAAGTTCAATATTAATTCATTGTCACATCTCTGATTAGATCACAATTCTTCCTCTGGTTCTCTAATTTAGGGTGCCCTGCAGAAGATAATCTGTCATATCATCATGCAAATTTTAGATTCTTTTTTTTAAATCTATTTTACATCCCAATCACAGTTTCTCCTCCCAGTCCTTCCCCCAAAATGGCAGGTCTTCCATGAGTATCAATAAAACATGACCTATCAAGTTGTAGTAAGACTAAGCACCTCCCCATATATTAAAGCTGGACAAGGCAACCCAGTATGAGGAATAAGGTTCCAAATGCCTGTAAAAGGGTCTGAGATAGTCCCTGCCCCCACAATATGAGTCCCACAAGAGGACCAAGCTACACAACTGTAATATATGCAGAGTGCCTACGTTAGTTCCATGAAGGCTCTCCGGTTGTTGGTTCAGTCTCTGTGAGCCCTTATGAGCTCAGGTTAGTTGTTTCTGTGGGTTTTCTTGTGGTGCCTTTGACCCCTCTGGTTCCTGCAATCTTTTCTCCCTCTCATCCTCAGGATTCCCAGAGCTCAGCCTAATGTCTGGTTGTGGGTCGGCATCTATTTCCATCAGTTACTGGATGAAGCCTCTCTGATGACTGGGTTAGGCAAAAATCTGTCACAGAGATGGTGTTCAGTCTACATATCCACTATTGCTAGGAGTCTTAGCTAGGGTCATCCTTGTAGATTCCCTTGCTCCAGCTTTTGATCTGATCCCAAAATGCCCGTCCTCTTTCCAGCAGTCTCTTTTAGTACTCCCCCACACACACTGCACCCTGATCACTCATGATCTGATCCCCACATGCCCTCAGTCCACTCACAAAATCTCTTCTATTTCCCCTTGACAGGGAGATCTGGATATCCCCCCGATTAATCCTCCTTGTTAATATTTTGGGGTTTGTAGATTGTAGCATAGTTATCCTTTATTTTACAGCTAATATCCACTTAAGAGTGAGTGCATACTATGTTTGTCTTTCTATTCCTGAAAGCAAACTATAGAATAGGGCTGGGGTGGGGCTTGGTTGGTTTGCATACAAGTCCCCACAAGGGAAAACCATGCCCATTGCACATGAGAAGAGCAAGGAAATCCCAATGCAATTTCTGTGTCTGTGTTGTTTGTTGGTGGCAGAGGTAAACAGTAAGCAGGAAGTACATTGAGACAAAGCAGAAGACAAAATAGCACTGGATGGACTTCAGCTGTCTTACAACAGGACAACTTCACTCAGTTTATAATCTTTTCTTTATTTCATCAATTAAAAATAAAAGCCAAAGAAAAGGCAAACATGTTGGAAAAGGACCCAAGCAGGATGAATCCTGTACTTCCCACCTTAGTTCCACACAAAGGAAGATTTTGAACTAGAACCAGCTATGAAGACACCTTCATCAGAGGTATGCTGTCTAAGATCTCACTAAGCTTGTTCTTCTCAGTGCCTTTCTCTGTGCCAAGGGCTTAGCAAATATGAAGTGAAGGGTCAACAATTTCATTATTTCTGGTCACTCATTTTGTTAGGACTATAGGACTCCTTTATTACAACATAATTTCCTAAAGCAAAAACATAAAATCATTACATACTATGTGAATGTATTTGTGTGTGATTTACTTACGTGTGTGTGTGAACACATTTGTTGATACCAAAGAAGGACTTGTGTGTCTGTGTGTGATTTGCATACATGTGTATGCATTTTTTTGTTGATACCAAAGGAGGATTTAAAGTGTTGTGTATGGATGTTTTACATATTTGTGTGTGTGTGTGTGGTTTGAATACATGTGTGTACAAACATTTGTTGATATCAAAGGAGGACTTCAAGTACTCTGTCTAATCACTCTCGGCCTTTTTTGTTTGAGACAGAGTCTCTCCCTGAACCTGGGGGCTATGCTGGTAGATAGCATGATTCAGAGACCATCCCACTCTGGAGTCACAGGCAAACATGTGAAAAGCCCATATTTTTCCATGGTTTCTTGGATCCAATCCTAGGTCCTTGTGTGTGTACCTTTGTCCCCTGAATCATCTCTTCAGACCCTCTTTACTCCCTTTGAAAACCTTGCAGAAGTAGCAGTCAGTTTAAGGATATGACTTTCCAAACCCGTTAAAGGGCATCAAACATCAATTTGTACTTTCTAAATCTAAGCCTAGAGTTCCCCCATCATCAAATGTGAATAGAGGACTGACATAAATGAAACGTTTCTATTCTTGATTGAGATGATCCTCTGTTCTTCTCTGGTGATTTGTTCAGAGTATTCAGTTCCCAATGCATTAATAGAATCAGAACCCATAACATGGAGTGAATTATCTTGGTATTAAAATCATCATTCTTCAAACAATATTAAAAACCATTGTAAGAGATGGGGATAAAACTTCATAGTGGAACCCAGCTTTGCTCACATGAGACCCCAAGTTCCATCTTTAACACACAAAAGGGAAAATCAGCCCTTACCAGTAGAAAACACATGCATTTTTCCTTTGAAAAAAAAAAAGGAAATAAAACTACAAAAACTGAAGACTCCAAAATTCCATCATATGATTAAATCAATCATTACATTGTCAAATTTGTCTATAAGACCTCAATGAAAAGCTTCTGCTCTTGACAAGGTATATGTTGTTATGAAATCATTTACGATCTCAAGAGACTATAGTAATTTCATTTAACCAGTGTGATCACATGATTGAACGTATAAAATATTTTATCTTTACAGATATTTAAATGACTTTAGGTTGGGTTTCCTGTATATTAGGCAAGCATTCTACCAGTTGAACCACAGCATGATTAACAAAAATATTAACTCTATGCTTCATTCTTTCAAGCAATGATACAAATTCTTATTCACAATGATAAAAACTGAACCTACTTATTTAATGTAAACATTCATCTCTTTGGTGTACATTGTGAAATCTTGACAGCTGTTTACAAATATTTCTTAATGGCATCCTACCATTACACCAGGAGTCTCTGTATGATCAATGTTTTGTCACTGTAATTTTTAGGGTTGTATTACTTGAAATGTTAAGAAAATGTGCACATCTAATTATCTGTCATAAACAATGACAATAATAATAATATAATTAAAAACATACATAAGCTTGAAGAAAATGCCACTAATACTATTTTTGTTTGGATGATATCAGGTTGGCATCATCCATTTTCTTTTCTTTCTTTTTTTTTTTTTTTTTTATGAGCAAACACTTCCCAGTGAATATAATTTACAAATAAACCGGAGAATCACATGTAATGTTGCCTTCATTAGATTTGATTCTGGGCAAAATGCCTGCATACTCCTTTGCAACTAGAACTGCAAAAAGCAGAACCTTTCACTTTCCCCTTATTGTTTATTATGACTCCTACATTATCTTCAAAATGAAGAAAGACCCCATCTTTTCTTTGCTATGGCTTTTATTGTTGAGATACCACTGCTGGATGGATCTTTTTTCTTTCTTTTGGTCTTAGAAGACATACATCCTCAGGGATCAGAAACAAAAAGAGAACAGGAATAACTGACATGATAGTCATATGAAAGTTGGACATAATTTCACTTCTTTACTTTTTACCTTTGAAGCTAAATTTAAGATCTTTTAAGGCTTATGACTCATATAAGTTTAGATACGTATATTACAGGCACTAAATTATGTATGGCTTTATGCACCAATGCTTCATATATATTCAGTAGTTTCACTTGACCAAGTATGAAATGAGTATTTAAAAGATCTTAACCTAAAAAGATATTTAAATGAGTTCTAGTTACTGCATACTAGGCAAACACTTTATCAGCTGGGTTACATCTCATCTCCCAAAATCTTACCTCTGTGGTCCATTATTTCAGGGTACTTGTTGCATATTTATAATCAGATCACCTGAAAGGGTAGTTACAGGGATTCCTGTGTACCAACAAAAGCAGACAATTTGGAGTGGTTTTCTTACAAAGCTGAAGGAAGAAAAACTTATTGGAGCCAATCTTGAGGTTAGCCCTGTTGCCCATACCAACCCTGAGTTAAATTGGACCAGGGTACCTTTGGCCAGTTTTATAAGATATGCAGAGTCGAAATTCCAAACTAAACCAGTGAAAATTAGTGTCCAAGCTTCTAAGAGACATTCTAATTATCACAGGAAGAAGCTAGGTGCTGGTGGTCTCTATATGTGATCTATAATACCTCCCACAGCCTGGGGGTGGCAAAATAGAAGTACTTTTAATGGGGAAATGTGAAGATGTATTTGACTAGATTTTTAAAAATGACACAAAGAATTTTAAACATAAATTTCCCTTCAGAAACATGAAGACACAATCACCAAATCACCTGACATCATGACAGCACAGTCATTCCAGGGAGAGCATAAATTTCCAGAACATTCAGCAACCAACATATGCCAGGCTGTGAGAGAACCACAGACTCCTCAGAGACTTCCAACAACAGCCTCCAGCAGCCTCCAAACTCCCCTGGAGCCTCCAGAAATATCATACACCGATTTGACAGCATCTCAGGGTCCTTCAGCACCATTTTCCACTAGTGACAAGATTTCTCAGGTATCTTCAGTGACAGCCTCCAGCAGTATCCACACCATTCAGGTAAATTCATTGCTTTCATACAGTCACCAGCATCCTCTGAAGTCTCCCAAAACAGTGCCCAGCAGTGTTACAGACCTTCAAGCAAGCCCAGTGACAGTGACCAGCAATAACCAGGCCTCTTGGATACCTCAAGCAACAGTGAACAGCAGTGTCCAGACCTCTGGGGTGACTCCAGCAATAATGACCAGTGGTTATGAGTCCACAGGTGCCTGCAGCAACAGTATCTTGCAGTTACAATACCCCTCAGGTCACCCCAGCAACAGTGCACAGAAGTGTCCAACAACCAGTGGTTGTAAGAGTCCCCAGGTGTCTGCAACAACAATGTCTGGCAGTTTCAGTACTCCTCAGGTCACCTCAGCAGCAACCAGGCCTAGCAGCAACCAGGCCTCTCGGGTGACCCCAGCAACAGTGCCCAGAAGTGTGTGACCCTTTCAGGTGACTCCAGCAACAATGACCAGTGGTATAAGAGACCCCAGGTGTCTGTACCAACAGTAGCTGGCAGTTACAATACCCCTCAGATCTCAGAAACAGTGTCCAGCAGCAACCAGGCCTCTCAGGTGACTCCAGCAACAGTGCCCAGCAGGAACCAGGCCTTTCCAGTGACTCCATCAATGACCAGTGGTTATAAGAGTCCACGGGTGTCTGCAGCAACAGTGTCTGGCAGTTACAGTACCCCTCAGGTCATACCAGCAACAGTGCCCAGCAGGTTCAAGTCTCCCCCACAGTCTCCAGCAACACAGCCCAGCAACTGCAGTTCTCATCCTTTGTCTTTTGCAAAAGTACGTGGCAGTTTCTCTGCTACTTCAGCATCCCCACCAGTACCACTCAAGGTAATGACTGGCTGTTCTCATAAGTATAATGATGGTGGGAATGAGCACAGAAAATTTCCCGTGAATGCCTTATGACATATGATGCTTTATTTTAATGAGACATTTGTCTGTTTCATTATATGACTTGAGATCCTTCCCTAAATTCATTTTGTATTGGAATGCTCTGCTCCTTTAAGAAAACATGTGATTCAGTGAGCACCTGGGTACCTTGTTCATTAAAGGACACAATTAACACAATTTTTTTATTTTTACTTTTTTGTTGTTGTTTTGGCTTTCACCTACATTTTTCACTCAGTGGACCATAAATGTGATATTTTAGTGGAAAATGTGATGTAGAAATAGAAAGTTAAGCAGAATATATCACCAATGATTTCTTTTTTTCATCTTTTAGTTATACCAATATCACTTTAGAAAACAAAAATAAATAAGTTTTAAACTATCTTCAATCTCTTTAGAAAATGCCACATTTCACTATTCGGTCTTGTTTATCTTTTGTTATATATACACGAAGAGTGTCCTTTACCAAATTTGCATCACACTGCACATATTTTTCTACAGCCTGAGAGATGACTTAGTGGATAAAAGCACTTGCCAATAAGCCTGACAGCCTAAATTTGAATCACCAGGACCCTTGTAAGATCTGGACATAGTAACATCCGTGTGTATAAACTACAGTTGTCCCAAGGAAGAAACAAAAGGCAGTGATAAGAGAATCTGCAGAAGGTCAAAGTCACTCCCAGCAGTGAGCTAGGGAGACCCTATCTCAGACAAAGTAGAAGGTGAGAACCAGCATAGCATGCTGTCCTAGGAACACACACACACACACACACACACACACACACACACACACACACATAATTCTACCCCAACAAACACAGTCACAAAATATTTTTTATATAGTTAAATAATTTCTTAAACTGCCATTCAATTAACCATTACAGATTTAAATGATTTTATCATCTGGAACATTCCAAAGTTCATACATTATAAAGAGAATTCTGTGTGATTTGACTTTAGTCTGTTTCCAGTATTTTCTATTACTACAAACACTGAAAACCCCTGAGAACCTTTTTTCATTTCTAAAGAAGTATATACCGTCTGCTCCTTAAGTCCCATGTGTCTTTCTGTCAGGTGTTCTTCACACCTTCCTGAGGTACTACTTAAGTCCCATTGGGAGTGCACTTCCTAAGGTTGGAAACCATTGGAGCACATTGATGAGAAGTCAAAGTTAAACCCTGCCATCTATGGTCTTCTAAATCAGATCACAGGGAGGGCTGTTGGTTCATAGCTACCTCCATACAGTGCTTTCTAGGTTTTCTGTGATGCCACCATACTTCTCCATTTCAAAGTATGCTGTTGAATTCAGATATAGTGCAAAGTAGCTAGGTATGATGGCACACACCTATAATTCCAGAAAAGAATGGTGGACTTCTGTGAGTTCAAGGCCAGACAGCCTGATTTCCGTAGCAAGTTCAAAGCCAGCCAATAACACATATGAAAATGTTGTCCCAAAGAAAAGAAGCAAAGAAAGGGGGAAGAAGTAGGAATGGAGGAAGGGAGGGATGGAAGGAAAGGACAGAAGAAATGAAGGGAAGAAGGGACAGAGAGAGAGAGAGAGAGAAAGAGAGAGAGAGAGATTATGCAGACTGCCAAGTACTGGGAGACAGACAGGTTATAAAATAACGGTTCTTCCTTCCTTTTCCAAATTCAGGATTCTCCTCCAGGGCTGCTCTTATGCAAGTGAAAGAGCTTCTAGTCTGAAATATTCAGATTAGCAGAGCCCTGGTGTGCTTCCAGTGGCTGCCTACCTAAGCCTATTTTACAAGACGGCACTGGTGTGTGTGTGTGTGTGTGTGTGTGTGTGTGTGTGTGTGTATAAAGGCTTGTAACTTAAGTTTTTAAAATGTGTTGTTTGATTTTCTGTCTGGCATTCAGGAGGCCTTGAGTGCATTCCCAGACACCATAAAAATATTAAGACAACCTATTTACCTACTGTGAGTAATTAGTGCATGCTGGAGTTACTGTCCAGATCTCCATTTATTTCCTATCACTTATGTCATCACATCAGGCATCCGTTAGATTTTTCAGCTCTACCTAATAAATATATTCTTTAGTGTCTGTCTTAACTGTGCCTGGTTTTCCTGTGTACATTCCATGCAGAAACCAAGACTGAAGACTGTACCAAAACAACCTTCTGAGGAAGATGGTTACCATCAAGGTCCCAAACAGGTGATGGTATTAAAAGCAACAGAACCATTTACATATGACATGAGAGAAGACAAAATGATGTTCCATGCCTCAGTGGCCACTGAGACTGAATTCTTCAGAGTGAAGGTTTTTGACATAGTCCTAAAGGAGAAGTTCATCTGCAACAAAGTCATTGTCATCTCAGATTATGTTGGCCACAGTGGTTTTCTAGAAATACACAGAGCCGCCAGTGTATCTGAGGTGAATGGCAGCAATATGATGACTATCCCACTTTCACTGAAACAAAGAGCCAATGCAACACCTAAAATTAATACTATTTGTACACAAAGAGGAGGAACATTTGTGAATGGAGTATTTGCAGTGTACATGGTAACCCATTGCATTATTTTATAAAATTTCATTTGTAACCTCAGATTTGAAGTCTTAACTTGGCAGTTTGGATGTGGTCAATTTTCTTCATACAGGAAAACAAGGCCTCCCTGGTCAGTAAGAGGAAAGTGGATAAAAGAATAGTACACACACACACACACACACACACACACACACACACACACACACATGAAGCAATTGTCTAACATCCTTATCACTCCATCTTTAAACTCTTCTCAATTCCATTCAATTTACTTATAGCTTTATTACTTCTTAGAGAAATTTATATGAAGTATCTTGACCACATTCACCCTTCATTCTCCTCTAAACTCCTTCTAACACCATTTCCCCACCCTGCTTCACACCCTCTTTTTATTTTATTTTATTTTTTAGAAGAGCCTATCTTGAATCAAATATCCTGGCTCTTTGGTTCTTACAGTCTTCCTTTTTTCTCTTCTCTTCCTGAGCCTAGAGTGCATGGATTATGTTAAAAATATATTAATTGGGGGGGGACACCCCATGGTCATTTGATTTCTGCATTTTGACCAGTTGTGGCCTTCTGGAATGGTCTCCACTGGCTGCATCAAGAAGGTGTTTTGGGGGGGGGGGGAGGAGGGACTGGGAGGGTCACCTTCCTGTACCTATAAGTATTATAATTTTGAAAGCAGCATGAGAAAGATGCCGTGAGACAGGGTTCATGTGGAGGATTGTTGTTGTTGTTCTTGTTTTTTAATTAGGGAAAAGGATCATAAAAATGGGGAAGAGAAGGGGAAACTGGCATCAAGGGACAGAATTAGGAGAGGGGAAAGAAAAGCAGAGAAAAAGGAGAGAGACAGAGGGGGGAGAGAAAGAAAGAGGAGGATGGGAAGTGGGCGGGGCCCGTTTAAAAGGGAACATATTGAATGTGCACAGGTGGTGCTCTTAGTGGCTGCTGCTGAGGGCATATCCTGTCAGAACCACAGGGACAGGCCAGTACAGATGCCTGAATACTAATGATAAGTGTAAGTATTTAGAATGCAATTAGAGGTTATACTGGTTCAGGCAAGTAGCAGGAGGTTTTCCTCTAGGTTCCATGTCGCAACAACTTACAGTGCCAAATTCATATTCCTCCCTAGTGAGTAGACCTTGCATTCAATAAAGTGAATGTTGGTTACTTCCAAAATATAAGTGCCACTATTTCCCCTTTCAGAATATCGTGCCATGCTAAGCATTGTTGTGATTCATATTGTTGTACCTGGGATAGGGCTATCCCTTGATGTTCTTCTGAAACTATAAGAATAATTCATCAGTGAAGGCTTCTAGATAATCTAGATTAGTTCCTCCAAATTCTGTGTCTCAAGTATGTGGTGCCTTCAGCAGAAGAGTTTTACATTCTTTGCCTGATAGTAGCCTATAAAGTTATTGGGTCTGTTGGAGTGCCCAGATTAACAAGTCGAAAGGAAGTTTTCCATGCCTGGTACTGGAGGTTTTTGGTAGATAGTCTAGGAGGGTTTTGGCTTGTTTGATTTTTGGTGTGCATGTGAGGCATGGGGTTGCCATACCAAGTGCCATAACTTCAATCAAACTACATATAGTGTGTGTGTTTGTATGATGTTATATGTAATTTAAGTTAGAAGAAAATAATATGTTCCGGCCAAAGAACGAGGTCTCAGCTAGAGAGCACCAGTTTCCAGTGAGATCCCACTATCCTGCAAAACCTTCTCAAGTTCCAGCTCAGCCCTCGTTCTCTTCACCAGCTATTGGCCAGAGGTGAGTCTGGGCCCAATCAGGGCTGCCTGTCCCCTACAACCTCTTTTCCCCGCTCCCCCGCCCAAACCCCCTGAGTTGGCACCTGATCCTGCTGCTCCTGTCTCAGGTCCCTATCAAGAGCACCCTTGGAGCTCTGATACACCCCCCCCACCCATCCCCACCGCCAGCCTACACCCCCTACCCTGTGCCCTACCCCACCCACGGTCCTGTCCCTCTGGTTGAGCACTGGGACAGAGGGTGGAGCCAACAGTCCACCCTACTTTGAAGACTTCTCGGAGCAACTCTGAACAAAGGAGACCTGACTATCCACGCGGACGACCTGTAATTTCCACCAGCTTGGTCTCTGACCCCGCCTCCAGTCCTCTGCTGGAGTCCTGGGCCCCTCCCAGAGATCCGGCTATCTCTGAGGGTCCACTCGGAGTTCCTGCAGGCAAGATCCTTGACCTCCAAATCCTGGCCTCTGCCAAAGAACGAGGTCTCAGCTGGAGAGCGCCAGGTTCCAGTGAGATCCCACTATCCTGCAACACCTTCTCAAGTTCCAGCTCAGCCCTTGCCCTCTTTCGTCAGCTATTGGCCAGAGCAATAGGACAGAGCTATTGGCCAGAGGACCACTGTGAGTACCTGCTGGCATCTTCTGGATCCTCATCCTTGACCACATCCCTGGATCCCTGTCTGCGGAGAGACGTCCTAGAGAGCTTGGACCACACAGAGCTACAGATATTGAATCTCAGACCCACATAAGCCCATCGGGGAAGTACCATAGAGAGAGGGGGGGGAGACACCACCAACACCTACTGGAAGAAGCTATGGGAAGAAGGCAATACAAGAAAACACCTAACAACAGAAAGACAAACATGACACCACCAGAATCTAGGGAATCTACACCAACTAGAATGGAACACAACAACAAAGCAGAGGAAACAGAAGGGTACGACTTAAAAATTACCATCATAAAAATGATAAAGGCCCTCAAAGAAGATGTGAGAAAATCCCTTAAAGAAATGGAGGAAAAAACAAACAAAAAAGTGGAAGAAATGAACAAATTCCTTAAGGAAAGTACAAAATGCCAAGAAAAAACAATTAACCAGGTGAAGGAAATGGTTCAAGACTTGAAAACTGAAATTGAGAAAATAAAGGCAACACAAACGGAAGGAATGCTGGAAATTGAAAAGCTGGGCAAAAAATCGGCACCTACGGACACAAGCATAACCAATAGAATTCAAGAGATGGAAGAGAGAATCTCAGGCACAGAAGATAAACTAGAAGAAATAGATTCATCGACCAAAGAAAACCATAAATCCAACAAATCCTTAACACAAAACATCCAGGAAATGTGGGACACCATGAAAAGGCCAAACCTAAGAATAATAGGCATAGACGAAGGTGAGGAAGCCCAGCTCAAAGGTGCTGAAAACATATTCAACAAAATCATCGAGGAAAACTTTCCAAATCTGAAGAAGGACATGCCCATGAAAGTACAAGAAGCATACCGAACCCCAAATAGGCTGGACCAAAGAAAAAAGACCCCTCGACATATAATAATCAAAACACCTAGCATACAGAATAAAGAAAGAATATTAAGAGCAGTGAAGGAAAAAGGACAGGTAACATATAAAGGCAGACCTATCAAAATTACACCTGACTTCTCCATGGAAACCCTCAAAGCCAGAAGGTCCTAGATGTTCTAAAAGTATTAAGAGAACACGGATGCCAGCCTAGGCTACTATATCCAGCAAAACTCTCAATCAATATAGATGGAGAGAACAAGATATTTAATGACAAAACCAGATTTTCCCAATATGTATCTACAAATCCAGCCCTACAGAAAGTATTGGAAGGAAAACTCCAACCCAAGGAAGGTAACTACGCCCACAAAAAATGTAGGCAACAGATAAACCAACTACACCAGAAACCAAGGGTGAAGCAGAACAAATATATTCACAATACTACTGACAACAACAAACCTAAATCAAACAAGCATCAACAATCAATGGTCCTTACTCACCCTCAACATTAATGGTCTTAACTCACCTATAAAAAGACACAGGCTAACAGAATGGATACGAAGACAGAATCCATCCTTCTGCTGCATACAAGAAACACATCTTAGCTTCAAAGATAGACATTACCTCAGGGTAAAGGGTTGGGAAAAGATTTTCCAATCAAATGGAAATAAGAAGCAAGCAGGCATAGCTATCCTAATATCTAACAAGTTAGACTTCAAACCAAAATTAGTCAAAAGAGATGAAGACGGTCATTTCATATTCATCTCAGGAGAAATCCATCAACACAAAGTCTGAGTTCTGAACATCTATGCCCCTAATACAAAGTCACCCACATTCGTAAAAGAAACACTACTAAAACTCAAAGCTCATCTAAAACCTCACACACTTATAGTGGGAGACTTCAATACACCACTCTCAACACTAGACAGGACCACAAATCAGAAACTCAACAAAGAAACAAAAGAATTAACAGAAGTTATGTCTCAACTGGGGTTAACAGACATCTATAGAACATTCCATCCAAAGACAAAAGAATATACCTTCTTCTCTGCTCCACATGGAACCTTCTCTAAAATCGACCATATACTAGGTGACATAACAAACCTCAACAGATACAAGAGAATAGGAATAGTCCCCTGTATCTTATCGGACCACCATGCTTTAAAATTGGCATTCAACAACAACACAAATAGCAGAAAACCTGCAAACTCATGGAAACTTAACAATGTGCAATTGCACCACTCCTGGGTCAAAGAAGAAATAAAGTAAGAAATTAAAGACTTTCTAACATTCAACGAGAATGAGGATACAACATACCCGAACTTATGGGACACCTTGAAAGCAGTGCTACACAGGAAGTTCATTGCACTAAGTGCCCATATGAAGAAAACAGAAGATAGTCACAAAAGAGAATTAACAGCACAACTGAAAGCCTTAGAACCAACATAAGCAAACTCACCCTAGAGGAGTAGATTCCAGGAAATAATCAACTTGAGGGATGAAATCAACAAAATAGAAACCAGGAAAACAATACAAAAAAATCAATGCAACGAAGAGTTGGTTTTTTGAGAAAATCAACAAGATAGACAAACCTTTATCCAAATTAATGAAAAAGCAGAGACAGAACATGCAAATTGACAAAATCAGAAACGAAATGGGGAACATAACAACAGACACAGAGGAAATCCAGACAATTTTCAGGTCATACTTTGAAAATCTGTATTCCACAAAAATTGAAAATTCAAAGGAAATGGACAACTTTCTGGATAACTATCACTTACCAAAATTAAATCAAGAACAGACAAACAACTTAAATAGACCTATAACCTGCAATGAAATAGAAGCAGTCATCGAAAGCCTTCCAACCAAAAAAAGTCCAGGGCCAGATGGATTCAGCGCAGAATTCTACCAGACATTCAAAGAAGAACTAATACCACTACTCCTCAAACTGTTCCACAGAAGGTTCATTGCCAAACTCTTTTTATGAGGCCACAATAACTTTGGTACCCAAACCTCACAAAGACACAACTAAGAAAGAAAACTACAGACCAATATCCCTGATGAACATCGATGCAAAAATACTCAATAAAATACTGGCAAACCGAATTCAAGAATACATCAGAGAAATCATCCACCATGACCAAGTAGGCTTCATACCTGGAATGCAGGGATGATTTAACATATGAAAATCTATCAACGTGACCCACCATATAAACAAACTGAAAAAGAAAAACCATATGATTATCTCCCTAGATGCGGAAAAAGCCTTTGACAAAATTCAACACCCTTTCATGATAAAGGTATTGGAGAGGTCAGGGATAACAGGAACATACCTAAACATAATAAGAGCAATATACAGCAAACCGACTGCCAACATCAAACTGAATGGAGAGAAACTTAAGCCAATTCCTCTAAAATCAGGAACAAGACAAGGCTGTCCTCTCTCTCCATATCTCTTCAATATCGTACTAGAAGTTCTAGCTAATGATATAAGACAACAAAAGGAGATCAAGGTCATCCAAATTTGAAAGGAAGAATTCAAACTGTCTCTTTTTGCAGATGATATGATAGTTTACATAAGCGACCCAATAAACTCTACCAGGGAACTTCTACAGCTGATAAACACCTTCAGCAAACTAGCAGGATACAAGATAAACTCAAAAAAAATCAGGAGCCCTACTTTTTTCAGACGATAAAGAGACAGAGAAAGAAATCAGAGAAACATCACCCTTTACAATAGCCACAAGCAACATAAAGTATCTTGGTGTAACACTTACCAAACAAGTAAAAGACCTATATAATAAGAACTTTGTGACTCTAAAGAAAGAAATTAAAGAAGATACCAGAAAATGGAAAGATCTCCCATGCTCTTGGTTAGGTAGGATTAACATAGTAAAAATGGCAATCTTACCAAAAGCAATCTACAGATTCAATGCAATCCCCATTAAAATCCCACAATTCTTCACCGACCTTGAAAGGATAATAATCAACTTTATAATGAAAAACAAAAGACCCAGGATAGCCAAAACAACCCTATACAATAAAAGAACTTCAGGAGGCATCACCATTCTTGACTTTAAGCTCTACTACAGAGCTATAGTTCTGAAAACAACCTGGTATTGGCATAAAAATAGACAGGTAGACCAATGGAGTCGAATTGAAAAACCTGATATTAATCCACACACCTATGAGCACCTGATTTTCGACAAAACAGCTAAAATTATACAATGGGGCGAGGACAGCATCTTCAACAAATGGTGCTGGCACAATTGGATGAGGGTGTGTAGAAGACTGCAGATAGACCCATGTCTGTCGCCATGCACAAAACTCAAGTCCAAATGGATCAAAGACCTCAACATCAATCCAGCCACATTGAACCTCTTAGAAGAGAAAGTAGGAGGTACCCTTGAACAAATTGGTATAGGAGACCACTTCTTGAATATAACTCCAGGGGCACAGACACTGAAAGAAACAATTAATAAATGGGACCTCCTCTAACTTAGAAACTTCTGTAAGGCAAAGGACACAGTGGACAAGACCAAACAGCAGCCCACAGACTGGGAAAAGATTTTCACCAATCCTATATCCGACAAAGGGCTGAATTACAAAATACACAAAGAACTCAAGAAACTAGTCAACAAAACACCAAATAAACCTATTAAAAATGGGGTACAGAACTGAAGAAAGAATTCTCAATAGAGGAAATCAAAAAGGCTGAAAGACACTTAAGAAAATGTTCCACATCCTTAGCTATCAGGGAAATGCAAATCAAAACAACTTTGAGATACCATCTTACCCCTGCCAGAATGGCTAAAATGAGAAACACCAGTGATGACTTAGGTTGGAGAGGATGTGAAGAAAGTGGAACACTCCTCCACTGCTGGTGGGAGTGCAAACTCACACAGCCATTTTGGAGATCAGTATGGCGGTTCCTCAGGAAAATGGGAATTAGTTTACCACAGGACCCTGCAATCCCACTCTTAGGCATATATCCAAATGATCCACATCCATGCAAGAAAGACATCTACTCAACTGTGTTCATAGCAGCAATATTTGTAATAGCAAGAACCTGGAAGCAACCTAGATGCCCCTCAATTGAAGAATGGATAATGAAGATGTGGCACATCTACACAATGGAATACTACTCTGCAGAGAAAAAAATGGTATCTTGAAATTCACAGGCAAGTGGATGGCACTTGAAGAAACCATCCTGAATGAGGTAACCCAGTCACAAAAAAGGAACATAGTACGTACTCACTCATATATGGATTTTAGACCTAGAGCAAAGGATCACCAGCCCGTAATTCATATCACCAGAGGAACTAGGATACAAGGTGTATGCTAAGAGATTCATATAAAGTCCCTCACAGAACTGGGAAGGGACAAGTCCCCCAGAGCTCAGGTGAAGGGGGGGGGGCAACGAATGGAGAGAGAAGTAGGAAAAAATGAGGGGGAGGAAAGGAAAACATGTGTGACCAGGAAGATTGAGCCTGGTTAGGAATAGAAGATAGGAAAGAGAGAGAGAGAGAGAGAGAGAGAGAGAGAGAGAGAGAGAGAGAGAGAGAGAGAGAGAACATAAATGAGGGAGCCAATATTGGTTTGAAGATAAAATTGAACACAAAGCGAGGTCTAGAGAACTACAAGACTGCTCCCAACTAACAATTTGAGCTTCTGTGGAAAGGCTATCATAAATGCCCTTCCCGGAGAGTGAGATCAACAACTAAATTCTCCATGGAGCCCTCAACTAATGCCTGTTGAAAATAGGAGCAAACACCCATACATAAACACTGAGTCGAACTAGAACCCAGATGCAGATGGAGAGGACAAGACCATGCGGCAGAAACACATAGAGACAGCTTACCTGAACAAGGAGGAGCTAACAGCCACTAGACTGATAGCTGGGAAGCCAGCATGGGACTGACTCAGGCCCCCCTGAATATGGGTCTCAGCCAGAAGGACTGAGCAGTCTAAGAGACCTCAGACAGTGGAGCCAGGATGTATCCCTGGTGCACAAAAGGACTTTGCAAACATATCCCCCATGGAGGGATAACTGCCTTAATCTAGAGACAGGAGAGAAGCCCTAGTCCCTACTTCACAGGACTTGTCAGATCTACATGATCCCAACTGGATGGCATTCCCCTACATATGGAATTGGGGTGGGGGATGGGAGGGGACAGTGTTTAGTGTGCATGTGAGAGGGCAGAGAGGGTAAAAGGGAGGGAAGGAGGGAGGGAGAGGGAACTGGGATCGACATGTAAAATAATAAATTAAATTAAAAAAAAAATGCTTTGACTCCAAAATTTAAGTTGAAGGACAAGTTACTGGGGAAAAGTATTTCTATTTTTGTTTCCACAGAAAATGAAAAGATGTGGATTCCTTTCAGACTAATGTGGTTTGATGACGCCAGACCGCCTGAAACAGAATACAAGGTGATCCTACATTCAAAACAGCTGGACAAAACTGCCCTACAGACTACAGCCAGGATATCTGAATCTTCTTTGAATCCCCCATGACAGCGCCCCTTACCAGCAGGAAGTAGTTTGGAAAGAACGACACCCAAATTCCCAAATATTATGTATAAATGTTTGTTTTTATTTAATTGGACTTTGTTATATAAAATTAAATAAAATAATAATAAAAAAGAAAATAATATGTTCCCCTATGGCTTATCCATACATCACTAATGTTAATTATATATCCTCCTTCCATCTCCCTCTGTGTTGTCATTTCCCCTCTCTCCCCAGGTGAGTGTCCCCCATTCACTTTTTTCCCATTTCTCCCTTCATAGAAACCATGCCCTACTATTCCCATCCTTAATAATTCTGTTACGGTCCCTGTTTACTGTTCTGGGATCTGCATTTACTCTAGGCTATTTACTTGCATCTAAAGATTTGGAGCTAGCATCCACAAATAAGAGAAAAAAATATATATTTGTGCATAGGGCACAGGGTCCTTGTACTCACAGATAATCACCAGGAAGGTTAAACACATAGGGTTATCTCTTCAAAAGAAGAGGTGTTTAACCTGTTTTCTGCCAAGAAGGCTGGGAATGGATGTGGTCAATAGCCTAATGACCTCTGTGCTCTCTGTAGGGTCAGGTCACACCTGACTCCACTAGACTCTTATGTTTATCTCAGTTATTCTCCCTAGACTTTTGTCTTTAGCACTGTTTCTCAATCAATAGAATCCATCTTTATGGAAGAGGTCATATGTACTTTGTAAAATGTTTCAATGTTATACACAGGATTGAGGTCATGGTCATCAGAAATTCTTTTTCCAGATTTGTACAGTGCTTCAGTAAACCTAAAATGAACTGCCCTGTGTCAGATTTTACAAGTTTGGAATAACACCTGCTACTGAATAGGGTTGACCCAGATTTTCTTCCTGTCTCTTATGAATCAACACTCTGCTGACCCTGGCGTTTGGAGAGACACTCTACACATTTGTCTTTCAGCATCTGTGTTACATGACTCAGCATATTTTCTAGTTCAGTTCAGTACCTACAAATTTCATTTTTACAGATAAATACTATTCCATTTTATATACGCATCACATTTTCATTATCCATTTCTCAGCTGAAAGACATTTAGACTGTCATCATCTCCTAGCTATTGCATAAATCAACACATATTTATAGAGTAAGGTATCAATTCCTTTGGGCATATGGCAAGTTGGTCATCTGAAAGATATATTTTAGCTTTCAGGGAAATTACACTGATTTCCAGAGTGCGTGCACCAGTTTGCAATCTTGCCAACAGTGAACAGGAAATCCCCTTTCCCCACAGTCATCACATTAACATTTGTTGGCCAATGTTTTCTTGGTTTTAGCCAATCTGAATGGACTTAGATTCATCATATTCATCATGAGATTATTAAGCAAGTGGCCTCTATGTTAGCTCTTAAGAGAAACAAATATAACAGACTAGAGCAATACAGTTTATCTCTCACATTATGATAGGGCATAATAAAATATAGGAGACTGAGAATGTATGGAACTTAAGGTATGTCTTATAGCGCAAATTTCCCAGGAAATAGTATACCAAATACTTATTCAAAGTATGGTCTCATATTATGTTGTACATGTTCAGCAGTGGCATCTTGTTTTTACCTATGGTGTTCTCTGCAAAATGTCTAAGTGATTGTGCAAGTACAGCTGGCTATAGCTTAACAAAGAAAACAAAATACAAGTAACGAAAGCAGAACTAGATGGTGCAGGTTTAATATTTGAAATATTTGGAACAGAGTGAATACATGTGTGTGCTGAGAAAACATCATCCATTTAATGGGGACTTAGTCTCAGATTCACAATGAGCCACAAGTCACCCTTCTTAGTTCCTGTGGTGATATCTAAGACACTCATAAAGGCAATCAGTTTTATTCTGAGTTTTACCTACTTGGGCTCCTTATCTCTCATCTCTACCAATATGTGGAAGGCAAGTTTTTCTACACTAACCCATAGGATAAAGACTTTAAAAGCTTGACAGATATTTTCTGGTTTGTGAACGAGAATCCCTGAAGCTGTCTTGTACTCATAATTCTAAACCTAGTCCTGTATTTGCCTTGTTAGAGACAAGCTAACACTTGTCTCTAGAAGTAATTATTTCTTTTTCAGAAAATAGTGAAGAATGAATTCATTTATTATGGAATAGAAGATAAAACAGGGAAGATGGAAGTTGTGGTACATGGACAATTTACCAATATGCACTGTGAACCAGGGGATAAACTTAGACTCTTGTGCTTTGAACTGAGCTCGTGTATAGATAAGTGGCAGCTGAGATCTGGGAGGCACAGTTACTTGCAGATGTGTGGTCTAAGGAATCGTCAATCTTCTAGTAATCACTTTTAATACTCTGCTAAGACTTGGTTATAACAGAAAGTAGAGTCCATTTTAGACATTAATATATGTAAACATTTTCTTATCATCACTTTCAAAATGGGTTTATTTTTCTTTGCTTTGCTTCTTCTTGCTTTTGTTTACTTGAAAATATTTTTTCATAGAATATATTCTTACTGCAGTTTCCCCTTCCTTATCTCCTCCCAGATCCTTCCCCACCTTCCCATCCATCCAACTCCATCCCTCTTTTCTCCCTTTATCTTTAGGAAACAGGCAAAACAAAATAAGCAGAAAGAAAGAAAGAAAGAAAGAAAGAAAGAAAGAAAGAAAGAAAGAAAGAAAGAAAGAAAGAAAGAAACAAGGGAGGGAGGGAGGGAGGGGGGAGGGAGGGAGGGAAAAGAAAAAGCAGGAACAACACACACATCATAGAGACAGGAGATCAGACATACAAGCAAATGACCAGTAGCAAAACAAAAAATGTTCAAAGCATTATGTAGCCACAACAACAAATTATCCAAAACTGCCCTTGAATCCATTTTGAGTTAGCCATCAATTTTAAGTATGGTTCATATATCCAGTGAGATTCCATTAGAGGAAATTTTTTTACCTGTGCACTCAGTTGTCTATTAGAAAGTTTTTTGGTTAGGGATGAGAGTTTGGATCCACTCTCCCCCTCACAGTGTTGATATCCCATCTGGTTGGACTTGTGCATGCCCTGTGCATTCTGCCTAGTCTTTGAGCTCATATGGTGATCCTGCTGTGTGTTTGAAGGTCTTGTTTCTTTCGTATCTTTCACCTCTGCTCTTGCAGTCTTACTGCGTCCTCTTCTACAGTTTCCTGAGCTCTGGGTGGAGTGGGGGACTGTTGAAAGCATTCCATTTAGCCCTGAATGTCCCAACATCTCTCACTACCTGCATATTGTCTAGATTTGGTTCCCTGCATTAGTTCCCACCTACTGCAAGAGGGAGCTTCTCTTGTGATGGCTAAGTGAGACACTGATGTATAGGTATAGCAGAACGTTACTAAGAGTGATTTTGTTACTGTCTTCCTAGCAGGCCTATACTTGATTTTCCCCTCAAATGCAACTTGGAAATAATGTTCATCACAGAGGATGATGAACAGAACTCACAACAAGTACCATATTTTTCACATAGATGCCTTAAGCAAATTAGAGCACAAAGAACCAAAGTCCAGGCTCTTGTGCCACAGAGGGATTCATTAAACACCACAAAAGACTAAGCATTACACATAAATGAAATATAAAAGCTGACATATTCAGTCACAGGGAAAAGCTTTCACATTTCCCTTATTCTCAGGACCATAAGTCAAACATTTCAAACTCCCCACAAACCACTGCAGCTGCTTTAGGCACGCCTTCTATACCATCCTATGCAATGGTGTCTTCCACTTTGGCACTGCAGTTTCTCCCTCCCTACTATTGCTCCTCTATATCTCCTGCTCTTCTGCTTGTGCCCATGCCAGATAGGGTGTGACCAACTCATTGTATGCTCTCAAGCACTGGGAACAAAGCTGATTCCAAGGATAAAGATTCAGTAAAGGAGTTAGGTAAGGAAAGAGAAGTGGCTCATAGAGACAGTGTGAGTAAACAGGTGTGTGGCCAACTGCATTTCAGCAGATCTGACTTTATCCTTTTCTTCTTCAAGGTCATTCAGGCTAGGACAAGAGACATAGAACCACCCAATCTTCATTCAGTTATGGATGAACCCTACACTCCAATTTAAGGACAACTGAACAACATTGGCCATGATGTTTGTTGTAATAAGATGCCGGTTCAGAAAAAAAAAAAGTGTATGCAGCATATATATAATATGTCTCTTAATTCTAGAGAATAGCGCCCTTTGACTTTGTTCTTTATATATTTTAGATTCTCTGCATTTCATATTTTTCACGTGTCTGCTTCAAATATTGTAAAAAAATAATAATAAACATTTTATCTAAAGCAGTTCAGAAGTCTCTTTCATCCATTTATAAGTTATGAAGTATATAGCTTTTGTGCTGTGCAGATCAGGGTGAAACACACAGGGTTTGAGAAATATCTTAACTTGTACTTTGGCTGGGATAGCCAAGGACAGAGACCTCTTCTTGAAGGCTGTATTCCATGCAGAGAAATCAAGTTAAAAGTAATGTAGGGTCTGGAGTACAGTCTGATTTGTAGTCAACAAGGCTTATGCTCCAAGGAGAGGTTTAATTGGCTGACGGAAAAAAATACTGATTATTTTATCAAATGAATTCTCTGGTGGTTTCATGGAAGCACTAGTATGCTAGAACTGTCAGCCCTGTGAAATGAACCATCTGAGTCCATTCACTTACTCACATCCCTGGGTTCAGCAGTAATTCTCCCATCAAAGTTCACTTGCATGTGTGTAGAGCTACTGGGAGGTATTCCAAATAAAGACTTATATCAGGCAGATGTTGAAGGCAACGATTTTACTTTTGAGTAGAAAGACAGAGAACTTGGGTGTGTGTATTAGGGGTAAGAGTGGAGAAACCCTGGGGACAGAAGAAGAAAGTTCACTACTATAAGTTCCAAGGCCATTCATTTCCAACTGACATATGGGAAAGAATCACTAAAGTTCTACCACTATGTACTGTGTCTAAAGATCCAAGACTCACAATGTTTTGCTTTACTTTCAATTTTCACTCTCTGATTATGTGTCATATACTAATTTAGATGCTAATTAGATATCATATATCCTTGCCTAATAGTATACTAATAGCGCATACATGTGTGTAAGCATTTATATTTGCACACATATGTACTTAAGTATAGTTATATGAATGCCTAGGTATGTGTATGATCACATATTTACTTACTTATAAAAAATTAGTTTAGTCATCATATCCCTTAATCACAGATTCTCATTTTCTTTGCTACCATAGGTGATCCAATGAAGTGGTTAAAATTATAAGATTACTGTGCTGGCTAGGAACCAATGTCAGGAGACATAAAGGAGGCCAGCACAATCTAATCAACAAAACAATTGACCAGCAAGATACTACAATACTAAACATCTATGTGCTAAATTCTGGCTCACCCAAATTCACAAAAAAAGCATGTTTCTGGACTTCAAAACACAAATTAACTGCACCTCAGTAAAAGCAGATCATTTCACCACACCACTTTGCCCAGTAGACAGGCCACTGGGACAAAAAAATAGGGAAACTTCAGAATTAAATGGCATTATGCAACAATTAAACCTAACAGTTATCTGCAGAACATTCCACCTGAAATGAACCGAACACACATTCTACTCAGCAGACCAGGGAAGCTTGTTTAAAACCAACCACATAACAGGAAACCAAACAAATCCTAACACATCTTAGCTTGTGTAGGCTGTATTTTAGAGTCATAGAGAAGAAATTTTGCCTAAATATAAGTCATAGAGAATCCAGTCAGATATTTTAAAGCTTGAGATTTTTTAAATTTATTTATTTTATATAACCAAGTCCATTTAAATGAAAACAAACATTTATAAACAATATTTGGGAATTTGGGCATCGTTCTTTCCAAATTACTTCCTGCTGGTAAGGGGCGCTGTCATGGGGGATTTTAAGAAGATGCAGAAATTCTGGCTGTAGTCTGTAAGGCTGCTTTGTCCAGCTGTTTTGAATGTAGGATCACCTGGTACTCTGTTTCAGGTGGTCTGGCTTGATCAAACCACATTAGTCTGGAATGAATCCACAGCTTTTCATTTTCTGTGGAAACAAAAATAGAAATCCTTTTCCCCAGTAACTTGTCCTTCAACTTAAATTTTGGAATCAAAGCATTTTGTGAGTTATGAATTAGGCCCATTATTTTTAACATGGATATCTAATTGTTTTAGTAGTATTTGTAGAAAAAATATCCATTCTATATTTTGCATTGTGTTTATACATTTACGGGAAAAACAATATATTGTAGACATGTGAGGGATGATGCTTTCATGCACTCTATTAGGATTATTTTGACTTTAAAGTATCTATAAATATTTTAATTATTTCACTAGGGCTCACAACATCTATCTGTAATCCCACAAAATACATTTTAAAAATATTATGCTGCTTTATATGCTGTATTAAGACCTTGCAATTAGTATTATACTCTTAACTTTTCCCTCTCATATTTTATATTTGTTCCTATATACTTTCGAATATTTTATAAACATTTGTAGTATCTTTGCTTAAGATCAGGAATTGGCAAAGTTGGTCTCTTGCCTGTTTTTAATATAGCATAGCTGTTTTTTATTAGCCAATAGACTAAAATTATCTTTTATATTTTTTCAGATGTCCAGGAAAAAATCCAAAGGATAAAATTGTGTGGCTGGGGAAAATTATGTGAATTTCAAGTTTCTGTGTTCACAAATAAGACTATATTATAATACAGGAAGATTCATTTCTTTGTATTTTTATGGCTATTGCCAGTGAGAAGCTAACTAACTGTAGCAGGGGCCACATGGGCCAAATAGTTCAGTATACGTATATGCCTGGGAGCCGAGCTCTGGCTCTCACAATCTACAGAGCAACCAGTCTTCCACGGGTCAGAGAGACTGAGAACAAGATGCAGAGTTAGCAAGAAAAACACACAGACTTCTATTCTGAGGGATAAAAGCTTCTACTTCTTTATTTTTTCAAAAACCCTTTTTGATATTCCCCACATCAAATCGCTTACAAAAAGAAGGATGTTTTCCATAACAAAAAGTTACATAGTTACTATATAGTCACCATAAAAACATATTTTTCTAGAACAGGTCAACTCCATTGTGTTTCTTTACCACATCTTATGCATTTCCTGAGAAACCCATATTCAGTCAAACGCTTATCTTTTAGACTTCTCAGGGATCAGGAACCTTTCAGCCACAACCATTTATATAGGCAGTAGCTCTTATAATTGCCAGAAAAAATAGGTCACTTGTCTTACTTTCATATTTTAGAGTCCTGTACAATTACCTTAACCATCCAATTCTTTGTTTTTTAGTTACATAAGTCATTATTTTAAAGCTTTGTTTTTTTTTTAGCTGTGTTGTACACTGAAACCCATGAACACATTTCCCAACATCAAGATTTAAAAACAAAAAAACTTGAGTTAGCTTAACTTCTGGGACTGTATTGTTTTCCTTAATCTTTAACCTAAACCACAGTCTATATGACTCATCAAGTGAAACTCATAAGTCCTATTTTCTATCCTATTTTATATCCTATTTTCTATTCCCTGCTTTATCAGGGGCAGGACCAACACTATATCCTATTTTACTTATATTAATTTTCCCACTAAACTATCTACATAATCTATATACCTATATAATCCATTACTGTACTTGTTAGGAACCCTTAATCACCCAAATTCTATTTAAATTAACACTGTATTGTATAAAACCATTACTTCCGTTAATTAATTCATTACTTAAATAAAGCTTAAGAAGAAATCATCTTGATAACAATCCACAGGTAAAAATGCCCAGTACAATAGGATATTTCTATGAGATAATCACACTACATTAAAGGCAGTGGGGACTCCACCCCCACCCCTCATGCCCATTTACACCATGCCAGATACCAAAGAAAAATGGCAGTGGCAAACATGTAAAGACACAGCAGTAGCAAGAGACATTATGGATCCAAAGCCGGTGACCCACACCTGTTGAAGATTCACCCATCAGTGCCTGGCATTATGGTGAGCTGAATACCTGAAACTCAATTGCCACCTGCTGCTGGTCTGACATTGCCACCAGGAGCAACCTTTCTGTCTCCTCTTCCACAATGTTCCCTGAATGTTAGGTGCAAGAGTTCTATTGTAGACATATCCACTGGGACTGGGATACACAACTCTGTATTCTCATGTTTGTGATTTTCTGTAATGCTCTCTATTGCAAGGAAAATTTTTCTTCATGAAATATAAGGACTACATTTATCTATGTGTATATAAGGACGAATACTTAGAGTATAGTTAAGGATTATGCTGGTTTAGTAAAGTGGTAGTAGTAGGTTCTCCTCTAAAATTCACTTCATTAGCCCAAGGGAGTTGGCTAGTTTTCAGGAATGATTTCTTTCTTGTTGAGTGAGTCTTAAGTCCAATTAAAGAATTGTTGGTTACCACTAAGGTATTCATGACACTAATTCATCCTTAAGATTATTTTGTCATGCTAGTCACTTTTATGGTTCTTAGACATCACAGCTGGATATTACTGATGGTTGCTTCCCTCTTTTAGAACCTTGTATAGCATCTTCTGGGATCATGAAAGGTAATCCTTGGGTAGAAGACTATCAGGTCAGTTACAACTCATGCCTCTAAACCCTGTGTCTGAAGTGCATGTTATCTTCAGCAATATAAACTTAATGTCACCTCTGGGGGTCAACTGCAGTAGCCTGTAATATTTAGGGAGTCTCTTAGACAACCCTGACCAACAACTCAAAAGAGGGTTTCTCATTCCTGGTGTTGGGATTTTTATTAGATTTTTTTCTGTATTTGTATTTGTATTTGCTATACATCTGACAGAGAATTTGTCTAGTATTTATCCTATTTGAACTAACAGGATAAGATGATGAGCCTGTAAACTGTTGTCCCCAGGCAGCTCAGTCAGGATGCAGTATTAAAATTCTTCAACAAAATGCTGTTTAGGTGAGTTGATGTCAACACGCACTTTCTTTCTCAGTTTTTGGCTTTGTGGCCTTAATAACCTGGGTGGAGAAGAAAGATGTAGACTGAGATTGATCAGTTAACTCTTCTCTCCTTCCAGTTACTGTGTTCTCCTGGAATGGACTCCCTTCTCTTATATCTTCTTCCCCTTCCCCATGATCCCTTTAATTTCTTCTCTCTTAGATGACTCTCCTGAAGAATATATGCTCCAAACACACACATTCCTACATAATAATAGTATATGTAAAGATTTCTCAGGTCTCTATCTAAAACTTAGAGAGACAACAGTCCATACAAACACTGTTGAATGGAGGGGAAGAGAGTGAAGCTGTGTCAATAGGATTAGAACAAGGGTGTGATAACTTAATTAACTGCCCTGGACTATGACATATGTAGAAATGGTTGGACTGCCTCAGAAATTTTTTCAAGTTGTTTATAGTGTGCCTTAATTTTCAAGTACATTTGTCACAATGATTTGTGCAACTATGGGCAACTGCCTTCATTAGACTTAGACAGTAATCAAGAAAACTCACTGTGGAGGTGAGAGAGAAAATTGTATGTGTGTGTTTGTATGTGCATCCTTGGGATACCCATGAGTTTGTAATTGTGTCTCTAGCATTTGAATTTTCTAAAGACAGTCTCCTCAGTTCTGTGAGATGCAGATGTGCTCACTACACGGGGCTCTTTTCTGTCATATCATGTTCAACAGCCTCTTTTCACATTTCTGAAATAAAACACAAAATAAGGTCCTTTTTTGAGAACTGACATTCTTCCATACCTTAAAGAAGCTGTAGGGTCCTGATTTCAACTGTATTTTCTCTCCACGTTTTGACACCTCAAAGAATGTGAGTCTAATTTTATCTCCTTCCTCACATTTTACTTGGTCCTGGTTTCCAAACACCAACACTTCCATCTCCCCTGTACTGTCATGTATACCATATAGTACTCTGTCTCTTCGCTGTTCTATTATCTGTGAAAGAAAGACAACAACCAAGCTTTCCTGAGATGACTAAGGAAGGGCAGCATGAAAATCAATTACCAGACAAGACAGGAATAGCTTTCCAAAAGAAGCATATGGAGCAATTCCAGCTTCCAAACTAGCAGGTTTCTACTTAACAGATATTAGCAAATCCCAATGGAGGAGGTGGGAGAATTTTACTAAAAGCATGTTGCCTCTTATGTACATCTTCCTAGTCTTAAGCTTTTTTCCTTTGGGAAGCCAGGATGGCTCATAGAGACAACTAGTAGACAGGGAAGATGGGTCTTCTCCAGGCCAGTATATACAAGGCAGCTGGGAAAGGAAGACCTTGTGGTTAGGAGGATCACTTAATGAAACAAGTCCAGAGAAACATGAACTAACAGTAAAATACCTAGTGAAGAAATCTAGAAGTTAAAATTCAAGGACAAAAATCATTCACAATCAAGTCCAGATTAGATGGAATCAGATGCTGGTGACATACAGTCAGCATTTGAGAATTAGTTTTATTGACCATGTAAATAGACACTATGGATAGTTGACCAAACAGAAGGTTCACTAGTGAGGTGTTAAAAACAGATATTTTTATGCTTTAATTTTCCAAGGCAGATAATTTTCTCCTGCTACTTTTTCTGATGGAACTAGAGAGGTCATCTGACTACTAGGTGCAGACATCAACAAGTTCCCTGTCGTCCCTTAGGATCTGTAGTAGGCCAGAAAATTGTTCACACAATTCCTGTGTGGTAGTTTAAGTGAAAACGACCCCCATAGGCTCATAGGGAGTGGCATTATTTGAAAGGATTAAGATCTGTGGCCTTGTTGGAGTAGGTGTAATCTTGCTGTAGAAAATGTATCATTGGGATTTGGCTTTGTGGTTTTAAAGGGTCAAGCCAGGTCCAGTGGCTCACTCTCTCTGCTTCCTGTGGGTCCAGAGGTAGAACTCTCAGCTATTTCTCTTGCACCATGTCTGCCTACATGGAGACTAATGGACTAAACCTCTGAACCTTTAAGCCAGCCCCAATTAAATATCTTCCTTTATGAGTTGCTGGGGTCTTGGTGTCTCTTCACACCATGGAAACCCTGACAAAGACCCCTGGTATCTAGCTAGGATTCCCTGCTAGCTCTTCCATTATCTTCATTCAACTCGAGGTCTTCTAACCCCTGCTCATCAGTCCTCTAGCTCATCAATGAGCACACATTTGCTCAAAACAAAAGTGACTTTGAATGTGGATGGTAATAAGTGTATAACACAGAGGGGGAAACAGCTGTGTCTGTGTTTCAAAGGTTATGAGGATTAAAAACATAAGTAAAAGTGGCTTCAAAATAAAAACCTTTGCTGGAAAGTTATATATATATATATATATATATATATATATATATATATATGAGCTTTGCACACAGGTTTTGGCAAATCTCATCCTACAAATCCTTAACTTCATTTTTTCTTTATTAAAATGGTTTAAACTCAATTATTTAACTGATTTTAACTGTTTTGTATTTTATAGAGGGAGAAAACATTGAAACATAATTTCTAGAGTTCCATTAAAACTTAGAATAATACTGTATTCTTGTTACCAATCAATACAGAATTGCATACAGTAACTTCCTTACCTTCTGGACTTTAAACATCCCATTCACAATTGTTCCACGAGGCTCAGTTTTCAGCTTCTTAATCATGGGAGTCCTCCCAGCCTTTTCCTTAATGCTATTTGGCACACAGACTTGGTGATCAGCATCAGCCTCAACCACAATTGAGGAGCTGGTCACCTCCAAGAACTTACTGTACCAAAGATAGTTTGATATTTTAATTGTTCTATGTGGGGTAAACTTATCTTTAAACTCTGCACTTAAAACTTTTACAAAGAAAAAATTTGTCTCTGTAGCCACTGTTGCATGGAATATTGTTTGCTTCCCTTTCTGAGTTTCACACTCGAAAGGCATCGTAGCTTTCAGCACCAGCAAAGCCAGTGGGTCTTTCTGTAAACCTTCTCTGGTGGCTTCCTGTCCTGCCACGATCTGTTTCTTCTGAGGCTGTGACAACAGAGAAGAGATGTTAGCTATAGGTCAATACTGTTGCCGTGGCGGCCTTCATTCAAGATAAACCCCAGCAAACCAGATAAGGCTGAATTGAAGGGAAGATGGAAAAGTTAGGAAATCATTAGACTTGGAATTACCTAGATTTTTCAAAAGGAATACCTCATGTTTTATACTCGGGTCAGACAGTGAAACTGACTCTGGAGAGAGTTTCTGAATCAGAAGCCTTCTTTGCCATGGAGTTTATGAAAAGAGTGTGTCAGAAACCTGAATCATTGCTAGGGGCTTATCCTGACCGTGTCTTCTTGTGATTTTATTAAAGCATTATTTCTCCCTCTAACACTGTTCTGAGCATTTATGTGGCTCTTGTATGAGGGTAAGAAGTTCAGTGATGTTCACAGAGTTCCCCACATCCACAGGAATATCCCTGTACATAATAAAAGTACAGCTCATTAAGTAAAGGAAGAGATTGTGGTATGAGATCCCACAGATGAGTTAAATGGAGAATGAAAATGAGAATCAAGTCTACTTTTGTGAGTTTACTCTTAGAAGCAATGTATCATACAGTAAGGCTTGCATCTCATTATTTGTAGTTATAAATCATTAAAAATCATTTAAATACCAAAAAAGGATTTTGTCAAATAAAATCTTATAACACAACATATAAACAATTAAATATGTTTCATAGAAATAATATAACAAACTATTTTAGTTAATTTAACAAAGGATAAAGTACAGTGCATGCCTTATTGAACAAATAACCCACATAAACCCACATATATTTTGTCAACAATAAATGGGCTTTCTTCTCCAAATTCAGATTATTGTGATTTGATTCTCATCTTATTTTTGTTGTTGTTGTTGTTTTGTTTTGCATAAGTGCAAGTGCATGTGTAGGCCTGTGTGTGTGTTCATGCATGTGTATGTTTTAGAAGCAACACTATTTTGTAATTAATGACCTATAAGCATAGGGAGACATTGAGAAAAAGAGGCTCAGAAGAGTAGGTTCTGAATTGGATCTCTGGTAGACCTATGAGTACATCTGATGATCAATATACCACACTCAATTTGGTCCAAAGCAGGAAAATGCCAAGTTCACTGGGTACTATTATAGAACTTTTGTCTGCAAGCCCAGACATTTTAATTGGATCATTCAAACTATACAATATGTATTTTCATGTCTATGCCAAGCACAGAGGAAGTGAGTGAGTGCTCTAGACAGAATGGTGTACACACCCTAAACTCATTCCTCTGTAAAAAGGACATGACACTTCCTTCATGGGAAATAAAATTGTTGGTAGATTTTGTGGTAGAGCCCTGCATGCTGCTTTCAGGACTAAGGGACCAGGACCCTCTTCAAGTTTTATTCCCTCTGCTACAAAGAGACACTTCCCATAAAAAAAAAAAAAAAAAAAAAAAAAAAAAAAAAAAAGATCAGACACATAGTGAATTGTCATTTCCATCCACAATGTGATAAACATGAAGGGCATTCTTAGTCCCTGATTCTCTTGTAGGACAGGCTGATCTCTTTGCTGCAATCCCACTGAACTTAAAATTCTCCCCATTCCCTCATTTTCTAAACCTCCCCACAAGAACTAATGCTGAGAGCACCCTAAAATATGATCACAGAAAATAGTCCCTATCAGAGTTTTCTTCCACTAGAGGCTAAGATCGCAACATGTTAGTATGGCCAGAGCATGGCAAAATTAGCTTTCAGGTATGTAAACTGATTAATTTAAGTGACTTTTCTTTTTGTAATGCAGACATATCTTCCCTACCCTCACCTTGTTTTCCTTCTTTGTATACTCTGAGACAAAAGGCAGAAGGCTTTAAATGCTGGATGACAGGGATAGTCATGGAAGAACGCCCTCACAAAGACCAAGGAGCTGTCCTAGCCTACCTTAGCCTGAGGACAGACTTCTGGAGCAGAGTGTTTCTTGGAGGCTTCATCTTTGCTTGTGGCAGAGGCTCCAGAACAGTTTTCATCTTTACTTCTTTCTTCTACTTCCTGTGTTCCTTTCTTCTTTGTATTTGTCATGTATCGACTATCAACTGAAGAGGAAGAAAGAAGTGGGGGGGGGAGAGAAAGAGGACAAGGAGAAGGGGTGGAGGAGGAAAAGAGAAGAAGGAGGAGGAAGAGTAGAAGAAAGAAGACCAGAAAGAGGTATATTAACCCAAAATGCACGAGCAAGCATGGCTGAGACATTAGAATATCATTTTCTCTCAAGAAGAAAATTAGAAGGGAGACAGCAGCAGGGTGATGGATTAGGAGTTTCCCCTCTTCGGCCCCCCACAAGAATACAACTCATGACTATCCACAGACAAGGCACATTAGGGAACATCTCAGAATGCAATGGAGGTATCTTCTAGAACCATGGAACCAATAATGTGTAGAGTTTGCAAGGACCATTTTTGTTTTTAACAATGTTGTCTCCCTCCCAAGATGGCATAGTACCATGCAGACAGAATCCCACACCACCACACCTTCTGAGGTGAAGATGGACTGCAGGTGTGAGCATGTGGCTCTCTCAGCATTATTGGATTCTGTAGAGGCTCTTTTTCACCTCATCCCATGAGGAATGCTGGGGACATTGGCAAGACTGGAATAACAGGGTCCAATTAGAAGTGAACAAAATGAAGAGGGTCTCACTGTGACCAATACATACTCTGCCTTATGGAGTTGCCCAAAGACACCATCCTATAGTACTATTAAAAGGCATGCACAACAAGTCTGTTGGCTTTAATCATAGCCAACTTTCCACTCAGCCTTAGCATTCTGTGTAAGGCTCCTCTGGACTTGCTGGATAAGGGTGGACACATATGTATATGTGTGTGGAGTGCATCATCTAAATCTGTCCAACCTCCACAGTGGAGTGATGAGCCCACTCAACCTCAGAACAATGTATAAAGTATCCAGAAAATTACAGGCAATCTCATGCATACAAATAACTTGGAAAAGAAACATCTGATCCTCCTGGCCACAACCTATTGTGCAACTCATTCCACTCAGCCTGGGGTTTCCAAAAAAAAGGCCTCTTGTTAAAGACAAGTTTGTGCCCCAGTACTTCCTCAGAGCATCTGGTCTCCTCAACTCTAGTGACTGAGAAATGATAGGGCTGGGAGGAATTTTGAGCCCAGCCTAGGGTTCAGCATGGCCCCAAACTGGAAGGAAAGCCTGAGATTATACATAAGTGTCTAGTATAGTCTCTTGCCCTGCCCATTCCAAATAGCCCAACAGCAGTATCATCCACAGCCTTTCCCAACCCCAGAACCCAATCTACAGCCATGCATAAATACATTCTGAGTATCAATATGGGATCCATATCCTGTAAACTTACTTAATTGAAGGTGATCACAGATGCTAGCCAGCAACTACACCTGACTGTGAAGTCCAGTTAGTGATCTTACTGGGCCATGCAATGTAGTTAGTTTCCTTATTTGACCACAGGACACACAGGCAGTAGCCTAGTCCAATCAGAGAACCTGAGGAGTCTCCCCATAGCTGATACCAGCTGACATATGCAAAAGCACAGCTGGGTTAAAGAATAAGGAAGATGAAGAGGAGGGGAAGGATATGAAGAAGTAGAAGAACAACAACAAAATAAATTGTTAATGCTTTCTCTTCCTCAAAAGTACAAACACTAATCACAAAAAGAATAGACCCAAAGTATGGGCCATCTAGAATATCAGTTAACTTGAAACCATGCAAGTCAGGCAACCATGTGGTAATGTATTTTAAGCAGTGAAGAAGAAAACACATAATTCCTCAGTAAGAACTTTTGCCTAGAAAACTGTCCTTCAGCAAGAGGAAGAAGTGGGCTAACAAGATGGCTCAGTGGATAAAGACACTTGTCTTTATCCTGATGACCTGAGTTTAGCTCCAAATCTTCCTTGCTGGAAGGAGAGAACTGAGCCCTGCAAGCTGTCTTCTCACCATCATATATGTGCTGTGACACACATATGACTCCCACAACCCCAAATTAAATAGGTAACTGTTAAAAGGGTTTTTTTAAGATGAAGACATGAAAACAAAAAGGCAAGTGCCTAGCTTCACATTTCAGGACTTGTCAAAGGCGCTCTTTAAAGCTTTAAGATTAAAAGTAGAGCTAATTGATAAATAAATAAATACAAATATACAGAACTCAATGCCATAAATCAAATGTAGTCATGTTTAGAATACTATAATGGCAAAATAGAAGGAAAACTTATCTCTAATACAAAGTTTAACAGAAAAAAATGTATTTTTAAAAACTATACCTACAATTAATTGGTATCTTGGAAAAATAAAGATCTGGGAAAACAAATAGGCTGAATAGATATTTATTCAAGGAGGTCCCAGTCCCAAGGGTGCCTCCAGGTGCTCTCTCTTTCTCTCTCTCTCTCTCCTTCTCTTCCTTTTCTGATCAGGAAGCAAGACAAAGACAAAGTTCCAGGGTCCCTAACCCCACACCTAGTTCTCCCAGGTCACAGCCGCACCTGTCCCCACCCCAATGGGCGTGGTCAGTGCAACAGGCACCAGCAGGGTAACTATCTCACTACAATTCCACTTTTAGTCTAAAAAAAATATTTAGGCTTAATACAAAACTATATACAAAGACAGTAAATGTCAAGTAGGCTCTAAAAAAGGAAAATTAAGAACATACAAACTTAAGACTTACATATCTAGTTCTAGGGTGAAGACATAACAGAGTTTACAATAGAGTTGTCTTAAGCTAGAAAGCTTAAGTCTAGTATCTAATATTTCTATTTAGGAAGAGAGAATAATAATTGTGATAGTCTAATCTTCAACCTCATCAAAGACCTGAGGAGGATAACAATTCCAGGGTAGGCAAGAAGTGCAGATGGGAAGCTTCCAAATGGTGTATCTAGGACAGAAACAGCAGGCTACCTGGACAGTTACCCAAAGTCTCACAACAATGTTGGTGTAATCAGTTTTGGCTAAGGCCTAGAGTATCTGACAGACCATTACAGAAGCAGGGAGGGTAGAAAGGCTGTCTTACCCTGACTTGGCAAGGTTTAGCAGTCTTCCAACTTTGTCTCCTGCAAGCACAGTAGGACAGCACATCCAAGTCAGTGGATGAGGTGGAGGTAGCTCTTTGCCCAAGAGGCCATTAGTCGAGGAGAGGATGGACTCCAGAATGAGCAACATCAGTGCCCAGCGAATTTTTTGGAAATGCATGGCGCTGTAAGGAGTAATAGTGTCTCATGTCAATAGAGTACTAATATTAAAACATTTAAATGCCATGTTCTGCAGATCTATGAAGTGTTTGAAGATTAAGCATAGATGTCTGACTAATCTCATAGGTATAAGAAACATGGGTGAAGACAATCTGTAATACTTAGGAGCTTAGCTATAAAAAATGGTTGAAACTTCCCTGAGTAAAGCAGGGACAATTACTTTAGTAATATAACTGTGTGTGTGTGTGTGTGTGTGTGTGTGTGTGTGTGTGTATTAGAGGTAGAGTAGAAATGTCTTGACCAGAGGTAGACATGTATAGTGTAGCATGACAAAAGTATCCTAAATTATATCAATATACAAAATGTCTCAGACATAAGTAAAGGTATATATATATATATATATAGAATATGATAATGATATTGTGTGCAAAAACATTACAAACAGAAAGATTTTACACAATATGACAAAATATAATAAACAAACTATCTAAGAAAGGAATACAAACTTAATTTTACATAGGTTACCACACATAAGAATCTATAAGAATGTAAGTTGTATATAACTAATAATTACTAAGATAATACACAAGACGATAAGCTAATCTACCTATATTCCATCTAAACCATATCTTTCCAAACCATACCCTATAAAAGAGATACCTGAGTCTGAGCATCACCTTCCTTACCCAACCCTAAGTATCTAAAACTAACCTATATAGATGAATATTATCCCTAAAAGCCAACAGTAGGGGAGGGGGGTACTGTTATCTTAGATTACGGCAAACTGCTCTAACAAAATGGTGCATGCAACGTGGGTACTAAGAACTTCCACTTAAAACTTAACAAAAGCATAAGAAATGCTTTTAAAAACAAAATAACAGAGACAAATAAGTCTTCTTGGTAGCAGCATTTTTCTTGGTTGGGTTCTGTTTTGCTAGAGACAAGCAGAGATTTGCGCAGATCCTTTAAGGGAGATTACCTGACTCAGCATAAGTGGCAAACCCTGCTAACAACTGAATGGTGTGTAGGAAGGACAACTGGCAGTGGCAATGATGACATCTCCAAGCCAGCAGCAAGCTGCTTAATGGCAGCATAGACCAAGGCAGTGAGCAAAGCTCTCAAAGCTGGTGGTAAATGTACCCCTGTCATCTTGGATAGACAGCAGCTAAAACAGCCAAGGCTTTCATTTTAGCAATGTTGTTATTTAGCAGATAAGAGACTCGTGGCCAGAAAAAGATAAAGATTTATGGTAAAGACAGATTAAAATAAAATAAAAAAAAAAAACCTCTAAAGGTTTATAGTGTGTCTAAAATATACTTAGGCTTGGGAGAGAAAAGGAAACAGGGTAAAGTGGTTTAAGGAAGGAGGAAGGAAGGAAGGAAGGAAGGAAGGAAGGAAGGAAGGAAGGAAGAAAGAGAGAGAGAAAGAAAGAAAGAAGGAAGCTGGGTGTGGTGGCACATGCCACTAATTCCAGCATTCAGGAGGAAGAGGCAAGCAAATATCTGTGACTTCAAAGTGAACCTGATATACAGAGTAAGTTCCAAGACAGACAAAAGTTACACAGAGAAACCCTGTCTCAATAAATGAAAAAAAAAAAAAAAAAAAAAAAAAAAAGCCATGTACATGTAAAGATGGAAAGTACACAGAGAGTCTGGATACTGTATGCTGCTGTGTTGCCTTTGTATTGTTTGACTGCTGAGGAAATAGCAAAAACTGTTAAAAGAAATGCTGCTAAATTAATCCAATTTATATATTTCAAAAATTCTTTAACTTCCAAATTTAAGTCTAAGGATAGGTTACTAGTGGGTAAAAGAATTTCTATTTTTGTTTCCACAGAAAATAAAAAGCTATGGATTCCTTCCAGACTAACATGGTTTGATTAAACAAGACCCCCTAAAACAGTGTCCCAGGTGATCCAACATTCAAAACAGCTGGGACAAGGATTTCTGCATCTTCTTAGGATACCCAAGACAGCGCCCCTTACCAGCAGGAAGCAGTTTAGAAAGAATGACACCCAAATTCCCAAATAGTGTCTATAAATATTTGTTTACATTTAAATGGGGTTTGTTATAAACAGTTAATGCTCATAATCACTATCTTTTTAAAGATAAAAAGGGGATTGTGGTATAGAAATGAATACTTTGTTTTGGAATGGATTTTCATTTATCAATACAAGTTTAAGGTCAATTTTGTGATATGTATATTTCTCTTCTTATTTAGGTATTGTGTTTATATAGCTCATTTTAAAATATAATGTATAATTTGGTACAGATTATAGATAGTTACCTATAGTAGACAAAACTTATAGTTATGTTAGTTAGGATTTCTAGATATACAGGAATATATTTGAGATGGATAAATATTCTTCAAACCTTTCAAAGACCTACAGAATATAGTATGTAAAATTGATGGGGAGGTCATTCTGTAAATATGTTTCTTATATTGGAATAAAGCACTGTTGGGAATAGGAGACAAGGAGGAGAGAGGAAGTAGTAGGGAGGTGATTCAAAATGTAGGACCGAAAGAGAAGAACACTGGCCCCTCTCTCCGGTAAGATAAGACCACGTGGAAATACTTAGATTGATAGAAATGGGTTAATATTTAAGACAGAGCTAGCCAATAAGAAATGCTAGTAACAGGCTAACAGCTTTATATCTAATACAATCTCTGTGTGTTATTTGGGGCTGGTGCAGCAGATGGACCAGGCCAGCAGGAAATCTGCTCCTAACAAAATGGTGCCTTCAACATGGCTAATAAGAACTTCTACATAAAGCTTAACAAAAGCTTAAGAAATTATTTTAGAAAGAAAAGAACAAAGACAAGCAAGGCTTCTTGGTAGCATCATTTTTCTCAGTTGGGCTCTGTTTTGCTAGAGACAGAGACTTGAGTGGCTCCTTTAAGGAAGGTTTCCTACCTCAGCATAGTGGCAAAAAGCCACAAGGCTTTTAAAGAGCTCAACTAACAACTTAATGGTTTGTACAAGAGCTGGCAATGGCAGTGACCATATCTCCAAGTCAGCAGCATGCTGCTGGATGATAGCATAGATCAAGGCAGTGAGCACAGCTCTCAGTTCTGGTGGTAAATTTACCCCACAACCCACCCCCACCATCTTGGATAGACCATGGCTAAAACAGCTGTGGATTTCATTTTAGAAATGTTGTTTACCAGATAAAAGACTTGTGGCCACAAAAAGATAAAGATTTACAGTAAAAATAGATTCAGATTAAGAAAAACCTCTAAAGGTTTACAGTGTGTTTCAAAATATACATAGGCTTGGAAGAGAAAAAGAAACAGGATACAGTGGTTTAAAAAACAATAATAAAAAGAGAGTAGCTGGGTATGGTGGCACACGCCTTTAATTCCAGCACTCAGGAAGCAGAGGCAAGCAGATATCTGTAATTTCAAAGTAAACCTCATGTATGGAGTAAATTCCAAGGCAGCCAAAGTTACACAGAAAAACCCTGTCTCAAGTGGATGGCACTTGAAGAAACCATCCTGAATGAGGTAACCCAGTCACAAAAAGAGAAACACAGTATGTACTCACTCATATATGGATTTTAGAACTAGATCAAATGATCACCAGCCTATAATTCACATCACCAGAGGAACTAGGATACAAGTTGTATTCTAAGAGATTCATATAAAGTCCCTCACAGAACTGGGAAGGGACAAGTCCCCCAGACCTCAGGTAAAGTGGGGGAGGACAGCTAATGGAGAGAGAAGTAGGAGAAAATGAGAGGGAGGAGAGGAAGGCATGTGCGACCAGGAGGATTGAGCCTGGTTAGGAATGGAAAATAGGAAAGAGAGAGAGAGACAGAGACAGAGAGAGAGAACATAAAAGAGGGAGCCAATATTGGTTTGAAGATAAAGTTGAACACAAAGAAAGGTCGAGGGAACTACAAGACTGCTCCCAACTAACAATCTCAGCTCCCGTAGAAAGGCTATCATAAATGCCCTTCCCGGAGAGTGAGATCAACAAATAACTTCTCCATGGAGTCCTCAACTAATGCCTGTTGAAAATAGGAGCAAACACCCATACATAAACACTGAGTCGAACTAGAACCCAGAAGCAGATGGAGAGGACAAGACCATGCGGTAGAAGTACATAGAGACAGCTTACCTGAACAAGGAGGAGCTAAGGCCCACTAGACTGATAGCTGGGAAGCCAACAGGGGACTGACTCGGACCCCCCTGAATATGGGTCTCTGCCAGAAGGTCCGAGCAGTCTAAGAGACCTCAGACAGTGGAGCCAGGATGTATCCCTGGTGCACAAAAGGACTTTGCAAACATATGCCCCATGGAGGGATAACTGCCTTATTCTAGAGATAGGAGAGAAACCCTAGTCTCTACTTCACAGGACTTGTCAGATCTACATGATCCCAACTGGATGGCATTCCCCTACAAATGGTATTGTGGTGGGGGGTTGGGAGGGGAGGGTGTTTAGAGTGCATGTGAGAGGGCAGAGAGGGTAAAAGGGAGGGAAGGAGGGAGGGAGGAATGGGGGGAGGGAGGGAGGGAGAGAGGGAGGGAGAGGGAACTGGGATCGACGTGTAAAATAATAAATTTAAAAAAAAAAAAAAAGAAAAAAACGCTTTGACTCCAAAATTTAAGTTGAAGAACAAGTTACTGGGGAAAAGGATTTCTATTTTTGTTTCCACAGAAAATGAAAAGATGTGGACTCCTTCCAGACTAATGTGGTTTGATCACGCCAGACCGCCTAAAACAGAGTACAAGCTGATCCTACATTCCAAACAGCTGGACAAAACAGCCCTACAGACTACAGCCAGGATATCTGAATCTTCATCGAATCCCCCAAGACAGCGCCCCTTACCAGCAGGAAGTAGTTTGGAAAGAACGACGCCCAAATTCCCAAATATTGTGTATAAATGTTTGTTTTCATTTAATTGGACTTTGTTATATAAAATTAAAGAAAAAAAAAAGAAAAAGAAAAAAAAAGAACAAAGGCCATGTCAGGCCTCAAAGCACTATGCAAAAAATAAATAAATAAATAAATAAAAGTACAAAAAATAGAATGTACGGTATTATATTATCTTTATATTGTTTGACTGCTGAGGAAATAACAACTGTTAAAAGAAATGCTGCTGGATTAATTCAATTTATATATTTTAAAAATGCTTTGACTTCAAAATTTAAGTCTAAGGAAGGACAGGTTACTGGGAAAAAGGATTTCTATTTTTGTTTCCACAGAAAATAAAAAGCTGTGGATTCCTTCCAGACTAACATGGTTTGAGCCAGCAAGACCCCCTGAAGCAGCGTCCCAGGTGAGATTCAACATTCAAAATAGCTGGGACATGTCAACCTTACAGACCACTACAGCCAGGATTTCTGCATCTTCTTAGGATCCCCATGACAGAGCCCCCTACCAACAGGAAGCAGTTTGGAAAGAACTATGCCCAAATTCCTAAATATTGTTTATTAATGTTTGTTTTCATTTAAATGGGGTTGGTTATAAATGGTTAATGACCACAACCAACCTTTTTAAAGGTAAAAAGGGAATTATGGTATAGAAATGTATACTTTGCTTTGGAATGGATTTTCATTTATTGATACAAATTTAAGGTCAACTTTGTGATATGTATATTTTTCCTCTTGTTTAGGAATTGTGTTTATGTAGCTCATTTAAAAATGTAATGTATAATTTAGTACAGATTTTAGATAGTTATCTACAATGGTCAAAACTTTAGTTAGGTTCTACCTATTATAAAGTCAAAACTTAGTTAATTTAGTTAGAATTTCTAGATATATAGAGATGTATTTGAGATGAATAGGCATTCTTCAAACCTTTCAAAGACCTACAGAATATGGCATTTAAAATGGTTTAGAGTTTTTCTTAACAGTGAGGCACAACTGCTCCTGGCAACACCACCTGAATCAGAAAAAAAGATGGACATTAAAGAATCACATATTAAGTGGGGACTCTGTCACTGTGGGAAGCTGTGTTTGCGGGGTGTGTGGATTGAGAAAAGCTAGCTAAAGACATTAAAGGAAAAGATGGAAATAACAGGATAGATGTCAGGAGAGAGGGCAATTCAGTCCATACTGAACACCCTTAATTTATTCTTTAACATTCTTAAGTACCCAAGCAAAAGTAGGGCAGAGACTTCTATTGTCATGTATAAGGGACAAACAGATTTACTTCCCTTAATCCTCCAAATATTCGGTACCCACACCTGCCATCCAGCCTTCAAGGTCAAGAGTAAACAGACTTGAGCCCAAGTCCATTGTTATTTAGATAAAGACATCTGCTACCAAAGCTGAAACATCCTGCAGCAGCCAAACTTAGTCTTGTAAGTGTAAAGACAGTTTTGAACTCTCTGAATGTGAGGCAAGATGAAATGGACCCCTCTTTATGGTCCCTGACGTCAAGTCCTTGAGTCTTGGTCAGGGATGTTTACAGAGACCTTTGCTCTTGTAGGCATGTCTAACTCAGGGTCTGTGTGTCACAAGAGCCCAGGACATGTCTAACCCAGGGTTTTTGAGTCACAAGAGTCAGGAACATATCTAACCCAGGGTCTGAGGGTCTGTGGGTCACAACAGCCCGGAACAGCTGTGAATTATTCGGCCAAAACCATAAACTGACTTAAAACATTAGTAGAGTTTTTGTCATATTTTAAGTCCATTTAGCTGTTACGTAGCATGAACTTTATAAATGATGTTGGCATATGACTAATATCAACGTGATTAGAAATGTTCACAAGAAGTTAAACCGATCTCCCAATGGTTAGTTCTATGAAACTTTTTTTTTATTTTTGAGAAACATGCACATAAAAACTTCCAGTCCATTGGACAGTATAGGAAAGGAGAAAGGAGGGTCACGGGGTCCCAGAGGAATAAAACCCACCATTCTATGCCACTGATCTTTCATTAATGTCATTCATGTTACCATGGAGGCATTTGGCAGAGTGTCATCTTCCCACTAGATACTTCTCATTTTCTTTCATAATTTGGCACACACTTTTCATCTATCTAACTAATGGCTATATCTAAAGAATTTGGTTAGCTTTTCTTGGCTTTTTTACACCTATGTGTCCTCAGATTTTTTTTCACCAGCTTTCTTGTTCAAGCCCTATCTAAAACTCAGAACCCTGTTGTGGTTCTTTAATGACATTTTAAAACTTGTTCAGATATCTCCATTTTTTATGGGACAGGGTCATGACTAGATATGATGAATATGAATTCTAGGTGAGACTTCTAGGAAACAACCCAGAAATCGACATTACCCAGATCACCAGAGTCATCACTGACACTGCTGTGCTGAACTTCAAGAGGGCTTAAAGAGCTCTTGATGCTGTACATAGAGCTTTGACACTGTGCAACAACTAAACTGACCTCCAGGCCAGCAAGCAGAGCTGCCAGTCGGTTAGCAGCATTTTGAGCCAATCAAACCGCTATAAATCCACCATCATTAGAAACAGTAAAATGGAGGGGGAAATGGATAAGACGGTTTATATAATTTTAGTCAGAAAAAAATCAGGAACATGAATTGATGGGGGTGGGGATTAAAGCAGTAAAAAATATCAAATTTATTCATTTGGCTTGATAGTACTAAACAAAGTCGCTAGTTGGAGCAATTATGTGTTCTTACTGCCACTGTGTGGCCAAATGGAAGAACTACATATTCCTTCTAATTTCAGCCACCCTTTGAAAATGTATTTGGCATAATCAGGCCTTGTTTTAAATTCCTCAAAATTACATAAAGACTTACATCTGTACACAATTTTAACAGGCTTCCTAAAGAAGGAGTAACCAGGACCATGGTGGGATGGCTCAGTACAGAAGTGGACAGTCTGTGGAAAAGTTAGAAAATCCTCTGGTTTGTCTGCGCAAGGCTTGCTTTGTGATCTTATTGTCAGGACTTCAGCAAAGTGTGAAAGCAAGCCTTAATAAGTACTGTGTAATGGAACCTTGAATGTTGTAGAACATTATTTTAAGGTGTGTTATTTTTGTTTGTGCGCTGGAACATTTGTTTAATGATGCAAAGATATGTTTGATTAAATAAAATTCCCCTGCAGTCAGGAGGCTGGTTAAGCAACTAGCTGTCAGGAAGTAGTAGAAAGGAGCCAGGTGGAGAAAGTTTATAAGGAGGGGTGAGAACCAGCTAGATGCTGCTCTCTACTCAGCCTCTCTGGGAAGTAGAATTCTACCTCAACCTTTGAGTCTTGAGTTTTTTAGTGGGACAGAGACTTAAATATGTTTTCTTAGTATCTTTGAAAGAGTTGGTGCCTGAGGGAATGGAAGAGGCAGTTTCTGAGTAGGATAGCTGTAGCCTAAAAGGAAACAACAATTAAAAAAGAAAAACTCGGACCCCCCGAATATGGGTCTCAGCCAGAAGGTCTGAGCAGTCTAAGAGACCTCAGACAGTGGAGCCAGGATGTGTCCCTGGTTCACAGAAGGACTTTGCAAACATATCCCCCATGGAGGGATAACTGCCTTATTCTAGAGATAGGAGAGAAGCCCTAGTCCCTACTTCACAGGACCTGTCAGATCTACATGACCCCAACTGGATGGCATTCCCCTACATATGGTATTGTGGTGGGGGGTTGGGAGGGGAGGGTGTTTAGAGTGCATGTGAGAGGGCAGAGAGGGTAAAAGGGAGGGAAGGAGGGAGGGAGGGCTGGAGGGGAGGGAGGGAGAGGGAACTGGGATCAACATGTAAAATAATAAATTAAAAAAAAAAAAACACTTTGACTCCAAAATTTAAGTTGAAGAATAAGTTCAAAAAAAAAAAAAAAAGAAAGAAAAAGAAAAAGAAAAAAAAAAAAGAAAAACTACAGGGCATCACCTAGGTAAGCCGCAGCCATGTGGAGATACACAGATTAATAGTAATGGGTTAATAATTAAGAGAGAGCTAGCCAGTAAGAAGCCTAAGCCGTCGGCCAAACAATTATAAATGTGTATTGAGTCTCTGACTGGTTATTTCATTAAGAAGCTGTGAGACCGGGTAGGTGGAGAGAAAACAGGTTCAGTGGGGCTGAGAGAGATGGAGAAAATTTCTTTCTGCTCTTGAATATTATCACTGCTATCCTGTGTCCACAGTTTCTGCAAGTAGATTGAAGACAATGGGTGGCAGCCCTAACTGCTGGGATGAGAAATGGCTGAGGAATTTGTAACACACTTTTTAGTGACTCCCAGGCAGGGAGGCAAAGGGACTGGTGATTCGGCAAATTGATTCCCTGCGACACTCATAGGGCTTTATCTCTCTCATGTTATGGAAGGAGGGGCACTTCCACATACCTTTATTCTTTTGTTCCTGAAGACGGTTTGCAGCATGCATGTAGCTCAACTTCCGGAAAATACAAATGGTCTTTGTCACTGCAGACACTGGGCCTGCACTCTGAATCAGTTGGTCAGCTAACTCTGTCCTGTTTGTAGCTTTGTCCAGTTTGCTCCTTGAGATCTTAAATTCATCCAGGACAAAGAACTTGAACCGTTGCAGTTCCTCCTCGTTGATTTCATCCAGGCCGGTCAACAACAGTATCTCTTTATACTCACGCTCCATCTCACAGCCTCGAGATCAGCCTGCAATAAAACCTCAACTATAAAGATTACAGCGTTGTATGCAAGTCTTTATTCAGGATTTTCAAGGCGAGTGCTCAACAGAAAATATCCAAGATGGCCACTGTGCAGCAAGACTGAACTGGTGAAATGTGAAAAACAAATCCCTAGGCAAGAAGGTCACTAGTGTTGGGAAAGGACACCTTCAAAGAACATGTGATGCCTCAGGAACTCTTAGAAGGTGGTTCTGCATTCCTGTTCCTATCCCCTCTAGGGAAGATTTATAGAGACAAATGACATGTGACACACTGTGTATATTTCAGACATACAATGTGAAAATTTGACACACATATACATGAAATACAACTTGCCAGTTTATTCCCTAATGAACCACATTTTGGTGTTCCATCTTTTCAAAATTCAAGATCAAATTTTTTTCTCCTGTATTCTTCTCTAGATATTTTAAATGTCATCTATTAACCTTTATATCTATGAACTATTTTGGATTCTTTTGTACATGGTATGAAATGTTGTGAAGATCCTATTGTTCACATGGTATGAATTTTCCCATAATCTTATCAAAAAGACTATGTCTTCTTCATTTGCTTCTGCCAAAAATTGCTTTCCAATATATGAGTTGGCCTATTTAAGGAATCTTGCCCCTGTTCATTAGTTTATCTTGCTATTGATTTAGGATGCATGTGATATTTTGAATGGAAACATTCAGTAAAATGAAGATATCAACCCTGTTAATTCATAACCTAACTACATGTAAAACTTTAAAGAGAACTTCTAAGGATGAATCTAAAATCTGCATAACAATGTAAGGACAACAATATGAAAAGTAAGTTAAAATAGTCACCAAGAAACACTGCTTACTACCTATAAATACTGTTATAAAGATGCAAAAATTAAGAAAATCAGATCATAAGTAGATGTAAGTCAGCGTAAAATCAGAATCACTTATAATACAAAAAGACTTCATATGTTCTTGAATGTCCATAATTAACAAATGCCTTGTTTTCAGATTACATGGAACCACATCTGTAAGAAAATTTTCGACAATCTAGGTGAAAAGTGGTCAAAAGATATGAATAAGCAGTGTGCTTCCATAGCTGATGAAGATGTGTAAGAAATATGTTTGACATTACTAATGGTTAGTTACTTGGGTGAGAACCAGGTAAAGGGAAACAACTAGCCAAAGACCTTGAGGGTCCCAACCAGTGCAGCCAATGTCACTGAGTTACAAAGAGTACAATTAATGTGGCCTTATTATTGTTCCTGGCAAAGAGTGGGCAGATGAGGAAGGGGTGGAATGGCTCTGCTTATGTGGGTGTTGTTCATATGCAATGCCCAAAACTACCATCAGCATCCTTACCAACATAAGAAATACACCCAAAATAGCCACAGCGATAACTCTGTACCAATGTGTACCAGTCTTTTTGACAGAATCGAGGAAGGAAACCTCCTTTGCCTTAGTATGTGTGGCCTGCTAATCCTGTCAGCATGCTTCCTGCTGGTGTGTGTGAAACCTTCATCTTCCCATACCCCTCTTCAATAGAAACACACTTGCATTTAATCACATTTGATATGAAGAATTAAGACACCGATTTCTCTGAAGGCTATTTACCTTATTTGCATACAGTATGCATTACGTGATAAGTCTACTTGAAAAGTTTTAAAGTATTTGTTGGATGAAACTGAGTAGTAGAACATGTGATTACTATGCAGGAAGCTCTGGGTTCAATGGCAAGCACCATATTAAAAAAAAAAAACAAACAAAAAAAAACAAGTGAGGTGGCTTTAGAAGGTGGGTTATAAGCGAAGGAAATGCATGCAAGTCTGATAGGTAGCCTCATGGTCAGCAGTAGGTGCAGTTGTAATTTGACAGTGCTATGCCATGCACAGGGAGCCTAGAAGATGGAAAGGGGAAAAGAGGCATATAGGCACGACTGACTTACCTGTAAATCAGGAGGATTCTTGCCGCCACATGGAGGTGGCCAGTATGGCACACCTGAAAGGCATCAGCTATGCAGCATTTGTAGGTTAAATTTGGTAATCAAAGTGGAATGACTTACCTGATGCTACACAGCTTATATAGGATGAATAGATGGCCCAACCTCAAGTCTTCTAAATCCAATTCTTTTCTCTTTCTTTTGCTAACTGCCTTCTTGTTATTTGAAGAATGTGAAATAACACCTTTAAATTTAAAAAGATTATATATATATATGTATGTATGTATGTATGTATGTATGTATATATGATTCAAAGGCACCCATTCCTTAATACCTATATCTAACTCACTGGAAATTTTAATAATAATATTATAATTGCCATGTTTTTTTCCTTGCCAAAACCACTTATCTGTCTTCACAGGGTGTCTGCATAGCTGAAATCCAGCCTCTGTAGATTTCTGCTTAACCCTCCCTGGGTACATTTTATGAAACAGGACCTAGCCCTGTTCCTCTCTGTTACCACATACTGTTTTCGTTTCTTCTCTACTTGTCTACTTAGCAATCTAGTATTTTTTGTTTGTGTGTGTTTTAGTTCACATTCTGTGCTGAAATGAAAGTGGCTCATGGGCAAGGACTCTATTGTTCATTTCTACAGTCCTAGCTCCTAAAATAGGGATACAACAAGTATTCACTAAACATTTTTTGAGTGAGTTGGCTAGGGTTCTCTAACTAAAAACTCAGTTCTAGGCATCTCCATGTTCTGGGCTGTATTAAGGGTGCATTTGGTTTGACTAAGAAGCCCAGTTGAAAGATAGCAGAACAAGATGCCAGCTAAATAAGGACCCATTAGAAACAGTCTTGTCACAGGTACACAAACTTTGATCAACTGTTCACAATCCAAACTACCCTTCTTATACCCAAAGAAGTCATTTGAGAGACTATTGTGTCTAGATCTCATTTGATAATAAGGCACATTGAAAAGAAAGGAAGAAAAGATTTGTTCATGGTGGTACTCTTTCAAGTCCATGAAGTGTGGAGCTCAGAGGGACAAGGAGTTAAGTCCAGACCTTGGGCTTTAAACTCAGTTCCAAGCCATCACAGGGAAGCACTGCCCCAGGCTAGACTGAGAGACTCAATTTCCTTAGCCAGACTGCTGATTTCCTCTAGCTCTCCTCCTTGGATCTGGCTGAGGCAGAAGGATGGGGGAAATGGACTCCACCCTTAGGCAACAGGGCACAAAAACTAGCCCAGAATTCTGCTTACTGGAGTGGGAACTGGTGGCAATCAGAAAGGAAAAGCCTTTAGAGCCAGGCCACAGTTCACGGATGAAGCCTCCCAAGAGGCACTGGCATTAAACAGTTGCCTGCATGCCAGTGTGGCAGACTCGAGTTTGGCTTTATTGCTGCCAGCCTTGAAGTGGGCAAAGGACTTAATCTTACTCAGACTACATGGCTTTTTCAGACTGAGAGACTCGGGTGTAATGGTGCCCTTGGTGGATCCTAGGCTTTGGCATCAGCTATCTTCAAGTTAGTGTTACCAGACAGATCATCAAGATGTGTCCCATTATGTCCCATTGGGATGGAGTCATATTTTAGCCTGTGCTTCTCCTAGTATGTCACAGACCTGGGTGCACTCAGAATGGGTGAATTTATCAGAAGACATGCAAAGAGAGAAACAAGTCAAAGCTAACTCTGGCCACTGCCAGTCATAGACCTAGCAGACCTTTCAGGAAGTGGCTGCTGAAGGAGGTAGCAAATGAGAATACATTTGTGTAAACAAAGAACCAACCATGTCTCTTTTGTTTTGTTGTAATGCTGGGTAAGGTGAGGACTACAGATCTGCCATGGAATTAGCCATGTGAGGTTAGTGGTGACAATTAGAAGGACAGGGATGGGAGGATGGAAGGCAAACCCAACTCTTGCTGTAAAAGAGCCAAGAAAATGTGATAGAAGAGTGAGGCAGGGTGGGAAATGGAGCTTGCTTGCTTGCTTGTTTGCTTGTCTGCCATGGGAGAAATTAGACTGGTTCCATGCTGATGAGAATGATCTAGAAGGCGGCGGCAAATTGTGGTAAGGAAGAACAAAAGGGAAATTGTATGTGTAAGTGAGTCTTAGGAAGATTCCTCTGCAGTAGACCTCCTGAAACAAAGGGAGCCGGCTCTGCATTTCCTGCACCTGATGTCAGCTGTGCAGGACAGACACACCTTCCTCGTATCAAGAGTTCCGAATTCTTAAAGGATTTCCAACTGTGTTCATTTGCTGCCCATGGCTGGCAGCCATATAGCTAGACAGACACAGGCTCAGATCCTGGCTCTGCCATTTGCTAGCTGTGTTACATCTGGTAAGTGACAACCTCCTAAAGTGTCCACATCCTCGAGTGTAAAGTGGAGGAGAGGTGATGAGAACTGTTAAATAACTACTGTTGCAATGCCATGCCACTGAATCAGAACTTGTAACAGAATGATGTACGAGTAATCACTCAGTCAAAGTCAGCTATGAATACAAAAAAATGATAGTCAGGGTTCAGAGGAAGTGGTATTTTATAAGAATAGCAGTTTAACCCGGGATGGGAGGTGATGGCTCATGTTTGAAACTGGAAAAAGAAGATGAACAGGTGTTTTGAAAAGACAGAGGAGGAAGAGCAGAAGGGAATGTGGAAGTGAAGGTTTGAGATCTTGCAAGCTAGAGGAAAATCACTGGCTGCTTGTCTGGACTAAACCAGAGAGCTCAGAGGCAGATATGGCAAGTCTTGCACCATGGGAGGAAAGGCTTTTACTTAGAAACTGACAATGCTTTATGAGGGTTTAAGTCACTAAGCTGCTGGGCTACTGCCTTAGCAGGTACTTCAGGGACCCTGAAAGAGGAACTGCAGAAAATGTCAGTCTCCTAAAAAAGGCTAGCAGGAAATCCTTTAAGACAGAGTGAAGCTCAAGAGAAATGAGTCCAATCAAGAGACTCCAGGGGACAGAGCTGAAGTCACAGTAAAGGAAATACCTACTTTCCAAGGGGATGTCATTTGTTCAGGTTCAAATCCTCAGAGGATGCCCAGTCCCCCAGTCTTCTTTTTATGTGGATAAACCATGAAGTCACCCTGGTCAAACACTACTTTACTTCTGGTCCCTGGGTACCCAACAAGCATGTGTTGGCCTCCATCTGGCACATGAAGCAGTTTTAAAGTACCACCATCCTCTGCCCCAAGGTACCACAAAGACTCCCAGGTCCCCCGGGTCCATGGCTGGTAGGATCCAGCTAAATCAGTTGAGATACTCTTCCTTTCATAGCTACTGAAAAAGTAATTCTTGTAGACACTTCCTGTTGATTTCACCCTAAAGTTACAGTGACTCAAAGAAAGAAATAACCAAGAGGCTAAAAAAAAAAAAAAAAAAATGTAGCAAACAGACTTAAGGTAGCATTTGATTTCTAATCACTAACAGCCGTTCTCACCGTGCAAAGAGGGTAAAGCAAGAATGAGAACTTAAGGTCACACTGGTGTACACAAAAAGTTTGACTATAATGTCTATGCTATATGAGAGTGCACGACTAAAAACTACAACCCAACTAAAAACAAATAATTAAAAAAAAAGATTTGCTGATCTCAGTGGGCAAGCAAAAATACATATAAAAATAAAAATCTCCTTCATTACTCAGACTCCTGCCCCAAGTTTGAAGCTGTTGGCATGAGCATTTTTTCTAATTCAATGCATCATCAATGATGACGTAAATACAGTGATGGATCAAATGTGAGAATATAAAAGCAAATGGGAAGGGTCTAGGTGTACAGCTATTTAAATTCATGGAAGTGGAAGTGTTATTAAAAACATACAGTAAGAAGTTATGAGAACAGTTCTAACAGAAACAAATTCCAGAAGCCATGAGGGCAGGTAAAGAATATCTAACCAAGCCCTGTGATCACATAATCATCCAGGCAATGTAGGACCCCTTTTATCTCTCATTGCAGGGCTCACCCACATACATCCACAGATTTATCCTCAAGCAGGACCCTATCACCAAGCCATCACTGTATAGCAATTCTGTACTCTTCCCTGCATTACCATCTGAAAAACTATCCATATTCCTTGTGTTCTGACTCTGACTGCTAAAATGAATGTATTTAATGAATGAGTAAAACATATAAGACCAGAGAGTACTCTGATGCTCTGGTGGTTAAATTCAATTTTCAACTTGAGACCTAGAACCACAGGGATAGAGACCTCTGGGCATGACTGTGGGAGATGATTTTGATTAAGTTAGCTGAGGAGGGAAGACCTGACCACTCTGGATGGTGCCATCCTCTAGGTTGGGATCCTGGTCTATATGAAACAGAAAATGCTTGAATGTGGATACAGTGCAAACAGCTACCTCTCCTGTCATTGTCTTTCCTGACATGAGTACTAGACTGTGACTTCAAACTGTGAGCCCAAATTAACCCTTTGTTCCCTGAGTTGATTTCAAGGGAGACTTTCCTTACTGCAATGGGAATTTTATTACAGCAATGGAAATTTTATGACAGTAAGGGGAAACAGAAAAGCTGCTTAAAAGAAGAAACAAACCTAAGGGTTAAAGAAAAACAGGCCATCAACAAGAGATTTAAACAGATATTGCAACAATAAAGCAGTGGTGGCAAATGTGACAATGACAGGATGAACAAAATAAAAAGAAAACATTTTAGACACACTTTGTGAATGCAGTATCACAAAACCTTTTAAAGTTAATGGAGTGGTAAAGAATGCAGCTGAAGAACACTTTGTAAAAGTGTAAGTGGAAGACAATGGGATAGAAAGAAGAAAAATAAGAAATATGGACTTGTGCTAGCATAAAAAAATGACTACCTAGTATGTATTCCCACAAGAGGGAGGAGACAGTCAGGGAAATGGAGATACTGTCTAGGGCCAGAGATTCAGCTCAACAGAAGAGTCCCCGCCCAGCAGAACGATGCCCTGGGGACAGTCTCCTGTCCTTCCAAGCAAATAAAATATGGTCTAGTTGGGTGAACAAGGAGACAATAAAGGTGCATTCTTTTGTCCTGGGTTTTATATTTTTAAAAATAGATTTTATTTTAAAAGCAATTTTAGGGTCACAGCAATGGAGCTGAAGGTACAGACAAGCCATGTGTCCCCTTCTACCTCATGCACACAGTGTCTAATATTACAAGCACTCCTGACTGGAACGTTTGCTGGGACTGAGATGCTGACACAAAGTCTACATACAGTTCATATCAGGCTTTGGTCCTGAAGTCAAACATGTGTATATATATAGGCAAAGTGTGTATGATAGGCATACACCAGTATAGGCTGATTTCACTGACCTTACACATATACCAGTCTCTGTATAATGTTTACCTACTCTTAACCACTGGTGACCCCCCCGCCATTTTTACCATCTTCATGTTCTTTTGCCTTTGTCAGAAGTTGTATATGTAAAATCAAACACTACTCAGCTTTTTCAGATTGGTATCTCTCCTTTAGTAGATATCTAGTTTCCTTTGTGAGTTTTTTGTTTTGTTTTACAGCTGAAACATAATTTATTTTTCACACTGGATAATATTCTGTTGTCTGTTTAAACCTGTAGCAGGCTTTTTCTTTAAGGCCACCAAGCAGCTCCCAAATCATGACAGAGATTTGTTAGTTATGAATGCTCAGCCTAGCTTAGGCTTGTTTCTGGCTACCTCTTTTTACTTAAACTCACCTGTTTCTCTTTATCTACCTTTTGCCTCCGGGCCTTTTTTTTTTTTAAAAAAAAAAAAAACTTCTTTCCTTCTGTAATCTTTCACTGCTTCTCACATCTGGCTAGTGGCAGCTGCCTGGCTGGCTGGCCCTGGGCATCTCCCTTTCTTTCTCCCTCATTCTCTTTGTTCCTCCTTTATTTAGATTTCTCCTCCTGTTTATTTTCTCTGCCTGCCAGCTCTGCCTATCCTTTCTCTGCCTAGCTGTTGGCTGTTCAGCTCTTTATGAGAGCAATCAGGACCTTAGGTGAAACAAATGCAACACATCTTTACATAATTAAACACACATCCTTACAGCATTAAACAAATGCAGTGTAAACAAATGTAACATAAACCAGCCTTTTAAAATCCATTTTCCTACTGAATAGCTTTTTGATTACTTCTAAGTTTAGGCAATTATCAATAATACTGCTGTAAATATCCAGACACAGGTTTCAGTTCTCCTGTGTATTACCAAGAAGTGTGATGCTGTGGTGTGTCATCAAAGCAGAAGTGACTTTACAAGAACCTACAACTCTGTACCACCCTGCATTTCCATTAGCAGTGAGCTAGTGTTCCCAGTGGTCCATGTTCTTGCTAGTATTTGGTGCTGTCAGAGCTCTGGATTATGTGGAGGGTGAGCATCCTTGCTTCTGCTTAATGCTTTCAGCTGATGGCACATGGGACAAAGCATCTTTTCACTTAGTTGTCTGAGACATTTATCTACTCCCTTTGTTAAGATATTTGGTCCACTTTATAATAGATGTCTTAATGTTCTCACAATTGAAATGATTTTTTAAAAATATATTTTCTAATATGAATAATTCATCAGATATGTCCGTGGCAGGTGTTTCCCATTCATCCTGTTGCAAGAGTCTTTGTGTAGCAAACACTTTTAATTTCAATGAAATTGTCAATTCTTTCAGAGTGTGTTCTTTGGAGTTCCATTTAAAGCCCTCACTGTATGCACAGTTTGTCTGGGGTGTCATCTACACTGATGTCTTTAAAAGGTTTTACATTACTTATTTATTTGTTTGTTTGTGTGTTTGTTTAGAGTGAGAGTGGGAGAGCAGGATGGGAAGATAGAGAGAGAGCTTCCCCACATGCTACAGTGTCCACATGGAAGTCAGCAAACAGCTTGCCACAATCAGTTCTCTCCCTCTGCTCATGGGTTCCTAAGACTAAACTCAGGGTTTTACCCACTGACTCATCTTCCTACCGCCTGTGTTGGTGACCAGTTGCCTGGAACCATTTGGTAAAAAGAGCACCTTTTGCCATCACTGGCCAAGTTTCCTTCTGCAGCAGATGGGAATCAATCATCCCTAAAATGAATATCTCCATCAAATCCCTCCCCCGCAGGGCTCAGAGAAGCCCACAGAAGAGTGTAAGATCCAGAAGGGGTGGAGGACACCAAGAAAGCAAGGCCCTCTAAATCATCACGATCAAAGCTCATAAGAAACAGCACGCGTGCGGGGCCTGAATGAGTCTGCACCAGGTCCTCTAGGTACATAGTATGGCTTCACTTGAGTGCTTTTATGGGATACCTGAGAGTATGAATGAATGGGTCTCTGATTCTTGTGCCTTCTCTTGGGCTCTTTTCCTTTTGTTTGTTTTGTCCAATTCTAGTGTGTTGGTTTATACTATATTAAATTATATATTATTGTCCCTTTGAAGCCTGCTTATTTTCTAATGAGAGACAGAAAAGAAATAGATCCATATAGGTGAGGAGGTGGGGAGGGATTGGGAAAAGTGAAGGGAGGGGAAACTATAATCAGAATATATTAAGTGAGAAAAAAAATCTATTTTTACTAAAAATGGGAAAGGGGGTGTCATTATATTACTTTTTCTCCTTTGTTAAAAATCATTCAGTTAAGCATGCTTATGTGGGTCTACTTTTAGGCTTTGTGCTCTGATACACTGATTGTAGTTGTTTTTATTCTTTATATGTATGTGTGTGGGCCTGTATGTGTTCATGTATACCTCAAATGCACAGAAAACAGAAGAGGGTATAGGACACCCTGGAACCGGAGTTACCAGTGGATGTGAGCTGTCCTATGTGGGTGCTGAGAACCCAGCCTGGGTCCTCTGCAAGAGCAGTAAGCACTCTTAACTCTCCCCGGCCTCCCATGTGTATATTATTGCACCACTGTCAGCCTGTCATGGTTTCCAGGCTGACTTTTAGTCTCAAATGTGGGTAGAACCAGTCTTCCAAACGTCTTATCCTTCAAGGTTCCAAGAACTTTTTAACTTTTCCATATACAATCTAAAATCAATTTTTGAGTATCCATTAAGTCAATTTTGTATTACATTTATAGATCAAGTTGGGAAGTGATTTATGGACAATAGTAAATCTTCCTCTCCATGAACATGAGCTATGCCTCCATTTTTTTCTCCATTTTGTGGTTTTCTTTATATGAATATTGTACATATTTAGTTATATTTATGGCTAGATACATAATGTCTTGGAGGTACAATTGTGTTTTACTTTCAACTACTACTTGTTTATTGTTCATATATGTAAAAAGGGTAAGTGACTTTCATTGTTTGGTTTGGTTTTGGTTATGGCTTTTTAAAAATCTCTCTTGGGTTGGAGAGATGGCTCAGTGGTTAAGAGCACTGGCTGCTTTTCTGGAGAACCTTGGTTCAATTCTCCGCACCCACATGATAGCTCACAACTATCTGTAACTCCAGTTCCAGGAGTTCTGACAACCTCATGCCAATGTACATAAAATAAAATTAAATTAATTATTTTTTTTAAAGTTTCATTAAGGCTTTAAAATTATTGGACACAAATGTATTCATTAGGCTTTTAATACTCTTGGGATCTGTGGTGATGTCATGCCTGTCATTTTTCACTCTAGTTATGTTTTTTTTTTTTCCTGTTAACTGAGTTTTGCTTGCTCGTTCAGTAAGTAGTATAAAACACTAAGTGCCCATTTATTTAGCAAGCAATTGTGAGATGACTGCACTTGGATATTGAAATTATCTATACTAGTGAGATGTGGGAACTTTCAAAATGGTAAAAAAAAAAAAGGAGAGGATTGAGAAGTTACTTTTTCAGCTTCATTTGCAGGAAACGGAAGATAGATAACAGCATAGTTAAAACTGGGAAACTAAAAGTGTATTATCATTATAAAAGGCTGAGCATGGCCAGGCAAAGTGGTACACACTCCACATTCCAGCACTTGAGAAGTAGACCTAAAACAATTGCTCAAGTTGGTCTATATATCAAGCTCTATGCCAGTCATGGCTTGAGAGAAAGATCCTACTTCAAAACAGAAGAAACAAAGCCAAAGGGCTGAAATGGTTGCTGCTGGTGAATGGGATATGAAGTAGGAATGTATAAGGCAGAGTTACTCTCTTTCCTTTCTTTCTTTCTTCCTTTTCCTTCCTTCCTTCCTTTCTTTCTTTCCCCGTGTGAGGGACTAAACTAAAGACATTGTACATTCTAGGCTGGCATTCTACCACTGAGCAATATCTCCATCTCCAAAGAAGTGATTCTTCCCATTGTCCCATTACTATTTGAATTTTAAGCCAGAACAATGTATTAATTTCATTAAAAAAAGTACTTTACTATTCCGTCACCCCCCCAGGACTCACACATTAATACCAAATATGATCTTCAATAAAATAAATAATATTTTAGAAACAGAGTTCGTTACATCCAGATAAACAAATTTATAAAGGATTCATTAGGGGGAAGGCATTTGCACGCCATCTTGTTAAGAGTTTATTTTATTTTATTTATTTATCTTTTTTTTTTTTTTTTTTAGACAAATTTCCACTCTGTATCCCAGACTTCTCTTGAACTGGTGGTTCACCTGGTTTATACTTGCAGGTGCTGGAGTTAAAGGCACACACTCCATGCACTACAGTGCCTGGCTCAGAGTCAGATTCTCAGTAAGTGGGAATTCTATAAAGTGGAAGCCTACTCTAGTCACACACACACACACACAATTGCTACAGACACAAAGCTAAACTTTAATACTCAGCTACTGATAGCTAGCCTTCTCCCACATTACCTCACATAACACTGCACTAATTCTGCCTCCCAACTTAAGTTCCTGGAACTGGAATGAAGTGAAGGTGTGGATTACTTGCTCAGGAATACTCCACTAGCTTGTGCTTTAGTCTATTATTTCCTGCCGAAGTGTTCATTTTCTCCCCCCTGTTATGTCTTGCCAACTTAAAACACTTTGGAATAACTCCATACTCTATATACATAACCACTGTTAGGAATGCAAATTATGCAAACCCTAAAAGGGTAGGTCCTACAGTCCCTCAACTCTGCTGGTTCCTATTTCTTGCTCATCCCATCCTCCCCTGAACCTGTTACAGAGCTCAAAATACAGCTAATATTTCCTTCCACACCAGAATCAATAATCTCAAAGTGTTCAAGATTTTTACTGCAAACAACAGAATTGACTTCAGCTAGTTTAATAAAATCTGTTTTCTTAAAAATAATAACCCCTCAGAGATCACTAAAGGCTGAAGGAACAAAGTCTGGCATAAACTCACAGGAAAGGGGGCCCCACCTCCTCCCACACCCACACCTCAAACCACACAGTAAAACTGTTCTGAAGGAGGATGCTCACTGCTGCTGACACCTGCAGAATGTCAAGATCTGGCTTCACTGCAACTGCTATAACCTCAGTGCAAATGCTGCCTTTGTGCAAGCAATCCTATTGCAAAACTCCGTTGGTCCCCAAGAGCTAGACACTCCTAAAGCAGCCATATTGGCAAGATACATGCCCTATATGGTCCCAATTCTTACACCAAAGATGTCAGTCTCAAACTTCACCAGGAAAGCCCCCGTTAGGCAAGCCTGGTCTGCTGCAGCCATCTGCACAGCAAAGGAAACAGAAAATTTGCCTTGATATAGGTTGGAGGAGGGTAGGACTAATACATGTGAAGTATTTGTAAGATGCTGGAAAGCCCCAAATGTGACATGTGCCCAGAAAAAAAAAAACAAACAAAAACAAATAGACAAACAACACACAAAAATCCTTGTTCATAAGAGAGCAGACTGAAGGCTGAAACACAAGATGCTGGGTCAGGAAAACATGAGAACAATGGCATCATTACAAAAACAGGAAGAGGAGGAAGAGGTGGTGGCAGGTGACAAGAATGTGGACTGTGTGTGAGAAATGTTCAATTTGAGGTACTCATGAGATATGCAAATAGAGAGGATTAATTGAATATATGAGCCTGGAGCTTAGATGAAAGGTCAGAACTCTGGATAATGCGGACAGCATCAGAATACAGATGGCAACTGATGCTATGAAAATAATATGGTGGAGAGGAGAGGAATGAGATGGAAGCATCCCATAGCAACACGCAGAGCTCCGACAGCACAATACTGGGCAGGATAAGAGTGAGAGATGGAGACTTACAAAGAAAGGTCGGGACACAAGAGAAAAGAAGCAGAAACTTGCGTGTCTCAGAAGGCAGGGCACAGGAGTATGAAGATTGATAGTGTTGCATATATTGAAGCTTGCTAAGAGAACAGATCTCAGATGTTCTGGCCATACTCACAATAAAAGGATACCTTTGTGAGGACACAAACACACACACACACACACACACACACACACACACACACACACACGTGGGTCAGCTTGGTTCTATAATAATCATTCCACAAGATATATACACGTGAAGACAGCACACTATGTCCTATAAACACATACCTGTTATCTGTGTCAATTACAGCTCAGTAAAGTCAGAGAGAAGACCATTTCAGATCTCCTAAATTCTATTCATATTTAGGAAACAAGTAGTTGGTTAACTACAGATTTTAACCCTCATTTTCTGTTTTCTGATCTAGCTTTCTCTGCTTATGCTGATCCACATTGTCCTAAAAAAAAAAAAAAAAAAAAAAAAAAAAAAAAAAGATGAACAGACAACAGGGACAAAGCAAGTGTCGAGAAAGCTCTAAGCTTCCACAGCTGCAGGATCATATACCTTAGCTGCTCTGTGGAGAGTTCTCCTTATCTACCATTTGCCCAAGGGCCTGTTTCTTATGTGTGTTATCCCTGCTCTCATGCTGACACTCACCCGGTAGCCTTTGGTTGGGCTTTTTCCCACATCCCTTACTCCCCAAAACTGAGCTCCTGCAGCCTTGAAAAAATCTTGCTGTTCTTTTCAGCCCCCTTCCTTTGATCAATTATTTATCCCAGCCAGGTCTGTCTTTATAGTTCACTTCTTCCAAAACTACCCTCAAATCCCTCAAGCCTAAATCCAGGATTCCCAGATCTTCCTATAACAGTAACATAATACACAGAGGTCCATGATAATATGCTACCATACCTACAAATGAAAATAACATCAGCTTGTGTGATCTTGAGTTAAGTCCCTAGGCTTTCTGATGTACCTAGTCCATGAGGGGACCCAGGTGCACCGATGGGGGCATTATGAAAATTTAAAGAGTTAGACAATTAAAATACTAGGAAATGTGAACTGGAAAATACAAAGCATTTAGTAAACAGTGTGCATTATTATTAGTATTATACCATTCTTTCATATTATTTCTGCTATTTTAATCAAATGCAAACTATTGGAGCACACACCATATCCAAAGTCTGTTTATAAATCAATGTAAGCATAAGACCAGCTATGGTGGTGCATTTAAGACTTGGAGTAGGAAGATAATTTTGAAGCCATCTTTGGTTACAAAGTAAGTTCAAGGCCAACCTGGGCTACATAAGTCCATGTTTCAAAGTAACAATGACCAAAGAGAATGAAATATGTGGAGATCTCTATCCATAATTGTTTTCTGTTTGTTTGTTTGTTTGTTTGTTTTTTGAGACAGCATTTCTCTGGGTAGCTTTTCAGCCTGTCCTGGAACTTGCCCTGTAGACCAGGCTGGTCTCAAACTCAGAGATCCATCTGCCTCTGCTTCTGCCTCTGCCTCCTGACTGCTGGGATTAAAGGTGTGTGCCACCACTGCCTGGCTCAATCCACAATAAGTGCATGATTCTTTTTTTTTTTTTTTTTTTTTACTAATATCCATAAACCATTCCAAACTCAACTTACCAAGACTCATCTTCAACCTACAAACAAGAATTCAAGATGTACAATTGAAGGGCCAAAAACTAAAGAAAATGAAGGACGGTCTGACCTGGAAAGCTAACCAATATCTGTTCCTTGGAATTTGCTAACTTCCTCTCACAAGGCCCTGAGATAACAAGAATTCACACTGCCCCTCCTTTCTGCCCCTCCTTTCCTGTGAGTCAGCAGGTGGTGAATAGAGTCCTTAGGAAACAAAGAGATAGCTGCAATTCCGGTTTGGCCAGAGAAAATTAATTAGCACACCGTGAGGCCCTAAGGTCTGTTGACCCTAATAGCAGACCATCTGGCCTCCAAGAGTCACGTACTCAATGGATAGAGGGTCCCACCCCCTCCCTAAGCTTGTGGGTTTGCCTTTAAAAACACCTGGGCCCAGGGGAGGGGGCTTCTCCCTAGCCTGCCTGCTGGAGGAGTCCGTTTGCGCAAACGTTTCCTGTTCATTAAAGCCTCTTGCCCTCTTGAGTGTTTCAGCAACTGGACTGGACATTGAGTTCTTGGGGTATCGACCGAAACTGGAAGACTCCTCATTCTGAGGGTCTTACACAATGACCTTGCTAATGTCTTCAACCCAAACTTAAGAGATGCCTCTCTTTCTTGACCCTTTTTTGTCTGCTCATTGTCATCACACTGATGACACTAATGACAAGGATGAGTTAGAGGTGAGGATAGGGACATGACAGACAGTAAGGTGACTCAGTTGACTTCTGATTCTGCAAGTGAAATCTGTATGAAAGTACCATACCTGTGCTGGGTATACCTGGGGATAAGAACAGGTTTTCTTTTCTAGTTTACAGCCTAACATTTACAATAATCACTTGCTAATGAGATTTTAATGATAATAATCTATCACACCACTTCTATGTGTAAAAGACTGGTTCTTCTGTTGCATTTTTCTTCATAATTAGAAACTTTCTACTTAGGTTTGCCTCTCACTTACCATGTCATGTGGGATAAACATTACAAAATTATGGGAAGAGTTAATTCAGGTGGTGATAAAGCCAAGTATTGACTCTCATTGAGTCTTTGGATGGATAGCGGGGTAGGAAAGGGAGAGGCAAAGACAGACACAGAGTCATTTGGATATACTCAGACTAACCAAAGGCCCTGTCAAATACAGCAAAGTCAGGGGTTTTGTGTATATGCACACATGTGTGTATGCCAGCATGCATGCATTCATGCATGCATGTGTCTCTGTGTGTGCATGTGACAAAAATCTCTGTCTCTGGCATCTGATTCCTGTGTCTTCTGGAGAACTGGCCAAGATGTTTTATAAATCAAGTGACATAACTGACCACAGCAAATATGAAGGTATGTGCCACACAAGGATTCCCATAACCCAATCAGGCCTATCATCTATTGATTTGTGATGTCAAGGGCTTCAACCTGATTCTTTAATTAAATTCTAAAAAATGTTTTGGCAGATGGGTATCTAACACCTCACCCCCATGTCAATGAAGCTGTGATGTCCAAATACCAACTGCTGCTACTCTATGTGTTGACGGCTAAAACATGCATGTATGCAGGCATGCATACTTACATACATATTCATTTCTCACACTTTATTTCAGTCTGTGACCTAATCATCTTCCTTGATTTGTCTTTTATTCAAAAATGATACAAAATTCTTCCTTTAAAAGGCTGATTAGGAGTTTGCCACTCAGTAGTCTGGTAGCTTTTTCTGGATTGGGAGACCAGACCCTGATCCTCTAACTTTGATGGTTACAATCTTTGTTTTAAGTTATTAATGATACTCCTGCAAAGCATTGTCACATCCATTCTGAAGATGAGTAAATGGAGACTTGGGTTTGTTATATGCATGGCCTAAGGTCATATTAGTAATGAATTGTAGAAAAAAAAATCCTGATTGGGCGAGGAGAAACTGCAGCACAAACTCTCACACCTTCCCACATCACACCACACTGCTTCCTGGTGGGAAGTGAATGGATTCAGCTCTAATCAAGGATGAAAACAGTAGCATGGAGATGGAAAGTATTTGTCTACTAAAAGACTTCCCTCAGTTAGCTCAGCTAGCTCACTCATAACCTCCCAGACTTTCCTGCTCGGTCTCTGTCTGGCATTTCCTAACTCCTCATTCTTTCCCCAGTTTCTTCTTCTCTAGATAACACAAAACAAAGGCCGGGAGCTCTCAGCTCAGTTCTTTAAGTTACATACCAGCCCTCACAAAAATGGCACTCCAGGACATGTCACCTGAATCCATGAATCACTTGATCAAAATAGCATGCAATACTGCTCCCATGAACTTACTCTTCTAGGGCTTCCTCAAATTTCCGTTCACACCCCTCCCCCCCCCCCCAGACATCTTACTTATTCTAACTGCACTGCCTGTGGTTTGGTAACTGTCTGTTTTATAGTAACTGCACTGGAAGTTGTCACCACCCAGTTCCTCCAATCCTATAACCCAGTCCTCGTCCTCCCAGCTAAGAGTACATGCTGCTAACGGCTGAGTTATGTACCAGAATCAACGTCTGCAAAGGGAGGCACCTTACCTAAGGTCACACCACTGCCTGTAGTTAGCTTGAGGGCAAGCTTATGAAAACATTGCCTCAGCTAGAGACAACTGGAAACCATCCAAGTTTGAGGGAACTGGAGGGGACTTCTACAGCTGCCATTATGAATTCTTGTGAATTCAGCTTCTCCCTCAGTCCAATGCAGTTTCCCTCTCTTATTTACAAATGCTCCTGGGACTCCCATAGGCAAATCTCAGCATCTGCATTAACCAAATATGATACTCTACACTCATAACTTCAGTCACATCCACAAATATCATCACTTTAGCTAAAGGGTAAAACTGCAGTATTGATACACACCAGAAGGCACATAGATATGATCTCCAGGAGCATATGAGGAGGTAAATGGTGTAAAAAAAATTTTTAAGTGTTTACTTCATATTTCATAGATTTGCCATTGTAATATTTTCATGCATATCGACACTTGGATATCCTGCCCTTTTCTATTTCCTTGGTTTTAGTGTCTGTATAGCAATTTAGATACTCTCTAAGCTTAATTCACATTGTTCACAAGAAAACTCTTAGTATCTTTGTGTGTGTTCCTTTGTGTGTTGGTTCGTGCATGAATGTTGATTGTGTGTAAACATATAATGGTGTGTGTGTGCATATGTGTGTGTACACATGGATGTATTTGTGCATGTATGTTGCTACATGTGGGTTTTTATGTGTGGGTATGCATGTGGGTATATTAAGAGGTTTGTGTCTAGGTGTGAACATGTATGTGTACAGTTACATCAGTGTGTGGTGTACATGCAGACATGTGTTATGTATGTATGTACATATACATGCAAGTGGATATAGGATGCACATACTTAGCTATGTGTATGTGCACTTATATGTAGGTATTTATCTGTTCAGTACTTCTAGGTATATGTGTATGCATATTTGTGTGCGAGTGTATGGGTAAGTGGATCTATTCATGTGCATGTGTGTCCATGTATATGTGTGTATATGAATGTAGGTGTATGCATGTGTTCATGTACTTATGTGTCTGTGCACATGTGTATGTGCACATTCATGCACCTGCACATATTTTACATCATGCTATTTACCATGGAAATAGAGATACAGGCACAGATTTAAATAAATGGCTATATATCTTAACACAATTTAAGGTGAAGTATGTCGGTACAACCTGAATGTGTAAAACCATAAAAGTGACACACAAAAACAGTTTACTATATTGCAGAGACTACAAAAACTAGGCAATGTACTAGATGACCTGACTCCATGACTATACAAGCATCAATAGCTTATGGGGACAGATATAAATAAGGTTCTAAATAGGTATAAACTAAACTTTTCAAAACGTACCCCATAACTACACAGAAGAGAGATTTTCAAAATCATCTGCCCAACCCCTGTCAAGCTGAGATTCTCATCTTTGGGAAGGATATGAACTGAAGACTAAGGAGGGAGAAGAAATACAAATGGCACCATATCAGCAAACTGAGAGAGGAATGGATCTCCAGTCCAAATCCCAGGAATAGGAACAGCTGCTGGACCCACACTCTGACAGTGCAGGTGCAGAGGGAACAGGGCCCCTGCCTGAGACAGAAAGAAACAGAGAGGCTGGAGTCAGAGTCTGATCATACTCCCAATTTGTTTCTGAAGCAGTGAAATTCCAAAAGGACATTAACAACTCACAAATTCATGACATTTATTAATGGAACAATGTTAGTAATGGTGTAAGTAAGTCTACAAAATCAAGCATTCTACTCCTGATTCAACTGTATAGCATTAAAAAACATCCGAATTTCCTAAAGTGTTCTCTCTCTCTTTGTGTGATATATATGTGTGTGTGTGTGTGTGTGTGTGTGTGTGTGTGTGTGTATACATACATACATACAGACCTACATACATAAATACACCACACATATATGTGCAGGTGAGTTCCTCCATGCCCAGACATCCATGTTGGGCATATTCCTTAATCTCTCCCCCAACTTTATGTTTGAGACAGAATTGTTCATTTATTCTGGAACTCACTCTTCCAGCTGCAATGGGTAGCCAACTAGCCCCAGGGATTCAACTGTGTCTGTTCTCTAAGCATAGAGGTTAGAGGTGTAGCTTTTGTGTGTGTGTGTTCTGGGATTCTAACTGCAGGTCCTCATATTGCACAATAAGCAGTCTACCCAAGACATTTCTCTAACCCTTGCTTATCTTCTAGGTCAAACTGCTGATGCAACTTGTTTGAAATATATGTGAAATTATCTACTAATTTTGAAAATATATTCCAAGAAAACTTTCCCATTCCTGGTGGAAGTGTTCAAGCACACTGATTGGAAGAACCCAGGAAGACGAGAGGGAGACAGGTTCAAAGGAGAAGAGCAGGGGAAATGAGGGAGGTAGAAAGAGGAGATTATAATGTCTGCAGAGAGTGCTATATGATACAGGTGAAAATGAACTACAAACAACATGAATGAGACTACCATTATCTGCAAAATGAAGAATATATATATATATATATATATATATGTATAATATGTGTGTATGTATGCATGTATATATAATATATAAGAATTATATATAATAATATCTCCCTTTTAAAAATGTATAAAATAGCATATATTTAGTGATACAGAGTGATACCAACTCACAGCACTTAGGCATCTCAGGGAGGCAGAAAGTGGATGGGAGTGGGAGTCAACACAGAGTCCTGATACACCTCTGATCCTGAGCTAGGTGCTGGGTCCAGACCTACTTGCATCTTTACGTTTTAAACGAGTGCTTATCACTATTATATGTATTTCTGTGCAGGAGTCAACTAGTTTTAGAAACAATGTACTTGGAGAGGGAATTCTTTGAAAATTATTGGTGATTTGCCAAGTAAAGAGCCCCTGCCTTTTCTTTAAAGCTCTTTATGAAAGTTTACATTTTCAAATCAGTTTTCCAAAGTTAAGGATTTTTTTTAACTGTTGTACCTATAATTTATTGTCAGTAGATTATTCTGTGTTGCTTATACTAGAAAAAAAGAGAAGTGTAAATTCTCAAAAAACATACAATTTTCTTGTTTTACCATTTATTTTATTAAGCTCACTTGTTCTTACCTTTGTTCTTGTTACAAAAGCAATTTAAATCACAGCTTTAAAATGCGAAAATTTAGACAAACAAAAGTAGGATAAAAAAAACAGTTGCAGTCCCACTGTTGAGAATATGAAATTCTTGCCAAGTGGTTTTCATTGCTGTCCATGAATTAATATAATTATGGAAAGATTGGCTATTTTAGTGTGAATATCCTACAATTTGCCATGATTCATTTAGTTAATCAAAACTCAAAAGAAGAAAACTTTCAGGTATGCCCTGTTTTCCTCTTTATTGGAAAGAATTTGTAGACCTTTCTCAAGGTAGGATATATAAGGAGCCTGGATGGAAAGTTCTTTTCAAGGGTCAACTGCAATCAACTGGGTTGGTTCTGTGAGCCAATCAAACCCTCACAGTAAGAATTCTGGTGTAGAAGGAATGGTGTCTTACATCTGTCATTGGGACCTCTGGGCCTCTGTTCATGAAGGAGCACTTAAGATTGCTCCAGTTTCCCAGCTGTACATCCTATGAGAAATTCTACTCTAACCTGAAACTTTTTCTTTTCTTTCTTTCTTTTTTTTTTTTTTTTTTTTTTTTTTTTTTTTTTTGGTCTGTCTTCCTTGCAGTCTATACTGAAAAGTACCTAGATCACCTTGTACCAAGACCATCATGCCCAACACAGGGGCTGTGTGACCTAATATCTTTAAGACCCCATGTTTGCTTTGCTGTAGAAAAACCGACTCTTAAAATAGCATGATGAATATTAGGCACTCTGTAATGGCAAGAAACATTTGAAATTTTAATCACCTAGTTAGAAATAGTCTACTTTGTATATTATTGAGAATTCCCTAAAGAGGCAGGACCTTAGAAAAGAAAACCATATAAAGCTCAATTTAATACTTCAGGCGGGTAACTATAAATGTTAGTTGTTGTGTCACAGTTATTAGACTGATGAGAGAAGGGACCAAGCTGAGAAAAAACTGAATAGTATGAATTAGGTGTGGATTATATTAAGTCAAAATAAACTATGAAATACCTCTTCACACGTGTTCATTTTTATGAATATCGTCAAATGTCCCAGTCAAGGGTGGGTCTGGACTCTCAGATGACTGTTACCAAGAGAAAGGGCATTGTTCCCTGAAACAGCATTAGCTTTGTTTATATCCTCATGCATGACTGGTGTTATCTATCCAAACCCTCCCATCTGTGATTCAAAGGAGGCAATGCTGTGGTGGGAAAAGGAAGAATTTGAGTGTTTGTGTGTCTGCAAGTACTGGCTCTCACATTCACTGGACTCAGGCATGTTGCTCACCTGTCTGACTATTGAATATAAAATCAATACATAAAGACTATTTAGCAGGAATAATTTAAAGAGAAATAGGATATTGTCAAAATACCACTTCCCACTAAGCTTGGGAAATGTCTGATGGCAATGTATGCCTGGGATATAATAATCTAGGAATTAAATGAAACACTATTAATTTCTACCTCAGGATTTTGTGGATTTTGCTGCTATTTTTTGCAGTCTTGTCTTCTAGCCGTAACCCACATTTCAAAATTTTTCTTCAGTAGATTGCTTCTCTAAACACTTCCTAACTCCTCTGGCTCACTAATGCTTTCACAGCATCTGATCACACACAGAGCTGTCGGCAGCAGTTTCAGGCTAGTACAGCACAGGCACCCGGTTCCCAGGGAGAGCCAGAGCTGGCAGGACGCAAGCTTGCCAAGGCTCTGTAGCTGCTCCTGGCATTGTAAATGCATGACCAGGGTGTTTCCAGCATGGGTTGGGTACAAGGAAGCTACTCAAAGATTCAAAGAACTTTTTTTTCCCCAACAAAATAAAACCACCACAAAAAAGCCAAAAACATAAAAAAAAAAAAAAAAAAAAAAGTCCCACAGGAAATACAAACCATACCCCAAACCAGTACCCCCTTAATCCTTAAATCTCCTGCATGCTGGGGATCTCAGTGTGCTCCTAGACATTGGATCTCTCTGGATGAAGCAACTCCAAGGGTAGGAAAATGGGAACATATTAAAAAAAAAAAAAAAAAAGATGAAATGAAAGGAAGTAGGGAATTCCCAGTCTTCTCTTTCAGATTACAAGAAAACAAATCTTTGAACTACAGGAAACTGAAGGTTAGATTTTCTTTCAGCCTCAAAGAAACCAATATACTGTGTAGACACATAATCTCTGAGACCAGCTATACCTCCATGGCCACTGCTTCATGTTGTCCTACTGGAGAACACCCAGCCACACTTGGGGGAAGAGCCTTTATGTTTTGCAAGTTTCTTGACCACAAGAAACTTGTGTGTGAGTGTGCATGTGCATGTGTGTGCGTGCGCACCTGCATGTCTGTGTTCAAACAAATGAGAGGTAGAGGGCTCTAATTTTATAGCTGCTCCTTCCAGCTCTTTCTTTATCCCCATCTCTTCCTCTTCCAGGCTAGTCCTCTTCAGGGCAGCCTCCCCATATACAAACCTACAGTGTCACAGCCACAGCAGACCACTGTGGGGTTAGAAGGGGCATGGAAAGCTGGTGTGAGGCAAAGAGCAATGCAAATGAGAATGGAGACAGAACACTTAGGGTTCACGTGTCATTTCTCCACTTAGCAAAGTCAGCAGGGCAGTCGCCCCAGCTCACTTGTCCTATGTTTAAGTCCATAAGTGTCGGATGGAGAAGTATATCATAGAGATGTTGGGAAAGTCACACACACTAATGTGTAGAGCACTTAGATGTGCTTTGGTACCTGGTACAAATTACAGTAGTGAGCTCACATCACAAACTTGGCACCTTGGTTTTCGTAATCAAGAATCGTAGAAACCATAACTACTGGGACTCACCAAAATAATAATAATAATAATAATAATAATAATAATAATAATAATGATGATGATGATGATGATGATGATAATAATAAAAGAAAGAAGTGCCCACTTCATAACGAAGTATGTTTTATCCCAGGCTGGCGGCTCCTTTATCTTTCTCATTTTGTATATATTCCACTTATGAATACACAGTTGGTTTTTAATCTCTATGGTATCATTCAGAGTTGGGGTTAACAAATTCAGATGCCTTCAGTGGATCAGCTATTGCTATTCACATTTGAGACCTTTTATATCCAATAACAATAATTTAAATCTCTTAAATTCATCAGCACAGATAGCCAAATCCTTCCAAAACAGAACTTCCTCACATTAAATCTTTATCTCACCAAATAAAAATGTTAAGAAACACACAATTTGCAGATATATGCAGACCTTTTCAATCATATACCAGGCACAGTGTTGGTCCTGAAAACTATCAGAGAGCTTAAAATCTATAATTATGTGTACCAGTTACCCCCTCGCATTCAGTTCCCTCCACCTTACATGTCTTAAACATAAAAAATTATCAGGAAAAAAAATAATTTTTTCCATAAATTAGCCACATTTCAAGTGTGTTTGCTGGTCTTGTGTACTTAGATGCTACCAAATCTAGATAGTATACCTAAGGAAGAAAGATCACCTTAATTAATTAGACAAGAGAAGATGGTATTTGTGTTAGGTAGTATCCTGCTGTCATAACAAAATTCCTGATGTAATCAAGCTACAAAGGAGACATTTTATTTTTCGCTACAGTTTTGGATGTTTCAGTTGATGACAAACTAGCCCCATCATTTTGAGATGGTGGTGGCACAGTCTGTCCTGGTAGGGACATATGACTAAAGCAGACATTTATCTTGTGTCAATAGGAAGTGAAAGAGAGGGGTGGTAGGAGAGATCATGTGCCTAATATCCATCCACTTTCGGGAAATGGCCCCACTGACCTTACTCCTACTTGGCCCCACCTTTTAAAGATTCTATCACGTGATAGAGAGCTACAAGACGCTGACACATGGGGCCTTTGTAGAGACTTAGCAAACCACAGCAGAGTTGAGATGCTGCAATGGAGAAACACGGAATGCTATAGAAAACCTTGAACCTGACAACTGACCTAAAGCTTTGAAACTGAGTGATAAAAGAGACACTTTCCTATCATCACACACTGTACAAGCTGCATTCAAGATACACTTGTAGAATTCTAGAACCTGATTTTGAATGACCTTGGAAACATGCTAACATAAAGTCTTCCACAAGGGGGAGCTAAGAAACAGAGCAGGCTTTTAGGGCACAGATTTATTTATTTTTTTTTAAAAAAAATCTTTGTAAATTTAAATTAGAAACAATCTTATTTTATATATCAATCATAGTTCCCCCTCCCTCCCATTATTTTATGCCCACCACTGACCTCCCCCTTCATCCTATCCCCCTTTTGCTCCCCAAGGAGGGTGAGGCCTTCCATGGGGTATGGTCAAAGCTTGTCACATCATTTGGGGCAGGGCCTAGGTCCTCCCCCATGTGTCTAGGCTGAGAGGGCATACTTACATAGGAAATGGACTCCCAAAGCCCATTGGTGCACTAGGGATAAATATTGGCTGGTTCCACTGCCACTGGCCCACACAGACTGCCCAAGCCTCCCAACTGACACCCACATTCAGAGGGCCTGGTTCAGTCCTATGTTGGTTCCCTGATGTCAGACTGGGGTCCATGAGCTCCCCCATGCTCAGGTCAGCTGTTTCTGTAGGTTTCTCCAGCATGGTCTTGACCCCTTTGTTCGTCCCCCTTCCTTTTCTACAACTGTATTCTAGGAGTTTGGGTCAATGCTTCGCTGTGAATCTCTGCTTCTGCTTCCATCAGCTACTGGATGAAGATTCTATGATGGCATTTGAGGTAGTCATCAATCTCATTATAGGGTAAGGGCATTTAAGGTAGCCTCTCCACTATTGCTTAGATTGTTAGTTGGGGGTCATCCTTGTGGATTCCTGGTGCCAAGTTTCTCCTTAAGCACATAATGGCTGTCTCTATTAAGGTATCTCTTTCCTTGCTCTCCTTTTCTGTTCTTCCCCCAACTCCATCTTCCTGCTCCTTCACTTCTCCCTTCCTCTTTCTCCTACTTCCCTACTCCCTCCTCCTGTGCTCCCTATTTACTCAGGAGATCTTGTCCATTTCCCCTTCTTCAGGGTCCCATGTGTGTCTCTCTTAGGGACCTCTTTGTTTTCTAGCTTTTCTGGGGTTGTGGATTGTAGCTGGTAATCCTTTGCTCTATGTCTAATATCCACTTATGAGTGAATACATACCATGTTTTTCTTTCTGTGCCTGGGATACCATTTTACACCTGTTAGAATGGCCAAAATAAAAAAACACCAATGAGTTTACGCTGAAGAGGATGTGGAGAAATGCGAACACTCCCCCATTGCTGGTGTGAAGAAAAACTTGTACAGCCACTTTGGAAATCAGTATGGAAGTTTCTCAGGAAAATGGGAGTTTATCTACCTCAAGATCCAGCAATTCCTCTCAGGCGTATACCCAAAGGATGCACATTCATTCAACAAGGACATCTGTTCAACTATGTTCAAAACATCATTATTTGTAATAGCCAGAACCTGGAAACAGTTTAGATGCCCCTCAACTGAAGAATGGATGAAGAAAATGTGTTTCATTTATACAATGGAGTACTACTCAATAGGGGGTGGGGGGCAAGACATCTTAAAATTCCCAGGCAAATTGGTGGAACTAGAAGAAACCATCCTGAGTGAGGGTACATATTTTTAAAGAGTGATGGCGACATCTTCAGCCCAAACCAGAATTAGGCATAAGTTCTGTTTAACCAGCATACTTGGTGGAGACTATTTAGCCATGACTTTTCTTACAGCCAACCAACTCTCTATTTCTATTTCACCTGGCCACACAAATTCCTTTATCATCAGCTGAGTGGGGAGTTAAAATAAGTATATATTCTATCTCCTTATCATAAGAATTATAATAAGGCTTTTATAAATAGTGTCATAATGGCTCCTACGTGCATCAGGCAGTGAGCCCTTGCTCAGTATCTGTAGTCTAAGGCTGAGATTTAATTGCTAATCAATAGCTGAGCACGTATTAAGTATCATCCATGTGCTAGATATATGGACTATAATATAAACACAGGTTTCCCTTTTTAAAGCCTCAGTAGACCACATAATAAGCAAATGTGTTTTTAAGCTAACTTCAGTTATAATGAGCGATATGGAGGGACCAGATAGGTGACAAGGATAGGATGCCTTATTTGCTCAAAGTCCAGACCCAGTGGAGTTTGGGAGTTGTTGCAGACATACAATGATATGAGCTGCATAGCTCAATGCCTTTTTCTGGAGAGGGTTTCAAACAGAAATATCATTGGCGTCTTGCAACAGAAAACTGATCAAAGCTCAGAGTAACAGACATGGAGGAAGTGCTGTCAATGTCCCCAAGTGTAAATTGAACAGTAGTAGAAGAGGCAATGAAGGCAAATTAGGCTAAAATACACTGAGACTATATAATTTAAAAACTGTAGGGCAGTGAGAGGGGCATGAAGAGAAGAAAGCAGTGAAGAAGGTGGGAGTCCTAGGATGAAGCCCAGTGTTTTAATGAAGGGTTCATAAAAAAAAAAAAAAAAAAAGGAAATAACAGCAGGCATGCTTGAGGCCAAAGGAGACAGAGGGAAAAACAACTAGGTAACAGAATTAAAAGGAGACTCAAAGGCAGAAAGGGTGTCAGTCAGAGAATGTGCTTAAATTCTGTTGTTCCAAGAAAACAAGTTTCTGGGAATGGTCATAGGACCAGGTGGTTAAAATGTTGTAACTGTGAAGCATAAGGTGGTGACAGCATTTATGAGGTGAGGCTGGGGTGTCCCCTGTAATGCACAGCTCAGGACTCCTCTCACAGTTTATCATAGGTCTGTAGTGCTCTTCTATCCCTAAGCGCTATCATACCATTCTGTGCCTGCTCCTGGAAACACTGTTGAAGACACCTAGCAATTAACCCTAGTCAGTGCGTGTCACAGTGAGGAAACTATCAAGTCGAGGCTGTCCCTGGTCTTCCTCACAATGCATGCCAAACATACACACTCAGCACTGTAGCCCTCGCCTACATGGAGCTACAATTTAACAGGACCATTCTGAATGCCCTCTTCTACCTTCTTCCATAACTCTCTCCTCTGGGATACCACTGCTGTGCACTCTTGAACCTTTTCATTCTTAAAATCCACTTGGCACCCTAAAGAGATTGCTTTGGTTTGGTTTTTAACTGGAAGAATAACATTTTATTCTCCTTTCTTTTCATGATCTTGATCATAACATTAATATACACAAAACACTTAGTGAACGTCCAAGGGGGGAAATAAGAACTGGGGCCAGTGGGAAAGTAGAAAAGAGGAAACACATGGACTCAGATAGGGAGCTGACAGCAGCCAGCAGGACAGAACTAGACAGACGCAGACTGTCACTGTGATAAAGGAAGAGGTGGGATAAATAAAGAAAAATGAATATAAAAATTCTAAAAAATTTTAGTTTGTATTTGTCTTATGCCTAGAAAGTCTAGAATCTCAAAAGACTTCCCCTACAACTGTGAATTGGGATGTACGTGTTCTTTTCCATATGAATTAGCCTATAGAAGAAAACTTGAGGCTGGAGAGATGGCTCAACAAGCGGCATGCTTGCCATGTAAAGGGGGAAAAAGAGAACTGACTCTGCGATAGATATGCATAAAATAAATTCAAATGTTTGAAAAAGAATCACGGCTTGTGTGGAAGGTGCTGAGATCAAAGACAAGATGTGTTTGTGGCTCTATGCCTGGCTGGCTCTGTGCCCTGAGTGTGCTACCTGATACCCCTGAATCTCAATGCCCTCACATGGAAAATCAGGCTAATCATATCCACTTCAGGAGCTCAAGTGAGATAACTAAAGTGGAAATCTTTGCTAACCCAAAGGGCACGGCACCTGGATGTGATTACTGTCAGTGAATCTCCTCTCTGCTTTGCCCAGACAGAAGACAATTTGGCCACTGTAGGCTATCTCAGGCTAGAACAGAGCTAGAACTTCTTTGTGTTTTTGGACACAAAAAGTTTGGATGGGTTCACAGACTCTTGATTTCCAATTTCCTTGGCTATGTTCCCGGTCTGCTATGTCAATCAGTATGTATTCACAGTAATCATCAGCATAGCCTCATCTCACAGGGTATATAACAAAGACTGGATCCTTGGGTACAGGTCAGTCTGCAGAGAAGCCAGCTCCCCACTCCATTCACTAAGATAGGACATCAAGCATGGGAACAGAGAAGCTACCCGTTACTTTTAGCTTCAGACACGGCATGCATACAGGAATAAAATGACCAAAATAATCTTTATCTCTATTTTTAAATTAGTGCTCAGCTCTGACCAGAATATAGAGAGGAAAAAGGCTCACAACTGATTCCTTTTCTTAACAATGTCCAGCAGGTTTTGTCTCTATTCTCATTTTTACTTCAGTCGCCTCCCTAAAGGACAAATCCAAACATCAAGAGAAGTCTTAACTCTTTTTCTCTCTCTCTAATTTCTTGTGTATCATTTCCGTTTCCCCAAATCAGTCATGCCAACAAAAAAGCATGTGAAGGATTTCAGAAGCAGCTAGTTTGGAACCTCATTAATCCCAGAGGTCTGGTAGAAAATCTGTTTTGGCTACTCTTTTCCTCTGGGATAGATAGAAAGACAGACAGACAGATAGATAGATAGATAGATAGATAGATAGATAGATAGATAGATAGATAGATAGATAGATGATTGATAGATAGATAGATAGATAGATAGATAGATAGATAGATAGATAGATAGATTTGCAAAGCTTTTCACCTTTCTCCAAGCAGACATTAGGATGTGCACAGGGTCACATAGTTGCATGCTAAAGCAGAATATAAAGAGACAGTGCTGATATTAAGGGCTGGAAAGAGACTGTTCCAGGATTGGGCAGTTGGGGCAGCATCAGGAGATGAGAGTACTTTTCTACTACAAATGAAGCAGAGTGTGAGTTATAGGGGCTGAGGAAGGTGGCTTTGTCAGTAATCTGCCTGGCATTCAAGTGTGGGGAGATGAGTTTGGATCCCCAGCACCCAAGTCAAAATCTGGGAATGGGTAACACATTGCAGTTTCAGAACTGGGAAGGCAGAGATGCATAGATCCCTGAAGTTCTCTGGCTAGCATTACTAACCAAATCATTGAGCTCCAGGTTCAGAAGAGATCCTGCCTCAAAAAATAAGAAGGAAAGCAATTATGAAAGATAATCAACCTTGACCTCTGGGGTTCTCTCTCTCTCTCTCTCTCTCTCTCTCTCTCTCTCTCTCTCTCTCTCTCTCTCTCTCTGTCTGTCTCACACACACACACACACACACACACACACACACATACACATACCACAAAAGAATACACATATCATACAATGCACTTCAGAAAGCAATCAACTAATTAATAAACAGATAGAAAACAGCCTTGAATCCAGAGTACCCTGCCTATAGCAGCTACACATGGTTCTCAAACATTTTAAATGTGCAGCTGAGGGGACTGAATTTTATATTGCATTTAATTTTAATTAAAAACATAAACCAAATTCAGTTTCTAGAAAATCAGTATGATTAAAATTACTTGAATATATAAGCCTGCTTTTTCAACTGTAAATTTTGTGAATTTTAAGTATATATAAATATAAACAAATATAGATGAAAATTTGTCTTCAGAACTGATAAACTCTGAGAACAAAATACACACCACAGTTCTGAAGATGTAGTATGCATTTTGGATACTTTTGACTTTAATCAAACATAATGAGTTGATGTTATTTGTTTTTGTTTTTAATGTAGCTACTAGAAAATTCAAATGTATGTGCTTGTTTATATTTCTATTGTTCTCTACTTTACTGATACAGAGAATATTTGGGTTAGAATTCCATGTCCTTTCCTTTCTAGCTCTGAGATGGGATAAAAGATGTTTTCTAGTTCTTTAATAAAGACCTTCCTGATAGTGCCTACTGCATAGACTCCATGTGAGATGTGACTGAATTACACAAACACGCAATCCATGAAGCATCCCTGACACCTGGTGTGCTCAACATATGCTATTATTATAATTTGAAGTTTATATTTATCATGCTATGGGGAGAGCAAGAAACTGCAAGGGACTTAAATGTCAGAATTTTTCTCCTTCTTAGGAAAGTCTTACAGCAAATGTCTATTCCTTTCCATTAGATTCTGGACAGCAGATGCCCGGAGCCTTGTCCTCACAGTGAGCTGTTCCATATCACTGCTTGCTGTTGCTTGAACACCTTCTTAGGACTCTCCAAAAGCTACAGCTAACAGGTGGGTGTCCAGATTTAACTTAGAAAAGTACTCTAGTGAAAAAAAAAAAAAAAAGATGTGGTACCAAGCCAGGAGAGTAATGTGCTCTGCCACTGCCCTGCCTGATCTGTTGTTCCCCATCAGTTAAATATAGATAATAGGAGATGCTGTTGTGAGGATATAATAAGTAGCAGGACAGAGAGAGCTCTGTAAACCACACACTACCATGCCTGTGCCAATATGCCCTCCCCTGGGAAACACAGCAGCAGGATAGTCCTCACTTCCCCCCAACCCCCAGAACACACAGTTGCTTCCTGGGAGTATCCCTAAGGACCTTCACTCTGCTCTAATTTCCTTGGAAACTTGTCTGTGATTAAATAGCCAACCTCTATGGTGCAAAACTCATCTAAAATTCCTTTAAAATAAATACAAAAGGTAGACACTTAAGAAATAAACTAGTAAATCAAACAGTTGTTCACACGTCAGCTCATTCTGCCCATTCAGGCATCTTGCAAGTCTTTGAGGAAATGAGTCACAAATCAGGTAAGATTTCTTCCTTATTATTCCTCAAAATGTAAGTATATATAGTACATAGTATGCAATGAGGATGTGGGTTGTGAGTATGTGGTAAGACTCAAATTAGGTAGTCAGATTATGTCTCTTTGAGAAGGTAACATCTAAGCAGCATGTGAATTGTGAGGATAAATAGAAGCAGTGTTTCAAGATTCAGGGCAAAGTACACAATATTATCTATGTAGGGGCCTGGATTGTTCACTTTAACTAAGGTTCACTTCACTGAAGCGGTAAACTTGATCTTACATGACTTCTCCAAAAACTACATCAAAAAATCATTATTTTTGACTAATGAAAAGTGACTTGTCCCCACAAAATTTATAACATGGGATTTATGAAAACATGACTAACATAATATACATCACTGCATAAATACTTTCCAGCATATTTTTTAAGAAGAAGAAAGCAAACATGGATAGGAAATATCATAGGAAAGATGGTTACACAAAAATTCAAACATTTGAACTGAAAGAATACACATAAATTAGACTCCCAGCTTTAAAAAGAATGTTAGCTGGATTAAAACCCACTGTAGGCCCTATGGTGTTTACAAAAGACACACTGAGGGTATTACAATACTGAATAACAGATAAACAAAGGATGTGAGCATATGTATCAGCCAGACACTAAGCACAAAAAAGCCAGTTAGACCAGTTATATTAATATTTGTCAGAGAAGACTGTAAGACAAATAGTGTCATTAAGAACAGAGCTGCTGTACAATGATTAAATGTTAAAGTCACCAAGGTGACATAAAAATTCTAAGCACATATGCACCTCATTGAATAAAGTCAACAGCTCTAAGTAAAACTTGACAGTTCTCCACAAATGACAAACCTACTCTGATAGTCAGAAATCACAAAATACTTCCTCCAATAACTAAAGTTTCGCATAGCCAAAAACTGTAGAAAAGTAGAACAAGGTAATGTCCTGATAAATACTTAGAAGTGCTTAGCACATTTTCAATAAGTCTATAAAGGTTATCAGTGAACTGTTTCTTTTCTGTTGTAATAAAATGTGATGGCCAAAAGCAACATAGGGAAGGAGTGGGTTTATTTTTACTTACTGTTCCAGGAATGTGGATTTCAACACCACAGGGAAAATGTAGTAGCCGATAGGGAAGGCATGACCGATGGTCGCCAAGCAGGGCAGGAAGATGGCCGGTTTCAGTTCTTGCTCATACGGAAAACAGAGGAAGAAGTGAGACAGCCTATCACCTCTCACAGTCTGTCCCCAGTGATACACTTTCATCCAATAAGATTTCTTTAGTAAGTTCCACCTCCTAAAAGCCCCAGAACCTTCTGAACCGAACCACCAGCTGGTTTATATTCAAACCACAATAGTTATCATATGAATCATCATTTTCCTCAATTCTAGGAATTTAAGTATGAAAAGGAAAAGTATGATCCACTTTTAAGTGAACTGAAATATTTTTTCTAATACCTAATAAGCTAAAAGAAATAGAGATTAAAAAGCATACATAATTTTTAAAAAATAATGCCATGCCACTTAGACATCTGAGATTACAACATGAAATATTATCTGGTTGGCATTTCTTTTTTCTTTTTTGTTTTGTTTTTGTTTTGTTTGTTTGGTTTGTTTTTTTTTGGGACAGGGTTCTTTTGTGTAGCTTTGGAGCCTGTCTTGGAACTTACTATGTAGATCAGGCTGGCATCAGACTCACAGAGATCTGCCTGCCTCTGCTTTACACGTGCTGGGACTAAATGTCACCCGGCTACACTTGGCATTTCTTAAATGGTAAGGTTACTTATAGTAGAGTTTGGAACTTTCAAGGTAATGTTATATCATATGCATTCTGTCACACCATTGTTACTATCTTTTATCTAGAAATAGCTCTCCAGCCCCTATGTTTCTTGCTCCTTCAGCTAGAAATCAAAAGCCTTCTTCCAAATATAAATTAAATTCACGTCAGGAAGACACCTACAGACCAGTGCACCCAGAAAATCAAAGTTCCTTTTAGGCTCAGTCTGGGCCAACCCTATGAACAATATATTCTAATTCCTGCCACAGCCAAATGCATGTTCTTTTGTTAAAGGCTCAATTGTGGTGAAATAAAAAAATAACTTCTATTCCTCAGTCAAGTGAAGGTTTAGAACCAGGCTTCCTGCAGCTTTATTCTTTTCTGGAGTATAGTCAATACTGATCCCTCTTATTTATTTATTTATTTATTTATTTATTTATTTATTTATTTATTTAAATTAGAAACAATCTCATTTTATATATCAATCCCAGTTCCCTCTACCTCCCATTTTCCCATGTCCCCCACCAATCTCCATTCCATCCCTCTTCTGCTCCATAGAAAGGGTGCCCTTCTATGAGGGATCATCAAAGTCTGTCACACCATTTGGGGCAGGGCCTAGGCCCTCACTCATGTGTCTAGGCTGAGAGAGTATCCCTCTATGGGGAGTGGGCTCCCAATGTCCATTTGTACACTAGGTATAAATGCTGTTCCATTACCAGGGGCCCCATAGACTGCCCAGGCCTTCTAACTGTCACCCACATGCAGAGGGACCTGGTTTCATCCTTTTCTGGTTTCCAAGCTGTCAATCTGAGGTCCATGAGCTCCCCCTTGTTCAGGTCAGCTGTCCTTGTGGGTTTCTCCAGCCTGGACTTAACCTCTTTGTTCATCACTTCACCCTCTCAACAGCTGGGCTCAGTCCAGGAATTTGGCTCAGTGCTTAGCTGTAGATCTCTGCTTCTGCTTCCATTTGCTACTAGATGAAGGCTCTAGGCTCTATGATAGCATATAAAGTAGTCATCAATATCATTATAGCAGAAGGGCATTTAAGATAGCCCCTGCTCTATTGCTTCACTTTTTAGTTGGGGTCATCCTAGTATATCTCTGGACATTTTCCTAGTGCCAGATTCCAACCCCAGAAACCTACAACTCCCATGTCCTCTTAAATTGCTGATTAACAAAAAGGTCCTAAAGCTTTTTCTAGAAAACTTCTAACAAGGCTTACTTCACTGGATTCTCTCTCCACAGCAGCCTCAGTTTTCAACTCAAGAATTAGAGTATGTCCTAATAGTTTAAAGCTTCCCCTCACAAACCTTTTCACCAGTAGTGTAGGACATGAGAATCAGGTCTTGAGAGATGGAAAGTGGAAAGTATGACTGGTTCCTTTCACTTAGAAACTTTGCTAGCCTTGGCTGTGTAGCTGAGTCCGGAGCCCTATTGATAGGGAGCACAACAATTACATCTCAAGGCTTCCCCAAACACACACTTTCAGTTTCCTTTTTCCCACAAGCCTCAGCAGTGTTTCTCCTACTGCCTTGAGATCTCAGCCAGAGATATTTTAGATACAGGAAACTTCATGAAAGCCAAACCCTCTTCTTTTGTTTCCCTAAGCAGTTCACAGTCTAAGGGACAAGCTAGGCCAGTGTACCCTTCCTGCCTTCTTTCTGTGATTTCAACACCAACACAAAGAAAACAGTGGGTTCTGCATAATCGCAGAGAGTCTTGACAGAGAGACTGCTCTCACATCGACTCTTAGTGGCTGTATCATATATTACATTTGTGAAGTGTCACACATTGTTTGAACTCCCTGCTAGGCTGGCTCTGAAAGTGGGGCTGTCCTCCTGCCACCCCAGAATGTTTGTCTCAAAGTATCCCCCCTGGTCCCTTGTCTGGGTGTATCTAGTCTCCCCACCCCAACTCAGTGACAGGGAGGACAAAACAGCCCAAGAATAAAAATGTTGTGTTCTTAAGAACAACTAGGTCAAGTATTTCCAACAGATTTTATGGAAGAGAAGCCAGACGTTCAGCCACAGAGAGAACGTTAGCTGCCTTAACTTCCTGGGTTGATTTCTCCTGGGTGTTCTAAACATCCGGTATGATGAAGTTTTCTCTAACTGGTGCTATTTGTTCTTTATTTGGAAACCTTTGTGAAGTTTTGCTCTGCCCAGGACTCTGTAATGGAAACTTCATATGACTGCCCCAAAGTGGTTTCCCCAGCCTTTTTCTGTTTAGTGTCTTGACCTTTCATTTGATGATATTTTGCCCCCTAACTATTGTGTTTTATTTTATTTTTATTTATATGTTTAATAAACTCACTCATTCAACACTGAAAATCCATTTATCACAGCTTGCTCTCTGGACCATACAATTGTCTTATGTTATTACTAATTATATTGCTTTCATTACTCTACTTTATGATTAATGGTTGTTGGTAATCTCTTATTATACCAAGTTTATAAATTAAACTTTACCTCATTGGTTGTAGAAATAGGACAAAATATAATTCTTTGCTGTGTGTGAGTTCAAGCATCTACTGAGGATCTTGGAATGCATGACAAATGCAATTATATAAGAGAATGGAAGGAATTCCAGTCAAAGCTGAGGAAATATCCCACATATAAGGAACTAGATTATGTCATCGGACAAGATAGAAAAGACAGAAAATCGTACCACATAAAGGGCTGAACATAAAGAAGGGAAACTGAGCTTCCAGACAAAGGGAAGATCCTATATTAATAGAACTACTGCAGCCTCTAAACTGGCAGTAAAAGGTCCAGTAAAGCCAATAAAGTGACCAATTCTTCCTTAAGAGACCTGCACTTCTAGATTTCCGTGGTCACAATCAGTAGTAAGACTGAATTTGTGTCTTTGGATGCTACTAGGAAAAAATGTGAAAACATGAGGGATGGGGAGTGTCTTCATCAGTGTTCTATTGCTATGAAAAGACACCATGACTATGGCAACTCATATAGAAGAAAGCATTTAATTGGAGCTGGCTTACAGTTTTGGGAGTTCAGTCCATTATTGCCATGGCTGGCAGCATGATGGCATACAGACATACATGGTGCTGGAGAAGTAGCTGAGGGTTCTATATCCACATCTGCAAGCAACAGGAAGAGAGAGGGTCAATGAGTTTGGCTTGGGCTTTTGAAACCTGAAACTTCACCCCAATGACATACCTTCTCCAACAAGGCCTCCTAATCTTTCTCAAGTAGTGCCACTCCTGATGACTAAGCATTCGAATAGATGATCCTATGGGGGCCATTAGTATTCTCTCCATCACAGAGTGTCCTGGATATGTCTTTTAAAAGTTGCAGAAGTGAGAGAAAGAGAGAGATGAACAAAATAAATAGAAAACTAGATTTGGCTATCAAATTACTTTTTTTCTGACCTTAGTGAGCATTACTTCATAAATGAATGGGAAAAATAAATGAGTGCCAGGGAAATGGTCCTGGCCTATGGAGAGAGTAGCTAACTGAAATCTAGCTGTCAGGGAGAAGTATGTCAGTATATACTGGGTGCTGGGTAGGTGATAGAAAGAGAAGTTAGTTATTAATATGATGGTGGCAAGTGTGTGTGTGTGTGTGTGTGTGTGTGTGTGTGTGTGTGTGTGTGTGTATCTTAGACAGATGGTATATATACTAATTTTGAAGGATGAAAGTCAACAAAAACTAAAGCCCAGAGATCAGAGCAAGGTCTCATAGGCATTAGGAAGAGATGAAAGAAAGGATAGAACAAGGATGAAAATCACCTTAGGGAAAAAGAGAAATCCATTCCCCTCTTAAGACAGAAGATGTAGGCGTGTAGGAAAAATAATAACACACCAAGTTCAGTAAATATGGTTGTTAGAGATGTTTGTCTCTACATCTGAAGAGGGACTTTCTCAGATAAGGAACATTTTCTCTAGGTGGGCAACAAGTCAAGTAAAGAGTGAGTATTGATCATTCTCTACATCCACGGGTGGTTCTTGGTACAATGAAGGTGGCAGAAGGTCAGAAGCACCATTCAGACTCAGAAGAGGGGAAAGTCAGCAAATTAAAACCATGTTCACCTCACTAGGCTTCCAATTGAACACAGGTTTGTGTTTTGTGAATGCATTCTCCCATACCCTACACAACATTCTACTTCATTTTCTCTCCAACATTTTATTTTTCTATGAAAAATTTCAAAATTAAATATGTACCTATCACATAGAAAAGAAGAAATGTTAATACTTTCCTTATTGGCAGATAGTCTGTATATGCGTAGGTCTCTGAACAAATATATTGCTACATGATAGAAATTGAGTTAAATCTCATAATATTTAGCAGTAATCTGCCAGTATATTTTTTTTCAGTGAATAATTTCTGATTCTGATTTTGTACCTTACCACACACAGAAATATTAAAACAATAAAAAACCACCTGAGGTCACCCAAAACCAAGGACATACTCAAATTTCCCAGGTTGAGCATCAAGTGTTTTTCTGGTTCCCTTTTCTAAACTACACTCCAATCAAGGCTCAGAAATTGCATTTATTTTTTTTAACTTTGGGTGTATATATGTGTACATGTATTTGCAGACACATACACATATGCTCTGTGTGTGTGTGTGTGTGTGTGTGTGTGTGTGTGTGTGTGTGCATGTGTATATGTGTAGAAACCAAAGATCAGTGGTAAACTTTTTTTGTTAGCTATTCTCCATCTTATTCTTTGACCCAGGAATTCAACTCTCACTGAACTTGAAGTTCACTGGTTCAGCTAGACCAGTTGGCCAGAGAGCTTCTGGGATCTACTTATCACAGAACCACACTCCAAGTGCTAGGGTGGTAGACCTGTGCTGCTGGACACAGCATTTTATGTGAGTGCTAGAGATCTGAGTGCAGTTCCTTATTCTTGCAGAGCTAGCACTGGGCTGTCTCCCCAACCCTGACAGGCAGTGCCGTTTTGCAACCTTTGTTAATTTTAAACTACAACAGTACAAACCACATACTGCTTTTTCAACCCCACAGCAGGGGCATTGTAAAGTCTTGAACAGCAGCCTTATAAAATTAGCACATTCCCCATTTGTTTTCCTGTACCTCATACTTACATGTTGATGTAATGGTCTGGATTAAACACAGATGAAACATTTCAAATAAAAACTCTCAAGGGATGTATCAAAGTACTGGATTGTACTCTTTAAAAATGTACAAATAGTATATCAATTAAAAATCTTAAAAGAATAAAAAAACAATGAATTAATCATTTGAGCTATTCATCATTATGTTGTTTTGTTTTCTTTCCTTCTGAATGTCTGGTGACTATATTAGTCAGTTTTTGCAACAATCCCAACCAAACCTAACTGTCTTCCAACAGCAAACATTCCTTTCTCACAGGTTTGTAATTTTGCTGGCTCTGCTGGGCTCTGGGTCAGGCATCTTATGTTTCCCTAATCAGAATGCTGACTACAGAAAGAATGGCTTTTACAGGTTCTGCCTTTCATTTACTGGGGATAGGTGAGAAAAAGGAAAATAGAAAGCTTGAGTTCTTCAACTTGGGGCTAGCAGTCTTCACTTCCATCCATTCTGTGTCAGACAAAGGAAATCACAGAATTGTGCCCTTGGGGAAGAGCAGAGGAGAAAAATTGTGTCTTAAATTTGGGCATGGCCAAATAATTTGTGTGGGCCCATGAAATAGGAACCATTATATGAATGTTCCCTAGTTCTTCCCTTTCCTCTGCCACAGGGAGCAGCATTGTTCTAAATTAATCTCTGTCACTTTGCATCCTCAAATGAAGATGTACCAACATGCCAGAGGCAGAGAATGCAAGCAAGAAATAAACACTCAAAATTTCAGCCTCTACAGCTTTGTTCACTGTTACCACAACAAAGCCCATCCAGCAACAAAGAAGAAAGATGCTATTGTTTCCATTTAATTACTAATTTTTAGTATGGGCATGCCCATAATCACCACTGTGTCCAGCTTGCCATCCTGACATTTTCTTTACTCCCAACCAAACCTGTCTTCTCCTACCAGTGAATAGAGGTGATGGCGAAAAGGGCCAGTTATGTTAATGTATCTATACCAACCAGACAATATTCTCTCCATTCTAATCCCTGATCCAAATGAAAGGGCTAGATAAATATTGGAATACTGCTGTGGCAGGGTAAGGGAATGACTTCAAGAATAGCAGGAAGATCCAGAGAGAGAAGATGGGAAAGAGCAATAGTTCCCAACTGGACCCTGGCTATGACCATGGTTAGGGAAATGCTGCTGATGTGAATCAAAATGTGAAGATATCCAGAGAAGGCAGGGACCTGCATGAGGACCACCAATAAGAGCCTGATGGCAGGGCAGGATCACCTGTGTTCCATACCCCAACATTAGGAAACAACACTGGTGAAAATGGATTCTTACTCGGTTGTCAGAGGCTAATGATTTGCTTCTTTATTTTTATTAGTTGTTTAAGTTAGCTTACAAAGTACTGGCTTTCGTTACAGCCATTTTATGCATTCTTTCTTCTTATTGGTTCTCTGTCTTTACCCCTCTCCCCTGCCACCCCCTTCCATCTTCCCAGTACCTCCTCTTCACCTTTTATACCACGTGCATTATATTGCCCCCTTTTCACTACTGTCCCTTAATAACATCACTTCTTCCCCAACATGGTCCCCAATCTAGTTCCATGATTTCCCCAGCACTCCCACATACTTATATGCAAATTGAAATTCAGGATCCACATGTAAGAGAAAAATCTATAGTGTTTGTATTTCTGAGTCTGGCTTATTTACCTTAATATAATGCTTCCAAACTCAATCCATCTTTTCAAAACTGTTTTTCTTAAGAGTGGAATATAGTCACATTTGTGTATGTACTACAAGCCTTTTGTTTGTTTGTTTGTTTTTTATTTCGTCCATTAACGAACATCTAAGCTGATCCCATTTCTCAGCTGTTGTAAATAGCACAGCAATAAATAAGAGTGTAAAATGTAGCCACCAAGAAAATGCAAAATTAAACTACTTTTAGATTCCATCTCACTCCAGTGAGAATGACTGATGTGAAGAAAGCAACAACAAATGCCAGCAAAGACACAGAGAAAGAGGAACCTTTCTCATTGCTTATGGACAAGTAAGCTGGTGCAGCTATTATGCAAATTAGTACAGTGGGACTCACAAAACTAAAAATAGAACAACTGTTAGAAACAGCTACCCCATTCCTGAATGTTTAACTGTGGATTTACTTCTATCAGTTCCTTTATATGACAACCATAATAATGGGTCCCATGACTACCAATGATGAGGCAGAGAGGTCTGGGGCTCAAAGTCTTAGAGACAGTAAGTCCCACAGATTCAAACCCAAAGATTTTTGGTCTGAATTGGGCTCATCATAGAAGGTCCATCTTTCTGAAGCAACTTAATTTAGCCCTAGAGAGCTACAGGATGATTCTAGGCCTGTGAGATTTTTGGTCTGCCTCTCTCTAAGGGAGCTGGTTCCAGTGGAGCCCTATAACCCCTAAACAACTGTGGAGTGCTTTCTTATTTAGTAGTCTTATCCAATACTATATTCAGATAATATGCAGTGGCACCTAATTTAATCTAAGTGCAAACTCTACAGGATCCCATGCCAAATGATCTGAGAAAATTCTAAAGAGATGGAGACATGAGAGAATTCACATAGATTTGGTGAAGTTTGCAGTCTCTTATTGTTTGTTATTATATTAATTTATTTGTTTGCTTACTTTTCATGTGTGACTTTAGAGACACCCCATCCCCCACCCTCACAACTCCAAGGTTCTCGGCTTTCCTCCGAGATGAACATCTAAACTTAGAATCCAGGCACACAGCTTGGACTTAGGCAGAAACGATTCTCTGGTCCTCCTGTGCCAAGTTTACAAACCAGGTAATGACTGCAGGGTGTTCCACTAACAACTCCCACATTCCAAGGGCACTCTGCCAATGGCAAAGCAAGGAATGAAAAGGAAACCAATTTCATGGAAGTAAAGTAGTGTGAAAGCTCTCTTCTTGGCTCTCAATTTAAAACCATGTCATTAAAACTTAGGGCCTCAACAATTACACCTTTTCCACATCCAGCCCAGGAACTGCAGCCAAGTGCCTGCAAACACCTGTGTTGGACTCCTACCAGAAATGAGCTACTCTCGTGCAGCCAAATTAAGCAGGAAGAATGAATTAATAAAGTACCCACCTTTTCTTTGTTCTCTTTGCTCTCAATTCACTTGATGATCCATCCACTTGAAGATGTGAAGTAAAAGATAATAGAAAAGAAGGTAAAGATCAGGGTTATAATTCAAAAAACAAACTCTAGAAGATCATAGATGCATGGAACAGAGTCACTCAGGAGAAATTCTCCTAACTAGACATTTAATACTATTCTAGAAAACACAAAGAATCCAACCCCACCCTCCCACATCACACACTGAGCTTCTGATCACATTCATACTGGATGTAAGCGCTTTCAGTCTGTTGACTCAGATCTAAGCAGTGATTCTGCTTTCTGCACTCATGTCCTTTGGGGGAATTGTCGCTGACACCAGTAGTCAGGGAGTTAACAAGAAAACAGAAAAGGGAGAAATCACATCTCATGTTTGCTTTTTAATGCCCTTGCCCTATAAAAGTCACACATCCTATTCACGCATGCATCCAGTCCCAACTACTGCAAGGGGACTAGACTATATAGTCCCTGGAAAAGGGGTGTGTGTGTGACTTGTTGGTGTATCATTAGTTGTCTACCCCAGAATAGCTCTAAGAGATTTGGTCAGGACAGCATCCTGAAAGCCACTTCTTTAGGGGGAAGGGGAGATGCTGGGAAGGAATTAAAGTCCCATATACCATCATCTCTCAAAACCCATGCATTCATACATACATACATACATACATACATACATACATACATATCCTACCATGAGACAGAACTGTGAAGCTGTGTTCAGGACTTCAGTGCTTTCCTGGTGACTTCTAGGTCCATGGGTCCATGCACTTTATGGCAGTTTTGTGACATTCTC